>NC_057861.1:383158814-383816036 GCF_019393635.1 Dromiciops gliroides | reverse complement strand
ATGGCCTGGATGTGGGGGTGGTTAGGGAAAATGGCCCCTAGGCCATTCTGTCTTTTTAGTTTGTTATAACTAGGTGGAGCAAACCAATTCTTTCCCCTAGGATGCTGAAAGAAAGAGAAAGTGACTTTTTTAGTCAGGTAGATGCTTTATGCAGCCAATGAAAAGAGACTATTCTGGCCAGAACAAAAGATCCACACCTGTCATGTCTATTTCTCAGAAGTAGGTCTTTGTCATCTCCCATGTGGGTACCTCTGTCTTAGGTGATCTGGACATGCACCAATACCCATTATGTACACAGGCATACACATATTTTGAAAGTGTGAGTGGTCATGGAATAAAAAAACAAACAATAAAAAACAAAAACAAAAAACTACTTCAGATTAGTTTATGCCTTCCTCCCTAACTCACCCACAATCATTTGACTTCTTAGGCAAATAAAATAATCTCTTCCTTTCTCTCAAAGCAGGATTGGCTTGAGTACTTTAGTTTTCCATACTGCATGTGAATTATTCTTATTATCTTTTATGGTAACCTGTGATTCATTTTTGTATAGGTCTTTAATGCAATTCTTAGGTGGACTCTGCCCAAGAACATTTTGGAGACAATTAGGTGGTCATTAGCTTAGATTTTATTTCAATCTATTGGTATTTTTTCAATGTCTTTCTCTTTTATTTTTAATTTTTTCATTAAAACAAGTTTCCATAGGCTAGTTTGATTTGTTCATTCTTTTTGGATCAAGTGCTTGGTATTGTGAATCCTGTTTCAAGTTATATTTTCTCAGCTTTTGAAAGCCTCTTTCTCTTTCATCTATCAATATATCTATGCCAACAGATCTATCAATCAAATAGATAAATCTAATTCAAATACACATACACATACATGTGCATGTACACACATGTACAATAAACATGTGCACAGACACACAAATCTATATATACACACATGCACATGCATACACATACAAATACACATACACAATACATACACACATATTTTGGGGGATTTAGTATTCCCCCCTTCTTTCTTAGTCTTTATTCCCCCCACTAAAAAAGCAAGTTCTCCTTGAAAGTAAGATTCATCTGGATCAAAGGAGTCCTAAGTATAGACAGATCCTTTTGTCCAGATAGCTGAAGGACTTTTCTGATAAGATTTGCCTTGCAGTACAAGTTCTGGGTGGAAATAATTTTGCCTCCATCAACTTGGATGGGGTCTAGATTTCTTTCATCTTGACCAACAGTTGAGTGACCTGAGCCGCCTATCCCCAGTCTCTAACTTTCTGGAGAATTTTGTCACTTTCAGGTATCTTCTTCCTACACCCTTGCCCTTTCTTTCAGTTGTTTTCTATGTGTCATTCTCTCCCCTTAGGATGTGAGCACCCTGAGGGCAGGAACAATCTTTCTTTTTGCTTGTATTTGGATTCTCTAGCTATTTAGCACAAAGCCTGGCAGATAGTAAGAGTTAAACAAATGCTTAGGTTAATCTAATCTAATCTAAATTAGTAGCAATATTTCTGCTTCTCAAACTAATACCAGGGTCACACAGCTAGTAAGTGTCAAGTGTCTGAGGCCGGATTTGAACTCAGGAACTCCTGAATCCAGGGCAGGTGCTTTATCCACTGCGCCACCTAGCCGCCCCTTTTCTTTTTCTTTTTTTTTTTTCATTTATTTTCAATCACTACTTCTCTACTAACACATTTTCTTTTCTTTGTTTCTTTCTTTGTTTTTTTCTTTGTTTCTTTTTTTTTTTTGGAACAAACTTTTGTTTTTCCATTTATATGTAAAGGCAGTTTTCAACATTCATTTTCATAAGATTTAGAGTTCTAAATTTTTCTCCCTCCCTCCCATTCCTCCCCCCTCCACAAGACAGTAACCAATCTGATATAGGTTATATATGTGTAATCTACAAGTGTTTTTTTTTGTTTGTTTGTGTTTTTTTAGTCTGTGTACAATCAATATCAGTTCTTTTTCTGGGAGTGGATTGTATGCTTCACCATTAGTCCCTTGGGATTGTCTTGGATAATTATATTGCTGAGAGTCATTAAGTCATTCACAATTGCTCATAGAACAATACTGCTATCACTGTGCACAATGACCTCCCAGTTCTCCTCACTTCATTATACATCAGTTCATATGAGTCTTTCCAGGTTTTTTTTGGAATCATCCTGCTTGTCATTTCTTATAGCACAATAATATTCTATTATATTCATATACCATAGCTTCTTCAGTCATTCCTCAATTGATGGACATTCTTTTGACTTCCAGTTCTTAGCCACCAAAAAGAGTTGCTATAAATACTTCTTGTACATTTCCCCCCTCCCCATTTTTTTCTTTTTCACAGTTACTGTTAACTGGTTCCCTCCATCCTATTCCCTTCCTCATGATATTTACTCTATTATCAATATTATTTCACCCTCTTCAAAAGGGATTTGCTTCTGACTGCTCCCCCCAATCTGCCCTCCCTTCTTTTGCCCCTCTCTCTTTATCCCCTTCCCCTCCTATTTTCCTTCAGGGTTAGATAGATTATTCCACACAATTCAATGTGTATGTTATTCCTTCCTTGAATAAGGAATATAAGGGCTTTGAGCCAATTCTGATGAGTGTTAGGCTCATTTACTGCCCAGTTTAAATAGATTATTCTACCCAATTGGGTGTGTATTAATCCTTCCTTGAGCCAACTCTCATGAGATTAATGATTTTGGGTCCATTCTCATGAGTGTAAAGTTCATTTGCTGCCCTGTTCCTCCCCCATATCTTCCCCAACCCCATAAGCTACTCCCTGTTTCTTTCATGTGGGATTTCACCCCCATGCTAACCCTCCCCTTATGCTTCCCCAAGTGCATTTCTCTCACCCCTCAATTTTACCCTAAATATGTCATCATGGAGCAGCTAGGTGACACAGTGGACAAAAGATTGCCTCTTGACTCAGGAGGACCCCAGCCTAAATCTAGCCTCAGACACAAGACACTCACCTACTGCACAACTCCAGGCATGTCACCTAACTCCAACTTTTTATGGTTCTCTAGGGTCTTGTATTTGAAAATCAAATTTTCCATTCAATTAAAGTCTTTTAATCACAAATAACTGAAAGTCCTCTTTTTCATTGAAGTCCCATTTTTTTCCTCTGAAAGATTATATAGTGTTTTGCTTGATAGGTAATTCTTGGTTGCAATACCAATTGCTTTGCCCTCTGGAATATCATATTCCATGCCCTCTGATCTTTTAATTTAGAAGCTGCTAGATCTTGGGCTAATCTTATTGGGGCTCCACAATACTTGAATTCTTTCTTTTTGGCAGTTTGCAATATTTTCTCCTTGACCTGGGAGCTCTGGAATTTGGCTATAACATTCCTGGGAGTTTTCCTTTTGGGATCTCTTTCAAGGAGGTGATCAGTGGATTCTTTCAATTTCTATTTTACCTTTTACTTCAAGAATATCAGGGCAATTTTCCTTGACAATTTCTTGGAAGATGATGTCTAAACTCTTTCCTTGATCATGGTTTTCATGTAGACCAATAATTTTCACATTATCTCTCCTGGATATATTTTCCAGGTCAGCAGTGTTTCCCAGAAGATATTTCACATTGCACTCTACTTTTTAAAATTCATTTCGATTTGTTTCATTGTGTATTGGTATCAAATAAAGTAACTAGCTTCCATTTGTTCAATCCTAATTCTTAGGCAATTATTTTCATCAGAGAGTTTTTGTATCTACTTTTCCATTTGATTTTTCAAGCTGTTGACTTTTTTCTCATGTCTTTCCTGCATCACCCTCATTTCTCTTTCCATTTTTCGTCCACCTCTCTAACTTTATCTTTAAAGTCCTTTTTGAGTGCCTCTATAGTCTGAGACCAACTTGTATATTTCTTGGAAGCTTTAGATATAGCTTCCCTGACATTGACATCCTCCTCTAAGGGTGCATGTTGATCTTCCTTGTCACTAAAGAAACTTTCTATGGTCCTCACCTTTCTCTGTCTGCTCAACTTGCCTTTCTTTTACTTGATTTTTAGCTCCTTAAAGTGGGACACTGTTTCCAGGCTGCACTGTCCCAAGCCTCAGGGGGTCCCAGGTGGTATGATTTAAGGGGGGGCAGTTTCTTCACTCACCTGGCCTGTTTCTTGGTCCATAGTTAACCCCAGCCCATATTGCTAATCAACCAGAGAGCAAAACTTTTTGTGCTGTGGTTGTCAGCTTCAATGAGCCTGTTCCCTTCCCCCACCTGGGCCATTCCTATTCAAGCCTACTTTCTGATTCTCAGCAGGGGTAAAAAACCCAAGTTCTGCCTCAGCACCAGCAGAGTCCCCTGTAATCTTCCCCCTGCCAAGGGCTCAGCCCTCTTACCAGACAGTGAACTTAGTTTCAGACAACACTGGCACTGCAGCTGATTCAGAGATTCTGGGGGGTCTCTTTCTCTGATGAGGCCTTCCTGGGACTGGATCTGTGTCAGAATGACTGTGTGGTTGGGATCCACTCCTGTCTCAGCAGAGCACCTCCCTCCTTCTGACCTTCCAAACTGTCCTTGGTTGGAAAATTATTTCAGCATGTTCTTCTGCGGATTTTCCTGCTCCAGGAATTGTTCTATGACATTATTTGGAGGCTTTTTGGAGCAGTAGTGTCATAAGGTTGAAAGCTCACTGACTTTCCTCCACCATCTACTACTACCTCATTTTCTACTGCTTATAAGCATGCCCATGTCTTACTTATCTACAAAAAACTCTCACTTCATCCTTCAATTCTGCTAGTATCCAATTTTCCTTATGTTCTTTTTAGGTTAATTCTCTATCTACAATAGGCACCTCCACTTTCCTTATTCTCTTCTTAACACCTTACCATCTGGCTTCCTACCTTTTCATTCCACCAAAATTGATTTCTCAAAAGTTACTAATGATCTCTATCAAATCCAATGGCCTTTTCTCAGTCCTCATTCTCCTTCACCTTTCTGCAGCCTTTGACAGTATTGATCTTGATAATTTCTTCTCTGTAGGTTTTTAGGACAGCACTCCTAGTTTTCTTCCTACCTAACTGGCCACCCTTCTGTGTCTCCCTTGCCAGATCCTCTGCCATGTTGTGTCCTTTAACTATAGATGTCCCTCAGGGTTCTGTCCTGGGCCCTCTTCTCTTTTCCTTCTATAATACTTTGCTTGGTGATCTCATCAGTCCCCAATGATTCCTTTACCATCTGTATGCTGTTCCTTATCAAATCTACCTTTCCTGCCCCATTTTCTGTTTACCTCTGATCTTAACTTTCCAACTACCTTTCAGATATCTTGAACTGGGTTCCCAGTGGATATCTTAAATTTCACATACTCAAAAGAGATCTCATTATTTTTCCTCTTAATCCTCCTCCACTCTCCACCTCCCTATTACTGTAGAGGACAATACCATGCTCCAAGTATTTAAGGTTCTCAACCTAGGAATAATCCTGGATTCCTCACTTTATCTTATACCTGCCTCCATATCCAAGCTGTTGTCTAATGTCTGTTGATCTCACCTTTGTAACATTTCTTGAATAAACCTGCTTCTCTCCTCTGACATTGCCCCCACCCTGGTACAGGCCCTCATGACCTCAGACCTAGGTTATTGCAATAACTGCTGGTGAGTCTACATGCCTCAAGTCTTTCCTCACTATAATCCATCCTCCATTCAGCCTCTAATTTGTTTTTTCTAAAATGCAGGTATGATCCTGTCATCTCTTAATAAACTCCAGTGGCTTCTTTTTGCCTCCAGGAGTAAATGTAAAATGCTCTGTTTTAGCTCCCTCCTACCTTTCCATACTTCTTACACCTTACTTCTGCAAAGGCACTCTTCAATTCAGTGACACTGGCCTCCTGGATATTCTAAGAACAAGATACTTCATCTCTCATCTCTGGATATTTTTGCTGGCTCTCACCTATGCCCATAATGCTCTCTCTCCTACATTTCAATTGCTCACCTCCCTGGTTTCCTTTAAGATCCAACTAAAATCCCACCTCCTACAGGACACCTTTTACAATCCCTCTTAATTCCATTGCTTTACCTTTTGGAAAATTATTTCCTATTTATTCTGTATATAACACGCTTTGTGTATATTTGTTTGCATTTTTCTCCCCAGTTAGATTGTAAGCTCTTTGAGGGCAGGGGTTCCCTTTTGCCTTTTATGTATCTCCAACACTTAGCACAGTGTAAGAAGCATAGTACACATTTAATAAATGTTAACTGAATTGAACGCAATTGTATTTTATGAGAACACATTTGGGAACAGAATATCCCATTCTTAGATAGTTGAGTCTGTAGAAAGAATGGTGGCCTAGATATGGAAAGTGGGTTTCTAGTCATATTAGAATCTCTGTGTTCTTAGGCAAGTAATTTAATCTTTTTGGGTCTCACTTTCTTATCTCTAAAATGAAGAAGATTGGATTAATGACTTCTAGGTTCCTTTCTGAGTATATATCATATGGTATCATGAGCATCTTATTTCCTATCTCCAAAAAACTTTTTACAAAATTGATTGCTACCTACAAACAATTGAACAATTATGACTGAATATATTTCAAAATAAAAATAATGAAAATCTTGCTGTTTTATGTCTAATGACTTTTTAAAAAAGTATTTTGGGAGTAGAATGTGCCAAGTTGCTACAAGACATTTTTTGTGCAATGCAAAAAGCTCTATCTAGACATGGGGACTGGAGTTCATTGTGGTCTCAGAGCAGCCACTAACCAACCATGTGAATTGGGAAAAGTGACTTTCCTACTCTGTAAAACAGGGGGATTGGAATAGATTGTGTTAAGGTTCCTCCCTGTTCTAACATCCAATGTTTTGTTTTGTTTTAACCATGAAGCAAAATCACATGATTGGCAAAATCCTAAGAAAATGGTACTTAAGTTCAATAAACTTTTGTGAACTAATTTTATTTTCTCAATAATTTAGAGCTAAATAATAGCATTCAGGTAGTATCAATGTTATATATACCAAATGGGATCTTCCTATCTTTTGAGATTAAAATAAAGCACTGTGGCCTTGTCTAAACCAATTCTTTTCTCTGGACCTCAGTTTTCTCCTGTGCAAAATAAGCAGTTTGGACTAGCCAGTCTCTAAGATCCCTTTCAGCTCTGATGCATGTGGTTGACTACTTCCAGCAGCGTGCTAAAGCCAAGTTATACCAGCTCATGGGAGCTGACTGTTAAATTTTCAATGTGAGCATCTACAACTCAGAAATCAGCAAACACTCCCAATTAGCGCTTGATTTATTATTTTGTTGATTATCTAGACTTGACAAAATGATGGAGAAAAATGTTAATTATTTAGATTAAACTTTAAAATGTAATTCATATGTAATATAAATTAAAATGTAATTAATATGTATCCTGGGGAGGGAGAGTTAATTGGTAAATGCACACCGTTAACTATTTCTATCATTTCAGAGAAACAACACCCATATCAGTTTTTTGGGTCTTGCAAAAGTGAGAAGTCATAATAACTTGGCCAGAGGGCTATTTCAGATGCACTGGGCTTTTAAACAGTGGCTTGTGCTTTCTTAGCATTAGTTTAAGTTTCCATACCAAGAGAACTCTTTGAAATCACCTTTATTAGTGATTCCTCAGAGCAATTCATGGAGATGGTATAAGATTGTTCACCCTGTTTCACAGATGAGGAAACAGAAGCAGAAGAAGGTCATATGACTTGCACCGGGTTACAGCATTTTAGTACCAGAATTAGAAATAATAGCTCTGGAGTTTCCAGTCTGTTGCTTAACCTCCTGAGCCATGAGGCTTCAAGTATCATTATTTGTATGAGATCAAGGTAGGCACATTTAAAGAGGTGGCTAATCAGAAGAACCATTTGTGTTTAGGGCTCTCTCCTAAGAGATGCTCTTCAACTGATTAACCAGAATAGAGAAGCTTTGCCCCATCACCCCTGTTTTATGTTTCCCCATATATAATGGAAAAAATCAATCTTCTGGGGGGAAAATCACATGATCAGTAAGTTTTACTGTATTTTAGAAAGAAACTTTAAAAATGTCTATGAATGTACTTCATTTTTATAACTCAAAGGTTTGGATTTTGGAGCTGGAGAGGGAAGAAAGGATTTCATCAAACTGGAAGGCAGGAAGGAACCAGCTAACAGGAGAGGTCATGATAAATACCCAATAGGATAATCTAGTGCAATGCAGAGTTTTGGATTTAGAGTTAGGTAACATGGGGTTTGAATGTTATATCTGCAGTTTTTACCTATGTGACCTTTGGAATCACTTTTTCAAGCCTCAGTTTCCGTATCTTTAAAGTGAGAGAGCTGGCCTTCTTGATCCATTACTCCTATTCAAAACCTAGCCATCTATCATTAGTCAAATCACATCTCTCCAGCCTGGTAAACTCTTCTATTGAACTGTTATTTATCTCTTGTGTCGAACTATTATTTATCTCTTGTATTATTTAACTTTTTGTGTATGATAGTTTTTTTTTTTGTTCTGATCATAAGTCATTGAGGGTAGGAATCTTCATGCATATCAAGGCTCCCCAGAATACCTTGTACTCAGTAGGCACTTGATAAATATTTTGTTAATGAATATTTGATTATTTTGTGTTCACCTTTACATAAGACATCTGGAAAACAGTCCTTATATTGTCTATTTTACAATGTCCTTTTTGGAAATGGAAATGAATCATTAGATCCAGTGTCGGCTAGATTTCCCTGGTTGGTTTTCAGCACATTAATTTATCTATTTCACTTAAAAATTCAACTCACAATTGTGATTGATTTTCACAAGTTAAGTTTCTCACCAGTTTTGATTCAAATATTTTGTTAAAAATATTTGAATCAAATATTTTATGCCAAGTTTTTTTTTTTTTAAGGGAGGAAGTTTTTTTCTATTTGTTTAAAGGATTTGATGATTTTCAGAAAGCTTTAAAAATGTTGATAGAAAAAGCAAAGTATGTTAATAAAAGATTTTACTTTTATATGTGTGTGAATGACTCAATTACTGAAAGATGTTAAAAATGTTGGACAGTGTCAGTGGCTAAATTGGTAATCATTGAGGAAGTGTTCTTAATTGAAGAAAACATATATTTTTACCCTGAGTGTTACCAATGCCAACATATTAGATTTCTGTTTGAATTGCATTTAAAAAAAAGCAAGGGTGTTGGACCAATAATCTCTAGGATTCTTTCTGTCTCATGCCCCTTTGGGAATGTGGGCATATGAGGTAGTCTAGAGTTAACAAGGAAGAGTGCATGTCTATTGATAGATCTGAATTTTTGGAATGTTATTTGGAAAACAATTGTACACATTACAATATATTTAAGTAGTTGACATGAAAGTTTGACCAGATGTTTTTTAAAAAATCATATGTTTTTGGTGACAGTTGTAGTGGAATAACTTTTTATAGTACATATTCTAGCATGAGGATCAATTTGTGAGTCCTCCAAATGAAATGTGATAGTCAACAGAAACTTGTATTCATACTTTATTGGCAATAAAAAAACCAAAACAAAACAAAAACTAGGTTCCTTTGTCCCTCCAACCCAAAACATCCCAGAAGCAAATCTGTGTTGAAAAGACAAACATGAGGGGCAGCTAGTTGGCACAGTGGATAGAGCACCAGCCCTGGAATCAGGAGGACCTGAGTTCAAACATGCAGCATTCATTCCTTCATGCCTACTTACTTTTGGAGGATGAATGAATTGGAATTCTGTTAATGATGAGCTTACAATCTTCTTATGGAACATAATTTAGGAATAAAATTAATTCTAAAGATAGAAATTTTTAGATTTCTTCCAATTTCTCTTTCAGGTTCTCCCTTCTGTAATGATGAATATCACAGAGATATGGATGAAAGCTAATCATCACTTTGTTCCCCCTCTCACTCATTCTGTTTTAGAAAGGAGAACACATGTCACTCATTTTCTGGTCTTGTATCATGAGATTCTCCTACCTCAGATACCTTTCCTTCTTTTGCCTACTGATCTGCAGTCTACCCAACTCAAATAACACTTTCTCTGTGAATCTTCAGGCAGATATTAACTGTATTCATTATATATTTTAAGAGTCCTATTATATGCACTACTGAGTACATTTAACATTTATTATAAACATTTGTGTGCTATCCTCTTGTGTATAATATTCTTAACTTTTTTATATATTTCTCTCTTTTCTTTGAGAGGAAGTATATAGTATTATAGGTAGAGGGCCTCCACTCTGACCTATGGTCCATAGTGACTGTGTGACGCTGGGCAAGTCTTTTAACTTTGTAATATTCTGGTCAAGGTTTTAAGACTTTATGTGACAGAGGAAGTGCAAACATCATGTGGTAGAGTGAGTTTCCTCACCTGGGATTTTCCTGGAAATAGGAAAGCTCCTAGTTCCTAGGAATCTTTATGTGTCTTATCTCTTCAACTAATTTTTAAGTGCCTTGAAGGCAGAGACTATACTATACACACATACATGTGTAGGCACATATATGTAAACTTACTTATATGCACATGTGTAGAAATAGATATATGAATGTCCATATACACAGATCTCTATGCATAAGCATATATATACATTTAAAATGTGCATATGTATGTATGCATATATTCCCCAAAGTTGAGTATAGTATTTGGCAAGTACCTATGCAAACAAATGATTTTGGCTTTAATACGGTTTGGAGAATATTCCTCTGTGAGCTGGCCATCAGCTTCATTACCCTTTTTTAATGGTTTTAATTCACCAGCTTATCTAAAATGCATTAAGCTCCTGGTATGTGTACAGCACTATGCTCGTCCACATTTAAAAAAAAAAAATCTGAATGGGTGAATATAAACTGTTGCAACACTACTAAGAAAATTCCTGTCTGCCCAGAGATTTGTCCTCCTCCCCCCCCTCCCATTTATTCAGTCTGTTCTTCAGCCCAGAGTGGAATGGCTGGATGCAATTCTACTCCCTGTCACTGTCCATGCATATGAGTTCATCTGTGTCTTTGTGTAAACAATAAATAAGTTAAATTTCAGCAAAGGAGTAGCCAATAAAGGTAATTATTCATTTAAAAAGTTATGGGTTTCTTTAAAAGTTAGATTATAGGTATATAATAACACAATTTCAGATGAAAAATGAAAAAAGAAACCCATACTCAATCCTCTAGATGTTTTGTAATATAAAGATATTTGGGATTACATGGTATTGGTTAAATTTTTATTTACATCTTGATATTTGATGTTATATAGGTATAATACTTTCCAGTGTTTATTGTTAGTTTGGATTATATAGATATCTTTTCAAGAAAAAAATATGGAATGGCTAGATTTTTTGAGTAGTTTCTCAGCAAATTTCAATAATATTGCTTTGATTCAACTCCAATTCCTGGCATGCTTTAGTACAGCAACCATGAAGTAATCTGTAAAAATCAATCCCTAGATAAGTGGATTTCAGTAATTTACATTTTTATCATTCCAACTTCCTTCTTTTTTTTTTTTTGAGAATTGCTAGAATCAGAGGTCTCAGTCACATCATAATTGCCTATTAAAGTTTACAGTAATGATCTCTAAAGCTGTGTTAATCAGAAATTTGAATCTAAAGCAGAAAATTTCCAGTGCTAAGGTGGAATTTTCAAGTAGCTTTTAGTGCATGAATTCTGGGACAATTTATCTTTATTTTTACATGTCAGTACAAGTTTGGGTTGAAGCTACACCAAATACAATTCCATCTAGTACCTATGTCATTTGCAGATCACCTGGTCGTGATCATCATCATCTATACCAAAGGAACTCTTGCAACTCATGGAAAGTGAAGTAAGGATTTGATATATTTACCTGTTTGATTTGGGCAAAATACATGCTTTGATCTAGTGGTATTGAAATTAAGTAACTGAGAAGCAGAATTAATTAAATAAAAATGTTAGCTCTTCTCTTTATTCATGAAGATTGTCTGAAAAAGATCTGTTTGTTCATGAAGATTGTAGGAAAAACAAATGGCCCAATCATTTGAATATTTTGTCAAATACTATTTATAATCTGCATGTCTTACAGAACACTCATGGCATTCATGCCATATTATTTCCATTGTAATAAAATATTTTCACACATTTGATGTACAGTTTCTTTGCCTAATACCCATGGGTCATGTATGTAGTATCTTAGGTCACTGGTTAACTGCCCAGCTCCATTATGCTGAACTGCCACTAGATCATGTGGTGAGTAGTTTTTAGCCTGAGGGGTACTTTTAAAGATAAGTTTGTTAAGTCAATGGATGTGCCACTTATAACAAAAAAAATGTATTTTGTTGTTAACCTTTTTATAGAAATTTCTTACTAATTAGATAGATCTGTATTCTTATTAGTGTGGATGCTTTCTCCACCAGCATATAATGCAGACTCTTTATGCCTTTTTAACCTATGGAATTCTTCTGCATGCCCATAACTGCTTTCCTAGAAAATTTGGCAGAAATACTGCAAGACCTATTTTGTTCTATTGCTCATTTTTTTTAAATTAAAGAATAATAAAGATTGCAGAATTTTATATTCTTTTCATATCTCAGTCACTCACATGGCCACAAAAATGTGTCATGCAATAGAAAATTATCTACTAAACTTAACCTATTCCTGTTTCCTTCAAAGATATATTTAGTTCATGCAAAGACAAGTTGGGGCAGCCATGTGATACAGTGGATAGAGTGGACCTGGAGTTAGGGAGACTTGAGTTCAAATTCTGGCCTCAGACCCTTACTAGCTGCATGACACTGGACAAGTCAGTTAACTCTATTCACCTCAGTTTCCTTATATGTAAAATGAGCTGGAGAAGGAAATAGAAAACCACTTCAGTATCTTGGCCAAGAAAACCCCAAAATGGGGTCATGAACTGTGGGACATGACTAAAATGACTAAACAACATCAAAAAAATAATTCTCAGAGGGAGGGAGGGAGGGAGGGGGGAGAGAGAGAGAGAGAGAAATTCTGAGACAGACAGAGAGAGAGAGGAGAGACTTGGGAGCCTAGACACATATATGAGCATATGCCTATGTGATATATATCTCAAACTCAAAACAGAAATTATTATTTTTTGCCTCCAAATTCTTTCAAACTTCCCTATTATTATATTCATAGCACCACCATTCTTACCATTACCCAGATTCAAAACCTTAGCTGAGAACTGAATTTTGATCTCAACTCCTAACTCTCAGCCATTCCACATATCAAATCACTTGCCAAATTTTGTCATCTCTGTCTCTTTCTTTTTTTTATACATCCCCATGTTTCCATTCACATAGCCGCCAGGTTAGTTTGGTTAGCCTTCATCTACTGCTATAAACATTCTAAATTGGGTTTTCTGCTTCAGGTTACTTCCCACTTCAATCATTTCTCAACAGAGCTGCCAGGGATTTTCCTAAAGCAGAGGTCTGATCATGTCATATTCTACTCAATAAATTCTAATTAATCTATTTTATCTCCAAGATCAAAGATAAACTCCTCTGTTTGCCACTTAAAACTCTTTACAATGTAAAGCAATCAGTTTTTCCAGTATTCTTATAGATCATTCCCTTCCACGTGGAAACTATGGCTAGATGCTATCCCATATAGTCCAACCATGCCAGCTTATTTGATGTTTCTCATACATCTTCATTTCCTTTCTCTTTGCCTTTTCAATGGCTAGCCTCCATTCCTAAATACCCTTCCTCCATACCTCTGGCGTTTAGAATACCTGACTTCCTTTAGGACTCAGCATGGCCTACTATAAGAGGCTTTTCTTGGTTCTAGATGTTAGTTGATTGAATTAAAATTATATCCTTAGTGTGAATTTCCTATAACAATCACACTACAGGTATAAAACAAACAAAAATTACATAGTAGATTTTAATTTTTAAAAATATGTCATTTGGTTTTGGTCAAGTCTTAGTGCCTTTTGTACTTCTTAGAAAATGTTTATTGAAGTAAGGTGTGTTTCTACTGATCAATCTACAAACATTTGATCTTTTTCTAATACAGTTTTTGGTGTCTTCCTCAAAGAATACTTTTTATTTTTGTTGCCTACTACCAAGGTGTACAGTGATTTAATTGTTTCACAGTGCTGATTAAGTTGTTCATATTTTTTCTTATTTTTTTACTTTCTGAAAACATATAGTTATCTTCTTAACAGTGGTTTTGTATTTATATATATATACATATACATATATATATATATATATATATATATATATATATATATGTATACACACACACACACACATGTGAGCATTGTAAGGCAGGGTGATCTAGGATCAAATGAAATAATGTCTTTGTTACTTTAGGGAAGACACAACCACACTGAAAAATTCTTCATTTTGTTTCCCTTACGGAAAAATAAAGCAAAACTATAAACCATCTATTTAGCTGTAATTTCTTTATATCCTCTAGTTTTTCTGATAGTGGAAAGGATGTGGTTTGATTCTTTTAATAATTGTGTCTTTGGTCATTGGCCACGAATCTCTTAAAAAGTGCCATTAGTTAATGAAATGTTTGGAGGTGGTCTAAAAATGATGTGATTCTTACCAGATTTTACCCTTTCCCCTTCTCTCCCACTATCAATATGGGACTCTGTGGCCAAAAAAATATCATGCAATGGGTAACCTCTCAATTCTTAGCTAGTCTGATCCTCAGATGGCAGATACAGTTGGTTATCAACATTACCTTCATCATACTCATATTTTTCCAGCTTGTCAGAGTTTGAGTTCACTTGCCAGGTACTCAAGAACCATATCACATCTGTGGTATGAACACGAACGGCAATAGGTCTTTTGTGGAAGAACTTTTAAATAATTTAGTTAAACAATATTCAAGAACAGCCATATTTGAAACTAAGAAATGGCTAATTGATGATTAGAAGCCTTTTCTATCTACTTTCCTTCTTTCCTTAGTTAGTTCACTGATTTTACCTCATACACCTGGAATCATTCATAGTACCCAGGTGTGTAATTCAGATATCTTCATTATACTACTTTATTTCTTCAAAAATGCTTTTAGCAACTACTAATTTGTAGTAGCTACTGCTAATTTGTGAGTGTAGAAGGTTTCTTGGGGCAGTGTTTGTCTCACTTTTAAAAATTTGTGTCGCAACTGCTTAGGACAGAGTCGGTACTTAATAGATGCTTATCAATAGCTTACATATATTTTCACTTCACAGTGCCATTATAGTGTAAGTAATGTTTTCCTGGGACGTGTGTTTTTTAACCAAATTTATAAATTTATAACCAAATTTATAAATTAAGTTAGCTTACCTAACTTTGGTGAATCTTTAGTCTTTTTGATATAAATAATTGAAACAACAAATTCAGCCAAGATGCAGGATATAAAATAAATCCACAAATTTTTGCATGTTACCAAGACAATTCACCAGGAAATGCTAGAAAGAAAATGTCTTTCATGTATTTATGTATATTTTATACATGTTCATGCATGTATATGTGCATGCATGTATGTTCATGCATGTATGTGTGCATGCATGTAATACCTGTGTGCACACACATTTATGTGTACATATATATTTGTATATGTTATAAAGTATGTAGAAATGTATCTTCTAAAATGCACAAAGAAACTATTTAAACCCAACTGTAAAATATTCTTTGCAGAAATAAAGACAGAGCTAAATCATTGGAGAAATAGGGGTAGGTCATGACAATGTATTAAAAATGACAATGCTAATTACATTAATTTAATTATCCTATGCTGTATATATCAAATTTTTCAAAGGAATATTTTATAGGACTAGAAAATTGTAATGAAACATATGAAAGAAAAAAGCTCATGGGAGGGGCAGCTAGGTGGCTCAGTGGATAAAGCACTGGCCCTGGATTTAGGAGTATCTGAGTTCAAATCCAGCCTCAGACATTTAACACTTAAGTAGCTGTGTGACCCTGGGCAAGTCACTTAACCCTCATTGCCCCACCAAAAAAAAAGAAAAAAAGCTCATGAATCTTGTGGCAAATGAATAAAATTGGGAAGAAGTGATTTATGAGTACGACATTTCAAATATACTACAATGCATTACTTTTTAAAACAATTTGGTATTGGTTTTAATAAGTGAGAGATTGATCACTAGAACATATTATGCATACAACATAATAAAGGAAACAAATATAGTAATAGTATTTGAGAAACCCAAAGAACCCAGTTACTGGAGGAATCACTTATTATTCAGCAAATGTACTGGGGCAACTAGATAAGCTTAGTAGAAATTAGGTTTAGACCAATACTTCATACCATAGATAAAGATGAGCTCAAAATGCATACATGACCTAGATATGAAAAGTCACATAATAAAAAAAGTAGAGGAGTAAGGAAGACATTTTATTTTAATTTTTTAGATAAAAGTTCTTGAAACAAGGAATAGAGAGGATTACAGAAGACACAATGCTTTTGATTATATACAAATTAAAACAAAATTATTCAAACAAATATAATGTAGTTAAAGTTAGAAGATAAACAGATAAATGGTAGAAAATTTGTGTAGTAAATTTCTCTGATAAAGGAAGGAAATAAGCTTTTGTTAAGTACCTGCTATGTACCAGACACTGTGCTAAAGACTTTACAAATATCTCATTTGGGCCTAACACCAACCCTAGAAGATACATGCTATAATAATAGCTTTCAAGTAAACTGAGGCAAAGTCATTTGCCCAGGGTTAGATAGTTAGTAAATATATGAGGCTGGCTTTGAACTCAGGTTTTCTCGCCTCCAGGTCCAGTGCCCTATATACCATGATGCCTAGCTGCCTCAGTCTCCTTTTCAATATTCCTAGGCAACTGTTTCAAATTTATAAGACATTCCCCAAAAGATAAATGTCCAATTGATATGAATTGAAATCAAACCTATGAACAACCTTGTAAAACAAATGGCCCCAAGTATTAATAATTCGAGAAATGCCAATTAAAACAACTTTGTTTCTTTACCTCATACCCATCAGACTGGAAAGAAATGATAAAAGAGAAAATTGAAAAATATTGGAGGAACTGCATGTGCATGTGTCTGTAGGAGAGAAGAGATGCATTAATACAATATTAGTTGAGCTATGAACTGGCCCAGCCATTCTGAAAAGGAACTGAGAACTCTCATCCCTATACCATTTAACCCTGCTATATCACTACTAGGACAGTACCAGCTAAGAGAAAAAACATTAGGAAAAGAACCTATCTGTATATAATATTTGTAAGATCTCCTTTCATAGTTAGCAAAGGAGTATTTTTCTATTGGAAAACTGACAAATAAATTATGCTATGTGAATATAATGGGATATTATTGTGCTATAGGAAATGATGAGATGGACAATTTCAAAGGAAACTCAGAAAACCTCTGTGAAAGGATACACAGAAGTGAGCAGAACTAAGAGAACAATTCATACAATAATAACATTTCAGAATAAAACTACTTTACAGGACCTAAGAAATCTGATCAATGTAGTAATAAACCATAAGTCCAGAAGATTGAAGGTGAAATATATCACTCACTTCTTGCCAGAGAGATGATAAGCTTAAAGTGCAGAGAGATATACATTTTTCCAGGATGGCCAATGTGGACATTCATTTTGTTGGACATATAATTATAATATATTTTGTTATTTTTTGGTTATTTTAGTCACATTCAACTCTTTGTGAAGCTATTTTGGGTTTTCTTGGCAATGATACTGGAGTAGTTTATGATTTCCTTCTCCAGTTCATTTTACAGATGAGGAAACTGAGGCAAACAGGGGTAAGTGACTTGTCCAGGTTTACAGCTAGTAAGTATCTGAGGCTGGATTTGAACTGAAGTCTTTCTGACTCCATGCCCTGAGCTCTATTTATTGTACCACTTAGCTACCTATAAATATATAGATTTATAAAAACATAGATAATTGTATTTATGTAATACTTTAAATTTGTAAAGATTTTTTATACATTGTCCCCTTTGAGTCTCACAGTAATATTGGGAAATAGGTTTGGTTCTTATACCTTTTAAATAGTTATAGAGACTGAGATTCCAAAGGGTTAAGTGGTTTGGTCATGGACACCCAAATAATATTCTAGTTCAATTTTAACTTGAGTTTAACACACTAGCTACTCTATCTAGCTACCTTCTTAAGGCTACTCTACTTAAACTAAAATGATTTTAGAGCATGGATGCCTTACTGCTTTCTGATGTCCAGGAAACTTCTTAGTCTAATTTTTGGAAAATAATTAGTAGGTCCTATGTACTTTTTCTCTTTAACAAGTCTTGTCTTGCTTTAAAATCTCCCAGAGGTATTTTCTTCTGCAAAGTATCACTGAGTTTGAGGAGAGAAACTTGGACTAGACGCACTGCTACATTTTTATAGGAAGGGTCCAGATGAGGGGACTCCCTCTTTTATTTCAGATAGGGACTTTCTCTGCTATTTATAGTCTCTGAGAGCACTCTAGAGCAAAAGCGTCAAACACATAGCCCACAACAATCCTGAATCTGGACCAGAAAAGATTGAGCTATTTTTTACTTTCATTCATGTTTGTTCTTTTATTCAAGTTTTCTTATATTAAATGACTAATGTGGTAATGTGTTACATAATTATACATATAGAACCTATATCTGGTTGCTTACTGTCTCAGGGAGGTGAGAGGGGAGGGAGATAGGGAAGGAGGGATAAAAAATAGAACCAAAAACTATAAATAACAATGTTTATATGCATATACATGCACATACATTCTAGCATATATTGCATATGTGTATATATGCATATGTATATGTGCATATACACATGCATGCATGCATCCATATACATGTGTGTATAGCAACAGCCAAATACATTTCATTTCTCCAACCAAGGTTACAACCATTCCCCCACACTACCCCAAAACTCAATGATAATGAATCTGTTGCCTCATGAATGTGGCTTTCCTTTTTGCCTATCTATTCTTGCTCCTCCCATTTTAGCATTGTTTATTTTTCCTTTTAAGTTCAGCACAGGGGTTCCACCCAGCATGGCATTCCTGAATTACACTTGAGAATGTGAGTATAGCAGGGGAGCAAACATTCTGAATGTTCTTTTGTCATTTTTTCCCTAGCAAGGTAACTAGCTCTTCAGCTTTTTATCCTACCACTCTTTTGCCTGATGACTTCTGTTTTTTTAAAATTTCGAATTTAGGGGCAGCTAGGTAGTGCAGTAGATAAAGCAACAGCCCTGGATTTAGGAAGACCTGAGTTCAAAATCTGAACCTCAGACACTTGATACTTACTAGCTGTGTGACCCTGGGTAAGTCACTTCACACTCATTGTCCCACAAAAAAAAATTTAGAATTTATATTTTCCCAAGTTATATGTAAAAACAAATTTTGATGTCAATTAAAAAAAACCCAACAACTTTGCATATCAAATTCTCTTCATCCCTCCCTCCCCATCAAGGACTCAAGAAAATCAATATAAGTTATACACGAGTAGTCATGCAAAACATTTCCACATTAGCCAGGTTGTGAAAAACCAAAGAAATAAACACAACAGACTAAAACAAAACTTCAGATAAAGGAACTAACAAAAAGAATGCTTCAATCTCTATTCAGATACCATCAGTTCTTTCTCTGTAGATGGATTGCATTTTTCATAAGTCCTTCAGAATTTTCTTGGATCATTGCACTGCTGAAAATAACCAAGTCATTCAGAACATATCATCCTACAATACTGCTGTTATTTTGTATACAGAACATTTTACTCCGCATCAGGTCATGTAGGTATTTAAAGGTTTTTTGATAGCATGCTACTCATCATATTTTTATAGTAAACTACATTTATATAGTACTTTAAAATGATTTCCTTACAATAAACCCATGAGGTTGATTACTGCAATAACAGTAATAGATAACATTTCTATAGTACCTTAAACCTGACAAATAATTTTATTCACAATAGCCCAGCAAATTAAGTATCATACGTTTTATAATCATCATCAATCAATCCTCATCTTCATCCAATCATCACCAATCCATAATTCAATTAGTCCATCAATCCATCAAATAATCCATCAATCAACTGATGTCATCTTTTAATCTTGTTTTCTTTCATTGTTCACAATTACTTGTATGTTGTAGACACATTGACCACATATCACTCCAGTGCCCTCTGTGTCAGATTCATTTTCAAAATTTTAGAGACTGTTGGTTTTTCGTGACTTATAGCCCTGTGACCCCATTAGTAGAATATGCATTTGAAAAAAGTTGATCTTTGGTTCAGGAAAAGCTTGAGGTCCTTAAAGAAATGTTGCAATTTCCTAGAGGCAAGCCAGCCTTCTTACTTCTTCCTCTTTAATTGTGGATCTGACTTGTAAATTCACTACCCCAGATGGTATGAAGATATGACCTGGTTAAGGACCACTTACATTTACATAGTCCTTTAAGGTTTGCAAAGTACCTTTATTATAGTCATCTTGTGAACTGAATAGCCTATGTATTGCTGTTCCCATTTTATAGCTGATGAAAACTGAGGCTCACAGATGTGAATCACTTAGTGATTAAGCATCTAGAACCAGAATGGACTTAAATCTTGTAAAAACTTTCTACCATTTGAAAACGCCCTTTTATATAAATGAATTTGAAGTTTCAATCAGCTGGGTGGTACAGGGAATAGAGTACCAAGCCTGAAGTTAGGAAAACTCATTTTCCTGAATTCAAATCTGGCCTCAGACACTTGCCACTTGTTTAACCCTAAGTCACTTAACCTTGTTTGCTTCAGTTCCTCATCTATAAAATTCGCTGGGGAAGGAAATGGCAAACCACTCCAGTATCTCTGCCAAGAAAACTCCAAATGGTGTTACAAAGAGCCAGACACGAATGAACAAAGCTGAACAACAACAAACTTTCAATCATAGTATTCAAAGACAAAAGTGTGCCTTTTGGAGATAGTTCCCATGATAGATTATTTTTCAGTGAATATTTTCAAAACTGTGTTCTGTGCATGATTGACACCATAGAACAGAGTTTTGAAAACATAAATTGCAAAACATGATCTTGGAGCTTATGTGTACATACATGTATATATGTGCATATACATGCATGCATGCATACTTATACATTAAGTTCTACCATATATATGTGTGTGTATGTTTGAATTACATGAAAAATCCCAATGCTAGGGATATTTTCCTCTCTAAAATCTTAAGTATGAAATTATGAGTGTATTAATGACATATTTAGTGATTTTGAATAAGAATATCATCTTTTCACTTCCCTGGGTTGTCATGTCCTCATGTGTAAAATGAAGGAGTTGTACTAGAGAGCCTCTAAGGTCCCTCCTAGCTCTAAATCCACATTCCTGTATTTTTAATTCTCTCCATTTTACTCCAAAATTTTCCTACTTCTTCCCTCCTTTTAAAAATTGTTCTTTCTTATTTTCTAAGCCCATATACCAACATACATGAGCTCCACCGAGACATTTTAAGCTCAAAAGCGTTCTGGGCCCAGATGGGTTTGGAAAAAAAATTGTTCTAAGCAAACCTTTATTTTTTTTTCCATTTAAAATTTTGTTTTCTCTTAAAAATGCTTTTTAAATATGGCCTTTCAATTATGTTATGATACTGACCTATCTCTCTCTCTCTTTTTAAAATCCAGACATGATCAAGGAGAACTAAAGGAATGTTTAAAGAGAATAATCTTTTTTTTCCCAATTAGGTCACATGTAGTCTTACTTATCTACTTTGTACTATTTATTTTTGTTTGTTTGTTTTATTTTTGTTTCTGTGGGGCAATGAGGGTTAAGTGATTTGCCCAGGGTCACACAGCTAGTATGTGTCAAGTGTCTGATGCTGGATTTGAACTCAGGTGCTCCTGAATCTAAGGCAGGTGCTTTATCCACTGTACCACCTAGCTGCCCCCTGTTTGTACTGTTTATATTATAGTCACCGATTAGAAAAGTTGTATAGCTCCATCAATAATACCCAAGTTCTAGGCATATAGAAACTAGAAATACTTTGCTTTGTACTTAGAACAAATCTTAACTTTCAAAAATTAAATATAAAGCATCATAACAAAGTAACAAATTTTCATATGATAAAAGCCAAGACACTGGATTGAGATTCTTATCAGAAACTTTTTTATCCTCAGCCCCCAAAGAAGTGATTAGGCTGTGGAAATATCTAGCTCAGGTGAACAGGACTGCCTGAGTTTAGTCACAATATCACATGAGATATCAGACATAAACATTGCTTGTGATTGACCCTGCTACCATGGATACTTACAGAAGACATGGTTTCTGCTAACTGAATATTCCACAGATTAGATGTGGTCAGAAAAGCCATTTTAAAAATAGTGCTTTAAAGCAGGTTGTGGTGCTATGGGTTTTTCTATTCATGCTGGGTAGACATGCCTGTGTTCATCAGCTGTACCTTTATTTTACACATTAAGTGATTTAATCTCCTTCCTCCTTCCCACTTCTTTACAAGACTCAGTTTACACTTCTTGGTTCTAGCTCTTTACAGCTGAATCAATTTTTTCCCATGCAAGATAATTTCTCTCTGCTAGATTTTTCTGAATCACTCATTCATCTATCAGCAATGAGATGGATGTAGCAATTCCAGAATTGTCAATTTTTTCCAATAAATGTTAACATAGTTGATTGATAATAGCCAGAAAGGGAGGAGGTTAGTTGGTCTCTAGGGTCCTGGAATATGGAATATTTGGATTATTTTTTCTCTTGAAATCTTTAATATGTTTTCATACAGAGTGTTGGCAATTTTATTTCCCTTTAATTATAAGATAACCATGAGTAGGTAACTCTTCAGGAATGCCCCAAAGGACCATGCACTTATACCTTCTGTCACATCAGTCACTGTAAAGTCACTATTGGCTCTGGCTTCTGAAATAACTTACAGAGAATAGAAATAGGACAAAGTATGAGAAAAGAGCATTCATCAACCTAAGGGAACATAAGAAATAAAGTATAATAGATCTGGCAATCAAAGCATGTGTAGGTGCCATGCTGTTTAGAAAGTAATCACAATGGGACACAGAGAGGACTGAGAAATTCAGTTTGTAATAATTATGTATCCTGACTTGCAGGAAGGTTTAATCCCTTCCCTCTGTGTTAGTGTTACACAAAGAGATGATTTTTATATTTTTCCATAGGGTCACAGTCTTATTCTCATTAATTCAACTTAGGGTCCCAAGAGTTGCTGAATAGTGTGAGAATCAAGCCTTTAATTCAGAGACTTAGAACTTCACTGATAACTTTCTTGCTGCTCCTTAATATGGGGCTTTGATGTGATAACTCTCCATCTCTCTATTAGTGGTTGGTTCTTATAAATTCCACTTTAAAAAAAAAACTGCACAGCCATTAAATGGAAGATCTAGGTTTGTTATTTTAGTTTTTTGTCACAAATGACCTTGAGATGTTAGTAGGCCTTGCTAAAACTGGTAAATATTTGAAATACTTGGACTTTCTGAAATATCTTTTTATTCTTTGGAGGACTTGATCTTTATCCTTCCTCATTTATGAATTTTTGTGTCTAGTCTTAGTCAACAAAATAGTCAATCTCTCTGATTTCTTGTAAACTACCATTATCATGAACATCTGATGGGCATGTAATTGCTCATTGTATTCTTTGAGCACCCAGAGGAATAGAGGTTATGCAATTTGGGAATATAATTTACTGTTTCATGATTTTTCATTTCCGCCCAGATGCTGGCCCTTTTCGAAATTCAGATCTTGTCTAAATGCAGATCAATGGACACTGTGGGGCTTGTTTAAATAAGGACAAAATTTAATATGGTTTTAATTCTATTCTTCATATTCTAAGTGCAAACTGAATTTCTCTATGGAATAAGGTAAGAGTGTGGTTAGCAAACACTGATTTTTGTCTTAATCTTTGTCATTAGCCATCAGCCTTTTCTTCAATTAACTTTGGCTTCATATCACATGAGAAAGTTAAAATTAAAACATAAGAATAAATATTTAACCCAATATCTATTTTTAGAAAAAAAGTTTCAATTCAAAAGGGAATGATTGAGAAAGATTTCAAAATATATCTGCCATATTAGTAATTGTGTTATTTTATCAATCTATCATTTAATTAACAAATGCCTAGTATGTGTTAATCACAGGGGACACAACATAAAAAACGAAATAGTTCCTGCACCCTTACATTGTATGGCTGAGATTTGTAAGCCTGGGGTCCATATCCTTTTTAAAAATTGTTTTCATATCTGTATTTCAATATAATTGGTTTCCCTTATAATCCTATGTATTTTATGGGTCCATAAAATTGGTCAATAGGCTTCACCAGAATGTCAACTGGGTCTAGGACACAAAAAAGAATTAACAACCGTTGTTCTATGGAAATGAAATTACATTTTGTTAGCCAATGATATGAAATGAGTTAATTGTTTTGTCAAGTTTCAGCAGAATAGAACTACATCATCAACTTCATCCTTCTGCCTAAAGCATAAGGATCAGAAGGATATCGAGATTGGAGAAGTCATTTTACTGGTGTAAACAGACTGTCCCTATTGATGCAGTGTTAATAAACAAATTTGAGCCATTCTTGAGGAATGAACTATAAAATATGGATAATGATATGGAATCTCACTGATGCATTAGTCCATAGTCTACTTTAAAGGATTTCATTTGGATGTCTGAATTTTTGCTTATCCTACTAAGGAGATGCTGGAAGGAAATGTGGGAGGGGCAAAAAGAAGAAAAATTCAGACCCACTATTAGCTCATTCCTCTTTTTTTTTTTTTTTTGTAGGGCAATGGGGGTTAAGTGACTTGCCCAGGGTCACACAGCTAGTAAGTTTCAAATGTCGGAGGCTGGCTTTGAACCCAGGTCCTTCTGAATCCAGGGCCAGTGCTTCATCCACTACAAAACCTAGCTGCCCCATAACTTGCACTCCGGTGAATGTATCTGTTTTCTTTCTTTTTAAGTTGGGGACTATGAAAGAACTCTTTCTATATAAAGTTACCTTATATTAGTATTTGCCATGATAGATTAGCCAGTAAGGGGACAGGAGAGAGGGGAGTGAAAAATAGGTTAGATAGATAGGTAGAGAGATAGATGATAGACAGATACAGACAACCATATGTTTTTCTATATAGACATATCTCTCTATTTCAATATATCTCTTTCTATTTAAGCTATCAGCCTAGGGAAAGATCAAAATATTTTCACGTGTATGTTTGTGTTTATGGATATGGATGTAGTTAGGCATATAATGATTAAGGAGTAAAAAAGAGATTTCTTTTATCCTTCCTTTTTTTAACCCAATTTCAAAAGCAGCATTAAAACCTAAGTCTGTGAGTCTTGATCCCTATGCAGTTTATTATGAAAGGGACAATCATAATTTGTATGGTCATTTGGTCATTTTTAAAATTTAGAACTTTAATATGTTATTTTTACTAAAGCAGGTACTCTGAAATATGGACAGTGATGGAAATTTTACTTCTCAGATAGTAAAAAGGTACTATCTTCTCAGGGGGCAATAAGGGATACTTTAAGAACAAGGAAGTGAAGGAGGGTATCAATATGTCAAGTAGACTAGAGTCAAGTGGCAGTGTAAACATACCATACTTTTAAGGCCAGAAGCCATAGCTGATAGCCTTGTCAACATTATAAGGTGAAAATCCAACAAATTAATTTCAACTTTTATTAAACACCATTAATGATAGCATACAGGTTCTGTGCTAATTGCTAGGGATAAAGGATACAAAATAAAAGCTGACACGCTTCCTTCTTCCAAGTAGATTACAATGTTATCTGTGAAGGGAAATATGGCATGTGCATAAGTATAATATGATTTAGAGTTTGTACCTCATACTTTTTCTATTCAAAATGTTTTATTTTAGAGATATGATCTTTATTAAGAGTCAGCCCATATTTTCAATCCTAACTGTATAGGACTTTAAGGTTAAAAAGCATTTTATGTGCATTTTTTTCATTTAGTTCAAATAACAACCTTGCAAGGAAGTATTATGATCATAGCTGTATAGATAGACATTGAAGTTCAGAGAATTAAGTTATTTGATCAGGGTCTCACATTACGGGCAAAGCCTGAATTAAACCTAACTCTTCTGACACCAAATCTATTATTCTTTCAACTAATATGTAGTAAGATGAGTCTCTAGAATCCTTCCCCTCTTTCATGTCAGGTGTTCTTGCCAAACAAAGACAGCTACTTGCCCGTCTCTGAGTAAGTATAATAAAGAGCAAAGATCCATTTAATGACACACTTCCAAATTGTTGTGATTTCACCAAATTGGACTCATGTGTATGTATGTACACATGTACATGAATACATACATGTAGGTGTGCATGGATATAGAAACACATGAGATTTGTGTACGTGCATGTATTCATGAATGTATATATTACACATATATACATGTGTGTATATTTAGTATATTTATATACATACATACATACACATACACACACACACACACACACATATATATATATATATATATAAATTGATTAACAGTTTGATGAATTAGATAAGTTTTTTTTTAACTTTATGGGAAAAATACAAATAGCCACTAGGTGGATTCAATATCCAGACATACCTACATACATGTCTGTCAAACATAGCCAGAGGTGAATAGGGAAGGGTCCTGGCATAACCTGTAACAACCCAAAGCAAGTCTATGAACACAGGCTACCATATTTCACTGGATGAAAGAAACGTCAATTTTGAGTGAAGAGAAGACCCTGAGGTAGATTGATTATCCTACCAAGTAATAGAAGGATATAAGTTCCATTCACCAAATGGTAAAAATAGTTAATGTCTTAAATGCCATTGATGATTTTTTCAAAGTTTCTTGTCACCTTAAATTTTTCCAAGAATATTATATTCATCTTGAAGGAAAGCTGGAAAGAAAGCTGTGGTTGTGTGTATTCACCGTTGGGACCAGATAAAATCAATCCTCTGACTAAGGTGGTCTTTAACTAAAGGTCAAACTAAATTATCCTAGAAACCCCAGAGAGAAATAATATTAATAGTTACATGTTAACACAAAATAGTATTTTTAGAAAACAGTATAGGCAAAGTATAAAATGAATCTTTTTTTTCAAATCTATGTCACCATTCTGTATTTTTTCAGTTGTGAGATAATACTGTTCATAACATTGTCATGTTTTACATATACCATATCATAAGGGATATTAATATATATTTTATCTGTGTATTAAATTAGCATATTTTTTTTTTACCATAGATACATCTGACTAGCTGCCTCCTTTCTAATTGAGTACTATGGGAGGAAGAATGCTAGATTTGGAAGATTTTAATTTGAATTCTGCTTGAAATGTTTACTCATTGTATGACCCAGAACAAGTAACTTTAACTTTTCTAGGTCTCGGCTTACTCATCTGGAAAAAAATGGGATTAAGACCTCTAAGATCCCTTTCAGCTTTAAATTTATAAATCCATTATGCTATGAGTACTTCAAATCAATTTTCCTCACAAAGAATGGGTTTGAAGAATTGGGCTACACCATTTCCCTTTGCTTACTAGCACAGAACCATTCTTCAACACTTCTTTTTAATTGTTGATATTCTAACTATCCTGCCAGAGCCAGGTCAAATGTCTGCTCTGTAATTTCTACATTCAGAAATACAGAAATAATCTTTCTTTTCTTGAACCTTTCATAGATAGCATGACTTGGGTGTCCTTGATGAACTTATCATGCTTATTTTGTATTGAAATTCTTGTATTTGTATCCCATGTTCAGTTCCCCTACAATACTATAAACTCCAAGAAAGCAGGGACTTGTCCCATTTATCTTTGTATTTCCCTCAGGGCCTTGCAGTGTGCCTTGCATGCAATATATACTTTAATAAGCAGTTTGTAGAATGAGTAGCCTTTCCCCACTTTCCTATTTCTTTCCCTCTCTGGCTCCTGGAGTCTCTATTAAAGCATCTTCCTCATAAGCCTACTTTGCTTATGCTTCTTTTGAGTTAAGATATGGCTGATCTCTAATAAAGTGCAATTATGTTCATTGGAAGGGTCAAAAGTAGGACAACACAACCTACTGCCACCTTACATAAACCTATTCACTTTCTGAGGAGACTAAGAATCTGCCTGAGGGTGGTCAGTTGGCCTAGCTATAATGGACTAATAATTACTGTTGTGACATCCTAATGGAAAGAAAGTGATTTTGCTGAAAGTATAAAATATGCAGCTAGATGGAGCAGTGGATAGAGCACCAGCCTTGGAGTCAGGAGGAACTCAGTTCAAATACAGCCTGTGTGCTAGCTGTGTGACGCTAGGCAAATCACTTAACCCTGTTTGTCTCGCCCTCCCCCCCCAAAAAAAAGAAGTCTAAAAATGAAAGAACTATTTGCTGAATTGATCCAGAAAAGTTTAAAAATCCTCTTGTAAAATATTCAGCAGTTTCTGGAGATCTTTTGATACCACAGATAGGTTTAGATGATCAGGATTCAGGAGATGGACACAGAGTTCTCAGTGACTAAAATGGGGTAAAAAAACCCCCAAACAACAAACATCAGTACTATAGTGTAACGATTGGAATAACGCCACCTGCTGGAGACTTACTGTAGAAGAGTTCTGCCCATGAAGCGAAGGTCTTTGAGGGCAAGACCAGGAGTCTTTTCTTTGGCATCAGGAAGTGACGCGGACTAGTGGGAGGAGGAAGGAAGAGACTGGCGCTCGGTCTCGCGCTCTTTCCGGAGGACGCTAGTGGAGAGGGGAGCTAGAAATGTGCTCTCCCTTTAATAGATAGGAATCTAGGCCTTTCTCTCTCTCTTTACCAAATTCTTATTCTCCTTAATAAATGCTTAAAAGTCTAACTCTTGCTAAAGCTTATAATTTATTGGCGACCACTCATTAGATATTTTAGACAGTTTAGCTAGAATTTTAGCCTTAACAATAGGGTTGTCTTGGTGGCACAGTTAATAGAGGACAAGTCCTGTAGTCAGGAAGATGAATCTTCCTGAGTTCAAATCTGACTTCATGCACTTACTAGCTGTGTCATCCTTGGCCCATCACTTCCTTCTTGTTTGCTTCAGTTCTTCATTTGTAAAATAAGCTGGAGGAGGAAATAGCAAACTATTCCAGTACCTTTGGCAAGAAAAACCCCAAATAGTGTCATAAAGAATCAGACACAACTAAAATATCTGAACCACCACAACAAAAAGGACCAAAGGAAGGAAAATTTACTTACGAAGGGCAGTTTGGCACTCGTGGAAGAAGCAAATCTAGAACATAGATAAGGGCTATGGAGAAGGCAATGTCAGACTAACAGTAGGTTATTTCAGTGTACCTCTCCATAGCAGATACATCAACCCAGAGATTCAAGTATGTTTTTGTATCTACATATGAAATTTGAGTATGTATCCAGTTCAACCTCTTACCTGAAACATGGAATCCCTTGACAATATTATTCATTGATTCATCCATTTATTAAATCATTCATCCAACCAGTTCCTACTCTATGACCTCATTGTGATATACAGTTGGACTTCCTCAAATCAAAATAACAAGAAAAACTAGCCAACCATATTACAACAGATCAGTTAAAAAAGGCAACTGAATTAAATAAAAATCAATGTCATGCAGAAAAGGGATTCGACTTCTAGTTTGGTCCCACATAAAGTTAAAAGCAATGTTTGGAATTTGAAGAGGCACATTTAGAGACTACAAGAGAAAGCCTTGCTGACAAATCTATCTAAAAGTAGACAGGAACTCAGTGGGGATTAGTGACCATCATTGTTGATCTTCAAATGGATGTCCTGGTCTTGGATATTGTAAAGAGAATTCCTACTCAGTTACTAGGCTAGCTGATCTTTACTAAGTTCCCTTCCATCTCTGAGTTTCTCTGATTATTTATGACCTTTTTCATCTTTTACTTTTGCTTTTTGTTATCCTCAATTGTATTGAATAGTGGAGGGCAAGAAAATCCCTAGAATCTCCCCCTCCAAAAAGTTTGATTTTTATCAAACTAAAAAATTTGGAAGGGGTGGTGACAGCTTGAAACCTCTAGAGGTACCAGTGAGACCTGAGCTTATTGGTGGAAAACAACTGTGATTTGGGAGTACAAGAGACCTGTAGTGCTCTATGAGGTTACTGTACCCCTTTTTATGAACTGCTTTTAGAGTTAGAAAATTCTACCTTACATTGAGAAAATCTGACTTTCTGTAACTTCATAATGTTTCCTTTAGTTATTTCAGAAAATAATCCTATTCCTCACCCACACATTTGCCTTCAAGAATATGAAGAGAGTGATGATGTTTCCTTGATCTACCTGTCTTGTAACATGGTCAAGAAAGGAAACAAGTATATTCTGGTACGATTTCTTCTTAGTAGACCCAAGGTAACTCATGGACTCTCTTTCATAGGACTCAAAATCAATCTGTTTCACGATTTGTTTTATAATTTTACTTGTAAAATCTCTTTCTAGTTTACAGAATCCCACTGCCCTTTTATTAAAATCAGGAGTTGGTTTGCCTTACCTATAATCTTGGGACACCTCTCTCAATGTCTACAAAGCCTCAGTGATAATAGGCACCATTATAGCAATGTTATCTGTAAGTTCTTTCCCTTGCCTTCCCCCTCTCCCCAACAAATACTGAATGGGACACTGGGGAATATTCCTTGTGAGAGGCAGTCTGGTGTGTAACTGATAGCCTTGAACTAAGAAATAGAAACAGAATCAGAGTAAAAATATTTATTAAGTACCTATTGTGTAGCCTGTACTGTGCTAAGTCCTGGGGATACAAAAAGAGCCATTAAGATACTTCCTTCCCTTTAGGACTTCACAATCTAAGGAACACAACAAATAAAAAGAAGCTGAGGGGCAGCTATGTGGTGCAGTGGATAAAGCACTGGCCCTGGATTCAGGAGGACCTGAGTTCAAATCCGACCCAGAGACTTGTTGCTTACTAGCTGTGTGGTCCTGGGCAAGTCACTTGACCCTCATTGATCCACAAAAGAAGCTGAATAGGGGGAGAGTTGGGGAAAGGTACCCAGCAAGTGAACATCATGAAGTCATCTAGCTGAGGTGGAAAAGTTAGAAGATCTAGGTTTGAATCTGCTTGTGACAATTACAAACTGTTGTAAGGGGCTAAAATTCTAGCTAGTCTGTCTAAAATAAGCTTTAGCAAGAGTTAGACATTTAAGCATTTATTAAGGAGAATGAGAATTTGTTGAAGAGAGAGAGAAAGGTCTAGATTCATCTATCTATTAAAGGGAGAGAGCATTCTTAACTCCTTTCCCCACCAGAGTCCTGAGGAAAGAGAGAGCAAGAGCACCAGCCTCACTCCCTCTTCCTCCCACAAGCAAACATCACTTCCTGATGCCAAAGAGTTGGATGTCTTGCCCTCAGATGCCTTCTCCTCATGGCAGAGTTTTGCTACAGTAAGTCTCCAGCAGGTGCCATCATTCCAATTGTTACAGTCCCCCTTTGTTTCTTCAAGAAACATGGGGTGTTTCCTTGATGAAACACTCAAAAATAATATAATACCCTAGGCTAACAAACAATATGTTAACAACAATATAGGGGGCAGCTAGATGGCGCAGTGGTAAAGTACCAGCCTTGGATTCAGGAGTACCTGAGTTCAAATCTGGCCTCAGACACTTGACACTTACTAGCTATGTGACCCTGGGCAAGTCACTTAACCCCCATTGCCCCGCAAAAAAACAAAAAACAAAAAACAAAAAACAAAAACAAACAAACAAAAAAAAACAATATAGAAAAGGGAGAGAGGAAATTGGTCCAGAGAGGCAGGTCCCTCATGAACTGGTGCTTTGACACTGACCTGCAGAGGGAGGATTTCTGCAAAGAGTACATGTTACAGATGGTATAAAAGAAAAATAACTAAACGAAACTGTTCGTTCAAAGTCTTTGAAATCTTGTCTTCTTGGAGTGGTCACCAGAAAAAAAGAAACTAGACTCTGGTATGGACAGCTCGACTCTGGTCTGGAAAGCTGGACTTTGGTCTTGTGATAATAGTTTGTACCTAACCCTAGAGTAGGCACATGGATATTTGTGTGTGAGAAGGTTGTTACCTTCCACTAAGGCACTTAGGCAGTGAGAGTGGGATCTTATATTGAGAGCAATATTTTCCTGACTCAGGTGAAGAAAATGTGTCTGTTGGACTTCCTTGCATTTTATGACATTAAATGGTGGCAGAAGGCTATATATTTTCTTTTTTTTTGGGGGGGGGGGTTAAGTGACTTGCACAAGGTCACAAAGCTAGTAAGAGTTAAGTTTCTGAGACTGGATTTGAACTCAGGGCCTCCTGAATCCAGGGCTGGTGCTTTATCCACTGGGCCACCAAACTGCCCCAAGGCAATATATTTTCAACAGTCTGTTAGATCTATGTGGGACATGAATTTTCACCCCCTTCCTTCCTAAGTACCTTGTCCCTATCTCCTGACTTTATTCATAAAGAACCCATGTGGGTGAAAGAGATGGAGATCTGAGGAAGTAAGAGGATATGGAAGTCTCTAGCACCAAATTCCCTAATGTCAGTTGGTTGTTCTGCCACTCCTTCATGCCATTCTACATGGATCAGTTTCAGGGATACTACTACTCCACAAAAAAACTTTGATACTGCCTCAGGCTCCCTTCCATTAGTCCAAGTTTCCATTCTACCATGGGGAAGGGGGCTGACTAGACAGGTTTTGTGACGTGTGATTGATGACCCAGAGGCCAGCCTGCTACATTTTGCTGATTCCACATCTCTAGTACATTGTTAAGGGCTAAAATTCTAGCTAAACTGTCTAAAATATCTAATGAGTGGTCGCCAATAAATTATAAGCTTTAGCAAGAGTTAGACTTTTAAGCATTTATTAAGGAGAATAAGAATTTGGTAAAGAGAGAGAAAAAGGCCTAGATTCCTATCTATTAAAGGGAGAGCACATTTCTAGCTCCGCTCTCCACCAGAGTCCAAAGGAAAGAGTGTCAGACCGAGCGCTACTCTCTTCCTTCTTCCTCCCACTACCCAACGTCACTTCCTGATGCCAAAGAAAAGACTCCTGGTCTTGCCCTCAAAGACCTTCACTTCATGGGTGGAACTCTTCTACAGTAAGTCTCCAGCAGGTGGCGTCATTCCAATCGTTACAGTTCCCCGCTTTGTTTCCTCAAGAAACGGGACGTTTCCTTGATGAAACAGTCAAAAATAACAGAATATAATAACCTATGCTAACTAACAATATGTTAATAACTATATAGAAAAGGAAGAGAGGAAAGTTTTTGTCCAGAGAGGTGATTTTTTGTCCTCATAAACCGACACTTTGACATTGGTCTTGCAAAGGGAGGGCCTCTGCAGAGAGTACATGTTACAGATGGTGTATATAATAACAGAAAGAGAAAAAGGAAAAAACAACAAAAACAAAGCTTTTCATTTAAAGTCTCTGAAAGTCTTTTTTCAGATGTCCTCTAGGTGTAGTCATGGAATGGAAGTCTTTTCAGGGGTTGATGTGTGGATGCTGGTAATAAGCCAGGAAAATTTCCTACAAAATTGAGCTTAACACAACTTTAAAATAGCTTTGTCAATAATCAAATCAAACAATGAAAGTTCTCAAAAACATGTCTAAGGGAATTCAGAATCTTGGTTGTTACATGAAACATATAATAAAACAAAAATTGAAACATTCTTTAAAATTATAATATTACTATTATATATTATATAATATTACTATAGTCCCCCCCTTATGGAGGGTAATTGAGAAGACAATTGCTGGGATATTAATTTTTAAAAATAATTTTTATCTGTTTCATCACTTTTTTGCATCATCTGCCTAATTATCCTCATGCCACTATGAGAAATTTAAAAATCTAATATAATTGGTAACAGGTGTCAAGGCTAAATTCAACACTGTTATTTATCATGACACCTGAGATAATTATGGGGGTTACCATAAAAGAACAGAGAAATGATGGGATATGAGCATTCCCACACTTGAGCAATATATACTGCCCATGCAGTATGCCAGGCTTAAAATAGGTGGATGGAATATATGCCCATGCCACCGAACATATTGGAGGAAACTGAGTCAGACTTAATATGATGCATGGGATTGAGATGGTCCATGGCATCAGGCACATAGGAGGGAACATAGAAGCCAGGTGTAGAAGTGAGATGGGTGGGATCAATACTTCTAGCCATCTGTACAATATTGTAGGGAAAAATAAAATAAAATATTAAACCAAGAGAATCCAACCTCAACATTTGTCAAAAGCCGTTCCCTCGGCCATACCTTGACTTCATGCATGTCTCCCCTCATGTGACAGTTCAGTGTCTGCTCTTACATGTATTTCTCATTTTGTGATTGGATGGCATCTTGGCCAACTGGTATCTGATAACTCAGAATAAAGGCAATTAATGTCTTAAATGATAAGTTCCCATAATCCAAGTCTCATATGGATTTAAAAATTGAGGATAATAAATGATTGCAAAAAATGTGAATACATCTTGACTCAGAATACAATATATAATTATGCAACAATTTCAAATAATACCCCTTTTTTTACTTAGTATACAATTACTTTTGTGAAAAATCAGAACATATTTAAATACAAGTTAAAGCACAACAGAATCTCAAAGAAAACTTTTTTTTTTGAAAAAAGAAAACTTTTACAAACGTTCCCCTCTCTTTTTTTTTTTTTGAATATGCTTATCAAAAATAATACTTCTGGAATCAATTTACACTTGCCATGGCAACCAATTTGCCAGGGAAATGCTTTAAAGAATTTGATCAAATAATCAATTGAGAAAAAATAACAAAAACAAACAACTCAGAATATGGGAGCACGATACTCCTAGAATTAACATTGTATTATGAAATCAAAACCATCTTGCAATTTTTTAAAATTAGAGAAATGAATAGAAGAAAATACACATGGAACAATAAAAGACAGTGAAATTCAAACTAAGGAAATCTAAATGAACATGAACTTAATATTAATAAGAGTATTATAAAATATAAACTTGATCACATGACTAAAAAGCTTTTACAAATATTCTCCTTGTTTTAAAAACTAAGTATAAAATACAATCTCAAAAGCATGAAAATCTCTATAAAAATAAACCCATACCATTAATTTCAAAATATAGATGTAATAGCATAGAAATCCTATGTAACCTCTGACCTCACATTAATAATCTGAGTGAAGTTAGAACACTTTTGATTTTGATCTCTAAAATCCCCAATACTCATATCAATACCTTGCTGCTTACTTCTACATTTCTGTAAAATATGTACCCTTCCATGGCAAAAGAAGCGGAGTCTTGAACTATGGTCATTCTTATTCAGCTTAAGTTTTTCTTCTTTAACCCCTCTATATTGTCTGTCAGTCTTTTCACCATACAAATGCTTTATAAGATTACTAATTAAAGACAAAAGCAGGTTAGCAACATTATGAACAAATCAAGCATATCTGGAATTTAAAGGGTTTTCTAAGGTTGTCTCAGAAGCACAGCCAGGCTGGGGAAGGGCTGAGCCTGAAGCTGCAAATGTAGTTAGAGAAAGTTGCACATGACCATTAGATCTCTGGACTTCCCAGGCAGGGGAAGCAATGGGCTTGGCCATAGGAGGAGTAGAGGGTGGGGTCTGGAGAGGAGGGGAGGGACCAGAGCAATTTGAATCAGACTTGATTTTGAACTCAGGCCTGGATTCCTCTTCCCCCACTTTGCCTCCAGGTGCTAGGAGATTAAAAGCTTCTAGAGGGTGGGTCATTGCCTCCAGGCATGCAAAATTAAAGCAACAATTAGTGTTAGAACTGGGAAAAGCTGCAGGAATCTCTTCAGGTTTCTCTGAAAAAGCATGGTTGGGAGAGGGGGAGATATTTCCTTGTGTGAGTATGTTGCTGGCTCTTCTAACAAAAAGAAAAAAGAAAAATAGAAAATCCACAAAAACAAAGCATTAACATGATCTTATCTCCCATTCGTCTGGTTAAACAGATTAAAATTAAAAATAGGGTAATTAGAGAGTTTAAAAGGTCCATTTGAAAAAATTTAAAGGGAAAACACAGGGCAATTCAGCAGTACTTCTGATTTAAAGGGTTAGGGTAGGGGAAATTTCTTACCCAACCAGAAGATCAGAAGACTGAGGTTTAGCTTTCCTCTTCGTGGTTGCCATCTGTTAAGGGCTAAAATTCTAGCTAAACTGTCTAAAATATCTAATGAGTGGTCGCCAATAAATTATAAGCTTTAGCAAGAGTTAGACTTTTAAGCATTTATTAAGGAGAATAAGAATTTGGTAAAGAGAGAGAAAAAGGCCTAGATTCCTATCTATTAAAGGGAGAGCACATTTCTAGCTCCGCTCTCCACCAGAGTCCAAAGGAAAGAGTGTCAGACCGAGCGCTACTCTCTTCCTTCTTCCTCCCACTACCCAACGTCACTTTCTGATGCCAATGAAACGACTCCTGGGGGCAGCTAGATGGAGCAGTGGATAGAGCACCGGCCCTGGAGTCAGGAGTACCTGAGTTCAAATCTGGCCTCAGACACTTAACACTTACTAGCTGTGTGACCCTAGGCAAGTCACTTAACCCCAATTGCCTCACTAAAAACAAAACAAAACAAAACAAAACAAAACCAAACCAAACAAAACAAAACAAAACAAAAAAAAGAAAAGACTCCTGGTCTTGCCCTCAAAGACCTTCACTTCATGGGTGGAACTCTTCTACAGTAAGTCTCCAGCAGGTGGCGTCATTCCAATCGTTACAACATGGAGATTTAGCATTAGCTCTGGCAGGGTCATGACAGTCAGTTGGGAAGAGGAGCTAACTGGTTTATTGGGTGATTTGAATTTAGTGAAGCTGCCAGTATTATTGAAAGAGAGGTTACCGTTGCCATCACTCTCCCTTATATGGACTCTGTACTGATCCCCCTATGTCTGAGTGTAGAGAAATGGGGCTTGGTCAGAATATTTAAAATGATGTTCCTTAAATCTTGCAAGGCCTGTTCCCTCTAATTCTGATACTGTTTAGTATTTTGACACATGATTTTTCTACTTAGGAGAAACATATTTGCAGATATGATATCTGGTCTACATTCAGAAGGGCTCAATGTGAAAGAGATAACTTCCTAATTTGATTTTTGTTTTGGTGGGGCAATGAGGGTTAAGTGACTTGCCAAGGGTCACACAGCTGGTAAGTGTCAAGTGTCTGAGGCCAAAATTTAACTCAGGTCCTCCTGAATCCAGGGCTAGTGCTTTATCTACTGTGACACCTAGCTGCCCCTCTAATTTGATTTTTAAGATTCTTTCCTTATTTTACTGTGAAGAAACCATTCACAAGATCATAAATTTGAAAATTGGAAGCTATACTAGATATTATTTGGTTCAAATTCATTTTACATGGGAGAAATTAAAAGATGAATAAAATCACACAGATAGTTCAATAGCAGAGACAGTATTTGAACCCAGGTTCTCAGAGTCCAAATTCAGTGTTCTTCCCAAAATTTCAGGCTGCATTCATATTCTAAAGGAATAAAAGAAAAAAAAATTGTGTTTTAATTATGAAAGCCTGACCTACATTTGGACTACCCCCACCCCTGCACCATACTCAAGGCCTAATTATAACCCTTGGCCCACATCAAACACAAAGGTGCCAATTGTGACAGAGTTATTTTTCATGTAACACCTACTGTGAAATCTATTGAAGCCACCAATACATTTCCTACATTGAAAAGCCATCAGGTAAAAAGCCATATTGTTCCTGGGGTATACTTGATCTGATAATGAAGGTATTCCATAACCTATTCACTAATTCTCCTGAGTTATTCAATATCTACTAAGCAGAGCTTTTAAAAAGTAGAATAAAATTTCCTAATTTTATTTTTTAATGAAGTATTCAACATTGAAACTATACTTTGACTAGATCCATTTCTTCTTTTTTCAAAATTCATATGGGGAGAAAAATGAGTTCAGATGATCAGAACACAAATAAGTTGCTATTATTTATATCTGCATTTTGTTACCTTGTATGGTAGCACCCTTCTGCTTCATTGGGAAACTATAAATGCTGTAGCATCAGATTCAGATTAAAACACCTGGGGTCCATGCATTTTTATATATGAATCATAGTAATATTGCATTTAAAAATAATGATTTTTATTTCACCAGAAAAATACAGCAACAGTACACCTAGTAGCATCTGCTCTAGATATGAGTGTTTTGATTTATGCACTTATTTTTTCCACACCAAAACGATTGTAATTCCCCTTTAACTGGTTTCCCCAATGGGCAAATTTAGCCTCCAAACTGTATGCAATTCTGTACCTTTTCTTCCCATTTAGAAGTGAGCTCAATCTGCATAGTTCATCTTCATGGAAAAATTTACATTGCCTCCCAGGAAAGCCCTATAGTGATTTCAAAATGTTATCACTCACTTTTTAAAGCTCTCTGTGGTCTGGCTTTTTGCTACCTCCAGGACCTGTTGATAGCCCTCCCCCCTCCCCAACTGCTCCACTAAGGCCCTGTTAAGCACTCTTAGAATACATCAGAATGGTTTTCTGTCAAAGCTTTTTCATTTGATGTTCAGACACTTAGGATATTTATTTTTTAGCCAGGGAATATTTGACAGTCTGTTTCTTAGATTCCAAGCCAAGATGAAAGGCGGTTTTTATTATTTTTATTTAGCCTTGAGTGTTATACTTAACACTGCTCTAACTCAGTGTTTTGGAGATTTCAAGAATATGTGGAGTGAAATCTGCTCTAGGGCTGAGAACTTGGATACCAAGCTTGAGTCCAGGTTAATTCTAGGAGACTTGTTGAGACTGATAAGCTAGAGAGGTAACATGGGATCCAGAGACAAGGTGGTGTAAAGTTGCTATCTATAATGGGCTAAAATTCTAGCTAGATTGTCTAAAAATCTAATGAGTGGTCACCATAAATTATAAGCTTTAGCAAGAGTTTAGGCTTTTAAGTATTTATTAAGGAGCATAAGAATTTGGTGAGGAGAGAGAAAAAGGCCAAGGTTCCTTCATCTATCTATCTAAGGGAGCCAGCATCTCAGCTCCACTCAAACCAAGGTCCTGGCAAAAGAGAGAGCCCCTGGCCACTTCTTTGTCCCAGACGCCTCCCGCTAAAACAGAAACAGGGCCGTCTACACACACACACATAGCTCCAAGCTAATTGGCTGGTAGCTTTGATCAATAGTACCCACAACCAAACATCACTTCCTGACACCAAGGCCACATGGCTTGTCCTCAGGCCAGAGCTCACAATATATTCCTCCCAACAGGGGGCAGTATTCCAACTCTCACAGTCCTCCCTGTTCTTCAGGTGAAGAAACATAGTTTCCTCACATGAAGCAATAACATTACAGATGCTTATGACTAACTAAGTAAAGGGAATGAAACGAGAGAAAAAGAAATTGAGTGATGCATTGACAAAGGCTTAAAGGGGGCACTCCCCTATTAGCAGGTAGACATCACAAGCAGAAAAACTAAAGGGGGCACTCCCCCTCAGTAAGGGGACATCAGAAACAGTGTATACAATGTGGAAATATAGTCAGTTTGAAGAGCTGCTGGATACAGAATTCAGGAGGCCAGCGTTGAAATCTCAATGCTACCACTTCCTAACTGTGTGAACATGTTAGTCAATTAGTTAACCTCATCTAAGCTTTCTTTTCTCACCTGTAAATATGACAATACGCAGAGTTGTTTGGGACAGCTAGTTGGTGTAGTGGAGAGAGTACCAGGCCTGGAGTCAGGGAGACTAATCTTCCTGATTCAAATCTAGCATCAAACACTTAGTAGCTATGTGACCCTGAACAAGGCAGTTAATCCTGTTTGCCTTGGTTCCTCATCTATACATTTTATATTGCTCATTTAGCTAGAGAAGGAAATGGCAAGCCACTCCAGTATCTTTGCCAAGAAAACCCCAAATGAGGTCATGAAAGTTGAACACAACTGAAAATGACAGAATAAACAAACAATAAGAAGAGCTGGTGTGGTGATTATCATGATAATGAACATTACAATCAAAGTGCTACTCTGAGCATAACACTAGTGTTTCCGTAGGTAGACATGAACATTTTGGGGTTGAAATGAATAGTGCTTCTGAAAAATGCCAGATGAGAAACACTGGACACTTTGAATTAGGGTCTATACCATGAGATCAATCAGGTGGTATACTGTGGCTTAAGCCTTCAGTTCAACACTAGGAGCCATGAAGAAAAGGTGAGTTAAAATCTCAACTCTTCTACTTGTTTCCTGTGACCTTTGCTGAAATTAAGAAAGTTAACATCTTTCAGCATACATTTCCTTATCTATGAAATTAGGTTAATATATTTCTACTACATGACTCATAGTAGAATTAGGAGCTTCAGGTGAGATGAGGGATGGGACCTGCTTTGGAAATATTAAGTACCCTTATAAATGTAAATCATGTATTTATGCTATGAGAATTTGCTTCTTTGTGTTCCTTTTTTGCTTTTTGAAGGAAGGAAACAAGCAGTTATTAAAAATGCTAAGAGGGGCAGCTAGGTGGCGCAGTGGATAGAGCACGGGCCCTGGAGTCAGGAGTACCTGGGTTCAAATCTGGCCTCAGGCACTTAACACTTACTAGCTGTGTGACCCTGGGCAAGTCACTTAACCCCAATTGCCTCACTAAAAAAAAAATGCTAAGAGCTTCATAAATATCATTTCATTTGATCCTCTCAACCACCATGGGGGGTAGTTACTATTATTATCCCTATTGTATAAATGAGGAAAGTGAGGCAGACAGTAGTTGACTTACCCAGGGTCACAGAAGTAGTAAGTGTCTGAGGGTATAGTTTAATTCTGATCTTCCCGACTACAGAGCTAGCACTCTATGGACCACTTCCCCTTCATCTTTTGGCATCTTCAAGTCTTTCCTTCCTTTCTATAACTCTTGGATGAATAAGGAAAGAGAAGAATTAATTAGAAGGTAATTGGGAGTCTGAAACAGAGAAATAATATATTCTCAAGTGTGTAATGCATAGTCTGGTTTTTCTATAAAACTACTCCATACTGTTCAACCAATGGCACTGATTGCATCAATGATGAGATCTTCTCTTCTGTCTCTGATGTTTTCTCTGCCAAGGAGGCACTGTGGTGAGCCATTAATATCTGTATTCTTATGAAGGTTTTTTTTTTTTTAACTGATTGGTTAGTATGGAGTTCCATGCTAGCATACTTCCTAGCAGGAGGCTTTGCCTAGATTACTGATGCAGTAATGAATGGACAATCCTTTGAAGACTATTGCTGATATCTGATTCCACAGTTATGGATGGGATGGGATCATAAGAAAAAAATTTTAAATAAGGAGGGACGTTAGAGGCCATATATTCCAGTCACAGTATTTTAGAAAAAATGTTAAGTGACTCATGCAGGTAGTAAATGGTAGATCCCAAGATCTATGATTACAAACTCAGTGGCCCTTAAACTAACATATTCCTATGACGGACTTCTCTTTTTCAAATACAGTATTGTTGTTGTTAGTGATTCCTTTTTGAAGAGGACCAATGACATCATGGGTTGATGTTTTGACTCATATTGGAATTGTATCAAAGGTAAACAGAGTTGCACAGTCATAAGCTTCACCTTCTCTTCCAGTCATCAAAGTCTAGTGATAAAACAAAAATAACAACTGGAGATGGCCTATGAGGGAGTGGATGACCTTGGCATCTTCAATGCCTGACCAAGCTCTAAGCATGCTACAATGCTTGCTTCACCTGCTTTCCTGGCTGTTGTATCAAATTGTTCTCATTTGTTCATTCTGCCAGAGAAAGTGTTAACATGCTTAGGATTGACATCCCCCTAACTCACCAATAGGTTTGAAGCCTGGCAGTTACTGTCAACCTGGTTTAGCCCATCAGCTGAGATGGTTTTACTGGGATGTGGCTGCTGCATGTGCTATAACTTCTTGGAGCCTGGAAAAGGGCTCAGCATGCCTCACATCAGAGATGTTAGTCTTCTCTGAACACACCATACACCCCTCACAATCAATAAGCAATTGAATTGCAACTCTACCCCACAACTTGAAGAGATCTGTCCTTCAAATTGAAAATTTGAGGGATATTATAGAAAATCAGTAAGCCAACTTTATTATTCTAAGTTAGAAGGCTAACATTCAAAGCTATTCTAAATAAGAAGTGACTAAAGATTAGTCACTATCTTGAAGAAGCATCTGAAAACAAGTAAATTTTATTCCTCAATGTCCTTTGGTGTCCAAACATTCCACAATAAGATTCCCAACTATCCTTGTTTCACAAGGCAGCGATGTGAGGAAATCAAGGAACCAAAAGTGGGGTATTTTTAATTTAATATAATCAAAATCATCCATTTTGCATTTTATAATATATTCTATCTTTTGTTTGGTCATAAACTGTTTTCCTTTCCAAAGATCTGATAGGTAGACTATTCCTTTCTCTCCTAATTTACCTATGGTATCACCTCTTATGTCTAAATCATGTATCCATTTTGACCTTATTTTAGTATAAGGTGTAAGATGTTGGTCTATGCCTAATTTCTGCCATACTATCTCCCAGTTTTCCTAGCAGTTTTTGTCAAATACTGAGTTCCTATCCCAGAAGCTGGAGTCTTTGGGTTTGTCAAACACTACATTACTAGTGTCATTTACTGCTATATTTCCTGAGCCTAGCCTATTCCATTGATCTACCACTCTATTTTTTAGCCAGTAAAAGATAGTTTTGATGACTGCCACTTTATAGTAAAGCTCCAGGTTTGGTACCGCTAACCCACCTTCCTGTGAATATTTTTTTTCATTATTTCCCTGGATATTCTTGAATTTTTGTTTTTCCAGATGAATTTTGTTATTATTTTTTCTAGCTCTATAAAATAATTTTTAGGTAGGCTGATTGGTAAGGCACTTAATAAGTAAATTAATTTAGGCAGTATTGTCATTTTTACTATATTAGCTCTGCTTATCCATGAGCAATTGATAGCTTTTCAATTATTTAGATCTGATTTGATTTGTGTGAAGAGTATTTGGTAGTTGTATACATAGAGGGTTTGTCTTGGCAAGTAGAATCCCAAGTATTTTATATTATCTACCGTTAATTTAAATGGAATTTCTCTTTCTATCTCTTGCTGCTGGACTTTGTTGGTCATGTATAGAAATGCTGATGATTTATGTGGATTTATTTTATATCCTGCTACTTTGCTAAAGTTGTTAATTGTTTCAAGTAATTTTTGACTTGATTCTCGAGGATTCCTTAAGTATACCATCATATCATCTGCAAAGAGTGATCGTTTTGTTTCCTCCTTGCCTATTCCAATTCCTTTAATTCCTTTCTCTTCTCTGATTGCTAAAGCTAACATTTCTAGGACAATATTAAATAATAGGGTGATAATGGACATCCCTGTTTCACCCCTGATCTTATTGGGAAGGCCTCTAATTTATCTCCATTGCATATAATACTTGCTGATGGCTTTAGGTAGGTACTGTTTATTATTTTAAGGAAAGCTCCCCCTATTCCTAAACTCTCCAGTGTTTTTATTAGGAATGGGTGCTGTACTTTGTCAAAAGCTTTCTCTGCATCTATTGAGATAATCATATGATTTTGGTTGGTTTTCTTATTGATGTGGTTGATTATGTTAATAGTTTTCCTAATGTTGAACCAGCCCTGCATTCCTGGTATAAATCCCACCTGGTCATAGTATATTATCCTGGTGATCACTTGCTGTAATCTCCTTGCTATTATCTTATTTAAGATTTTAGCATCAATATTCATTAGGGAAATTGGTGTATAATTTTCTTTCTCTGTTTTTGCTTTGCCTGGTTTTGGTATCACCATCATATTTGTGTCATAAAACAAATTTGGTAGAACTCCTTCTTCACCTATTTTTCCAAATAATTTGTATAAAATTGGAATTAATTGTTATTTAAATGTTTGGTAAAATTTACCCGTAAATCCATCTGGCCCTGGGGATTTTTTCTTAGGGAGTTCATTAATGGCTTGTTCAATTTTTTTTTTCTAATATGGGTTTATTTAAGGATTTTATTTCCTCTTCACTTAACCTGGGCAGTTTGTATTTTTGTAAATATTCATCCATTTCATTTAGACTGTCAAATTTATTGGCATACAGTTGGGCAAAGTATTTCTAATTATTGATTTAATTTCCACTTCATTGGTGGTAACATCACCTTTTTCATTTTTGATACTGGTAAATTGGTTTTCTTCTTTCTTTTTTTTAATCAAATTAACCAATATTTTATCTACTTTATTGTTTTTTTCATAAAACCAGCTCTTAGTTTTATTGATTAATTCTATAGTGTTTTTTTTTTGCTTTCAATCTTATGAATTTCTCCTTTAATTTTCAGAATCTCTAATTTAGTATCTAATTGGGGATTTCTAATTTGTTCTTTTTCTAGCTTTTTAAGTGGCATGCCCAATTCATTAATCTCCTCTTTCTCTTTTTTATTCATGTAAGCATTTAGAGCTACAAATTTTCCCCTAAGCACTGCTTTGGCTGCATCCCATAGATTTTGGTATGTTGTATCATTATTGTCATTCTCTTGGATATAGTTATTGATCGTTTCTATGATTTGTTGTTTGGCCCATTCATTCTTTAGAATGAAATTATTTAGTTTCCAATTGATTTTCATTCTACTTTTCCCTGGCTCTTTCTTACATGTAATTTTTATTGCATCATGATCTGAAAAGAATGCATTTACTATTTCTGCCTTTCTACATTTAACTATGATGTTTTTGTGCCCTAATACATGGTCAATTTTTGAAAATGTGCCATGTACTGCTGAGAAAAAGGTATATTCCCTTCTATCCCCATTCAATTTTCTCCAGACATCTATCATGTCTAACTTTTCTAGTAATCTATTCACAACCTTCACTTCTTTCTTATTTATTTTTTGGCTAGATTTATCTAATTCTGAGAGGGGGAGATTCAGATCCCCCACTAGTATAGTATTACTGTCTAATTCCTCTTGTAACTCATTTAACTTCTCCTCTAAGAACTTGGATGCTATACCACTTGGCGCATACATATTTAATATTGACATTACTTCATTATCTATAGTACCTTTAAGTAAGATGTAATTTCCTTCCTTATCTCTTTTAATGAGATCTATTTTTGCCTGCACTTTGTCTGAGATAAGGATTGCTACCCCTGCCTTTTTTACTTTAGCTGAGGCATAATATATTCTGCTCCAGCCTTTTACCTTTACTCTGTGTGTATCTCTCTGCTTCAAATGTGTTTCTTGTAAACAGCATATTGTAGGATTCTGGTTTTTAATCCACTCTGCAATTCGCTTCCGTTTTATAGCAGAGTTCATCCCATTCACATTCACATTTATTATTGTTGTCTATTCTCCTCCATTCTGTTTACCCCCTTTATACTTTCCCCCCTTCTTTCACCCTATTCTTCCTCACTGACATTTTACTTCTTACCCCTGCCTCCCCCAATCTGCCCTCCCTTTTTATCACCCCCTCTCTTTTCTTTACCCTTTTCTCCCTTGCTTTTGTCCTCCCTTCTATCAGTTCCCCCCTTTCCCTTCCCCTTTTGCTTCCCTAAAGAATGAGTTAAGTTTCTTTATCCCAATGAACGTATATGTTATTCCCTCTTTAAATCAAATCTAATGAGAATAGGGTTGAAACAATGTTCACCCCTCCTTTCTTTCCCTCTATTATAATAGGTTTTTTTTCACCTCTTCATATTATATAATTCATCCCATTCCACCTCCCCTTTCCTGTCCTCTCCATAGCTTCTCTTTTTAACCCCTTAATTCTTTTTTGTATCATCACCTCAAAGACAATTTATATTTATACCCTCTGTGTAAAGTCCTTCTCTCTGCCCAAATACATTTACAATTCTTAAGAGTTATGAGTATTATCTTCCAGTGTAGAGATATAAACAGTTTAACCTAATAGGGTAACCTTCCCCCGCCCTCTGTTTACCTTTTTAAACTTCTCTTGAGTCTTGTATGTTGAGATCAAATTTTCTATTCAGTTCTGGTCTTTTCACCAGGAAAGATTGAAAGTCCCCAATGCCATTAAATGTCCATCTTTTCCCCTGAAAGAAAATGCACATTTTTGCTGGGTAATAGATTCTTGCCTGCAATCCAAGCTCCTTTGCCTTCTGTAATATCATATTCCCAGCCTTGTGGTGCTTTAATGTTGAAGCTGCCAGGTCCTCAGCAATCCTGACTGTGGCTCCATGACATTTAAATTGCTTCTTTCTGGCTGCTTGGAGTATTTTCTCCTTCACCTGATAATTCTGGAATTTGGCTACAACATTCCTTGGAGTTTTCCTTTTGGGGTCTCTTTTAGGAGGTGATCGGTAGATTCTTTCAATGATGATTTTATCCTCTGATTCTATGATATCAGGGCCGTTCTCCTTAATAATTTCCTGGAGTATGGTGTCTAGATTCTTTTTCTGGTCATGGCTTTCAGGCAGTCCAATGATTCTCAAATTGTCTCTCCTGGATCTGTTTTCCAGATCAGTTATCTTTCCAATGAGGTATTTCACATTTTCTTCTATTTTTTCATTCTTTTGATTCTGCTTGACTGATTCCTGGTGTCTCAAGGATTCCTTATCTTCCAACTGTCCAATTTTAATTTTTAAGGCATTGTTTTCTTCAGTAAGATTATGTACCTTTTTTTCCATTTGGCCAAGTGAATTTTTTAAGGCATTGTTTTCTTCAATGAGATTATGCACCTTTTTTTCCATTTGGCCAACTGAATTTTTAAGGCATTGTTTTCTTCAGTGAAATTATGCACTTTTATTTTTCCATTTGGCCAGTCAATCTTTGTGCTTCCTTTTCCAAGCTGCTGATTCTTTTTTTCATGGTTTTCTTATTTTGCTTTCATTTCCCTCCCCATTTTTTCTTCTACCTCTCTCAATTGATTTTTAAAATCCTTTTTGAGCTCTTCCAGGAAGGCTTTTTGTTCTTGAGACCAATTCACCTTTCCTCATGAGGCTTCAGATGTAAGCAATTTGAGGGTATTGTCCTCATCTGAGTTTGAGTTGGCTTCTTCCCTATTGATACAGAAACTCTCAATGGAGAGGGCTCTTTTTTGCTTCTTACTCATTATTGCAGCTTATTTATTTATTTTTTAAGTTGAATTGAGTTCTGCTCTGGGGGCACCAGGGTCCCTGTTTTGGGCTTCTTGTGCAGGGCTATAGGTGCTGTGTGACCGGCTTTTTACTCTGAAGCCTTTATAGAGTGTGCAGTTTGGCCCCCTGCACTTCCTGTCTGAGTCCACTCAGCCAGGCACCCGATTCCGGCGTCTGATCCTGCCTGCCCCATTTGTGGCCCTCCCGGCTGGTGCAGATAGGTTTTTCCACTGTCATTCTTGGCCACCAGATTTTTGAGCCAGGTTTCAGGGGCCTCAGTTGTTCGGCTCTGGCCCACAGCTCCTGCTGACTTGCCCCGACCCCCTCGGCGCTGGGTTGCCGCCCTGCACTGGGCCTCCCTTTTTCCCGGGTCAGACCGACCTTTTCCTGAAGTCTTCTAAATGATCTCTGGTTGGAAGACTGTGTCTCTCTGTCCCTTTGCAGGTTCTGTAGTTTCAGAATCTGTCCAGAGGCTTGATTTAATGTTCTTTTTGAGGGAACAGAAGGAGAGCTCAGGTAGCTTGCTGCTTCCTCTCTGCCATCTTGGCCCCTCAAAAACCTATCTTATGAACAAAATTACAGGAGGAATGATTAGATAGAAGTTTGCTAAACATCCAGGATTTTAGTGGACTGCAAGTTCAATATATTAATAATGTGATATGGTGGCCAAAAAAAGAGGTTACTTTGATTTTTGTTTTCATTTAGAGCCATAAAATCTAGGAATAAAGAAGTGGATAGGGTTAAATAATTCTATCTTTGTCCAACTTTATCTGGAGTATTGTTTATTTCTGGGCACTACAGTTTAGGAAAGACATTGATAAGCTGAAAAGTATACAGAAGAATATAACCAGTCTTCTAAAGAACCTTGAGGTCTTGAGGATTGACTGAAAGAAATGGAGATACTTAGCTTTAAGAGAAAACTTATTTGGTACATGATAACTGTCTTCAAGTATTTTAAGCATTGTTATGTGGACAAAAGTCTTATTAGATATCTTCCATTTAATTCTAGAACATAAATAGGAGCAATGGTTAGAAAATGCAAAGATGGAAACTTAATCTTAATGGCTGGGGTAGGGGGTTATTTCCTAAGAATTAGGTTTTTTTCCAAAAATTGAATGGGCTACTTTTGGAAATATTGACTTCCCTGCCTCAATCAGTGTATATATGAAAACTATCATAAAGGGAAATTTCTTTTTGAATATGAGTTAAATTACATGGCCATTGAGGTCTTTGACACATCTAGAATTCTGTGATTCCTGATTAACATACTAAAAAAAAAACTCCAAAGGATCACATCATTTAAGAATTAGAAAGGAGCTGAGGAGTCTTCCTGTCCAACCCATACACAACAGGAATCTTCAACATAACATAAACTACAAATGGTTCTATAGCAGTTTTTTGAAGACTTTCAGGGAAAGGAAACCTTAATTACTAGTTTTTAATAACATAACCTAAATTTACCCCTTTGGAGCCTCCATACAAAAGCATGTCTAAAACTAAGAACTAGAAATATGAGGGGTAGAGCCAAGATGGCAAAGGAAAGGCAGAAAATTCACAGAGCTCCCCACATGATCCCTCTAAATAGCTTCAAATAATGCCACAGACAATTCCTGGAGCAGCAAAACCCACAAAAGGATGGGGTGAGATCATTTTCCAAAGACAGATTAGAAGGTTGGCAGTGTAATGATTAGAATGATGCCACCTGCTGGAGACTTACTGTGAGAGGGCTCCGCCATGAGGAGAAGGCATCTGAGGGAAAGACATGAGACTCCTTGGCTTCAGGTAGTGATGTTTGCTTGTGGGAGGAAGAGAAGATGAGGCTGGCACTCTCACTCCCTTTCACCAGGACTCTCATAGAGAGCAGAGCAGAACTGTAGCTCCCCAAGATAGATAGATGAATCTAGGCCTTTCTCTCTGTCTCTTCACCAGATTATTATTCTTCTTAATAAATGCTTAAAAGTCTAACTCTTGCTAAAGCTTATAATTTATTGGTGAACACTCATTAGATATTTTAGACAGACTAGCTAGAATTTTAGCCCCTTACAGATGGCTGACCATGAAGAGGAAAGCTGAACCTCAGCCTTGTGATATTCTGGTTGGGTAAGAAATTTTCCCTACCCTGTCCCTTCAAACTGTTACGTACTTGCTGTTTTCCTTTTAAATTTTCAAATGGGCTTTTTCAACTCCTTAAGTACCCTATTTCTGATTTTAGTCTGTTTAACCAGACAAATGGGGTATAAGATCATGTTAGTGCTTTGTTTTTGTGGATTTTCTATTTTTATTTTTATTTTTGTTAGAAGAGCAAGCAGGGTGCCCACACAAGGGAATATAAATATCCCCCCCTTTCCCAGCCATACCTTTTTGGAGAAACCTCTGACTTCTGCAGCTTTTGCAAATTCTAACACTAAATGTTGTTCTAATTTTGCATGCCTGGAGGCATGCATTTTCCCCCACAATATTGTACAGATGGCTGGAAGTTTTCATCCCACCCATCTCATTCTACACCTGGCTTCTATGCCCCTTCCTATATGCCTGATGCCATGGATGTCTCAATCCCATGCATCTGATTAAGTCTGACTCAGTTTCCATCCAATATGTTTGGTGGTATGGACATATATCCCATCCACCTATTTTAAGACAAGCATACTGCATGAGCAGTATATATTGCTCAAGTGTAGGAATTTTTATATCCCATCATTTCTCTGTTCTTTTATGGTAACCCCCATAATTATCTCAACTGTCATGATAAATACAGTGTTGGATTTGGCCTTGACATCTGTCACCAATTATAATAGATTCTTTAATTTTTCATAATGGCATAAGGATAATTAGGCAGATGATATAAAAAGTGATGAAACAAAGATAAAAATTATTTAAAAAAATTAATATCACAGCAATTGTCTTCTCAATTTGCCATCCAAAAGGGGTGATGATAGTAATATTAAGTTTTAGAGAATGTTTCAATTTTTGTTTTATTATATGTTTCATGTGTAACAACTAAGAATCTGAATTCCCTTAGACATGTTTTTAAAGAACTTTCATTGTTTAATTTGATTATTGACAGAGCTATTTTAAAGTTGTGTTAAGCTCAATTTTGTAGGAAATTTTTCCTGATTACCAGCATCCACACATCAACCCCTTAAAAGACTTCCATTCCATGACTACACCCAGAGGAAATCCCAAGAATTATCTGAGAAAAGGCTTTCAAAGACTTAAAATGAACAGTTTTGTTTTGTTGATTTTACTCCCTTCTGTTGTTATGTACACCATTTGTAATATGTATTCTCTGCAGAGGCTTTCCCTCTGCAGGCCAGTGTCAAAGCACTGATTCATGAGGGACCAAACCTCTGGACAAAATTTCCCCTTTCTCCCTTTTCTATATTGTTATTACCATATTGTTTGCTAGCGTAGGGCATTATATTCTGTTATTTTTGACTGTTTCATCAAGGAAACACCCTGTGTTTCTTGAAGAAACAAAGGGGGGGACTGTAATGATTGGAATGATGCCACCTCCTGGAGACTTACTGTGGGAGGGCTCCACCATGAGGAGAAGGCATATGAAGGCAAGACATGAGGCTCTTTGGCGTCAGGAAGTGATGTTTGCTTGTAGGAGGAAGAGGGGGTGAGGCTAGTGCTCTCACTCTATTTCACCAGGACTCTTGTGGAGAACAGAGCAGAACTGTAGCTTCCCTAGATAGATAGATGAATCTAGGCCTTTCTCTCTCTCTTCACCAAATTTTTATTTTCCTTAATAAATGCTTAAAAGTTTAACTCTTGATAAAGCTTATAATTTATTGGTGACCACTCATTAGATATTTTAGACAGACTACCTAGAATTTTAGCCCCTTGCAGCAGGAAATGTCTGTTGTACCAGTTAAGAGTGGAGCCCAGCCCCATGTTCACACTATGTGGATCCAGTTGGCAGTCATGCCACATAGATTCAGCCCCAGGTTATGCCCAGATCCAGCCCCAGGTGGCCATGCTAGATGCAGCAGGAGGCTAATTCTGGAACTCAGTTCATGAACCAGTGAGGGGGTTTAGTGGTTGGCCAGGGGTAGATAGAAGGGGTTTCTGGTGGTGCTGAAGTGGAACTCTGTTGTGTTCCCATGCTCAGAACCAGGAAGCAGTCTTGAGTGATGGTGGCACAGGTGGGCAAGGGGTATAGGCAAGTCCAAGCTTGCAACCACTGTGAACCAGATTTCCATTCCCAGGTTAAAGGGCAAGCAGGCCTGAGGAAACTTACAGATCAGAGCCAGGGCCAGGGAAGTGTAGAACATGCCTCTACTCAAATCATAACACCTTGGACCCCCTAAAGTTTGGGACAGTGCACCCTGGAAGCAATGCCCCAATTTAAGAGGACTCAAAAGTAAAAAAAATTGGTCCACAGAAATGGACAGAGAGACCAAAAAAAAAAAAAAAAAGAACCATAGAAAGTTTTTTTGGTGGAAAGGGATATCTGAGGGTATACCTTCAGAAGAAGATAACAAAGTCAAAGTTCCTACATCCAAAGCTTCCAAGAAAAATATGAATTGGTTTCAGACCATAGAAGCACTCATAAAGGACTCTGAAAATAAAGTAAGATGGGTAAAGGAAAAAATGGAAAGAGAAATGAGAGTTATTCAGGAAAATCATGAAAAAAAAAAGTCAACACCTTGAAAGGCCAATTTGAAAAGGAGATACAAATGGTATCTAAAGAAAATAATTGCTTAAGAATTAGGGTCGAGCTCTTTCCTGTTCCAGTGCCTGAATGAGGCGTGTGGAGGGAATGCAGTCATGACTCTGCATGTGTCTGGAGACCCTTTCCCCACACCCTAAGGGCTGAGCGAGGACTGAACCGACATGACTGAGTGGGAGACAGCAGCTCTGGCCGTGGCCGAAACCCCGGATATCAAGCTCTTTGGCAAGTGGAGCACGGACGACATGCAGATCAATGACATTTCCCTACAGGATTACATCACCGTCAAGGAGAAGTACGCCAATTACCTGCCCCACAGGGTAGGCCGCTATGACGCCAAGCACTTCCCCATGGCACAGTGCCCCATTATGGAGTGCCTCACCAACTCCATGATGATGCACAGGCATAACAATGGCAAGAAGCTCATGACCGTGCACATCGTCAAGCATGCCTTTGATATCATCCACCTGCTCACCGGGGAGAACCAACTGCAGGTTCTCGTGAATGCCATCATCAACAGCAGTCCTCATGAGGATTCCACCACGGTCAGGTGGGCAGGGACTATGAGGCACCAGGCAGTGGACATATACCCCCTGAGGCAGGTCAACCAGGCCATGTGGCTCCTGTGCATTGGTGCCTGAGAGGCTGCCTTCCGCAACATTAAGACCATCCCCGAGTGTCTGCATGATGAGCTCATCAATACTGCCAAGGGCTCTTCAAACTACTACACCATGAAGAAGTAGGACGAGCTGGAGTGAGTGGTGAAGTCCAACCTCTGATCCTGGTCCATGTCAACAATAAATGCTCCTGTCCTCCACTGCATGGGCAGGGTCCTTGTGCCTGAAAATAATAAATAAAAAAGAATTTGGATCGAGCAAATGGAAGTTAATGACTTTATGAGAAATTAAGATACAATAATGCAAATCCAAATTAATGAAAAAAATAGAGTGTGATGTGAAATATCTCCTTGGAAAAATAGCTGGCCTGGAAAATAGATCCAGGAGAGATCATTTGAATATTATGGGATTACATGAAAACCATGATCAAAAAAAGAGCTTAGACATCATCTTCCAAAAAATTGTCAGGGAAAATTGCCCTGATATTCTAGAAGTAGAAGGCAAAATAGAAATTTAAAGAATCCACTGATCAGCTCCTGAAAGAGATCCCAAAGTGAAAATTTCCAGGAATATTATAGCCAAATTTCAGAACCCCCAGGACATGGAGAAAATAATGCAAGCAGTCAGAAAGAAACAATTTATGTACTGTGGAACCACAGACAGAAGAGCAAAAGATTTACCAGCTTCTACATTAAAGGCTCAGAGGGCATGGAATATGATATTCCAGAGAGCAAAGGAAATGGGATTACAACCAAGAATCACCTACCCAGCAAAACTGTGTATAATCTTTCAGAGAAAAAAAAATGGGTCTTCAATGAAAAAGAAGACTTTCAGACATTTTTGATGAAAAGACCTGAACTAAAGAGAAAATGTGATTTTCAAATCCAAGACCCTAGAGAAGCCTAAAAAGGTAAACAGGAAAATGAAATCATGAGGGATGTTAAAAGGTTAAACTTACATGGGAAGATGATACTTCTAACTCATAAGAACATTTTCAGTATTAGGGAAGCTGAATGGAATATATTTAGACAGAGGGCACAGGCATGTCAATTGAATATGAAGGGATGATATCTTTAAATAATTTTTTTTGTTTATTGCGGCTTTTTATGCGGCAGTCAGGGTTGGGGGGTTTGCCTAGGGTTGCAGAGGTGGTAGATATCTTATGTATGAAGCTGATTTGGGCTCTGATCCTCCTAGTTCCAGGCCTTGTGCTTTTTCTACTGTGTCACCTAGCTGTCCCATGATGACACCTTTAAAATAAAATTAAGGGGTGAGAGGAATGCACTTCAAGAAAGGGAAAGGGAAAGGTGGAGTGGGGTAAAGTATCTCATATAAAAGAAACAAGAAAAAGCTTATGGAGTAGAGGGGTAGATGGGGGAAGAATGGTGGAGTAAGGAATCCTGAATCTCATCAGAATTGGCTTAAAGAGGGAATAACATATAGTAATATATCTTGCTTTGTGGGAAAGTGGGAGGGGAAAGGGATAAAGGGTTAGGGGTTAAGGAAGGGAGGGCAGATTGGGGGAGGGGCAGTAAGAAGCAAAACACTTTTGAGGAGAGATGAGGTGAAAGAAGATAGAAAATAGAGTAAATGTCAAGGGGAGGGAATAGGATGAAGTAAAATATAGTTATCAAGAGTAACTGTGAAAAAAATGATTTGAAGTAAGTTTGTACAATAGGCCTCAGTTCTCAAACTCATAAAGAACTGAGTCAAATTTGTTAAAAAGAGCCATTCCCCAAGTGATGGATGATCAAAATATATTAAGTTTTCAGATGAAATAATAAAAGCCACCTATAGCCATATGAAAAAAAATGTTCTAACTCACCATTGATTGGAGAGATTCAGATCAAAACAATTCTCCGTACTACCTCACACCTATTGGATTGGATAATAGGACAGCAGTGGAAAATGACAAATGTTGTGGGAGATATAGGGAAAAGGAGACATTAATATAGTCTTGGTAAAGTTGTAAACTGATTCAAACATTCTTTAGAGCTATTTGGAACTAGGGCCAAAGGACTATAAAACCATGAATACTCTTTGACTTGGCAATACTACTACTAGGTTGGTATCCTAAAAGAGACTTTTTTAAAAAGTTGAATTCAAAATTGGGGTGATGCCCATCAATTGTGGAATGGCTGAACAAATTGTGGGGTGAAATTATGATGGAACAATATTGTAAGAAATGATGAACAGGATGCTATCAGAAGGACTTATGAAAAATGCAATTCATCTACAGAGAATTAAATGATGGTATCTGAATATAGATTGAAGTATAATTTGTTGTTAGTTCTAATGTAGAAATGTTTTGTATGACTGCATATGTATAACATATTGAATTGCTTGAGTTCTTAAAGAGGGGTAAGGAGGGAGCAAGGAAGCAAATTGTGAATACAAAGTTTAAAAAAATTGATGTGAAAATTTGTTTTTACACGTACCTTGTGGAAAATTCAAAATAATTAAAAAGTAATAATAATAAAAAAATAAAACTAAGAACTAGGATTATTTGCAATCTAGCAATACTTGAAGTATTCCTAAAACAAACAAGATTAAAAAAGAAGCTCCCTTACACCATTACTATTTGTCATAGCTCTATATTAGCTATAGCAATAATATAAAAGAATAAAATCAGAGCATACAAATTTGAAAAAATAAGACCAAATTTATTGCTATTTATAGATAACATGACAGTGTACTTAAAAAATATCAGAGAATTCACAAACAAACTGATTAGGATCTATTATTACTGCAAAAAATGGTAGAATAAAAAAAATTTTCCCTAAATCATCATAATTTATATCCAATATTAATAAAAAGCAGAAATAACTGATTAGACAAATTCTATTCAAAATAATCACATATGTATAAAATATCTGTGAGTAAACCTACCAAGACACATGAAAGGTTTATACAACCATGAAGCAGTAATTATAAAGCAAAGGAAAGGCTTAAATAATTGTAGAGATAATAAGTGTCCATGGTTGGACCATGCTAACATAAAGAAAATGATATTATCTAAATTAGTTTATAGATTCAGCACATAGTAGACAACTAACCAAGGGGATATTTTATATAGCAAAAGAAAACAGTAACCATTCACCTGGAAGAACAAAAATTCCAGAATTATAAGGGAAATGAGAAACATTCTAATGAATTAGACAAAGCAATATCCTATGCCAAACTATATTATAAAGCAGTATTAATCAAAGATATTTGATTTGTTTAAAAGAAAAACACAAATCAGTGGAACAATATAGAAACTATCACAGTATCACAAATTTAGTGTTAGGAGGGACCTTAAAGGTCAATTAGTCCATCCAATTCCCTTATTTTATTGAAAGAATTGAGACCTAAAAAGGTTAAGTTTCCTATAAACAAGTATCTGTGCTAAAGTTTTAGAGTGGAAATAAACTAATTATTTTTTGATCACTTATCAGTGTCCCTGAGCATTATTTGACAATAGTGGAATTAGAACTCTCCTTTTTATAACCATATAGCATTAATATTTTGGTTACATTTTCTTGAGGCTTCATCAAACAAAGTGAAGGAACTAATACATTGTACTAATGTTTGAATTTGGGTTGGACTCGTTGCCCTTTGAGGGACCTTCCAACTCTTGGTGGATGTTGTGATTCTATGATCATTTGACTCTGGCCACCACTACTAGAAGAAATGTCACTTGGTGGAAAGAACACTAGTTTTGGAGTCAGTAGAGGCCTCTAACATTGTTTGTGTGATCATGGGCAAATCAAGTAAGCTCCCTGAGTTTCATCTGTCCTCATTGAAAAAATAGGAATAATAATAATAATAATAATAACAATGTATCTAAAATACTATTTTATTATCACTTGTTATTGTCCTTTGGTCCTCATTTGCTATTTAGACTATCATATTAATAAGCAGGGTGGCTATGGTACAGGATGTCATGGTGTTCTATTTTTTTTTTGTGGGGCAGTGAGGGTTAAGTGACTTGTCCAGGATCACATAGCTAGTAAGTGTCAAGTGTCTGAGGCCAGATTTGAACTCAGGTCTTCCTGAATCCCGGGCCAGTGCTTTATCCATTGCACCACCCAGCAGCCCAATGTCATGATGTTTTCTTACTGATTTTCAATAATCATACAAATGTTTGTGGAGTTTGAATATTTTATATTTTTCTTTTCTTTTCTTTCCCTCTTAAGTTGAGGCATATGCTGCAATTATGTTCCAGGTTGGAGTTTTGCCCAAAATAATGGTTCAATATTAAGTAGATTGATGTGTACCTGTTGTATTGATATTATGCTCCATCTGATTTTGCATTGCTTTTAGACTGTATCATATAGTAATTATTGTGAACCATGGAGGATGCACTACACATGATTATACACATCAATAAGAACAGCCATAAAGAAAACTGAAGTAGGTTGTCAGGAAGTATTTATTTCTCCATATCAGATGGAAGCTACCTTTTATTTCAACCCATATTTACCCTTCCAAGGTGAGAGCTGGCATCTTCCTTAGAGAAGGCTGTGGAGTAAAGATTGAGCTTTGGTTGTTCTTTTCCAGTCATTTCAGTCATGTCTGACTCTTTGTGAGCCCATTTGGGGTTTTCTTGGCAAAGATACTGGAATGTTTTGCCATTTTCTTTGCTAGCTCATTATATATATATATATATATATATATATATATATATATATATATACACACATATACATATATACAAATGTATAAATATACACACATATACATATATACAAATGTATAAATATACACACATACACACACATATAGTAAGCTAGTAAGTATCTGAGGCCAGATTTGAACTCAAGATGAGTCTTCTGACTTTAGGTCTGTCATTCTATCTACTGTGCCACCTAGCTTCACCCAAGGTTTGACCTTTAAAGAATATTAAATAATGATATTCCATTAAGTTGGGAATGTAAAATAAACTCTTTTGAAAAAAAATGTAGAAATGTGATTTCATCACTGTGAATCCTGCCCAGTACGGAAGCCACTTCTTCCAACGCAGAAGAGAAAAGCTACTGTAATTTATAGTTTTTTGAGAATTGGCTGGCACTTTGAGAAGTTATGTGACTTTCCCAGGTTCACAAAGTTAGAATTTATCAGGGGCAGTGCTAGAACCTAAGCCTTCCTCATTCTGAAACTAGCTACTTTTCTACTATGCTATGTTGCCCCTCAAGAGAGTTAAATGATTTATAAAGTAACAGTAGCTCTGTCTTTCAAAGTTTCCATGTCAGATAGTTTGTATAAGAAAGGAATTGTTTCTATATCTTATGTTTATAGTAGAAGTTTGTAGTCATTCTTAAAATGGAAAACTTAAAGCTAATAATTTATTTAAACAATTTTACCTTTACCTGAGTTATCTAGATTCGCTATTTCAATGATATTGAATTCAAAAACAAAAAATAGTAAATTCAAAAATATTAAAATTCAAAAATATGAATGAAAGTAATGATTACATTCTATTGCAAACCTCCATCACCATCCTGATTATCTTTTGCACCATTCCTTGCTCCTCCTCCCCGCTTTACTCTTGTCAGACTATATTTTCCTTCCCTACAGACTGTTGTCTATGTCCCTGTGTCTTCTCTCTTCAACACTACTTACCAGAATCTGAATTTTGGCTAGTTATGCCTCTGAGTGTGCATATTGTTTTTGTAATTCTGCTTTCCTCACTCTACATCCCTTCATATAGCTTTCTATATTTATTTTTATATTCTTCAACATTGTCATTTCTTATTTTATTCCACTGCATTCATATAGCACAGTTTGTTCAGTCATTCCATGAATACTGGACACATAATTCTAGTTTGGATTTTTAGGAGGAGGTTACTATAAATGTAACAGTATTCTTCTTTTGGATTTTGACAATTTGGCTAATTGAAAAGAAGCAAAAACAAAAACAAATGTGAGGATTGTATAGTTGAATACGGTTAAGAAAGCACCTAGCAGAGATAAGGCACTTAAGGTAATTATGCCTACAATGTCTTGTTTCCGAACATCTAATTTTCATATGATTGATAGGAGGCCTCTGGAATTGATAGGTGGGAAGATCTAAACTCCAGCAATGTTTTGTGGTGATCATTAGACAAATGTATATTGTTGATTTATTGTTTATCTAAGAGAAATGAAGATTTTTTTTACCATAAAAGTGTATTTTTCATCTAAGGGAACCTGCTTTGAAAAAGAAAAAGGTAATAAGAAGTCTTTAGAGTTGATTGTAGAAGGAAAGAATTGCATTTCCCTGCACTATCACCTGATGCCCAGAATTGCTGACTATCCACAAGAAAGGCTTTATAACCTTTCTCTGCAGTCACCTGTCTGGAAGATTTGACCAATAACAAAAAAGGCTTATTACATTTTCTCTACTGCTAGCTGATGCTTGGGAAGAAGAAACCCCTCACTTCTTGGTTGAGGGGGGCAGAAAAGGAAAATTTCAACAAATCAAACCTTAAAGACCACTTTTCCCTTTCTGAAAGAGCATAGTGCTACCTTGGCAGAGGGGACAAGAGTAGCCCAACCCATGGCAGGGACAGAATACACAGCAGAGAAGCAATTCCCCCAGCAGCAAATGTCCCAACTTAGCAGCACAGCCATACAGCCAACAACAACATTCCATCCACTGAATGTTATGTGTACTGTTCCTGAGAAAAAGAAAGAATATCAAAGCCTTCAAAAGAGAGTTGTGAATCACATTGGATTCATGGGCTCTTTACACATGTGTATCATTAAAGTAGAACTTAAAATCTGTGTTCATTCTCTCCCACAGACATGGTATGAGAGTGTACACCAGGTTTATCAGTGGAATATATTCTTATATTTATTCTTACTTTACCTTTTATTTTAAAATGTTTTGATTATGTATTAATGGAATAAGCATGGTAATGTTTAATATAGGAAGCATTTCAGGAGGGAATCAGTATTCAGAGTAATAGGACAGTAGTCATGCATATTAGGGTTATTTCCAGAACCCTGAGAGAAAAAAAAAATAGCAGTTGCAAACATTGTCTTGTAAATTTTCAACTTGCTAATGTCATTATAAGTTATGATAATTTGGGTGGAAGTGGAGCAGAGAGTAGGGAAGAGAAGAATCAACCCACACTCCTACTACTTTGTGGGGTTTCTTTGCCTTGATATGATTCCGCTGAAGAGATTCTCCATTTTGTATTCTTTCCTGGTTATCTTAGTTATAAAAGGGTCCACTATGGGGGAAAAATAACCTTTTTTTTTCCTTTTTGATAATTTAGAATGTGAATTTCTAGAATGTTTCCATTACAAATCACATAAATTACTGCAATATAACTTTTGTTTGAATACTTAAATATTAATATCTATGATTTACTGCATCCATCACATGTATGAACAATGGATATTGCTTCCCTAGAGCACTAGTGCCTTGTAATGCAAATAGAGACAGATACACAGAATCCTTAGCTAAGAGAATGCCAATTGACCTAACGGTTAAAGCTATTGAAAATTGTTTGGAAGATACTTTGATAATTTGGGTATATATGGAGAAATCACTAAATGATGTTTAAAGAAACATAAAACTTTTGTGGGTTCCTTCCTTCCTTCCTTCTTAATTGAGATTATAAACTCTTCTAACATTCCTAATTCAATAGGAGTTGGGAAAGTACTTGGATGCTGATTACCAGGCAAAAATAGCCAGATTTTGATCAGTTGTTACAAATATCACAATGGTTTGAATGTAATGTCTAAACAGGAAAACATGCTTTAACTTGTGAAAGTTAATTTCATTTTAGTTCTGTGACTGTCTTTTCACATGTACACCACAAAACCAAGCAAGATACTACTTGTGGTTGCTCATACTCAAGTAAAAATAACTTATAAAAACTCTAAGGAAAGATGTCACAGCATAGAAAATCATTCCACTAGGGGTAACTGGGAGTCAAGGGACTAGAGCTGATGATCATCTGATAAAGCACAGTGAAGAAATAACTGAAGTTTTTCTCATTGTACCTGTGGTCTAGATGAACAGATAAGTTATGTGCATCTATCATAAAGGACCATGCTGAATCAGCATGAGAGAAGCTGTAATCTAAACAGTCAGTTTCAGTAAAGAGATACAAGAGCCAGGGCCAAAGATTATCATGGACCCTGAACAAAGCAAAAATCATGCCATTCTGAGTTAAATCACAATTTGATAAAGAAAGATGAGAGTAAAAATACAATTAGTAAAGCAAAATTGTTTTTCATTGTAACTATGGACTGGCTTACCATAATGCTACTATGAAAAATTTTACATAGATAGGTCAATTCTCCCTTAGAGGCTTGTGAAGTCACTTGATTAAAGGACATAAATTGCTCTGTAGCACTAAGTGTACAATGACATGTTGCATTATATTGTAAAAAGCTTCTTACATTAAAATAACTTGGATATTCAGCAGCTAAATAGAATGCTCTCTACATGATTTTGACTATTAGACATAACCTATAACTGATGACTACCTTCAAGTGATAGACATTCTAAACTCAAGGCATATAGATGCTTCATTTATATGTGAATTTTATGTAGTGAATAATAAAAGGTAATGCCATCAGTTGCTTCCTGAAATACCAGTAGTATTAAGCCTTTATATATAGTATTCTGTGGTTTGAGAGATAATTCTGGGAGACCAGGGAGTTCTACCAAGCCAACAAGGACGTATCTTTAATTCTTATTTCACCTGAAGCCATGGGAACATATATGTGGGGAGCTAGAATTTCAGAAGACTGAAAGGCATTCACAATTAAGCTTATATTTTTTATAATTCTATGCAATATAATTTATTCAGCAATATATTGATTGTAATATTGGATTCCAAAATTATTTCCCAAAGATCTCCTCAGTAGGCCAATGTGAATTGCCTGTTTTTTTTTTTAAACCAGGATGATAGGTTTTCTTTAAAACAAAAAAAAAAAGGTAATTTTAAAATCTAAAGAGTATTTCATTCTTTATATTAGCTGAAACCCTGAAACTTTACATGGAAAGATTGGCATGCATTGAGTTCATTTTATTAACTTTGGTTCTCTTTATTAATCTTAAAACCATATCCTATTATTTCAGTGACTGAATTTCAGACTTTCATATAAAATTCTAGGATTGAATTTATTTAGTGAAAATGTAACTTAATGAACTTGTTGATTCCTGTGACTCCAATGGTTTCTTGAAAGTGCTTAAAATACTTCTTACTTCAGTTCCTTCAGTAGCTTAGATACTGTCAGTATGAGTTCTATCTTCCTTGATGTAGAACACAGCCTTTGATGTCTTAGTAGGTTGTGTGCTGGTTTGATGTGGCTTGAAACTTCATCACCTTGTGGCTAGTCTGGTGATGAATCCCCCCTAATTTCTTGTTGTTCAGTTGCTTCAGTCATGCCCAACTCTTTGTGACCACATTTGGAGTTTCCTTGGAAAAGTCGCTAAAGTGATTTACCATTTCTTTCTTATGCTCATTTTACAGATGAGGAACTGAGGCAAACAAGATTAAGTGACTTTCCCAGATCACAAAACTAATAATTGTCTGAGACTAGATTTGAACTTAGGAAAATGAATCTTCCTGACTTCAGGCCCAGCACTTTCTAAATTGTGCCACCTAGCTTCCCTTATCCCAATTTAGCTAGGCTGAGTCTTGAACAGTACCCATACATGGTCTGTTGAAGAGCTTATACTGGAAAAGTTCCTATTTGGTAGGGTTTATAAACTTAACTTTGTTTTAGAACTGAGCCTCAACTTCCTAATCTGAAGGAGGCACCTTAGGAAAATTCTAAATCTGCCAATTAAATACATACTGAAATTGGAGGAAACATTGGATTTATCAAACAACAAATTAGCATGAGAGGTCTTTTTTTAGAGAAAACCTATACTTGAATATAATATTTTAGGCAGCACAGTGGTAAATAAATAATGGAAAGAGTGCCCCAAAGATCACATGAGTTCTGGCTGACTTTAAGCCTAGAAATTGGTTTGGCAATTAACCTATCATAGAATCACGTGGCCTTAGTTATCATAGAGTCACTGATACTGAATCATTCCTGTAAGATCACTGAAAAATAAAGGAAATGAGAAGTCATTTTGTCTAACCTTCTCATTTTGTAGATAAGGAAGTCCTATGTTTTGTAGGTAGTAAGAAGAAAAGTCAGTATTTGAAGCTATGTTCTCTGACCCCAAATGTAGCATTTATATAAACATGTCTTTATTAAAACATACTATGTGCCAGACACTATACTAGGTGATGGGGATACAAAGAAAAAAAATTAATTTTAAACTGAAGAAGCTTTTATTTTATTGGGGATATATGTATCAGTGCATATAGATATCATTTAAGTTTTCAGGGGAAGGGCAATGAGTTTAATAGTCTCTCTGCTTTTTTTCCATCTACTGATTTACATGGGAGAACAAAAGAGTACTAGGGTTGGAAAACTAGAGGTCTAAAACCTAAAAACTTTTTAATAATTATTAGGAAAAATAACCATTATTTGGCTTATAGATTAGTTTTTCAAGAATATGAAATTGGGAAGTATATGTATAGATATGGAGAACCCATCATAAACTATATGAAGTTTCTGATGTGGCCTTACTCCTATATCATAAAGTTGAGTTCAAAGAAAAGAATTAAGCTAGCTGGGACTATTATTTTATGTTTTTTTGGGGGGGGCAGGGCACTGAAGGTTAAGTGACTTGCCCAGGGTCATGCAGCTAGCAAGTGTCAAGTGTCTGAGGCTGGATTTGAACTCAGGTCCTCTTGCATCCAGGGCCAGTGCTTTATCCCCTGTGCCACCTAGCTGCCCCTATGCTTTTTTTTTTTCTAAAGAGAACTTCTGGATAAAAATATATGGCCAGAAAGATGAAAGTCCTCAGTAGCTAAGACTCTGATGCAACAGACTTCATTAACCTTCTGTTGGTGTTCATTTTGAGATTTGTTTATTTTTTGTCCTTTCTAAAAAAAACCTGGGAGCAGTCCCTTATGGCTATGAGTCTAGGACATAGACTGTAGACTTATGATAGCAATGCCTAGCAACAAGTACAATGAGTTCAGGACAGTAGCATCTATTGGACATGATGTGCTCAGTATCATCCAAGAGCTCAATTACAGGCAGGAAAGACCAAAGATATCATGAGACAATGATCAGCCAAGCAGCAGTCAAGAGCAACAGGATGATATGATTAGAAGATATCAGCAGCATCCAACTTCTACAGGCATGTTGTTTCTCATGTTCTTGGATACATGTTCTCTACACAGGTACCCTTCCATGTATTTTGCCTACATATGTCTATTCTTTCCATTCATGCCCTATAGCAAATATTTGTTCCAGGTGTATGAGAGAAGTGTTTTGTTGCTACTTTCTTACTATGTCATTTCATTAAACACATTTTCTTTGTGTGCTTTGGCTGACCATTTTAGGTAAACATGAGTTGGGGCTCATGACCTACAGTTTTAAGGGTATGCATTCCCATGGGGTACTCTGGACATAGGGTCATGATGGGACCCCACCCTTATGAGTTCTGAGTTGTCTCAGGTTTCTACTAATTTTGATAGCTTTGTACAGAAAACCTAGACAAGATATTTCATGTTCCCATTGAATTCATCAAAATTAGGAGATTTGGCCTTCAGGGAAGGAAAGTGGTATCACCTCACAAATCATACTCCATGACAATAAGGAAGGAGTGAGGTAGAGTTAGATTTACATGTCAAATAACCCTATGTAGTTCCTTTCTCCTAGGGGGATGTTCTCTAAGATGGGAAGTGAGTCTCCTCTGAAAAGATTTGTATATGATTCAGGCAGATTTCAATGAATATTGAATTGTGTTGCCCAGAGATATCAAATGATGCATTTATTTCAAGTGCTGGAGAGGACATAGCATCAGGGAAATTTCCATCAGTGGGGGTTTATCCTGGGGGACATTGTATAGTTACCAATACAGGACTCAATCTACATGGAGATAATGGACATAATGACATTCTGATCTCACATTTTGTTTAGCTAGTTTGTCCACTGGGAGTATGTGGATAAGTTTAGCCATACTCACTGTAAACCAAGGTGGAAAATGTATTCCTAGTTTGTGCATTGAAGAAGAGGAGAGCTAGCTCTATATGACCCAGCCTTTTGTCTTGAGGTAGCAAAGGCTTTTGGAAATACAAAATCATCATCCTTTATGCTGTTGTGTCCTTTGAGTGACTGTCTGAGATCATAGAAAGAGACTCTCAGCAGGACGAAGGACCTCTGATGGATTTTAGGATTTAGTTGAATAGTTCAAACTACAGTCATTTATAAAGAATTTTCCTGAAATTGCTGCAATTTTTTTGTTAATCGATTAGCATAAACTTATTTATATTGTTTATCAATAGAAATGGCTTGTGCTGCACATTTGTTATATTGGTGAGCAGACTTTTAATATGCTGGGAATACAGATCAACAAAGTATTATATAAACATTGTAAATAGTAACTAATACCATAAGGGCCAAAGATGAGAATACCACTTTTATGTTATGATAATAATAAAAAGTAGCTAGCATTTATTTACTGCTTTAAAGTTTGGGAAGTGTTTTATAAATAGTGCCCCATTTAATTCTCACAACAACTCTAACCCTGTTATTATCTACAATTTACATATGAGGAAAATGAGGCAGACAGAGATTAAGTGATTGGCCCAGGGTCACCTAGAGAGTAAGAGGCAGAACAAGTCGCACTACCTGTGTGACTTTGAGTAAGTCATTTCTCTGTTCGAGGCAGCTATGAAGACTGTTCATTAAAAGGACAGGGACAGAAAGAACAGAAACCAAGTAGGGGACTGCTGCAATTTTTTAAGTGATGATAAAGACTGCAATTAAGATAGTAGTCATGTTAGTGTAGAGAAATAAAATGATATGTGAGGCATTGTAAATATAGAATCCATAAGACAGTAACTGATAGAGTATAATGGATGAAGAAGAGAGAAGCATCCAAGATGAAACAATAGTTATGATCCTGATATATTTCTAAAATGGCAGTTCCATCAATAAAAATGGGAAAGTTTGGAGGTGGAAGTTTGTGAAGGAAGGAAGAAAGGAATGAGGATAGAAACAAGTCTCTATTAAGCACTTAGTATGTATTAGGCACTGTACTAAGCACTTGTGATACAAGCACAAGCAAAAAATGAAGACAATCCCCACCTTCAAATTGGGAGGACAAAACACAAAAGGCAGACAAAAAGTGACAGGGGTGGGCATTGTAAGTGGGGCTGATTAAAGTATCTTTTGGAGGGACAGGAGTTTGAAGTCTAAAAAGTGAGGACCAGAGGTAGAGAGAGAATGAAGAGAGGCCACCTTGGGCCTTTTCACAAAATGGAGGCTCTAGGAGAAACTCTCATGGGAGAAGTATGTGAAAGGCCAGGCCTTTCACAAGGAAATTCCAGGGGAAGCAGGCTGCAGGAATAGGCTATTCTAGGGAGAGGAAGCCCTACACACCTAGGGAAGTTCTATGATGAGCCAGCAGTTGAAGGGACATGATATTGAAGTCCAGAAAGATAGGAACATTTTGAGCATTTCAATTAGAGGTGACAATGAGGCATCCATTCTAGGTGTTAGAATTGTAGGTATGGGAGACTGAGCTTTTATCTTAGATATTATATATGTAGATTGACATTTCATCTAGAACCAGAAGGGTTTATTAGCTCATGAGAGCTAATAAACTCACCAGAGGAGAAAGTGTATAGAGAAAAGACATAAGATTAAGCCTTGTGGGACAAATCCATAGGGGATAGGAGATAAATTATTATTCATTTGAAGATATTGAAAAGGAGCAGTTATATAGATAGAAGAACAGAGAAAAGAGAAATGTCAGAGAATTCAAGGGAAGAGGGAATAGCCAAGACAATGAGTGATTAACAATTTTGAAAGGAAAATTAGTGTAAAGAAAATAAGGATTAAGATAAGGTCAGGAGATAGGTAGGTCCTGATAAATGCAAATAATTAATCTCCTAAAGTGGCCACATGTCTTCCAGTTTGCATTATCCAAAATTATAAGTGGTAACTGGTCCAAGTCAAATGGAAAATATAGTGAAAATTTGAATATTTTAAAAAATGGGACCACCTTAGGGGATTCATGATTTGTAGTAATCAGGAGTTGCCTGTAAAATGCAACTGGAGAGAGTAGGTTCAGTATAATTGTGGGATAAAAAACTAACCATATTGCAAAGGATTGAGAAGTGAAGGGAATACACACACACACACACATATGTATATATATATACATATATATGCATATATATGCATATATATATGCATATATATATGTATATGTATGTATGTATGTATATATATATATATAAACACACACATTCATTTACAAGTCATCACCCTGTGATGTCATTGGTCCTCCTTGGAAAAGGAATAGGAACAAATAATCCCTTGTTCTAATCACTCAGGTATAGTGATTTGATTCTTCCTTCTCTCTCTTATATCTCATCTCTAATTAGTTTTCCCTTCCTATCACTTCTATCCCCAATAAATTCCTTTGTATATGTTCCTTTTTTTAATCACTTATACATTTCCTAAGTTACCTTATGGGTTGGGGATATAATTTATCATTTTTTCCTTGAGGCCATTGAAGTAAGATCTTTAAGAGAGAAGGAGGTGGAAAGAATATTGAAGGCTGGAGGGGAGAGAAGAAAATTTGGAAGTATATATTAGACAGTGCATTATTATGAGAATCAGCCAGAAAAGAAGCAAAGAATTGTCATGCAGTAGTGAGGACCTGTTGCTTTTTATTAGTATAAAATCACTTGGGATCGTTTTGTGACTTCTTCTAAAGTGTTCGATACTTTGGAAAAATAAGCAATGAAGATGAATGGTGGATATGATACAAAAATTGAGGATTATCAAGCACTAAAGACAAGCAAACTAAGCATTCAAGGGTCAAGGACTGTGTCTTATTTTATTGGTCAATTATAATGTTAAGTCTGTGATGAGGTAGGAAGATAAATATTTTTATTGTGCTTATTAAGTGTCTGAATATGTGTAAGCAGCTCACAAATATTATCTCATTTGAGCTTCAGAACAACTCAGAAAGAGTGGACTGAGCATGGGTGATGGACTAACAGAATGGAAAAGTATGAAAGGAGAGAATAGAGGTTTTGTTGAGCAAGTAGGATAATAAGCATTTAATATCAGATGCCAAATTTGAACACAGATCTTTCTGACTCCATACTCATTTCTTGATCCATTGTGCCACCTACCTGCTAAATCATAGAATAATAGACATATAGATAATAGAAACTGATTCTATAGAGGAACCATATGACTGAAGTATTTGAAGGGTATTTTGTGGTGCAAAAGAAATGAGTCAGTATGCATAATGAAGTAACCAAGCATAGAGGTTAGGTCAGGTGGAGAAGATTTGTTTCCAAAGCATTTCATCCAAATGTCAATGCAGGTGGTAGTAGATGCCTGAAAATACTTCAGAATCACTGAAGTCCAAGCTGCGATGTTTCTTCCATTTTGACTTCCCTATAGTCTTTATTGAATGAATCTAATCCCAACAGTCCAGCAAATAGCCAGGCTGCTCAGCTGTACCAGGAAAATAAGCAAGAATATGAAAAATGAGGTTCAGCAATAGCAGAACCAAGCTGGTATGATTATTGATCCAAAATGGTAAAAATGAACAGTCTGGTCATAAGGAAAAATTCTAATTGTCCTTTTATTTTCTGTGTAGCATTATTATATTTATTTTATTGAAACACAATAGCTATTGAGTAATATATTGCCCCTTAAAATGATTCCTTGAGATATTAAAGTTTAAAAATTAAACTCTTTGAGAAATTAGAGTTTGGTAGAAGACAAGAATCAAGATCCCAACAATATGGTATAGACATGTGGAGTGAATTTCAGAGGATGAGATGTGGAATGGAAAGAGCAGCAAGAACATCTAGATGTATTATTAGGGTATAAAATATGTCTCTTCCTCCTATCCCAGTTTATCAGTATTGTCAGTGAAAGAACAACTAGCATTTCAGAGGATGGAGAGATGAGATGCTCTGAGAAAGCCAATTTTTAATGAGCATGGGAAAAGGGAAGAGAAATTAGAGGGGAGAAGATCTGGGGTAATGAGGAATCCTTAATTATGGAGTGAGAGGAGATGGTTTAAGAGATTGCAATGGAAAGTGAGGGGAGATACTGAATGGAAAGGAACTAGAGTTTAGGGAGAGGTAGTAGGGAAATCCTTAGTAGACTTTGACTCTAAACCAAAGAAAGGCAAATAGGTGATAGTAATCTGTCACCATAAAACAAGAGAAATACCAATTGGTCAGAGTACTAATTTGATTGGATTAGGGGGATAAGAGAACAGTAAATGTCAGGAAGGTCATGAATCAAAGTTGATGGTAATGGAGGCCAGGAGAACCTTGTAGTGAAGGAGGCTTTGAATACCAAACAGAGACATTTTTCAGGGGCAGCATTGCTCTGGCTATCTATAGCACTGGTTACCATACTGGGTTGCGTACAGATGAAGACTTCACCACCTGGTTTCTGATTCACATTCTGGCGGATGACAAGGGAACACAGATGGAGGTCAGTAGCAGGACACCCATTTCTGGTGGTCACTTCCCATGAATTTATGCAGCTGTGTGTCTGTGGCCAAGCTTTGCTCACAAGGTTGGTTAGTTGTTGTCCTTCATTCTAGGAGAGAACCAAAATGCCATCACTATGATATAGTAAAGTTATAACATGTCTGACTCTGGCTGATCAGAACAACATGAGTTCAGAATGTTCTACCATAGGTCAGTCACAAATAGTCCATGTGAACATTTGGGGTGGATTCTCTAAATTTGCATTTCTCACATTTCTTTTGAACTGCTTCAATTCTGATTTGCTTCTAGAACACAATACCTTCTTTGATAAGAGCACATAATGCTGGATGGTCTTGTGCCAGTGTTTTCCATGTTACTCAATTAATTCCAGAATTCTTCAGAAAAAAAAGCAGGTAAGGGAGCCTGAAATGGCCACCTCTGCAGTGGTTTTGTCAGATTGATAAAACTCAAGTTAGAACAGTCTAAAAACCAAACAAAAATGTTTTCAATTTATTGCTTTGAGGGCTCTGATTAATCATGGTTTTACTGTAGTTGTTACCTAAGAAAAAAGAGTTTAATATTTAAAAAACAGATTGGGGGTCAGTTTTTCTTAGTCAATGAACCAGAAGTTTTGCTTTTTAATTTTCAAAGACCCAAGACCCCATTTCTAAATTTACTAAGTTTGAAACTTAAGGTAAAATAGATATGACAGGAATCTAGGTATTGCTGGATAAGCTTGAAACAACCCAACCATCTAAATCTATAAGAGGCTACACAGATAACACATTGGGTAGATGCCCTGGGGAAAATTTATAGGCAGACCCCAAAAAAGTCACATAGGATGAGAAGGCATGGATAGATTATGATTTGTGCAGTCAGAAATAGTACCTAGAAGTTGAAATCACATAATTAAAAATCCATATGCTCCTGCTCTGATCAAAATAAGAAGAAAACAAAAGGAAACCAGCCATATGGAATTGTTGTCTTTATTATAAAGCAAAATGCCTTTCATAGAATTCCATATTCTCACTGAACTTCATTCTCATGGGTTCTTGAAAATATCAGGATCAAAGGGGCAGGACTGAGAGAACAGGGTCAGGAACACAGATACAAATTAGTGATTTCCAGAGGTATTGGAGTTAGAAGGCAACACTGGAGAGAAGTGTTAGAGGGGAAAAATTAAGAGAGAAGAGAAAAGAGCTAAAGACTTTCCTCTAAAATTGACTTGTAAGTAGTGGTGGTTAATGAAGTGTGGAATGTTTCTCAGATTAGCTTCTGTGGAGCTATGCATTATCTTTGTTCCCAAATCCATCCCTCTTCTAAACAGCCCAGTTTCTCTTGGCTCTGTTGCCCTTCCAGAAATCCAGATTTTCCACCTTAATTGTTGAATAATCATAGCTCACATATTGCATAGCACTTTCTTCATAAGAACATTGTGAAATAGGAAATGAAAATACTGTTTTTCTCATTTTGCAGTTGACGAAAGTGAGTAAAATGACTTGTTCATTTGAACAGAAAGAAAAATTGGAATCCATATTCACATTTCCTGATTCCCAGACCAACACCATTTCCACTACTCACTCTTACTTTACCTGGCCTTTTGTCACTTTAGTATTGGAGTGATGAGGATGAGTTCTTCCTGTGTGTGCCTCATTTCTATTTTCCAAAGGGAGTGAACAAAATGAATGAACACAGTGAAGCACCAGAAAGGAGGACAAGATGACATTAACTAGTATTCATTCTCTAACTGCAGCTAAAGGCAAGAGACAATCTGGGCTGTTTTTCCTGGGTTTAATATAGTTGGGGACTGTGGTAGCATAAGTAAGCAGCTGTGTAAACCTTGGTAGAGAATCAGCAGGAAACAATTTCCTGAAGGCAAAGTCATGGTGTTGAGAAGCTGGATTCATCCATTTGGAAAGACTATGATACCCATTGCTCCAATACCTGTGGGCTTCTCACAAAAGCCAACCTAAGTCTGTGGGATTCCATGGATCAGCATCCACTCAAAGCCACACAAGATTCCAGGGACAGTATTTACTTTTACTAGTCAGTCAGAGTACACAATTGTTCAAAACAAAAGAGACTTATTAAAATGACATAGCAAATAAAATGACAGGAAAATTCTTCTATGCTCCACCCCTTAACACACACACACACACACACACACACACACATACACCTAAACATACGCACACATGATGCACATGGGTTACACTCTCCCACAGGTAATGATACCACCATCAAGGAACAAAACTCACCAGAGAGAATGTTATTAGAGAACATGTATAGAGTGCACACATTCAGGAAAATAATCAAATCTTTACACAGAGCTTCAAGGATGCCAATGTCCTCTGCGCATGACACTGGCTTGCTTTCTGCTGCTCTCTGCAGGGCACCTCTCCTTTGAGTTATCCTGGTCAGGGAATTGCACTGGTCTCCTGTCACTGGGCAGCTCTCTGCTAAGACTTAACTCTTTGAGCTCATCTGCTGCTTCCTATTTCTAAGCTATATTGGATCAAAGTACTCTCCTGGACTTTGAGTGTATGGAGGCTAATTCTTTAACCACAGACAAACTTGGTGCCTAGCTGAAGATGTATTCCTGGCCTTGAAGAAGCCAACAATAGCCAGGAGAAATGCTCAAGATAAGATTATTTGTCTTTATTTTTGACTTCTGTTCTTTTAGGGAAAACTTAAAGTCCTTGTTTCTAGATATCAATCTAATTTGTGGTTTAGAGAATTTCCTTTATCTCTAGGGAAATCCCTGATTGTGAGCCGGCATTCTAAAAAAAAAAAAAAAAGGTCTTCTTGGGGAACTTTGCCCTCCCCCTCCCCCCCATGTTACAGGAGCTATGTGTGGGCTGAAGCACTAGGATTATACTTGCTCATAAAATGTTTTTTGATTGACATGCAAATGAAACTGGGGGGCAGAACAAAAGTTAGGTGAAGTTTATATAAGTTTATCACCCTTCACCCCTCAGGTTCACATATCTGCCTTTATTATGCATTTCTGTTAGCAACCAAAGCTCTAACTTATGCTCAATATTCTGGTTTACACAAAATTTCACTGGTCTCCATATATGAAGTAATCACAGAAAGAACCCAATCTCTGTTATTTTAAGAGTTCTCCAAATCTGCATTTTTTCAGTTAATAAACTAGAGTTTGTTGCTAGATTTATTAGTTCTATAGATTTGAATTTATGTTGTTTGAGTTACTGCAATTCAAGGGAAGATTTAGTGGAAGAATAAATTGTCCATTCCCTCCGCACCCCATAGGACCATCAGTTCCACTCCTCCCTTCTTTATCACTGGCAATTTAGATTTGGACATCGATTCTGGGTCTCTTTGAACCCTGAGTTCAAATATTAGGTTTAGGAACAAATTATGGAGATATGAAACTCACTGTTGAGATGATACAACGTTTTTAGATTCATATTAACTTTTAGTTTAGGAGGACCATATATGAGGTTCTAGGGTTCTGTGGTTTCTGAGACCTTCTAGAAAAGGTTCTTGGTTTAACCATGGATTTCTCCTTCGATCCCATCTTAGAGTACTATAGTACTTCAGAAGACTTTTGGAATTCATCCACTTGACTGAGAGCTCCTTTGTACTTTGGCCATTGTTTGTCCTTCATTCTGGAAGAGGACCATGACAGATATCATGGATGAATTGGATTTAAGTGAGGAATGTCAGTGCAAAGTCACTTGTCTCACTCTTTTCTTTGGAGGCATCTGGGTCCAGTGGCAAGGTATAGATCATGACAGCTGGAGATGGCACTGTATGCAGTGAGAGACATTGGCCTTTTGAGATAAGGCCTTTCACGGGTCTTAGTAACTGAAAGAGTACTTTGGCTAATCCAATTCTGGATCATTCCATGAAAGTGGTTACAAGTTGCAGTGCATCTTTGCTTATTCCTTAAATCCTGACCCCGGCTCCTTGGTGGCATAGGGGGATAGAGATCTGGATGGACTTGGAGTCAGGAAGACCTGGGTTAAAATCTTGCTTCAGACACTTTCTAGTTCTATGACCTTGGAAAAATCACTTGTTCTCTCAATTTCCTCATCTGCAAAATGGTGACAGTAAATAGCATATAACCCTCCCCCCAGCCCCCATAAAATGAGAATAAAATGATAAAATGATATATTTGCAAAACATTTTTCAAACCTTAATAAATGTTAAGTGTTATTATTATTTTTACTACTCCTGGGGCAAACCTAGGAGCCCTGAAAACTGTTGCATAGCTGTACATAAGAAATGCTTATGAATATGGCTATATAAATACAGTTGGTCCAGAATGATGATTTCAAAGATATGAAGCAGACTTGGTAAGTAAGTGCCACTGCCAACATAGATTGGCAACATTTAAATGTTAAAAAACAGTTAGGGGGTACTGAGAGAGTAAGCAACCTACCCAGGGCCATTGTGTATCAGAGGACTTACTCGAACCAAGATCTTTCTCAATCCATGGTTTGCTCTCACAATAAACCCAGTTCCTGGGAGTCAAAAAAGTGGCTAGTCCTAAGAAGGTCTCACATGCACTGGCTGACCACTAATCTTCCCTCCCATGTGTCCCCAGAGACAGATCATATGAAATAGGAATCCTAGAGACATAAAGAGAGAATAGAGCTGTAAATAAGAAAGAAGGACCAAAAGTACTAAGTGAATAAATATATTTAACTTGAAGTATTCACCAATGTATTTTACATTCTTAACTACTCAGCTCTTACCTATTTGTCTTGGGAGCTACAAATTGCATTTGGTCTGCAATTACTTACACCATACATCTTTTATTCTGTTTAGCATTTTCAGTCAATCAAGTTATTACTGAACATTTTCAAATGAAAATACTGCACATATTTTTTTAACAAAACAGCCCTTTATTTAACCTTTCTTTTTTTTTAAGCAGTCTGCAATTTGCTTGGATGAAATTCTTTCCAAATATTAATTGCCTTAAATAGCAATGATATCATCAAATAAGTTAAAAAAAGAATTGAGGTATATCACAATAAACATTTCTAATAATTTACTTATAGGGATATATTTTATTTCCCTAATGGCTTTGAAACCTGGTTCTTGTTTGTTGTCTTAAGCTTAGGCATTGACATTATGATTTTTAAAAATACCACACATACTTGAATTTTTAAACATCAAAAATCACTTCAATTTCCTTCCTTCCTTCCTTCCTTCCTTCCTTCCTTCCTTCCTTCCTTTCTTTCTTTCTTTCCTTCCTTCCTTATTTATTTATTTTTTGTTTTGCCAGATGTCTGTATCACTTAAATTTCTTACAAGATTCAGCATAGCAAAAGACATGTTATTCTCTAGGGAGACACATCTGAAAGTTACTGTTGCTTGAAATAAACCTGTTGCTAAAAGATGCAGTAAAGTAAGCTTGTACTATTGGAGGCAAAGCCTGGCTGACATCTTTGAGATTTTGCAAATTTCCTTTCTGGAACTGAAGATGGTCTTTTTTTTTTCCAGTGGCACTTTAAAAAAAGTAATAGAAATCTATTTTCTCTATGTGATCTAAAACTATTCGATTCCAATATATCTACATGTCACTTTAGTCCCTATGGGATACTGCCTTCTGTTTCTTCTACGGATTCTCCTTCTGCCAAACCAGTTTCCTTGCTGCATCACAAAAGCTACAAGTGAAAAGAGATTCTATCACTATGTTTAGGCAGAGATACAATGTCAGAAATTACTTAGTTAATGGTTTCTCTTTTAACGGCAGCAAACTGCTGCTGTCCCACTTGCCATCTGGTGATGGGTTTCTCCTTTTATTCTCCTTTTATTGCCCTCTTGTTTATGAAACATGTAGAGTCTCTCTCTCTCTCTCTCTCTCTCTCTCTCTCTCTCTCTCTCTCTCTCTCTCTCTCTCTCATCTCCCCTCTCTCTTTTCCTCTCTTTCTCCCTCTCCCCCTCTCTTATCTGTTTCTTTCTCTCTATTCTCCCCTCCCTTCTTTTCTCTCATTTCTTTGTTCTATTTGCTTTCTTTTATACTCAATAACTCTTTATTTTCTTTCTATCTAGTTAAGGTGATTTAAATTATATATATATATATATATTTCAAAATATGTACAAAAAGGATAGAGAGACAGACAGAGATTTTTTAAAAAGCAAAACTCAATGATACTACAGTAAATGGAAGGACACTGGGAGGTAGGGGTACTAACCTGTAGGCCTGATGATCATGTTTAACTCCCATGTGACCGTATAGGAATTACTTTATTTCTTTGTAGCTCTATGATTCCTTCCAGTATTGAAATTCTATGTTTGGTTGACATTATTAACAAAAATCCTAAGGTCATGTTCAAATAAAATGAGAGGACCAAATTAGCAGGTAAAATTTCTCTTTAAATTGCAACTCGCCATTCTTTTTGCGTGTAGGGAGGTGATCCTTCTTCTTTCCAAGGATTATCCCTTTACAGGTACCCTTGATTCTATCCCCTTCCATCTTCTCAAGCAGATTACACCCCCTACTACCATTGTCTTGTCTTTTATCATCTACCTCTCTTTGTCTCCTGCTTCCTTTTCTACTGCCAATAAACATGGCCAAACTCCAACAAACCTTAAAACAAAAATAAAACCAAACTCCTAGAACCTGCCATTCCCCCTAGCTATCTAACATCTCTCCTTCCCTTCTCAGATAAACTCCTTGAAAATGATCTACACATTTGTGTCCACTTCCTCTCCTCCCTCTATTTTAAATCCTCTGAAATCTGGTTTCTGATCTGATCATTTAATTAAAACTCCTAATTCCAAAGTTACTAATGATCTCTTAATTGTTCAATCTAATGACATTTTCTAAATCCTCTTCCTTCTTAACGTTCCTACAGCATTTCATACTGTTGACCACTTTCTCTTTTTCCAGATACTCGCTCCTTTCTGGTTTTCATGACATTGTTTTCTCTTGCTTCTATTTGTACCTCTCTGACTGCTACTTCTTAGTCTCCTTTTCTGGATCTTCATACTCATCTTCATACTCATATTGGGCATCCCTTCAATGATGTGTTTTTGGCTCTCAACTTTTTTCTGTTTTCTTATCTGGCAACCTCATCATCTCCTATGGATTCAATAATCATCTCTGTGCAGATTGTTCCCAGATCTCTATTTTCAGCCCTTGTCTTTCTTCTGAGCTTAAATCTCATGTCACCAAATGCTTATTGGTTATTTTAAATTGAATGTGTCATAGGCATCAACAGTTAAACATGTCCAAAACAAAACTCATTATACTTTCCCCCAAAATGCATCCTTGTTTTAAATTCCCTTATCACTGCCAAGTGTATCACCATCTTTTCATTTCTACAAGTTTGCAACCTTGGTATTATATTCAACTTTTAACTTTTATCCACTCCACATATCCACTAAGTTGCCAAATTTTCTTTTCTCTTTCTCCACAGCATCATCTTCTTTCTACTCACACAGCCACCACAGTAATTTAGAAACTCACTTTTTGCTTGGAATATTATAATATACTTCTAATTATCTGCTTCAAGTCTTTCCCCCTCCAATCCATTTCTCCTCAGAACTGCATAACTCCACATAACACAAAAATCACATTTTAGAGCCTCTTCCAAAAATGTGAGTCTGACCACATCACTCCCTTGCTCAATAAACACAAGTACCTAACTATTACATCTAGAATCAAACAAGGATTCCTCTCCTGGGCACATAAATCCTTTTACAACCTTTTACTCCCCTTCAAAAACTTTACACACCAGTCAAATGATCCTTTCTACTGTTCCTCATTCACATCATTCTATTTTCTGTCTCTGCACTCTCTGGCCCTCATTCATGGAATGTTTTACTCCCAACCTCCAAGTCTTAGGACTCCTAGATTCCTTCTACATTAGCTTCACACAGCATCTTTTCTAGGAAACCATTCCCAGGGTACCCAGATGCTTGTGTATTCTTCTCTATGGTCACTCTGCATTTGTTCCATCTCTCTCTCTCTCTCTCTCTCTCTCTCTCTCTCTCTCTCTCTCTCTCTCTCTCTCTCTCTCACACACACACACACACACACACACACACACACACACACACGCACACACGCACATACAAACTATTCTCACTTTACACTAATGTGCAAATTTGACTTTACATAAAGAATTCTGAAAGAAATATGAATTCCCAAAAAACACCTATGTTAACTTTTCTGTACAATGCTGTGCTCTCACTCTCTCCTTTTTCTCCTCAGCTCCCATTCAGTGGCCTTCCCACCACCATCAGAAACAAAAACCTAAAAAAAAATTAAGTTAAAGCAGAAGAATTGACCCAGCCCCCCATAGCTACCCTCACTGGGGCTTGCAATCATAGGATCTATAGGAAGAAACCTGAATCTCACTTAGCCTGAATGTCTAGGGCATGTCTATCATTCATCTGTGCTTTTCAGGTACTATGTGTCTATTCCTAGCTCCTACCCATCCTCTCCTATTTGTGTCCTTATCGAGATCCCATGTATTCTTCCTTTTTATTCCCTCCAGATCCCTGGCTCCACCCTGTCATTTTTCTCCTACTTTGTCTTCTCTGTCCTGGATTCCATGTGTCCTTGAAACATATGCTAACACTCTCCATCCATGTGTGCATGACATACTTCTTGTCTTCCTCCCTTCTCCTACTCTGTCTTCTCTGTCCTGGATCCCATGTGTCCTTGAAACATATGCTAACACTCTCCATCCATGTGTGCATGACATACTTCTTGTCTTCCTCCCTTCTCCATGTTCTTAGCATTCACAATATGTATTTTTTTTTACATGGAGGTATGTGGAAAGGTCCACTTTTCTTCTACTTATGTAAAGCAAGATGTCTATGTATGTACACACATGCACATGTATTCTCACACATATGTGTGTATATACATATATATAACATATAAAACACCTGCACATAAGTTTGTATTATAGGTAATAATGTATATGTATGTATACACAAACATATATGTTATAGAGTCCTAACATATTTATCTCTCTCTCTCTCTCTCTCTCTCTCTCTCTCCCCATTTCTTCCAATTTAATGCAAGGTCCTTGAGGGCAGGAATTGTGCTTTATTATTTTCTTTGTATTCTGAATACTTAGCATACTGCCTGTTGTATAGAAAAATCTTAAGAAATTCTGGCTTTTGTTTTTTAAGTGAAGATTATTTATGATTTCATTGGTGTATAGAACTCCTGATGGTAAAATGCACTCCATTAATGCATATCAGCACCTGCTTTGCAACATATAGTTTTAAAGAGTTGCCTGGAACACTGAGACTATTAGTGACTTGTCCAGGGTGATATAGATAGCATGTATAAGAATTAGAACTTGAATCCATATCTTCCTGTTTTGCAGTTTCCCTGCATATCTACTGTATGTTGCCTAAGATACAAAGAGAGCTTTTATACAGAATAATTCATGATAAGTGCATTAGAAAGGTGAAAAACAAAGTGCTATGTTATATCAGGGGGCAAATTTGTCACCATATATGAGATTATTGAAGATTTCATGGTAGAGATTACAGGTAGGAGTTAAAGGCCGCTGGGTGGTACAATGAACAGAAAGACCTGAGTTCAAATACTCCCTTAGACTAGTAATCGCTCTGTGGCCCTGAGCTAGTCACTTAACTCCTCTGCCTTATTTTTCTTAACTGTAAAATAGGAATAATAATAGCACCTACCTTTTTTTAAATAGCACCTACCTTAAAGCACTAAGGATCAAATGAATTATTTTTAAAAAGTACTTTGCAGACTTTTGTGTACTATATAAATGCTATTAGAAATGTCATTATCCTTGCCATTATTATCTTGGCCATCAAAGAAATAAGTAAGAGCCAGCTGTAGTGGACTGGATACAATGCTGAAATTAAGAGTCAGGAAGAATTGGGTTCAAGTCCCAGCTCTGACACATACTAGCTGTGAGGCCATGGGTAAATCACCGAGTGTCTTAGTGCACTAGACACCTCTCTAAAACTAAAAATTGCAGAGAAAGTACCAGGGGGTTTCCTCACCTGGGAGTTCCCTATAACAAAGGGATCACAGGCACAGACCTATGTTTTTTTTTTCCTTGTCCTAATCATTGTTCATTCATATGGAGAGAATCAAATTCAGTAAATCATGAACATGAATAGGTGATGAATTTAACTTCAGTAAAAAGAAATCCCAATGAGATCATAGTTAACTAACAGTAATAGGAAGTTTCTATAGTTATATGTAGGTATATTATTTATGTGTGTATACATTTATATGTATATTTATCTATATCATTTTCTCTCTTCTTGTCTATCTCTTTCTATCTATCAATCATCTATCTGGTTGCTTGCAAGAAGTGAGATTTTATCTGGAACTTGAAGGAAGCCAGAGAAACCAAGGGGTAAGGAGATGAGGAGACAGAGAATGATAGGTATGGAGGATGCGATGTTTAAAATCTAAATGTGTGGTCGCCTTAAATTAGAAGCTTTAGCACCAGTCTTTGGGCATTAAGCATTTGCTAAAGCATACCAGGTATTCACGTGGAGTTCAGAAAGTTAAGAAAAGGCTTATCTAGCCTAGAGTTCCAGCCTGGTCTGGTTCTTCCTTAAGTGCTCAGCCATGAGAATGCTTCAATCATGAACTCCCTCAAACTGAGTGTGGAAGATTTTTATAGGTCTGGAGCAGAGGTGGTCCTTACACACTGCTTGAAGCTGATTGGTAGGCATCATCAAAATCCATTGATTCCCTGGACTTGAAGGTGGCCTGAGTTGAGTTCAAAGTTGTTAGCTTCTGGAACAATACCTTCTTAAGGGTCAGCCAGGTGTAGTTACAATCTAATTAACTTGAAGTAGGCTGATCAACAAAGTCAATCACACTCACTTAATTCAGTCAGTTTAGTTTAATCTCCAGGTGAGCCTTTGAGTATCTGTCAAATCCCATTATTTTCTCACAAGGACAATCAGTTAAAATGCTTGTAGTTGGAGGATTAAGTATATTCTGTCAGGATCAACAACAAGAAAGCTAGTGTCACTGTATTGCACAGTACATGGAGGAGGTAAGGTGAAAAAAAATGGAAAACCATGAAGGGATTAGGTTATGAAGTGATTAAAAAGCCAAACAGAGGGTTTTTCATTTTATCCTGGAGCTCATAGGGAACTTCTGGAGTTTATTGAAAGGGGAAGTGGGTGACATGGTCAGTCCTATACTTCAGGAACATCAATTTGACAGATGAGTGAAAGTTGGATTGTAGTGGAGTGAGAACTGAATCAGGGAGCTCAAGCAGAAGGCTATTGCCATGAGTATTGCCAGTGTCAATGTAGAGAATAGGGAGTATATAAGAGATGTGATGATGATAAAATTGACAGGATTTGCCACTAGATTGAATAGAAGGTGGTAGGAGGATGAAAGAAACCAAAGCAATTATGGATGAAACCTTGGTTGTGAGATTAGGTGACTGGGAAGAGGTGGCACACTTGAACATAATAGGAAAGTTAGGAAGAGGGGAAGAATTTTTGGAGGGGGAGAAGGTAGGGGAAATTAGGGGTTAAGTTTTGTATATGTTGAATTTAAGATGTCTATAAGACATCTACTTCAAGGTGTCAAATAGACAGTTTTAATTATGAGATTGGAGGCCAGGAAAATGGTAGGGCTAGACAAATGGGATGTAGAGATGATGAGATCACTAAGCAAAACCGCATAGAAGGAATGAATAGAAGACATCCCAGGACTGAGTCTTGTGGGTATAACTATGGTTACTAAGTGAAATCCAGATGAAGATCCAGCAAAGGATAGTGAAAAAGAGTGTTTAGACTTGTAGGAAGAAAACCAGGACAAAGTAGCTTCATGAAAACCTAGACAGAAGAAGATCAAGGAGAAGGGAGTCATCAACAGTGTCAAAGGCTACAGGGAGGTCTAGAAGGATTAGGATTTTTAAAAAGACGATTCAATTTGGCAATTGGATTATTGGTTACTTTGAAGAGAGCAGTTTCAATTGAATGATGAGGTCAGAAGCCTTATTGCAGAAAATCAAGAAGAAAGTGAGAACAAAAGAAGTGGAGGCAATGTGATTATATAATGTCTTCTCAAGGTATTTAGCTATGAAACAGAGGGGAGATAGAGGACAATAGCTATCAAGATAAGGTGGATTGAGTGAGGATTTTTTGAAGATGAGGGAGACTTGAATTACTGGAGGCAATACTGAAGCAGCCAGGAGAGCAGGAGAGATTGAATATCAATGAGAGAATAAGGAGGATGGAAAGCGCAGTGTTCTGGAGAAGTAGGGATGGAATGGATCGCTGATGAACATAGGGAAGTTTACATTGATTAAAGTCTTTTTATTGCTTTTTTTGTTGTTGTTAAAACAATGTCATAGGTTGATATGGTCAAAAGAATCAATAGCTGTTGTTCAGTGCTCTGGTTATATACCACTCTCTAGTTAGTTGGACTGGGCTTCACAAAGAATATGTAATTTATTGTGAGGTCTGTCTCAAAACTATGTCAGTTTGATAGAACCTGCCAGAAATCGTACTTCACTGGAATAACCTTCAGGAAACCAAGGACACCTCCATGCCACAATGAGACATTAGAACAGCATTTTGTAGAGGGAAAAATAACATTTATCTGTTAAATTCATCCTCTTTAATTTGATCCATCATTCTACTCAATAGTCATTTTAAATAAAAATCTAAGCCTATTAGGTATATGTTCTAGATCTGGGTCAAATACAAATTGGATAAGTATGTCATCATTAACTTCATTGTCATTGATAAAAATGCTGGACAGAACTGAGTCAGGAACAGACCTCTGGGGCACTCCACTAGAGACCTCCTTTGAGGTTGATATAAATCTATTAATCAACATTCTGGAGCAAGGTGTTAGATATTAATATTGCACAAAATGCAATCTACCTTGTTAATGTTATTGGTAGCAATAGTAAATCAATTTAACACATTTTGCACATGGATTTACACTCTGCCACCCTTCATTGATTCCAGAAGCAATATCAGCTCTGAAAAGCTTAAAGGCAGCTAGGTAACAGCATCACTATCTAATAGCTTAGAACAGCAAGTGAAGAAATATTCCGCATCTACTAAAATTCACAAAAAAGAATTTTCAGTAGGCAGATTGTAATTACCCAAGAATAGAATTTGGCCAGGACACCAAATTGATGTTCCTCCTACTCATTTAGGATATTTCTGAGAGAAAAAAAAATCACACTTCATTTATGCACATACTTATACTAAAAAGCAGATCTGAATCTTGATGGATTGAATATTATAACAGGAGTCAACAACATTGAGTTCTACTTTCAGATCACCAATTAAATTGAATTCAGATAAGATGCATAGACATCTGATTCTTTCTGTTTACTTTTCTCTAGATGAAAAGAGTATAACATTGTTATATTGCTTTGGACTTTGAGCCAAGAAGACCTGGGTTTAAATCCTGCTTTAAACACTTGCTAGCTGTGTGGTCATAAGCAAGTCATTTAACCTCTCTCTACTTTAGTTTACTATTCTGTAAAATGAGAGGGTTAGACGCAGTGCTGTTTGAAGTTTCTACTAGCTATCTATCTGTGTACCTAGCTTAGAGTAGATACACAAGGATGGCTGTGTATACCCTAGGAAAGGAGTTTTAAGTAGGAGTAGTCAGGGCCATTTTGCTTCCTCTCCATTACTCTAAAATGCAAAAGATGAAAGTGACCCTATGTCCCCCAGAAAACTTGACAAATTACCTTCATGGGTATGGCATAACATATGAAGTAACTCCATTGAAAATAGTTTGCAAAACATAAAGTATTATAGAGAAACATTATATTCTATCAAAACAAAAATGATTAATTTTTTCATCTGAATAAAAAATGACTGGGGAGAAGCAGTGACACAGCCCCTTGGATGAGAGGCTAGGCAGAGAAGGAGGAATAAATAATGTTGTGAGGCCAGAATTGGAATCAGGGCAAGTTGAGCCCTATTCCCTTCTTTGACCCTTACAATCTCTGTGACCATGGGAAAATTACTTAAACCTCTAGGATTCTCTGTTTCTTCATCTAACAAATTAAATATTTGGAGTGGATAGGCTCTGGGCCTCTCAGCTCCAATCTTATTAGCCTATGAATCTGTGAGTGGTGGCTTATGATGGGCATATATGCATTGGGAAAAGAGGCAGCCCATTCTTCCATAGTTTGTTTATCCTTCTTTTAGAGGTTACCTGGGAACAGGACCCTGGTAATGACATATTTAGGGTGACTATAAAATATGGTGGGCAGCTAGGTGGTACAGTAGATAGAGTGCCAGGGTTGGAATCAGAAAGACATCTCAAATTCAAATCTGGCTTTCGGCACTTACTAGCTGTGTGATCCTGGACGAGTCACTTAAACATGTTTACCTCAGTTCCTTATCTGTAAAATCAGCAGGAGAAGCAAATGGTAAACCACTCCAGTATCTTTGCCAAACAATTCCCAAATGGGTTCACAAAGAGTTGGACACGACTAAAACAAAATACCATGTGGTAGTATGCTCTGGCAGAAGATCAGAAGGCAAATATGGGGGATTAGGTCTCTAAGGAGTTGAAGTATACTCCCAGAGACACTGGTAGAAATTTCCTTCTCCCAATGTTTATTATAGCTGTGCATACTATTTCCTTTCATATTGAGGAAGATGCCTCTCTGGGTAAGAAAGCTAAATATAATCCTCTCTTCTTTTTGGTATAACTGCACCCATACTTTGGGGATTATTTTTAGGGGATAAATATATGTACAGAAACAGAACTTTATAGATTTAGAGCTAGAAGGGATGTGGAAGGTCTTTATTCCAATAGCTTCATTTTATAGATTTGGAAACTAAGATTCAGGTGTTAAGTGAAATTGTTTTAGCTCCCTTAGGTAGTAAGTGTTAGAATAAGGATTTTAACCCAGATCCCCTAACTCCAAATCCAGCATACTTTCTTCTCTACCATATATGGGATTTAGACTTGGAATGGACATCCAAAGTCATCTAGCCTTCCCATTTTGCATATGAGAAAGTGACTTGCTCAGGGACATAGGGATTGCTAGTTGTAGATTCTTCGTTTATCTACAACTTCTAGCTACTCGACAACCCTGAAAATGTTCTGAGCTATAGTCCACTGCACCAAGGAGTATGAGATAAGGCAAATTCCTTGTCATGAATATTTACTGACCTCCTAATCACACACACACACACACACACACACACACACACACACACACACACACAGAGAGAGAGAGAGAGAGAGAGAGAGAGAGAGAGAGAGAGAGAGAGAGAGAGAGAAGCTATTAGAAATCATACTTCATATATGCCTGCCAGGGAAGGAGGAGAGTGAGTAGGAAGGAGCTTATCAGCCAGTCCCTCTCTTTGCTCTATGGAAAGTACCTCCAAAGAAGACCCACAACTCGGTGTCCACTCCTTTCTCTGCTTCACCCCATTAGGAATCCCTATGACATGTCACCTATTTTGAGATTATATGTTTCAATGTGGATATTTAGAAAAATATACACCCTCCCAACATAACACAACTCGTATGTGTGTCTTATGGGCATGGAGGACATTTTACTCCTAGTTTTCTGAAGCTGTACCAGTGTATAGACCACTATAGAGTGAGAATTACATCCTCCTTTGCTTTTAGGGGAATGGGCTATAAATTTCCTAACTTCCTAAACTTCCTACATAGCACATTTTCAAAGCTAAGAGAACAAGTGTAGCTTTTTAAAGAATAAAAGTCCTATCTATAACCGAATAGCAGAATTTGGGGCCATAAGTCTTTACTAGAGAGTAAGTAATAAAAAGAGCAAGGTAATTTATTATTATCTTGCAGTTTTTCCCTTATTGTCTCCCACCAAATAAGTAATATACAGTGGCACGATGAGCTTTAATCCATTTCTGATATCAGTTTATTTATAAAATGATTAAAATGCAGCATTAGGTAATATTAGAATAGTTTGGATTAATGTTACTTGACACCTTCGCAATTTTCCTTTTTCACGAGGAAGGCAGAAGATTTACATTAAAAATACATCAGTAACCTCAGCGATCTCCCAAAGCAAACAGATGTACATAAAACCAGGGCACAAGCTAAGAATGATTGAGATGCAAATATGGTGGAACTTATTTCATGCTTTAAGAAATGAAATGAAAAGACCTGAGATGCCAGTCAACCCTGGGTGGTCTCTAGCTCTACCCCTTTGGGCAAAGTCACTGTTGAAAAAATGAAAAATTTAAATCCCCTTAGGGATTTAAAGTAGTTACTGCCATGAATGAGTCGAGGGCACTGTCAGCTGTTGGGGAGGAGTTGTTTGTGACAAGCTTGATAGGGTTGTTTTTAATTATACTTTGGTAGTTTATACAGTGGGTAACATGATACAAGGACAGAGCACCAGAGTGAAAGGAAATCTTGTATCAGCCTTAGGAAGACTTGGGTTCACAAATTCTGCCTCTGACCCATGCTGTGCCTATGATTTTGGGTAAGACATTTACTTAACCTTTCAGCATTTCAGGTAACTTTTCCAGCTTTTAAGTTGAAGAAAAATTGCAGATTTGCATAGGAAGAAACTATTTTCTTACTGGGAGTTACTTAACACTAATGAAACAAATCACAGGCTAGTGCTAAAAAGCTTTGTTTCAACCAATAACATAGAGAGTAGACCTTCATTGATTAAAGGGAACTCTTGGATGATTAAACTCCCTCTAACAAGACAGGTTGCCTATGTCATCACCTTCTCTACAATTTATAGTCTTATAAAGTGCTCTAGACAATTGAAAAGTTTAAGTGACTTTCCCAGGGTCATGCAGCCACTATGTGTTAAAGGTGGGACTTGAAACCAGGTTTTTCTGCTTCTGAGAACAACTTGCTATGCATTATATCCTGCTGCTTCTCCATCTGGTATAAATGCAAACTATGTTGAATTTCCACAAAATAGAAGTAACCAAAATCCTGGGATATAATTTGTTCATTGAGAGGTATTTGTAATTCTCTGCTTTTTTGGCATGGACAGGACTAGCTGAAGTCACAGGATCTAACTGTCCCTCTGAGAAGTATCCAAAGCAGTTCCATTCCACTAACTGTAGCTGACCAGATGAAAGACTAGGGGCCAGTACACATTGGCAGCAGCTTAATGATTTGGGATGGTGTTCACTGAGGAGGCCCTCTGAGCAGCACTCAAAACAACAAATCTGTCATGGGTCAGAGATCACTGGCATAGATGCTTTCCTGGAACAAAGAAATAACTCACTCACTCTGAGTTGATTCTTTATAGTCCCCTGGAAACTAGTGCCTAGAACCCAAATCTGAGACACTGAGAAGCTATACATAGATAAATGCAAGGTTTTTGAGACCCACAAGTCAGAGTAAGACCTCTTAAATTATAGCTCCCTAAATATCTGATCCTTCCAATAAGAGTCAGCACCCTGACATTTAGGGCAACCGAAGAAAGAAGTAAATATCTAAACAATTTGGATAAAAGCCCTTTCAACCAAAATATCTGTGACAAAAGCAGTAGGATTTTTAGTTGAATTATTCCCATATGTGAATTTAGTTGAATTTAGTTATACCCATTTTGCTGCACTTGAGGTACAGACCTCAAAGCACTACATAAATGAAAGCTATTATTATTTTTTATTTTTATTTTTTTGGTGAAGGAGGAGTCTTTGCCTTTACTGAGTAGATGTATCATTGATATGGCACAGGGGACAGTGGAATTTGGGGTCAGGGAAAGCCATGTTTCAAATGTTACCTCTGGTATTTCATATTTATGTAGCCAACCACTTCAATTTTCTGAGCTTTAGTTTCCCTCACTAAAAAAGAGTTAATACCTTGTAACTGTATGTCACAAGGTTATTAAGAGACTTAAATGAAATAATATGTGTTAAGCATTTTGGTACCTTTGAAATTCTATGAGAGTACCAGTTATTTTTGCTATGATCTCAGAATTGTACTGCTTGTGGAGAGAGTCAAACTGTGATATAGTAGACAGCCAAAGACATTTACAATCAGAAGTCCTGGGTTTGTATCTTACCCTCATCATCTACTATCAGGGTAACATTGGGTAAATCACTTGACTTACTTAGGCTTCAGTTTCTTCATCCATCAAAAGAAGGAGTTGGAGCGGATGATCTCCAAGGTCCCTACTAGCTCTAAATGTAATCCCATGATCCTATTCTGGTTCAACTCCCTGCAGATAGAGTCTAACTCTGTTTTCATAATAGGTAAGCAGGTATGGTTACTCAGTGTTAAATAAGCCTTTCCTTTCCCTCAAATTAGAAACTCAAAATTTTCTCACCCTCTTCAGCATTCCTTTTAGCCTGCTTGGGGAGCCCACATTCTGTTTTCTTTTCCTATTAACCAATCAGCAAATACTGATTAACCACTTATTAGGTGTCATATAGTATGCTGCTATAAATACTGGGGTTCCAAAGACAAGAAATGAAATACTCCCTACTATCAAGAAGCTTACATCACATAAGGGCAGACAACATGCATACATAGAACTATGTTCAAAATAAATACTAAATAAATACCACAAGCTCTACAAATTTGACATCTTCATCCCCTTCTACCTACCCTGAATCCTTCGCTTCCTTCACTATTGCTTTCTGGTGCACCTTTCACTAGGCTTTTGTGTGAATTTGTTTTTGAGATGGTGATCTGCCCAGTTTGTGGCAACCATTGGCAAAAATTATGGAAATGTTTTTTTTTTTTTTTTTTCCCCTGTGGGGAATGTGTGATGTCCAGAGTATCATTGTTCCCGGATTGTGCTTCTGTTACTTTTTCATCTGTGCCACTGATAGTTATTCTCTGTGGGTGTGACTGTCCTCTCCTGGACTTTGCCTTCATCCACAGTTCACAAGTGGCTTGAAAGTCTGGCAAGGAGAAGTCCTGTGAACAGTTCATTTGGCATCATTTCACAGGAAGTGGAGTTAAAAGCAGCACAATTTCAAATGGTGTTTGTTAGTTGCTGGGTCTCATAAGTCCCTTGCTGTTTTGAACACAGGAGGAGGGGCAATTGGCTGGGAACCTGGTCCTTCCTCCTGGAAAGTCATAGAGCTCCCCTTCTCCATATCTATCTTACTTTCTCACATTCTTGGTGCAAATAGACAAAAGCTGCTATTACAGAAGGTGAATCTGATAGCTTTTAATACATCACATCCACTAGGATGAAGGCATAATTGCTACTTTTATGTTCATTTTACAGTGAATAGTAATTAGCCTTTGGCCCATTACAGTGTGTGAACATCAAATTACCCACCTGCTTTTTACCATGTCTCGTTAACTTAAACTATGTGCTTAAAATGTTATCAAAAACAACTCCTCCCTGGTCCCCCCATCAGCATGGTGACTTGGGTTAATTTATTTAGAAAAGTCTTGAACCAGAGAGGCATGGTAACTTCCCAATTTGTCCCTGTGTTTAGGATAAGATGTAAATAAAGCAGTGATTAGTTATCGATAAGGGCTGTGCACCATTTAGTCTGCATGAAATAAAGGTACACTTCTATTGCTAAACATGACTGAGATGTCTTCCATCTGCTTGTGATATTGAGGCTTGACTATTAAATGATTTATGAGGATAATATGATAATCATGTTACAAGTCCAGTGCATTTGTTCACTTAGTGTCTATGGTGGTGGTAGTAGGGAACAAAAACAAACACATTCCTAATATCCTTTTCCTGATTTTTCAAGTAACAAAAATTCCTAAAATTTCCTTTAGAGAAAATTGCATTTAAGGTAGAATCATTGGGTTCATTTTTTCCACCCAATTGGTAAATAATACTGCCTCATGAAATTAAGGAAAAATTCAATATCAACACTTCCCTTCTTTACATTTTCTTGTCTGCCTGCTTCAATACAACATCAGTGCAAAATGAAAACAATAAAAAAATGAAAACAAAATCTCCAGATTAATGTGAGATCATGGTAGAGTAACGGTCGAAGAATAAGAATTTTAGAGTTAAAAATATTTTAGATAATATCTATTCCAGTTCTCTTATTTCGCAGGTGAAGAAACTGAGTCACTGGAAGTGACTTGCCCAGGAATGCTCAAGCAAATATTTTCAAAGCACGATTCATCTTTAAAAGGTTTCTTCATCTGAATGAGATATATATATCTCTTCTAAAGATAGGATCTGATATGACAGAGAGGCGAAGACTGGTATCTCTCTTTTAAAACTTTTTTTCTTCATGAAATTCTGTCAAAATCACATTTCTCTGTGGAATCACCCTTGATTGCCCAACTGGGATGCAGTGTCAGCATCAATACACTGTGGCTAGTTTTAGGTCCTGAGTCCAAAGACATCTGGAGACCCTAGAGACATCTGCTGTGAATGACAAAAAGGTATCAAACCTTAGAGTCACAATTTGGTTTGCTTTATTATATTAAAAACAAATAAAAAGAAAACAGTTATAACAATTACTCTCTTCAGACCATTACAGATCAGCAGTGCTAGAAGCTTCACCTGTTAGCTTCTCTTCCCTAGCTTCTGTATCTAGTCCCTCTTATACTTTGTTATAGCAGTAGATGTGGCTATGTGGTTGAAATGAAGGGTTAACTGACCCTGAAAACTAGATGGGCTACAAGATGCAATTTGCTAGTTTAGTTCTGCCGTGATGATAAAATAAAGAGTTTAGGTCTCCCAAGAACCTTCCCTATAAGCACTGATGAGAATAGTAACTTGAGATATATACTATGTTTGAAAGAAAAAATTAATGATGATCCATTTTGAAAGGAGAGATTGAAAACTTGGATTTTTTTTTTGCAGGGCAATTGGGGTTAAGTGACTTGCCCAGGGTCACACAGCTAGTAAGTGTCTGAGGCCGGATTTGAACTCACATCCTCCTGAATCCAGGACCAGTGCTCTATCCACTGCACCACCTAGCTGCCCCTGAAAACTTGGCTTTTTATCATAGGGTGTGAGACAGAACCTAGATCAAAAAATTCCACCAAATAAGGAGTGATAAGTAAAAATAATCATTGACGAAGGGCTTATATATAGCTAACTAATCTCCCTCACTGTGTACTAATTTCTTGTTTATGAAAATCAGGATGAGACCTTCTAGATCTCTTCTGAGGGGGCTGTATGAAATTACTTCAATTATCAGAGCATTTTTTTATATAAAAAAAGGTTTCTTTTCTCTCTCTTAAGATGAACTACCTCATCATTATCAATTAACGAACTCCTGAAGTCTTTGAAAAGAGGACTTGTTTGCTTAAAATACGTGAAGGTCAGAGTCACCCTGTAATAGTCAATGAGAAGCAGTCATTTGTTATTTTTAAGCAGGTTGTCATTTAGGCATTATGAAGATGAATAACATTTGTTATTACCTAATAATCCTCCCGTTGATTATGGAGAAAAGACACTTGCAGACACCTTATGTGCCTTTCTTAGTTTCTCGATTATTAATTCATTTTGATTAAACTCTGTAAACAAAAATTAAGAGGCTTGTTCTCCAAATTTAGTGATGTGTGCGGGGTTCTTTAGCTAACTTGTTGGTCCGTGATCTTTTCAGTTGCATATGTTATTTGTCGGCCACTCATGCAACGTTGCAAAAACAAAGTTCATTTTTTAATATCAAACAGATTGTCAATGGATCATATGCTCCCTCTATTAAGGTTAGTTTTTGGATGCCTGCCTTCCTGAGGAGAGTTAATGAAGCTATAAGTTACCTGTGTGGCTTCATTTGGAGTCAGGCCTAATTATCTGGATCTTGGCCACATTCTGGAGTGTCCGAGCTTAGTTTCTAAAGCAGATGGAGTCACTCAGGAATGACTTCATTTGTATTAATTTGTTTCACTGTCTTTTGCTATTCATCTCAGACGAACGTTCTTGCTTTTGTAATACAGTTCAGGAAAGAAAGAAAAAGATAAAATATATTCATCAAAAATTAAGAAATAGTCACTCCTTATATGTACTGATACTAATACTCCCACCCAGAGTCCATTAAACAGTGTCCACATTAGGACAGGTGAGTGGTACAAGAAGGCCATTAGGCTGTCTAAGATTTATGAAGCTTTCATTTCTTAGAATTGAATGAACACATATTGATCTGGCACTTTGAACAAAAAGGTCTGGAGCCTCTTTTTGCGCTATCAGGTTTTGAAGGGGATTTAGAGAGTATATAGGGTACTGGGCTCCTTTAGGGTAATCCCCATTTTGGCAGATTTAGGGGATCAAGTTGCCACATGAGTATGAAAAAAAAGAAAACTTAAAATTATAGACTGTAGTGAAGGATTACTTTATTACAACATAAATGGTAAGAATGGCATCATTGTTTATTTAGGTACGGTCTATCTCAAAGGTAAATAACATGTGTTATATTACTCAAATAATTACTCAAATAATTTCAATGATCCAGAACTGGAAGGAATTTCAGTACCAATCTAGTTTCTTTCTTTCATTTTATAATTGAGAAGATGGAGATCCAGGGAGATTGAGTGTTTTTTCAAGGTGACTTGTGTAATATCAGAGGTGTGATTTGAACCCAGGACTTCTGACTTCAGAGCCAATACTATTTACAGTATTCTACAGTATCAAGTTTCAGATGTTGTTACAGTTGTATAGCTTTGCAAGTTTGGTAAAGAAAGAGAAGGGATTTTGAACCCATTTTTTCTTTGGTCAATAAATTGATGGTCTTACCAGTGGGTTGAAAGCAGGATCTGCTTTTCACATGGTAATAATTCTATCTAAGTGATATAAAATGTTCTGATGAGAAGAAAAAATGCCCATCAATCACCAAATTGACTGCATACACAATGTTACCAGAGGTATTTGACTATTTGAATGTTTGGCAGAATGAAAACATTATTACTTGATGATAAGCCAAACTTTTCATTTTTGATGGAGGAAAAAAAAAAGCTGCTATTAAGATTAGTTGCATGCAAGGGGCAACTTGGTACAGAGAATAAAGAACTGACCCTGAATTCAGGAGGACCTGAGTTAAAATCCTGCCTCAGACACTTGGCACTAGCTGTGTGACCCTGGGCAAGTCACTTAACCCTCATTGCCCCACCCAAAAAAATAATTAAATAAATACAAGATCAGTTGTATGCAGTAATTGAACCCAACATCCCAAAATGTTTGGCAGGAGAATCATCATCAACAACAGTATATATATTTTAGAGAACTTTATGGGGGCAGCTAGGTGGTGCGGTAGATAAATCACGGGTCCTGGATTAGGGAGGACCTGAATTCAAATCCAGATTCAATTTTTTTTTTTTTTTATGAGGCAATTGGGGTTAAGTGACTTGCCCAGGATCACACAGCTAGTAATTGTTAAGTGTCTGAGGCCAGGTTTGAACTCAGATCCTCCTGAATCCAAGGCCAGTGCTCTTACTGCACCACCTAACTGCCCTTCAGCCTCAAACATTTAACACTAGCTGTGTGACCCTGGGCAAGTCACTTAACTCTCATTGCCCCACCAAAAAAAAAAAAGAGACGAGAGAGAACTGTATGGTTGCAAAGTGATTCTACATGCATTATCTCATGTAATCTTATGTACTGAGTTGTAGCTTCCTCAGAAGAATTGTTTTCCTTTTCCTTAAAAAAAAAATCCTACCCAATAAGACATTTTAGAAGCTTTTAGCTATTATAGGGAGGGAAAATAATTTCTTGTCTCATTTCCACTTAGACAGAAAATCACTTAATTTTTTCTATCCCTCAACCCCTTCATTCAGAAAACCTGGAATTTGAATAGATGCTCTTTAATGTCTCTTGTAGCTTCAATATTTTGTGATTTTCTTTTTCAATGATTTCTAGAATTCAACTATGCATCATTTCTTGTGTGTATAAAAGAAAACACTGATTAAAAGTGTGGGAGGTCATGAACATTTGTCAGTACTACTATCATCGTCTAGCACATTTGTTGCCTTTTGATGAAATTACTGTTTCTATACCTGTACGATATTTCCTATCATGCTACTGGGGTTTGATTTTTACCAGTTAGAAACACTGGAGATATGTCAAAGCGGAAGAACAATAATTTGTTGCATCCATCACTAAAGAATGAAATAAACCAAATGATGTGATCTGTTCCAATAACATTTTTCCCCCTGGGTCATTAAAAAAAGAGAATGTTTGAAAAAATGAGCTATACCCATTGAAATTGGAATGCACAGGTACTAAATAGAAGTATGAATTAGAATGAAAAAGAAATTTATCTTTTATTTTTGTTACTATCTGGGTGGAGAGATGTACAAGGAGAATCTTACAGATGACCTTTACTGGCACGTCAAAAGTTCTGATTTTCATAAAAATTCCTGTGAGAGAATAAGAAGACTTCCAATTGATACTTATTTTAAGCTTATAAGGCTATGTGTTGATCTCTACACTCTAATTTGAGACAAGTATCATCTTTGCTCCAGATCAAGGAATGTATATCAGAACATTGCTATGAGGTTTCAATCTAACTCACAGAGCATTTATTAGGCATATTTAGTGCATAAAGCACTGTGCCATTGTTAAGGGCTAAAATTCTAGCTAAACTGTCTAAAATATCTAATGAGTGGTCGCCAATAAATTATAAGCTTTAGCAAGAGTTAGACTTTTAAGCATTTATTAAGGAGAATAAGAATTTGGTAAAGAGAGAAATTCTAGCTAAACTGTCTAAAATATCTAATGAGTGGTCGCCAATATATTATAAGCTTTAGCAAGAGTTAGACTTTTAAGCATTTATTAAGGAGAATAAGAATTTGGTAAAGAGAGAGAGAAAGGCCTAGATTTCTATCTATTAAAGGGAGAGCACATTTTTAGCTCCCTTCTCCACCAGCGTCCCCAGGAAAGAGCCCGAGACTGAGCGCCAGTCTCTTCCTTCCTCCTCCCACTAGCTCGCGTCACTTCCTGACTCCTGGTCTTGCCCTCAAAGACCTTCCCTTCATGGGCAGAACTCTTCTACAGTAAGTATCCAGCAGGTGGCATTATTCCAATCGTTACACCATGAATAAAAAAAAAGACAAAACAAAATCAGGCCTTGTCTTCAACAAGCATACATTCCTCTTGGAGGGGATGTAACCTATAAAGAGATAAATATGCTCATAGGATTTTGAGAAGAAGGATTTAGTACTGACAATTAATGGGATCAGGAGATAGTGCATAAACCAGGAATTGAAACTGGAAGGAAGCTAATGGTGCTAGTGAGTGGAGGTGAGAGGGAAAACATTCCAAGCTTAAGAGAAAGAAAGTCTTTAAAAGGTACAATGTAGAGAATAAGTGCATTTATCATACATGATGAGAAAATGTATGTAACAATGTTAGTTTATTATCTTCTGTCAAATGATTGTGGCCTCTAAATGAAAACATTATCAACTACTGATATATTTTTTTTTAATTTAAAAACTAAATAAGCAATTAAATATATTACAATGTGATAAAACATCATCTGGCTTCAAAAGATAAAAGTGTAATAAATATTGCCAGCAGTTATTAACTCGAATGAATGAACTCCACTGAAACATCTGTATCTTTTGATTCTTTAAAAATTAAAATTCCAGCTATCCAGTTGTTGTCTTGGTGTAGTTGACAAGTAAGGTAAAAGAAAACTGTTCCAAGTAATAAGGAAAAGAGACATTAAAATTGAATTTGTTGATTCTCCTATGAATGAATGATAACAAGATAGTTTTTTATCCTCAAAGAGCTTAAATTATTTTTTAAAAAATTCATTTATTTAGAATTTTATTTTTCCCCACTTATACATAAAAACAATTTTAACTTCCATTTTTAAAACTTTTTGCTAAAAATCATCTTTTCTTCTCCCTCTCCCCCCTTAAGAACACAAGCTATTCAATAAAAGTTTTACATGTGTAGTCATGCAAAACATTTCTATATTAGTCAGGTTGTGAAAGAAAACGGATAAAAAATTTCAGTTCAAATAAACTAAAAAAAATTATGCTTCAATCTGTATTCCAACATCACCTGTTCTTTCTCCTGGAGATGAGTGATATTTTCCATAATAAGCTTTTCAGAGTTGTCTTGGATCATCATATTGCTGAGAATAACCATCATTCACAGCTGATCATCTTATAATATTGCTGTTACTTTTTATACAATACCTTTCACTTTGCATCAGTTCATGTAAGTCTTTCCAGGTTTTTCTGACTCCTGGTCATCATTTCTTATAGCACAATAGTGTTCCATTGTAATCCCATCCCACAATTTGTTCAGCCATTTTTTAGTTGATGGGCATGCCCTCAATTTCAAATTCTTTGCATTAGAAAAGAGCTGCCACAAAAATTTTTGTACATATTGGTCCTTTATTTTTTAAAATTTCTTCTTGGATACTGACCTAGTACAGGTATTACTAAGTAAAAGAATATGTGTGGCTTTATAGCCCTTTGCCCATAATTCCAAATTGCTCTACAAACTGCTTATATCAGTTTACAACTTCTTCTACAATACATTGATGTCTCATTTCCCCCATGTCTCAGATAACATTTGTCATTCTCCTCTATTGTCCTATTATCCAATCTAATAGGTATAAGATACTACCCCATAATAGTTTTGATGTGTCTTTCAAATCATTAGTGAGTTAGATAATTTTTTCATGTCTACAGATATCTTTGATTGTTTCATCTAAAACTGTTCATACCTTTTGATAATCTATCAATTGGGGAATTGCTTATTTTAATAAATCTGACTCAGTACTCTATATGTTTGAGAAATGAACTCTTTTTCTGCCAAACTTCCCTTCATTCTATTCCCTCCCCATGACATTTACTCTATTCTCTATCTCCTTTTACCCTGTCCCTCCTCAAAAGTGTTTTGCTTCTGAGTGTCCCCAGCCCCAATTTGCCCTCACTTCTTTCACACCCCTCCCTTCTACTTTCCTGAAGGGTAAGGTAGATTTCTATACCCAATTGAGTGTGTATGTTATTTCCACTTTGAGCCAATTCTGATGAGAGTAAGGTTCACTCACTCCCCAGCACCTTCCCCATCTTTCTCTTTTTCTTGCTTCTTTTATGTGAGATATTTTATCCCATTCTACCTCTCCCTTTCCCTTGCTTCTAGTGAATTACTCTCTCACCCCTTAATGTAATTTTTTAAAGATATCATCCCTTTATATTCAACTCACAAGTATGACCTGGATCATAGTAAGGCAAAACAACAAAGTACTGCCTCAGTGCTAGCAAAGAGAACCCTATAATCTCCTTCTGGTCTGTTGTTCGACCCCCTTACCATTTGTGGGATAAGAGTTCCAGAAGCAATTGCTGCTGCTGCTGATTCTGAAACTCCTGAGGCCTACCCCTGGTTTGCTGGGTCTGGGTCTGTGTTGGTACAGCCTACACTGGACTGCCCTCTGCTCTCACTCTGGTACAACTGACTTTTCCTGCCAACCTTCTAAGTAGTCTTCGGCTGTAAATGTATGTCACCCTGTCCTTTTGTTGGCCCTGCTGTTCTGGGAATTGTCCTATGGCATTATTTGAAAGTATTTGGAGGGTTTTTTGGGAGAACTCAGGTCACTGTCTTTCCTCTGTCATCTTGGCAACTCCCCAAGTAGCTTACATTCTAATGGGGAAAGACAGTCCAGAAAGGGAAATCAAGAAAGGTGATTAGGAGGCTACTTTCACTGAAGCAGTTGGATGAGGAAGGTGCAATTGATGGTGGAGTAAATGTGGCATGATTTGGAAATGGTTAAGGAGTGTAATACAAGTCTTTGTGTGACGCATTAGTTATTACCAATTCAGTTTCCATTGAACTCTAGTGTAGTAATAAAAGTATATTAAATTTTTATATAAATTATGTCCTCAAAAATCATACAGGGTCCAACCATCACAACTTTGGAAATTTGAAGAGAAAGTTGTTGTCCAGTGGAGTAATGTATACATCAAGACTAAGTGAGTTTTGCCCTTCAAAAGCCAATGGCTGACAATAATGAAGTCACAGATGATTTATTGCCTCAGTTGGTTGCATAAATTTTCTTTGTGCAAGGTATACATTTTATGCCACTCAACAGCCTTGCTGGGATTTGGAAAAAAATGATCTTCAACTTCTATGCTTTTCAGTATCATGGTGGTGACTACATCTGGTCAAAAGCAGTAAAATCATCTGGAAAACAACATGCTATGAATATTGTTCCATTGGAAAATGTATGTACTGACAATTTGAATTCTTTATGTGGTGAAGAGTGGTGATCTAATTGTTATTAGCTACCAGTGCTATGGTCCAAAGCTCAAGGCAAAGATCACATGGAATAAATATTTATAACCCCTACAATTTCCAGCACAATGCTTTGCACACAGCTGATACTCATAAACATTTTTGATTGATCAATTTCCCATGCCAAGAAATGTAGTATTTTTAATACAGAAAAGGTAAATAAAATAATTATTTCATTTTATGAGTTCCATTTTAGAGGTGGCAGAGGGAGTTTTGCATCTAGTTGCATTTGTAAACCTCAGATGAATTGCCTCATAGTATCATTTTGTTTCAGCTAAAAACCTTTGATTTCCTAAAAATTTAAAGTAATATAAAGGGGCACAAGGTAGTGAAATAGCAATGGGCCAAAAGTTAGAAGGTCTGCATTCCAACAGCTGTATGCTTTTGCACTGGTTAACCTCTTTAGTCCTCAGTTTCCTTAACTATAAAAATACTGCATGGTACAAGATGAACTCACAGGGCCATTCTAGCCCTAAAATTCTATTACTAACCTTTTCCTCATTAATGTTTAGGTCAATTTTCTCATTTAACTTATGTTTTCACCAAAAATTGTTTTTAAATTACTGAAAAAAATAGGTAGATGATAATTTGAAAGTATTTCTGACAGAATCTCATGTACCCATGGCTATCCCATTAGGAAACTGGGCAAGTCAGTCAAAGTGATCCAATCATTTTTATAAATGGTAATTCTTGCAGGATCATCCAAAATAGCAGGTATTTATTTCTTCCTAATTACTTTATTTGAAATTATCATGTAATACCTTCAGGTGTTTTGGCTATCCCCCATTTGTACTTTGGGCTTTCAATCACAAAGAAAAAGCATCCTTTGATTCTGATAGGGTTTCTCAGTCAGCCAGTGATTTCCAGCACTTGGACTATGTAAGAAGTTTCTTGTTTTCTGGAATAAGGAGGAAAATTGTCTTCCTGATTCCCATGGATAGAAAAAGAGAAAGACCATTGTTAGCAAAGGATGTTTTTCCCTCTCAAACAGTTTCTTTTGATCTGGCCATTCTGTCTTTCTGTCTTTACACTTTTCCCTTTGAAGTTACAATTACCGCCCCCCCCCCCCCAATCTACATGGAATTGCAAGATACCTCAGCAGCCTTCTTAAACAGTATTCAATATCTGTTTATACTAAATTTTTCTGTTACTGGAAATATGGTTATAAAATTCATATTTATGAGAAACTATACCTTTCAAAATGTTAAACAGAGCAAGAAAATAACTTTTCTCTAATTTAGTGGATATTTATTAAGTACTTGTTGAAAGCAAGAGACATGACATTGTTTCTCTTACATAGACATGTAAAAATTGTTTTTTTAATCTATGTCCTCACATTCATAGTTTTTGACCTAGAAAGGGGATGATAGGTGATAAAATTCATATTTTGCATATATGGAAACAGGACTAAAGAGGTTAAATAACTTGCCCAAGTTCATATAAGTATCTTGCAACAGAACTGGAATTTAAAGGCACATCCTCTAACTTCACATGCAAGCAGGTTATTTTCTTTCTCCCTACTACATCTCAATAGTTACTTCATAGAACTTAGTTGAGTTCCTAGTCAGGCTTAAAAATAACCATGGATATAGCCTGGTGATGTCCTGATAACTGTTTAACAACTCTGGGTTAAAAAATATGTAAGCATGGCACTTCTAAATTCAATCATCATTTTTAACATTTTCTCCATCCTTTTCTTTAGTCTAGAAAATTAACAAAACAATAAATCAAGACCTGAATTGTGGTATTTACCAGTTTGTGTAGTTTGTTTGTTTTGCAGGGCAATGAGGGTTAAGTGACTTCCCCAGGGTCACACAGCTAGTAAATGTCAAGTGTCTGAGGCTGTATTTGAACTCAGGTCCTCCTGAATCCAGGGCCAGCGCTTTATCCATTGTGTCACCTAGCTGCCCCACCCCTCAGTTTGTGTAGTTTAAAATATTCATACTGAAAATTTGACTATCAGCTCTCATGAGTTAATATGAGCTGATTCCAGAATGCCCTTGGTTTAACCTGTAGTCAGGGGTGATGTAAAGACAGATCACACCTTCCTCCCTAAGAGGATCCTTGGGAATATAAAGTAGATCATATATGTAGAAAACCATGTCGAGCCATAGATTGACCAATGGAGTTTGGGGGTGGAGGTTCTCTTAATTTGGAAATTGATCAGAAAAACTGACCCTTTGTGAGCAAAAGAACCATTCCTACCCTGGTATATTATTTGTACAGTAAAATCTATTTCACAATTTGATGAATTGAAGTTGTATGGATTATTCTTTATCATGACATTACTAATAGTCCTTTAAATTTGAACAGAATTTTGGAGTTTTTTAAACTAATTTTATATGTGTTATGTCACTTGGTTCTCACAGAAGCCCTTTGGAAAAAAAATTAGGTAATATGAGAGGTTTTAAATTTTTTTAATTTTTTTTCATATAGAAACATTCTCTATAACCTATATCTCTCCCACCTTTCTGTTCTTCTTATACCTTACTCCCCAATGTGTATTCTTTGATTTAGTACAAATGGGATGGATGTTCCCCAAACAAGAGAGTTTGTCTCTTGCCTCTGGGCATTTATTGGCTGTCCATTATTCTTGGAATGGTCTCTCTCTTCCACTCTGACTATTAAATTCCTTACCTTCCTTTTCATCTCCACTAAAATCCCACCTCTTACAGGAAGCCTTCCCAAGCTCCTCTTAGTTCTAGTATATTTCCTGTATTGATCACTTCCTATTTATCCTGTCTATAGTTTGCTTTGTATATATTTGCATGTTAACTCCACCATAAGATTGTAAGATGCTTGAGGACAGAGATGGTCTTTTGTCTCTTTTGTATCCCCAGCACTTAGCACAGTGTCTGACACATGGTAGGAACTAAATAAATGTTGATTTTGTGATGTTTAAAATCTGATGTGGGTCCTAACCTGCCCTATCCCAGTTTTGGGGGGAATCTGGCTAAGATTTACTGATGAATTCGGCAAGAGTTTAGGCTTTTAAGGATTTATTAAATAGTAAAGACCACACATGGGATCCCGTAACACCAGAAAAGTATGTCTACTTTCTATCTAATTTCCTCTCTTTTTCTCTGTGCACCTTTTCTTTGTCTCCCACCAAGCCAAAGTCCTGAACAAAAAGAGGGACCCTCCTTTCCTACCATTCCACTTGAAGTTCTGCCACCAAGCCGATGTCCTGAACGAAAAGAGAGCAATCTTCCACTGCTTCTCCCAGAAGTCCTTTGTGAAACAGGAAGCAGGGCCTTCCACACACACAGCTCCAAGATAATCGACTGATAGCTTTGATTGACATGACTACAGGCAGGGGCAGCTAGGTGGCGTAGTGGATAAAGCACAGGCCCTGGATTCAGGAGGACCTGAGTTCAAGTCTGGCCTCAGACATTTGACACTAGCTGTGTGACCCTGGGCAAGTCACTTAACCATCATTGCCCTGGAAAAAACAAAACAAAACAAACAAACAGACATGACTACAGGCAGTTCTATAGATGTTACTTCTGGACACCAGGCCACATGAGGATACCAAGTCACATGCTTTCTCCTCAGGGCAGAGCTCTGATTCTCACAATTGGTTGATTTATTGATGTTAGTAAATAAATATTAGGGAGTTACCTGTGACTCAGAGGTTAAGTGATGCCCTGGGTCAAACAGCCATCCAACATCAAAGACAGATTGCTGTGGAGGGATTCTGTCTGCCTCCCAGAGGCAATAGTATATTTGTGGATTTTACTATTCTCAGAGGTTGCTAAGACACCTCACTGATTCCATGGGTAAGGCCTTCCAAGTTCTCTCTTTCTCTTGTTATTTTGTCCAACCTCAACCTGAGGCAGAATCTGTTCTACAACATCATCACCAAGTGGCCATACAACATCCACTTAGGGACCTTCAGTGAAGAACTCACTACCTTATGAGGAAGCCCCTCCACTTCTTGCCAACTTTAATTGTTAGGAAATATTTCTTATATTGAGCCCCAAATCAGTTCCTTTGCCAAATTTCCCTATTATTCCTAGTCATGTCCTCTTCTTGCTATTGTGCTTTGTCTTTATCCTTGAAAAGGAGCAAAATGACATCATGATGTCAGAGTAAATGGAGAGTGTGTATGACTGTGGTTGATTAGACCAATGAGAGCTCTGAAAGCTCTATCACAGATCAAGCACAAATAGGTCACATAAGCATTTGGGAGGGAAATGTCTCTTAATTTGCACATTTTGTGTTTCTTTTGAGCTACTAAAATTCTACTTTGCTCAAAGTCAACAGCTTAGTAAATGAGATGCAAAAAATACTTAAGAAAATATCTCCTTAGGGGCAGCCAGGTGAAACATTGGATAAAGCACCATCCCTGGATTCAGGAGGACCAGAATTTCAAATACAGCCTCAAATGCTTCACAATTACTAGCTGTGTAACACTGGGCAAGTCACTTAACACTCATTGACCTGCAAAAGAAAGGAAGGAAGGAAGGAAGGAAGGAAGGAAGGAAGGAAGGAAGGAAGGAAGGAAGGAAGGAAGGAAGGAAGGAAGGGAGGAAGGAAGGAAGGAAGGAAGGAAGGAAGGAAGGAAGGAAGGAAGGAAGGAAGGAAGGAAGGAAGGAACAAAGGAAGAAAGAAAGAAAGAAAGAAAGAAAGAAAGAAAGAAAGAAAGAAAGAAAGAGAGAGAGAGAGAGAAAGAAAGAAAGAAAGAAAAAGGGGGAGGGGAAGGAAATAACAACTTAAAAACAGACTAGGCCAAATGGTAAAAGAGGTACAAAAAGCCAATGAGAAGAATGCCTTGGAAATTAGAATTAGCCAAATGAAAAGGAAGGTAAAAAGCTCTCTTAAGAAAATAATTCCTTAAAAATGAGAAATGAGAGGGGCAGCTAGGTGGCACAGTGAATAGAGCACCAGCCTTGGATTCAGGAGGACCTCAGTTCAAATCCAGCCTCAGACACTTGACACTTGCTAGCTGTGTGACCCTGGGCAAGTCACTTGGCCTTCATTGCCCCACCAAAAAAAAACAAAAAAAAACAAAAAAAGAAAGAAACCTGCTCCAATGTTCTAGAATCAGAGAGTAATATAAACATTGAAAGAATCTTCTCATCATCTCCTAAAAGAGATACCAAAATGAAAACTGCCAGGAATATTAAAGCCAAATTTCTGAGTTCTCAGGTCAATGGGAAACTATTTCAATCAGCCAGAACAGAAAAACAAATAAATAAAAACAAAGATTGTGGAGCCTCAGTCAGAAACACAAGATTTAAAAGTATTGAGATTTATAAAAAAGATGTGACAATACTGAGGTATTTGAAATATGCTAGGATAACAACCAAGAATTGGCTAACCAGAAAAATATAGTATAATCTTTCAGAGTAATAATGGATATTCAATGAAATAGTGAGATTTCAAGAATTCCTGATGAAAAGAACAGAGCTAAGTAGACAATCTGATTTTTCAAATAAAAGACTCGAGAAGCATAAAGAAGTAGACAGGAAAGGGAAATCATAAGGGACTTAATAAGATTAAACTCTTTACATTCCTATGGAGGAAGATGATATTTGTAACTCATAAGAATTTTCTCAGTATTTGGGCAGTTAGGAGTATATACATAGATAGAGAGCACAGTTATGAGTTGAATACAATGGGATAATATCTTAAAAATAAACTAAGGGGTAAGAAAGAGGAATGCACTAGGAGAAAGGGAAAGAGAGAGGTAGAATGGGGTAAATTAGCTCATGTAAAAGATGTAAGAAAGAAATTTTACATTCAAGGGGATTATGGAGGAGGTATTGGAACCAACGCAAAGAAGGAATAATATACACATTCAATTCAGTATAGAAATCCATCTTACTCTACAGGAAAATAAGAAGGAAAGGGGATAAGAAAAGGAGAGGGACTAATAGAAGGGAGGGAAAAATGAGAGAGGTAAACATCAGAAGCAAAACACTTCTGAGGAGGGACAGAGTTAAAGGGAAAAGAGAGAATCGAATAAATGGGGAGGGATAGGATGGAGGGAAATACCTTTAGCAATCACAACTGAAAAAATTGGAGCAAGTTTCCCTGATAAACATCTCATTTCTTAAATATATAGAGAAATGAAACAAATTTTTAAAAAAACAAGTCATTCCTCAATTGATAAATGATCAAAAGTTATTAACAATGAGTTTTTAGATTAAGGAATCAAAGATATACATATACATATATATGTGTGCGTGAGTGTATACATATATATGAAAAAGTTCTGTCATGTGTTTGGGTTTTGTTGTTGTTGTTGTTGTTGTTGTTGTTTTGCATGGGAATGAGGGTCATTACTTGTCCAAGGTCACAAAGCTAGGAAGTGTCAAGTGTCTGAGACCAGATTTGAACTCACGTTCTCCTGAATTCAGGGCTGGTGCTTTATCTACTGGACAACCTAGCTACCTCTCTAACTCAGTTTTGATTGGAGAAATGCAAATTAAAACAATTCCGAGATATTACCTCACACTATTAGATTGGTTAGTAGGAGAGAAAAGGAAAATGCCAAATGTTAGACGGGATATGTGAAAATTGAGACAACAATGCACTGTTGGTGGAGTTGTGAACTGATTCGACCATTTTGTAGAGCAATTTGGAACTTTGCCCAAAGGTCTATAAGACTATTCATTTCTTTTGACACAGTACTAGATCTATATCCTAAAGATATTAAAAACAGAAAGAAAAAGGACCAATATGTACAAAAATATTTATAGCAGCTCTTTTTCTGGTGGAAAAGAATTGGAAATTAAGGGCATGTCCCTAAATTGGGGAATGGCTGAACAAGTTGTATATTATTCTGATGGAATACCCTTTTGCTATTGGAAATGATGAGCAAGGTGCTCTCAGAAAAACCTGGGAAAGACTTACATATACTAATGAAAAGAGAAAGAAATAGAAGCAGAAGAATGTTACACACAGTAACAATAATATTGTAAGATGAACAACAGTGAATGACTTGAGTATTCTCAGCAATATATTTATCGAAAACAAATCTGAAGGATTTTTGATGAAAAATATCTATCCCCACAGAAAGAACTGCAGGATATTGATTATAGCTAGAAGAATACTTTTTTTGTTTTTTGTTTTTTGTTTTTTGTTTTTTGTTTTGTTTGTTTGTTTGTTTTTTAGTGAGGCAATTGGGGTTAAGTGACTTGCCCAGGGTCACACAGCTAGTAAGTGTTAAGTGTCTGAAGCAAGATTTGAACTCAGGGACTCCTGACTCCAGGGCCAGTGCTCTATCCACTGCGCCACCTAGCTGCCTGAAGAATACTTTATAATTTTATTTTTGTTTTCTTTTCTTTTCCAATATAACTAATATGGAAAATTATTTTGTATCACTACAAATGTATAACCTACATCAAATTGCCTTGTCAATCAGGGGGCAGAGAAGGAGGGAAAAAACTTGGAACTCAAAATTAAAAAAAGAAATGAATGTTGAAAATTTTTTGCATGTGTAATTAATTGGGGGAAAATAAAATACTAAATAGAACTAAAAAAACACCAACCCCAAACTCTTCTTACTTTGGAAGTTCAACTAGTGTGGGTAGGACTCCAACCTGAGGTCAATGGCTTCAGAATTCAGTGATTACACCACACTGAGAATATTACAGAAGTATTCAGCCCATCTCTTCAGGATCATGTCCTTATCACTAATCAATGTGGGCTCCATCAGTACTGAGTAGGTGAGATGCCCTAAAGGTCTTTTGCCCATAAATAGCCTGTAGGAAATCGTAAAAATACTTTGGACTGTTACTATCAGAGTAAAGCTTAATTTCCTTTGGCTTCTTACTGAGCCAAGAATCCTGCATCTCTTTAGGCTTCACTTGCACTTTACTTTTGATGAAGTTAAACACTTTCTTTTTAGAGATGGATGGACTATCCTGCTGGTAAGCCCTATGGAGGTCTTATTTTCTCATTTAGAAGCTTTTGAATTTCATCATCATTTTCATCAAACCTATCCTGATGTTTGTGAATCAGTAAATGCAATGCTGTACACCAAATCTCTGAAAGCTTCCAACTCCTGTTTTGCTTCATTGCTACTAGCCATGATTTTGGCTCAGTTTTCCCTTCTAATCAGTAACAAATTATTCACACATGGAGAAGTGTTCTAATCTGTTGAATGTGAGTCTTCTGATGGTTTTTATGCCTTGGGGCTGTTGCTTTTGTTGAATGGAAATGTTTAGCTTGGAGATGGTAAGTTTATGATTGATCTAGTACTCTGCCTCATGCCTTACCTTCGTCACTCTCACATCTTGTATGTCCTTCCTTCTTACAAAGACATTGTCTATTAAATGCCAATGTTTGCTGCAAGGTTGCATCTCTGAAGTTTTTTACATTTAGGCAAATGGAAGACAATGTTGGTAATGAGAAGGTGATGTGACACACAAATCTTCAATTGCAAGTGACCATTGCTGTTGCTGTTTCTGACTCCCTTCCTTCCAAAGACTCCTGGCCATATCTCATAGTCTTTGTATTAGTCTAGCATTAAAGTCACCCAGAATTACCAGTTTGGTTTCTTTTAGCACTTTACATTTTTTCTTTTACTTCATCAGGGCACATCATGGTGAGAGCATATGTATTGATGATGGTAGTATGGTGCTTCCTCCCAGTGGCAATTGTGCTGTCATGAGCCTGACATTCACTCCTTTTGGTTGGCATATAAGCTTGCTAACTAGATTAGATTTGATTGTGAAATTTATTCCAGCTTCCCATTACTGAAGCCACTCCAGAAAAATATAAAAATAAAACAAACAAATGAAAAACCTAAACCCAAACTTATATTCTGTTCTAACTTAGGTAAATAGGTTTTCATTTGCCAGCCTTGTTTCACTCAAGGTTGCTATTAGGATGCAATACCTGCTGAGTTCTCTCACAACTACAGCTATTTGTCTTTCAGGTCTACCAGATTTCTTCTTGTCCATAAATATATGCACATTTCATGTACCAATAATCTTCAAATCTTCTTCACAAAAATTTTTGTACATTTAAAAAAAAATCCTACACAGGGTGGGATCCCTGCCTGCCACAATTAACTGGATAGGGTTAGGTGAAGCAGAAAATTTGGGGGCACTTTTTCTAGCCTCTTCTTCATGCCAGGAAGTGAACAGTGCAGGCTTTAAGAAGGCTGCACAGACATTCAGAAGGCTATTGAATTCTGCTGCTGCTTTAGTCCAATGAGAAGACAACCCTGTGACCTGGGCCATTTGTGTGCAGGATTGTGACTACACCTCCCAGTATATTCACACCTGCTGCTTCATCGCTAGTCCATCACCTCAGGACTTCAAGGTAGGTAAAATAAGATGATAGTAAGATAGTAATGCAGTAAGATATAAAAGCTAGATTAAGCTATCAAAGGGAGTTCATTAAAAAAAAAAACCTGGATCAATGGAACAAAATTCTCCTTATCATCTATCTTGTATAAAGGTTGATGGAATTCAATTAAATAGGGTGAGGTGCCAGATTGGTGACAAACTTTTCCCAATGTCTTACGGTCAGAAGGATCAGTATGAGTAGGTCTCAAGTGTTATAAATTAAGAGACTTAAACTTACATTAGGAAGCAAGTGTACTGTGACCATGAGTATCACATTATGTGATCACAGTCCTATGTTTACTTCAATATCATAAAAGTTGAACAAACACTTTAGTAGAGTCATATTTTTATATATAATTTAAGAGGATAAACCTTGTTAAACAGTCTTTCTAGGTAAACTAAGTCAGGTTAAAGATGAAACTATATTTAGAGGGTTTACAATGGATAAATTGAAAGGGAATATTTATATATCACTAAGGTGACCAAGAAAATTAGAGTCAGGGAAAAATTACCTTGCTAAGCATAAACACCATGAAACAAAACCAAACCAAAGACAAAATAATATCAAGCCTCTTATTTCTTGGTAACCAACTCCCAATGTCAATGTAATCAATCTATTTCATCTTGCGTCCCAATTGTCCCATGTAGTCATATGGGCCCTTGAAGCATTTTCCCTTGAGAATTCTGGAATAGACCTTATTTTCAGGGAAGCTCTGAATGAGGTTCCTCCTTCTAGAATCATTTCTCTGCTTCTAAGTATCTTTCAGATTTTCTAGGTAATTGTTAAAAATCTTCCAGTAATGAAGACTAAACACAGTTTTAGTACAACCCTCTAAATTTGGTTTTCTACCAAATCAGCTTGAACATTAGGGAGCTAATTCTAATAATGGCACAGTTATAAGAATATCAAATTAGGAATCCATAACTCACCTGAAATTTCAGGGAATTTCAGTTTTGACATACCACTTGTTTTTTCTTGCTTCACTTAAACCCTGTAACTATTATGTACAATTCCATAAACAGGATGAAGGAAGAATATTAAAAAGGATCCAAGAGGGCCTGACTTGGAAAATGAGCTCTTCTGTCCTTTAATGTTATCAGAAACTTCAAAAAATGGAAAATTATTAATGTATGATTAAAAATTTTATTGATAATCTTTAATGCAATTTTACATATAAAATCCTTAATCTGATTTTGAGAACTTATTACTAAAACTACTCAAGTTCAATATAACCCATTAGATACATTTCAAAGCAATCATATATATCTTTTATTACACAGAGAGAATAGTTTAGTCTTATTGCTTTCTCAAAGTTTATTGCTTAATTATATTTTGAAATTTTACATATTTATCCTATCCCCCTTTTTTGAGGATATGTTTTCCTTATATCATCATGAAAGTGAGATATTTAAGAATCTAATCTTACATGAATATATAGCTATTAACAAAGGGATGGCAAGCCTATGAAATCATTAACCTAGTTGACTACAAATTCATATTGAAAATAGTTAAGATTTTCATATTTGCATGCTATTAAAGTAATTCTGAGATGTTTTAGTATTAATCTCTTAATTAATATATTTAGTATTACAATGATAGTAATTTCTGCAGTTCACCTCTTCTTATTTTAGACATTTTCTGTGAAAGGGAAAAATGAAGTTATGACAATATCAGGGTTGTCCCTTCAATGGCACAGACTGACCTGACAGAAGCCATAATGGGGTGGGCGGCTTCCTTAGCTCTGTTTAATTCAAGTCAAGATTCATAATTACCAGCCAACCATATAATAATGTTCCAGATCATTCACAGGGTATCATAGATAAACTCAGAATTAATCAGGTGGAAACATTTTCCACTCACAAAGGAAATAACACAATTGGGAAATTAAATCAAGAGAAAGTTACTTTTGCCTATGTATGCTAGTCCCCTCCACTTTTCTTTCTTTTTTTGTAATAAACATTTTTATTTATAGTTTTGGGTTCCAAGTTTTATTGCTCTTCCCCCTCTCCCCTGCCCCTCCCTGAGGCAGAAAACAGATATGCGTTATACATGTATGATTTTGTAAATCATAGCCATATTTGCCATTGTGTACAAGAACACTGGATTAAAAGAAATAATGAAAGAAAGTTAAAAATAGCATGCTTCAGTCTGTTCCATTAGTATCAGTTCTTTATTTGGAAGTGGATAGTAAATTTCATCAATAGTCCGTTGGGATTGCCTTGGATCATTGTATTATTGAGAATAGTCAAGTTATTCACAGTTCTTCATCAAACAATATTGCTGTGACTGTAATACAATATTCTCTTGGTTTGTCTGACTTCACTATATGTAATTTCATACATGCCTCTCTCCAGGTCTTTGTGAAGTAATCCTGCTTGTCATTTCTCATAGCACAATAATATTCCATCACCATCATATACCACAGTTTGTTTAGCCATTCCCCAATTTTGGGGCATTCCTTTGATTTCCAATTCTTAGCTACCACAAAAACAGCTGCTATAAATATTTTTGTACAAATAGGTCTTTTCTCTTTTTGGGGATATCTTTGGGAATTTAAACCTAGCAGTCTTTTTCTTGGATCAAAGGGTATCCACAGGTCTATAGCCCTTTGGGCATAGTTCCAAATTGCTCTCCAGAATGATTGGATCTTTTCACAACTCTACCAACAGTGGATTAGCATTCCAGTTTTCCCACATATCCAACATCCAATATTTTTCTTTTATTATATACTTGCCTCTCTGATAGGTGTGAGGTAATACCTCAGTGTTGTTTTAATTTACATTTCTCTGATCAATAGTGATCGAGAGCATTTTATATGATTATAGATAGCTTTTATTTCTTTGCCTAAAAACTGTCTATTAATATACTTTGACCATTTATAAATTGGGGAATGACTTGTATTTTTATAAATTTGACTGAGTTCTCTACCTTCAATTTTCAAGGAACAAAAATCTATCTGTAGCTTTTCTCAAATCATATTTCCTTTGGGCAGAACATAGCATTACCTTGAATTGTGCACTATTATGGTGACATGGTAGACTTTAATGGCTTAATAACCATTCAGACATTTTATACCTGAAATAAAACTCAGAACAATATTCAATTATAGTCCCAGGAAATTTTACCTGAAATAGAAAAATTTTACTAATCAGACCTTAGGGCTAGGTTTTCTGTTCTTACGTAAAAAAAACAGTTAAGAGTAAGCACATATAAGGAAATCTTATTTATCTATCCTTTGTGAATTAAGGATAACCACTTTGTGAAGTTTCACACACACACACAGACATACACACAGAAGGAGAGAGAGAGAAAGAGGAGAGAGAGAGAGACACAGAGAGAGAGACACAGAGAGAGAGAGAGAGAGGGAGAGAGAGAGAGAGAGAGAGAGAGAGAGAGAGAGAGAGAGAGAGAAAGAGAGAGACACGGAGAGACAGAGAGAGAATACATGATATTTGACTCAAAGCCCCAGAAAAATGCTGGCTATTATGAGTCCTCAGACTAAGAGATATCCATATTGTTTATTAATTCCTAAGGCAAAAATAAAATATTTGAATCTAAGGTCTATTGTTACTTTGTTATTGTTCACTCAAAGATATTACTTCAATACATATTAATTAACATGTATATTTTCATAAGTGATAACCAAACAATATCAGATAAAACTCACTTTTTACTGTAAACAAACTTGTAAGTCCTCACACTTTGATTTGAAGTTCCCCTAGTTTCTCAAACTTCATTATTTTAAAACTTAACAACAGGGCTAATGGGATCTCATGACCCTTCCCAAAAAGAAAATCCCCCAAACTTTATCCATTTTAAAGCAAAATATTGAGATCATATTTTAACAGCTCAATTCATAATACAATAGCATCTAGATTAAAGAGAAGCTGCTTTTGTAATGATACAATTATATCATCTCTTTTGTGTTTCATCCCCCCTAATTAATAGTAGTTCTTTAGCAATGGTTTCCCAAAATTCACAACACAAGAAACATTAGAAGCCAAACAATAACATAAACAATGTTGTGTAATTTTAAAACACAACACCAAATGTTTTTTTGCCAATCAAAAATATTAATTCATTAGAATACATGTCCAAATCCTCTTATAGACCTATAAGATTGGCATTCTATACCAATCTATTTTTTTTGAAAAAAAGTATAGAGTAGTTATATTTAATAAAAATAATTAACATTTACCAAGTGTTTATCATGTTCTAGGCACTGTGCTAACTAAAATTGTTATCTCAACCAAATCAAATATGGATTTACAATCACTCATGATAACATTTAAAACTTCAGTTTTCCTAAGGGCCATTAGCTGTCAGCAACTCAAATTTTAGAGCCCACTGCTTTCAGTTCCCACACTTGTAAAGATACATAGTGGCAAACTCACATTTCCATTGCTGTCATTTTGGAGCTCACCAGGTTTTAAGAATTGGGATATGCCATTTTAATGGTCCTTCAATGACCGACTTTTAGTGCACTAGTTTTTCTCTCTCTCTCTCTCTCTCTCTCTCTCTCTCTCTCTCTCTCTCTCTCTCTCTCAGCAATGAGGGTTAAGTGCCTTGCTTAGGGTCACACAGCTAGTAACTGTCAAGTGTCTGAGGTCAAATTTGAATTCAGGTCCTCTTGAATTCAGGGGTGGTGCTTTATCCAGTGTGACACCTATCTGCCCCCTAGTGCACTATTCTTGAATAATTCCATGCTACATATATACTTCTCTGGTTTCCATTTGGTAAATGTTATAGCTTGATAAAAAACTATCTGTCTGAAATTTCTAATAGGCCTTTCTCTAAAAAGTTTTTTAAATCCTTCTCATCTCAACAGAATAATAATGATAAAACCTTCTCAAACCATCCAAAATCTGAAATCCTTGACTTAAAAGTCATATATTTACACTGTCAGTAAGAACAGACCTAGACTTTCTTTAACTTTCTACACATTTTATCTCTATCTGTACTTACTTAAATCTCTTTTGCAATTTTTCCTTCTTATAGTGGACCAATTAAAGCCTACCAACTTCAAAATTAACCATGTATTTTACAATCTGATTCCTTATTTCTCTTTAACTTTATTGCTTTCTTAAGTCTAGCTCATCTTAGATTCCAATCATATTCTAGTCTAACATTCCCTTGAATTTTTCCTGTAAAGATTTTCTTATTTAATATCAATTAACTTCTAAACTCTTACTTCTTAACTTGCATAGTGTCTTTCAACTTAGGTGACTTAGCTCCTAGTTTACATAAACAATTAAATTCTGTTGAACCATTTCAAATTAGCTTCAAGTTCTGCTTATTCTGTAGTATGTAAAATCACCTTTTACTAGAACAATACATCTATAGACCTCTAGGGAGGGGTTAATCTTCATCCTACCTCCAAACCAAACAAAAAATACACAAAGATCTTTTAGCAGTTACAAAAATCTTTAAACCATAATTTGTAAATTTACAGTAAAGATATTACTCTCCACTTACAAACTTTAGTCTCTAATTAGTTTAAAATGTCCTAAATTTTTACAAACCAGGGGAAAAAGGTTTCCTTCCTTATCTTGTCTACCTTCATCTCTGTACCCTCTATCCTGACCAGGATTGTGAAGGCAGAGTGAAAGAAATAACTTTACATTTTCCCTTCCTATTGTCTCACTGGAAATCTAAACAAAAAGGAAAAGTCAGTGCCAGTAAGTCCCTCCTTAATACCACATCAAAATGGAAGAGCCATTTGAAACTTCATTAGCATCTTCTTCACCCTTTTAAACTCCCTTTCTTTGCTGTCTCACAGCATTGGTTTGTTTGGTTTTTTGTTTGTTTTGTGGGTGATGAGGTGTTCCCTTTCAAAGTTTTCCAAGACAAACAGGAACTTGTGGATGCTAGAGAATTTCAGAAGTGGAAGCCCCCAACAAATCCATCACACCATCAGCCAAATATGTTTTTCTCATTAACCCAGGGTGACCATAAGTGAATGGGTACAGAGTTAATACCCATGTCCACCAGGATATCCAGGAGGCTTCTGGATAGTTACAGACTAGATACCTTGGGAGAATTGAGGAAAGGCAAGAAAAGGTGATAAAGAAAAAAAAATGATTAAGGTGACTTGGGTGAATTCTAACCCTGCAGGAGCCTTTCCTTAGACTAAGACCAAGCACAGTCACAATCTAATGGACACCTGGAGTCCTGACTATGTCCTACATGTCTGGACTGTGTCTGAACTGAACCTGAGAGACTCATCAGGTTCTGGCTGTATTTGATATCATATTATGTTGATCATTTTTACCCATTGTCAATCTTAGAATCACAGAGACTTATTCATTTTTTATGGTCTCAGAAGCCTTCAGGTTTAGTCAGGTGGCCACCCGAGAATTCCACTTCTGACACTATTTTGTTATTCATGATTAAAACATTAAAAATCAGAAATGGTTTTAGAAAGAAATTTTATTAGGTCATTTAATAGAAAAGAGTAAGCCAGAAAGGAGGTGTACCTTGCTTTCCCATCTAGAGTCTAGAAAGTTTATTTTATATAGAATTCAAACAAGAGTGCTTTTACAAGAATCATATTATACAAGTAATGTTGCTGAGAGGGCATCTTGAAAGCAAAGTGAATTGAGATAGATATAAGTAACTTTAAACTGTTCAAGAAAATTTAGTTGAAGACAAAATATAAGGGAACTCAAAATACAAACTTGGGGAGATCAATCCAAAAGAAGAATGATTTGGATCAATCTAGGACCTAAGGGAAATCCAAAATACTTTGTAACCATCACCAGCATTCCTAGATAGTTACTGGGGTCAGGGACATTCTGGATGTGGACAATCTTTAATCATATAGGGTTAGATTTAAACAATATAATACCTTTTCCTGAACAATATAAAATATTATTTTCCCCACAAACCCCCCTTCTCTTGGCTTCCCATGGATTCTTCCTTTTGGTTTCAGGCTGCTCATCCTGATGTGGCATGCACATTTCACCTATTTTCTTTGTGATTTTGAGGCTCCATACCTCTCTAAAGTACCTTCTTTCTCCTCCATGTCCTTTCTTCTTTGTCCAAGCTGGTTTGAAGTGAACCCATTAGCAATGCGCATGGATGTTACGGACACCCTGATACAAAATTTGTATGGCCTAACCTATTACCTTTGGTTGACAATATAAGTTTTCCCCTCTCATGAAGCCTTGGAGTCCCATTTAGTATACCTATCATCTTTCCTCCCAATGAGCTCCCTATGTTGCTCCAATAATGAGATTACTTTTCAAACTTACTTCTCTTCTTATTTGAAATGGACCGCTCAGGTCTTCTTTCCCAGGCTTCACGTTGTTTTAATAATTTGTAAAGGCTAATTCAACAGATATGAACAACGGATCAATTTTTTAGTTATTATTCTGGCTTAAGACTGCCTTCCACTTAGCTCTAGGCAACTGACACAAGTCTCAGTTCCGTCTTCTGGGGATTTTTTTAACTTTTGAGTTTCATAATAACTAAAAATGTTTAAGATATACAGAGTAAAATATCAACATGTTCTCTTTCCCCCAAATAATCTAGACAGGGTCATATTAAGTAATTATCAAATAAATATTATTAATTAAATAAAAAAGGAAAGGGGATATTTAAAAGATGATATGAGTCTGAGCTTGAAAGGACTCTGAGCAGAGCAAAGGGAAGTAGGGAGAAAGAGTCTGTAGATTGCTCTGGAACCAGCTATTCTTCATGAAGGATCAAACAATGTTTAAGAAAAGTTCCCCTTGAAATAATTAGGTATTCATTTATAGGGGATAACTGAATTGAATACTTTGAATTCAAATATTCTCCACCTACCCACCCCCAGTTATAGTGATAGCCTAACATGGAAGGATAAATCAGCTTTCAACTGACCTATTAGATTAAACCAGCTAGGTGATGCAATAGATAGAATGCTTGGTCTGGAGTCAGGAAGACTTGAGTTCAAATCTGGCATCATATACTTATTAACTGTGTGACCATAGGCAATCCACTTAGCCTCTGTTTGCATCAGTTTCCTGAACTATAAAATGATGATAATAATACCTCTTACTTTGTAAGGTTGTTGTGATGATCAAATAAGAGGCAGAGGCTAAGTAGATTGTAAAAATGATTAGTATGGTGCCTGGCACATGGTACTTGCTATGTAAATGTTTATTCTTTTCCCCTTCCCTTCCTACTGAGATGGTCAGAAAAACTAGAAATCTAGTTTTTCAGCTTTTTCATTGATCTCATTTAATCATCTCTTTTTTTATTTTTTAGAGCTCAATTGCTTGCTTCTTGATTACTACAATGGCTTATTTCCTGCCATCCCTAGAGTCAAAATAAATAAATAAATAAAAACAAAAAGGCAAAACAAGTAACTTTGACTACTACATGGTTAATTCACAGACATCAGAAAGATTCAAATACAATAAGATTGGTGAGGGTTCTCAAGCTGAGTAGATATTTAAATTATTTGGCCTCTAAGGTTCACCATACTGAAACCATTGTTGGGAATAAATATATAAATGTTAAATATCTGTGAAATGAATTTTGTCTTTGAAATGTAAAAAAGTGTTAATAATGTTTTTCATTTTTTTGACTAGTCTACATCAATGACCTCAAACAGCATTCTTGTTTTAATTTTTTTAGCACTCATCTGTTTGTATTTCTTTGTTTCTTATCACAAAAGCATGATAATTTGTTCATATATTCATATGAACAAAAGGACACAGGACTGAATGATCTATTTTGGGGAATTGTATTCAGTACCCGTGTGACCTGTGCTGGGGCATTAGATTTCTAGTTTAGATCTTACATACTTTTGGGGGAGAGTATTTTTGTTTTGGGCTACTTTTATCACCTATTTATTATATTTCCCCATTATATCTGTAACAGAATAATTAACTGTCCATTATTCTAATTCCATTTAAATAATTATAGAAAGCAGGAAAATGAAATAATACCTACATTAAAGGATAAATTGAATGATAAAAATGTAGACACAAAGAGATTAAACTTATAAAGCCAAAGATTCATTTGAATGATGTTTTAGAAAGGAAAATGATTGAAATATGAGTTCAATCTGTTGACATAACTTATTTTGTATAGGGACTGATTTTAAATCTTCCCAGTCTATGTCTCTCTCAAAAATGGAAGATTGCCATAGTATAATAAATCAGAAATGCTTTTCTCTCTTAATAAGTTCCAAGATAGAAGGAATAATATCAATTTTATTTTTTTATATAATTCTAATTTATAATTCTGTTTGTACATGTCAAAATTATCTCAAATGGAGGCATCCAAGTAGGACATGCTAGGGACCTACTTCTGGGAGGCAGGAAGACCAGAATATACCTGGACATTCTGCACTAGCTTACTCCATGGGTAATAGCAGCTCTTTCTATTGAATTGGTTGTGTCTTTTAAACTATCTAACCAGGACAATCTCTCTCTATCTAGTAGTTTATAATTGTCAAGGATTCATACAATCACAGTGGGTAACAACATGCAATAAACAAGAAAGGGCCTGAGAATTACTTTCCCCTTCTCTTAAGGACTGCGAAATGTTTTTTGTTGTGATTCCTTTGTCATTTTCAATTTTAGTTTCAGAGAGTGCAGTCCCCAACCCAGGAGTTCAACCTGTGGGGACCATGGACTCTAGAATTCTGAACCAAATATTAAAGCCATCCCAGCAGGAAAAGTCTGAGAAATTACGGTCCCAGAATGCTAGCAAAGGGGACCTTCATATTCAAATGTGGTGAGACAAATGCTACATGCTATCCGAATTAAGCTGGGACGCCTAATTCTCCCTCTCTTTCCTGCAATTGAAGTAATAAACACCCCAGGGAGTGAGGTGGATATAAGAAAGGCCACCAGATTTCCTAATGCCCTTTTGGCCTAGGTTTTCTGACCTCGTTCACTGAATGGGAAGGAAGCTCAGGATCTGAAATAGCATGTCTAATAATAAAGGCTGTAAAAATTCGGTGGAGTTTTGCTTGTGTTATACATTTCAGGAATTTGAACTGAGTTTGTATACAAAATTAGAAGAAAATTCCTAACCTAATTTTGAATATAGTGGTAAATATAACGCAGTTAATATCTTTTATTTGTTTTGTTTGTCCATCTATTCATTCAGTTAAAAATATTTGTTTAATACTTAGCACAGTGAGAAGCTTTGGGGTGAGGTAAGTGGGGGAGATGAGGATATACATATGAAAAAGATTATTCCTTCTTCTATGAATTTATAATTTTTCTGAAGAAATAACTGATATGATGTCACTAATTTAGGTTTCTAACAACTTACATTTAATGTAATTGATTTTTTCAAGCCAAATTCAGGTAGTTATATTTATTTTTGTTAAATTTCATCTTTTGTATTGATTTGACCTGGCTTTTTGATTGCCTGAATTTATTTTGGACCTTGATTCTTTTAGATTGTCTCTCAAGTAGTGAAAAACAAGAAATCATAAGCTCCAGAATTTAGTCTCAGGTCTACCCCATCTTACTGGATGACTTTTGATAGGTTGTATTATTAAATATCTATTTTGTTGTTGTTTGTCATTTGTACTTTGAGAGAACCAAAATGACCTCATGATATTGGGGGCAATGTATAATGTATCTGGCTGTGGCTGATCTTAAAAATGTGAGCTTGGAAGCCTCTAGCATAGGTCACCTACAAATAGTCCATATCACTATTTGGGAGAGAGATGTCGCTAAATTTGAGAATCATATGTTTCTTTTGAATTGCCTCAATTGTGCTTTGGTCATAGATCATGGTGCCTTATTTGTTGTGGCATGCCATGCTAGATGACCCTGTGCCAGTGCCACTTATGTGTCACAATCAATGCCAAAGTTCTTCAGAGTGTCCTTGTCTTCCTTCTTCTTACCACCATGAGAGTGCCTGTTTTGGGTGAGTTTTCTGTAAAAAAAGTCTTCTAGGCAGATGTACGTTTGGCATTTGAAAAATTTGGCCAGCCCCTTAGAATTGCACTCTCAGCAGTAGAGTTTGGTTGTTTGGCAGTTGAAATGAAGAAAGAATTTCATTTTCTGGACCTTTATCTTGCCAGGTGATTTTCAAAATCTTCCTAAGACAATTCAAATGGAAGTGGTTCAATTTTCTGTCATGATGTTGGTAGACTGTCTGGGTTTCACAGATATATAGCAATGAGGTCAGTACAATATCTCCATAGACCTTCAGTTTGGTAGGCAGTCTGGTACCTCTTCTTTCCTGCTCATTCTTTCAGAACCTCCCAAATGCTGAGCTAGCTCTGGCAATGTGTGTGTCAACCTCATCTTTTAAGTGTACATTCCTGAAAAGCATACTGACAAGGTAAGTGTGGTAAAAAATTATTGGAGTTTTAGCTGACTCATTTGGGAGGGGCCATACCTGGCCCACCCTGAAGTTACATATGCTACTGAGATCAAAAGGAGAACTCTCCATAGGCAGTTTTTGAAGGACCTCCTGTTTTGGGGGAGGCTGAGGCACTTCCAGAACACTAGCTCTCTTTCTCTTCTGGTTTTCTGGTGGTGTGAGCAACTGCAGATGTTCCAAGTGTGGTGAGTGAACATAAATTCCTTTGAATTAGCTTAAGATCTGGGGATTGCATAGACTTAGTTTAAAGTTAAGAGAATTTATCTGTATTTATTTTTCCTACTTCCTTATCTTTGATTTTTATTAATTTCACCTTTGTTGTTTAATTAATTCCCAAGTAATAAAATCTGATCCTTTTGTGGAAAAGAAGTTGTAAGGCTCCTTTCTTATTGGTCTGGGAGAAATATCTAAAATGGCAGTTCAGAGGGGAGGGAGCTTTGAACCTAAAGGTCCTTCATTATTTCCAGGACCCCAATATTTTGGCCAGTCACCCAATTAATGCTCCGTATATTAAATTTCGGCCCCACATAAGTGAACCTATCCACTGCATTCATAATTTCTCCATTTACAGTAACCAATGGTTCCATGTATGGGTGATGCCCTGCTGGCTGTTGGAAAATCTCTGTGGTTTTTGTTTTTTGGGGTTTTTTTTGGTGTTAGTTAATTGTTAAGCCAAAATTAGTACAAGTGACAGAGCACTAATCCATTTTTTTTTTCCTGCATCAGTCTCAGGCTACATTAAATGCATAATTTTCTTTGAACAAAAATATGTGAAGGCTTCCCCTGTGGGGGGTTGATATGAACATTTTGTTTTAACCCACCATGAAGATGTGGGCTGGGGACTCCACTCTCTGAATCTAAAATTGGAAAGAATGAAGGACACCAAAAGACAATCCATTGCATTTGGAGCCATCACCAGCTGTTCTTACTTTTGTCTTGCCACTGGACTCCAATGATTCTGGAAGAGTATGACTGATGACTTCACCAATTTATGCACAAGTCAAAAGGCATCACTTGTTCACAGGTCTCTTTCCTTATCTGCAAAATGAGTAGGCCAGTCTAGAAAATGTTATCTTAGTTTCCTTGCTGCTCTACAATTCTATATCCTCCTTGACTGTCTTTCATCTGTAAATTTTGCAAACAGACCATTTTTTTGTCTTCTTCCAGGTCAATGTAAAAATGATGAAGTAACTACATAGCATGTTGAATTATTGAACTTATTGAAATGACAAGTATAAAAGAATATCATTTTACATTTGTTACAATTAATTGACTGTGGAGGAGGGTATGTTGCTTTCAAATTTATATCCAAACCAAGCCAATAAACTGTAACTCCTGGTTTAGTGGCAAATTGGAAAACCACATGGGAGATCTGTTATTTATGGTACCAGTGAATATCTCCATTATTGTTTTTCAGTATATTGGGTAAAGAATGAAGCTGTGAAATTTCCCAGTGTATATATATTTCAATATAAATTCTTCAAAACATAGCACAGGACTTTAGTAATCATGGAATAAAGCACATATGCTGCTTAAAAATGCAAAAGAGAGACATTTTATATTTCTTTTCCTGAATCTTTCTTTGTTGAGAACTGCAATGCTATTAATACCTTAAATACTTACCAATCATTGATTCTGCAAAAATTATATCGCAGAAAATGATTAATCTGTAAACCTAGTAGAATGCTTCCTTTGAAAAAAGTCACTGCTTTTTCTTTCCCTCTCCTGTTTAAATGGGTGACATAGGGAAAGAAAACTAGATTATGAATCAGGAAACCTAGGCTTCCTGAATCTTGTTCTGTCTAAAGATATGACAAGGGTCAGGTTGATCAGCCTTTGTGGACCTCATCTTCTTTTTCTGTAAGATCAAAAGTCCTACTCTGATCCTTTAATTTGGCATGGAAGGGACTATGATTTCTCAAAGGCTATGCTAGCAGACCAAAATCTATGTCATGCTCTACCCTGTTGAAGACTTGAGCTAGGGTCCACTAGTAGACTATTTCTGCTTTTTAAGGAACCACCTAGGTAAATATGGAGAAGCTCATCACTAATAGTATTGCCACCGTGACTATTGTCTAGGAATGTGACCTGTGTGACTTGTCACCTATAGCAATTATTTGTTCAATAGTAAAGAACTTTTCTCTAAACATTTAATATCTTACAAATCTTGTGTAGTGAGTGTCAGTTAGTGTAAGGTCTAAATACACATATCAATTCTTTGTCCATGACAGCCCAAGAGTCAAAGAAATAAATGAAAAATGGCTCTTAATATAGTACAGCATTTTTCCAATTTTTTTTCAGTAATGGTAGAAAGGTAAGGAAGAATATGCAGAAAAAGAGATTCCTAGTACTTAATTTTAATAACATTTTATATTTTCTGATTATATATAAATATAATTTTAGCATTTATTTTTTTAAATCACAAAATTATTTTATTATTTTATAGTTACATGTAGAAATAGTTTTCAGCATTTATTTTTATAAGATTTCTAGTTCCAAATTTTTCTCCCTCCCTCCTCTTCCTCTCCAAGACAGGAAGCAATCTGATACAGGTTATATATGTACAATCACATTAAACATATTTTTGCATTAGTCATGCTATTAAAGAAGAATCATAACAAAAAGGGAAAAACCTCAAAAAAGAAAAAAAAAACAACATAGAAATAGTATGGTTCAATTTGCATCTAGATTCCACAGTTCTTTTTTCTGAATTTGGATAATATTTTCCATCTGGGTCATTTGAAACAATCTTGGACCATTGTATTACTGAGAAGAGTCAAGTCTCTCACAGCTTATTGAAACACAGTGTTGTTGATACTGTGTACAATGTTCTCCTGGTTCTGCTTATCTCACTCAGCATCAGTTCATGTAAGTTCTTCCAGGTTTCTCTGAAATCTGCCTGCTCATCATTTCTTTTATTGTTGTTGTTGTTTGTTTGTTTTTGTTTTGTTTTTTTTTTGGTGAGGCAATTGGGGTTAAGTGACTTGCCTAGGGTCACACAGCTAGTTAGTGTCAAGTGTCTGAGGCTGGATTTGAACTCAGGTCCTGCTGAATACAGGGCTGGTACACTATCCACTGTGCCACCTAGCTGCCCCAAATTTTTCTTTCTTTCTTTCTTTTTTTTTGGGGAGGGGTGCAAGGCAATGAGGGTTAAGTGACTTGCCCAGGGTCATACAACTAGTAAGTGCCAATTGTCTGAGGCTGGATTTGAACCCAGGTCCTCCTGGATCTAGGGCCAGTGTTTTATCCACCGAGTTACCTAGCTGCCCCCTGCTCATTATTTCTTACAGCACGACATTATTCCATTACATTCATATACCACAACTTGTTCAGTCATTACCCAACTGATGGGCAGACCCTCAATTTCATATATATATCAAAGCCTAATAGCCATTCCCCAATAGAAAAGTGGTTAAAGTATATGAAAAACAGTTCTCAAAAAGAACTTCAAAGTATTCACAATCATATGAAAAAATGCTCCAAATCACTAATAATAAGAGATATTCAAATTAAAACATCCCTGAGGTTTTACCTCACATCCTGCACATTAGAAAAAAATGATTGAAATTTATAATAATAAGTATTGGAGGGTCTATGGAGAGACAACTAATGTATTGCTGGTGGAGTTATTAAATTATATTTTAATTTGGAAAGGAATTTGGAATTATACTAATAAAGTGACTAAAATGTCACTATGCCTTTTGAACTAGAGACTCTATTACTGTGTTTATACACCAAGGAATCATTTATTAAATACACACACACACACGTCCCTATATATTCTACTATATTTATAGCAGCACTTATTTGGGGGGTAGCCAAGAATTTGAAACAAAGCAAATGCCCATCAATTGGGGAATGTCTAAACAAACTGTGGCACATGAATAAAATGCAATGTTACTGTGCTGTAATTTATGATGTGTGATATAAATAAAAGAGCATGGAAAATCTATATAATCTGATACACAATGAAGTAAGCAAAGGTAAGGAAATAATATACTTGGCAACTACAAAAATGGAAATGGAAAGATATCCATATACCCATACCAAAAAACAAAAAACAAAAGTAAATGCAATATAATTATAAAGAATTAGTGGAGCTCAAATGAAGGAATGTGAAAACACAATTCCACTCTACCTCTTCATGGAAGTATGAGATTCATAGGTGCCCATATTGTCAAACTTCTTCAATGGTATCAATTAGTTTTATTTACTTCTTTTTTTCCATGCTAAAAATACTACTTGTCATATGGGATGGCTCTGTGTGAGAGGGCTACATGGAATATATGTTATTTAAAAAGCAGAAAATATCAATAAAAGTATTTTTAAAAGTTTGCGCATTACTTCTTTGATTATAAATAAATGGTATGTGGCAGAGAAATATGCTTGCCAAAATTGTTTGCTACCATTATGAAAGATATCTTTTTGACAGCAAGGACTGTCTTTTGACTCTCTTTGTAGTGCTTAGCACAGTGAATGATACAAAGTAGGTATGTTAGGTATGTCAATTACTGAAAAGATTATGATATAGTAATATACACAAAACAATCCAATTGGATTATGAATGCATGCCATTCAATACTGATCTATCAGTGGATCAAGAACCCATAAAGTTTTTATGCTCTTACACATATCCTGGAAATATATTAGACAATATTGGTGAACTTGACCCAGAAATGAACAAGATAAAACTGAGCTGGATTGTATTTGGAAAAAAGGGACTGTAGTTTCATCTTACATTTTCAACTTGTTTACTATTCGTGCTATATGTCTGCAAGGGATGTAGTATTGCAGTCTCTGGAAAAAAAAAAAAAGAGATGTGAGTATGCTGCAGTACAGTATTTGTGGAGGATTTTCCAGAAGAGCTTCAAAGGACATAATCGGAAAGATGTGTAGCTCAGTCAAATGTAAATTCCTTGAAGAAGGGACCAACTTTCATATTTTCTTTGTATTTCTAGCCACAAGAAGTATCTTGCACGTGACAGATGATTAAATGATTATTGGATTAGTTCCTCCAAAGTAGAGATTGTTCATTTCTTTTAAACTTGTGCTCTCCCACACATACCACACTGCTTAATAAATGCCCATTGCTTACTTACTTGATTGGATATATCACTGGAAAAGGCCATTGGACTGCTATTGTGGGGAGAGAGAGAGAGAGAGAGAGAGAGAGAGAGAGAGAGAGAGAGAGAGAGAGAGAGGAAGGTGGGGAAGGGGAGAGAGAATGGTTGAGAGCTAACATGGGCTCCATTGTCATCCACACAATATCAAGAGATCTAGAAGCAGGCCCTCCAAATATTTAGTGGAATCTCTGTGGAGAATTTGTGGGAGAACATGGTTAAAAGTTGAATAGTATGAGAAGGCATGGATAGGGGTAATATGCATAGATGGGACTAGATGATCCCTTTGGTACCTTTCATTTCCCCTTTTATGAAATTCTGAATTCCTAATTCAATATTAATTTTAGCCCAGTACAAAGCTTGTTAACATGCACATTTTAATATTATATTAGAAATGGAAAGTTTAGCTATATCTTTTTCTGTATACATGGAGATGCAAATATGCAGAGAGATAGGCCCCCAAAATCACCTTTACAAGAGCAAATTCAAAGGGGGATAAAGCTTGAAAACATATTACACACATAAACACACCCATAAATGTATACAAAAAGACTGGAACAGCATGGCCCCCATCCCAACCCCAAACAAATAATTAAGGATCCAAACTAACACAGGAACAATGCCAAGAAAACAAGGTTAATCTGCATCTTAATAAATCTCAAAAGACCTTTATGGTGGTTTAGTCAGTCATCCCTTCTGGAGACAAGCTGTGATTTGAATAATCATCAAACACCTTGAAGCTGTGGGGTAAATACTTTCTCTTCTCTCTTGTGATGGAGTTGAGAAGTCTTCTGTAATTCTTCAATTTTAGTTCCTATTTTATACATAGCACTGATGAGTTTCTGGGTGAAACTGGACCCACTGCTACATGAAAACAGAAAAAGAGTGGTGGTGGAGTTGAAACTGACTTTGACTCAAAGGCCCCCAAGCACCAATGTGTTTACTTCCTTTCTTTATTTCTTCTAGAAGAAAACAGAGTAACATATGTTAGCTCTTGTTCCCTGATTTAAATGGTCAAATGCATCTTCTATATTGACCTGTTCATTATGCTGCTTATGTATTCCCTTATTGCTCATGTATAGTAGTGATAAGGACCATAAAAACCAATAGAACAACATAACTGTGACTGCAAAGATTCAATCACATACGTAAGTTTTAAGAGAAGTACGAAATAGATCCTTTCAGACTTTAGTAGTAAGGTTTTATGTATAATCATGACAGATGTTTGGGGAGATTATCCTTTTCCATCCCCCTCTCTTCCCCAACTATCACATGTCTGACTCACTGCTCTAAATGAGTCTCTCTTGTATAAATAGTTTGCAGCTTGGGGCCTTCTACTGCAGAGTCAACATTCCCTTCGTCAAGCATTTTGTTTTCCCAACAGATGGAAGTTCCTTTGTTCTGGACCAGAAATAGGCTGCCCAGGATGTTTCCTACTCCTGCTCAGCTGCTTGTGCCAAAAACTACCTGCAGTCTAATACAATGGCTGTTGCCAAGGGGTTGTGACTTTGTTGTCTAGGAATGTGACCTGCATAGCTTGTTACCTGTAACAATTGTTTACTCAGCAGTAAATAACTTTCTGCTGTATATTCAAATTCTTGCAAATCTTGGATGGGGAGTAATTAAAGGGAACAGATACAGTTATTTAGAAATTTCAGTGGATCTTACAGTCTTATGATTCTGGGATTCTCCATCTCCTATAATCATCCAAGTCCAACCACACCTTCCAATTTTCTGCAATTCTTGTCTAGGGTTTTCTTCATAGAGTACCTACCCTCCTGTGATAGAGACTGGTTTTTGATTCTTTGAATATAATGTTAAGGATAGGACATAATTTGAGTTACTTTTATTTCTATTTTAAATACGTGATTGTACCTATCTTTTCTGACCCAGATCATATCCATTCCTGGGGATGGTTTGTGTCCATGACAACTCAAAAGAAATAAGCCTATTTATCCACACTTGAAAGATGAAATGGATGAAAAATGTGTATTTCCAGATTATGACACATCAGATTAGAAGCCTGTTTAGCTAGTCAATACTTATACCTAAATCTATACATTCACATATACAGAAATTTGTGTGCATAAATGTATTTTGTGCAAACATTTGTGTATAAATATGTACTCACAATTACACAAATATATATGCACAAATGTCTTCAAATGTATACAATGCATGTCACATGACAAATACCTGTGCATATCAACAAGGATGCATATGAGCAGCTCCAGAAAAGGAAGTCAGACAATCATGTATTTGAAGTAGGAACAAATGTAGCTCAATGTTATCCTGCTCTAGGTAATGTCTTCAAAGAATTAGAGGAAGCCTCTGAGAGGCTGTGGGTTTAGGAAGGTAAGACAAACCCTCTGCAAGGGTTAGGAGGAAAATGACATAAAGACGCAGACAGCAATTCACCGTTTACTTCTCTCAATGAGATTTTTCCTTTTATTTCTGAGAACCAGGAACTCCTCAACTCCTCTTCATGGTTTTTTTTGTTTGTTTGTTTGTTTGTTTGTTTTTTTGCTACATGGCTCAATCATCACAAGAAAAACAGAAGGGGTTGATTGCCAGGGATTTGTTTGTTTCCCAGGCACCTGTGAAATGGCTATAGGGGCTAGGGAAGGGTTAATGCATCATTAACTGAAATGTAGTATAATTTTTAAAAAAATTATATTGCAGTTATATATTTGTTATACCACGTGGTAGATTATAAAAGACCCATTCAGGCAGAGGCTTGTTTTACCTAAGCCTTACAGTTCATCAAAGTTTAAAAGTCCCATATGCAATGTTTGTGGAATTGAATGAAATTGAATAATCTCCATTTTCTCCAGGCAAGTGAAACAGGAAGATGCTATGTGCAATGTGGCTTTTCCCTCACCTTGATACAAGCACTTGGTATGTTAGTAGAATCAGGTTTTTTTAAGTAGCAATTTTCACAAAGAGAAAGTTAGATTTTTATTTTTTGCTCTTTAGAATACATTTTTTTTTGCTACTGCCCTCCTAAGAAAGAATAGAATATATGATACAAAGCATCTCATAAGCCATGTTTGTGTTCTTGAGAGATTGCCCTCTCTCTATCAGACTGCACACAGAATCTTTACTGTACTGTCATTACTTGACCAGGTTACCTCAGGCTTAAACTCTATTCACCAGTCAATAGGGAAATTCTCTCACTGATATTATTTACTGATATTATTTCTTCCCTCTCCCTCTTTTTCCCCTCTTCTCTGTCTCACCCATTTCCTCCCTCCTCTCTATCTGTCGTTTCCTTCCCTATTTTCCTCCTTCCATCTTTCCTTGCTTTTTTCTTCATTGCTTCCTTCTTTTCTTCCTTCCTCCCTTCATTCTTTTTAATCTTCCTTTTCTATCTTTCCTCCCTCCTTTCCTCCCTTTCTTTCCTGCTTCCTATAATATGCAATAATGGGAAAAGTAACAAACACATTGTTTCTTATACGATATTTTCTAGATATTTTCTTTGCCATTGCCTTTATTTCTAAAGTTTCATATGAGACCTAGTTATGGGATTGGGTGAATGAAAGAAAGGACTTCTCAGGATCCTCTTGATTTAAAGGGGAATCATGTTTTACAGACAGATTGGAGGAAGATTTACTGAGAATGTCTTGTCTACTTATCTCCCAGTGTGACTGTAAAACTTACTGTATCATTATATAGCCCACCCAACACATGGAATTTCCAATCCCCTTGTGTCCTCCCCAATAGAAAATAATATAGTAGCTTAGGAATAGGGAAGTTCATAAGAAATGAATATAAAGGATGGCAGGTTATGAAATACTGTTTAATGGGTTGTTTTTGGAACTGCACTATTATGGCCCCAGTTCCTCCTTGTCAGCTATAAAGTTCAATGTTTGATTTATTGAATGTTTCATGTAATTTCTTTTCTCCATCTGCCTATTCTTTGTCCATGTAATAATCGCTAGTCCTTCTCTATTATCTCAATGCATCCCTCTTACTCTGAACTCACTTTTATCCCTTTGCAGTCTGTAGTTATTCAGTGCAAAGTCAGTAAATGGAATGTTATGTGCAAGGAACAATATATAGGCTGTTTGGGTAGAATATGGAAAATTGAAGGGTGATAATGTTTGAAAGGTAGATTGAGTCTATGTTGGAAATGGAATTGAAAACTTAAAAGAAGAGTTTGTATTTTATCTTAGACATTATAGAAATCAACTGGGGATTTTTGACCCAGGGAATGAACTGGTTATAACTGTACTTTAGAATATCACTGTTACAGCTGTGGAGAAGATTGTTTAGGGAACAAATAGATTCAAGTCTGAGAGACCATTTAGAAGGGTATAGAAATCTTCCAGATGAGAGGTGATGAAATTCTGCACTAGAGTGATGTCCACATGAGTAGAGATAAGGAGTCATATCCAAGATATATAAAAATAAAAGTGATAAAACTTGGTAAGTTATTTGTAAAATAGATGAGTGAAAATAAAGAGACAAATAGGATTCCAAGGGTGAGAAACTGGGTGAGTGAAAGGATGATGTTCTCAAAAAAAATAGGGAAATTTAAAAGAGGGATGAGTTTAAGGTGGGAAAAGAGTTCTTTTTTTGATAGGGTAAGTTTGAGATGATTATAGGACATTCACCACAAAATATCCTCTAGTCGTTTGGTTATGGGATATTGGAGCTCAGGAGAGATTGAGATTAGATATGTAAAACAGGAAATTATCTTTGTAGAGATGTGATTGATAATTAAACCTATGAGAATTAATGAGATCCCTGAGAGTGGAGAAGAGAGTTTGGGAAAGAGCATCTGTAGATACACATGCAATTAGGTGATGGGACATAGATAATACAGCAGATGAGCTTTAGAAGCAACCAAAGAAGTAGAAGGTGAATGAGAAAAAAGTATCATAAAACCCAGAGAAATGAAAGCATGACTAACTGTGTCAGATGCTGCAGAGAAGTCAAGGAGGATGAGGATAGGGAAAATTTCATTGGATGTGGCAGTTAAGATGCCATTGATAATTTTGGAGAGAGCAATGTCATTTGGGTAATAAGGTTAAAGCAAAATTGAAAAGGGTTAAGGGGTGAACTGAGGAGAATAATTGGAAATAATAGACATGAATAAATTATTTTTCTTTCCTATGAATTTGTCTATGTAAAGAAGAAATATGCTTGTGGTGGAATGGTCTTGTGCTATAGGAAATGACAAACAGGATAATCCCCGAAAAACCTGGAAAGACTAATGAACATCGATGTATAGTGAAGTGAGCAGAGCTGGGAGGACATTGTGCATAGTGATAGCAATATTGTTCAATGAGCAATTGTGAATGACTTAACTACTCTCAGCAGTGCAATGATCCAAGACAACCCGAGGGAACTAATAAGGAAGCTTACTATGCACCCCTATAGAAAGAACTGATAAAAAGAACACTTGTGGATTGTACATATGTAACCTGATTTTGATCTTGTGGAGGGGGGAGGAAAGGGAGGGAGGGAGGGAGAAAAGTTTGGAACTCTAAATCTTATGAAAATGAATGTTGAAAACTACCCTCACATGTAACTGGAAAATAAAATAAATGTTTGTTCCTGAAATAAAAGAAGAATATGGGATATGGGGCAGTAAGATCAAATAAAGATTTCAAAGCTTTATCTGCATGGATCCCTACTGAATAGCTACCAGGGGTTCAAGGTTTTCTTTAGATATTTAAGTTCTAAAAGTATAGCTAATGATCCCCCCATTGATGTATTTACCAATATATGCCAGAAGGCATAATTAATTAAAAACATAGACATCAAATGAAATCACCTAAGAAAATTAGCATCAAAAGTTGCATAACAACATATATAAACTAGGGGTGCATTCACTCACTAATATATACTATGCTATTGGGAAGAGTAGAGATACATAGAGGACATATTGAGGGACACATATCTAGGATATGGAGAGGATGCTGGACTTGGCATGAAGAAAACAGATTTCAAATCCTGCCTAATACACATACTATCTGTAAGACACTAGAAAAGCCACTTAGCCCATTTCAACCCCAGTTTCATGATCTGAGATTTTGGGACAACAATACTGTCTACCTCACAGGCTTGGTGTGAGAATCAAATAAGATAACTTATGTAAAGCACTGTAAACTGTATGGTGCTATAGAAGTGCTGAGTTTTATTACTTCTCTTCTTCCTTCTCCTTTTTCTCTTCCTCCTGCTGCTTGTTTTTCCTCCTCCTCTTTTTAGTTCAATTATTCCTCTTATATTTGGTGGGCCAACACATACCTAAGATGCTATAGAGCTGCTAATATCATCTAGTCATGCTTTCTCATTGGTCCTGCTGCATCTAGTCTCATCTATACTCAGAGTCCAGTCTATTTGCAAAACATGTCTTGTATTCTATACTTTTCTTTTGGCACTATTCCACTGAATGCTGCTCTATTGTATGCTGCTTAATGAACTAATATCCAATCGACTGGACACCATTCTACTGAACTTCACATTTGCTTCTTTCTGGATGCTCCATGTACTCCAGCTTTTGCCTCAGCTGAAATTACTATTTCATCCTCTAAGAAATACCAGGTGCTTCCATGCTCTACCAATTTAAATCCTATAACAATTTTCTGGTTCTTATATGAAAGGCATACAACCCTTATTCTAGGTCTAGTAAAAAGGCTTCCCATTCATGTTCTCAGTATTGAGTGAAGAGACCTCTCATCATCCTAACAAGACATGTTTGTTCTCAAGTACTGAGCTATGTAAAACAAAGAACACAATCATCTTATATAATTATCACTCTTAGTCTTAATTTCCCTTTGGACTTCTTTCCCAACCTCACTGTAGCTTATAAGATCTTTTTCATTTACTTCTGAATTTTTCATCTCTGATGGATAGACTCTAAGTCAGGTAATGGTTATTTGCCCAATAACAATAAAATAATTCTAGGGTTTCCTGTTTTCCAGTTTTTGAACTCTAAGATATTGAAGATTAGTGAGAGAGGAACAATGATAGCTATTACCACTAAAAATTAATGTCATCTAATTGGACTGACCTCTCACTGGTGCATGATATTCTTTCTATGCTTCATTGATAGAAAAAAATCATGCTCTTAGCAGTCACTTCTTCAAAAATTTTTTTTCTCTCTTGAAGATCCCAATGTGTAACCTAGGTTGGTTTTCTCCTATTAGAAGATCTTGCTTCCAATTGACTGAGAAAATAGAGGCTATCTGTCTGAAATGCTATATGTCACCTTCTTTATAGTAAAAAATTAACAAAATAATGCAGAAACTCAATAAAATAATTTTAACTCTTTGCTCTAGTCTCTAATGAATATGTGGCCTTTCCCCTTTTCTAATTTTACCCCTGATCCTATACCCACCTGTCCTTAATATAAGGTTTTCCCTATCAAGCAATTCTTCTCTCTCATCTCTCATCTCTCCCTATTCTCTCCATCTATTTTCTCCTTCCATGATTCCTATAAATATATTATCATGTTAGTTTCCTGGGGGCTGAACAGGTTAACTAGCTTGCTCAGGGTCATACAGCTAGTATGTTGCAAAAGCAGGACTGGATTTGCACTAGGGATTCACAACTTCAAGGTTGGTCCTATATGTGCTATACCAAGCTTGCTGTCATATGAGAAGTTATACTTTAGGCCCTATATGTACACACAAAACACTTCAACTCCATCTTACACAGATTTATTACTCAGACTAATTCTCACATGTGTACAGGTCTTAACAGTCTTCATAAATTTTCTTTCAGATATCACAGATATATTTTATTAGATCAGTTTGACCCCTCAATATCTTTTTTGTTAATCATGATCTTGGATTACACAATGGCAGGAACTTCATCACTCATTTTATTGGAGAGACAATCCAGCAATCATGCCTCCAGAGTGTAATGAAATCTTTCTAGGCTGTTAGACTTTCCCACTAACTGAAGGGGGATTTCAACCCATACCAAACTATCTTAGAACACTTTAAAATAATACTTTATACAATATAACCAAGAAGGGTTGAGTGAAGATCTAAAATATTTTTTCAGTGAAGTAAAACTTTTTAAAAAGTTTTATTATTTCAATTATCAAACATTCATTTTTCTCACTTTCACCTCTCTCTAGCTACTGAGGTGGAGGGATGACAGAAACAAAAAGAAATCTAGAACTCCTCAAGCACATATTAACAATCAAGGAAAATAAATTTCCACATTGTTCACATCCAAAAAATTGTTTCTTATGTTTTAGATTAGTTTGTAATCTTCTATCATAAGGTGGGCAATAGTCATCATCTGTGCTCTGAAATCTTATTTCATCAATCATAAATATTTGAGAGTATGCATGGTTTTATAGCCCTTTTGGCCATAGTTCTAAATTACTCTACAGAATGTTTTAATCAGTTTACAACTCCACCTACAACATATTAATGTCTCATTTTCCCCATATCCAATACAACATTTGTCATTCTCCTCTGTTATCCTAATATTCAATCCAATAGGTATGAAGCAGTACCACATAATTGTTTTGATATGTATCTTTCAAATCAATAGTAAGTTAGAACATTTTTTCATGGCTATAGATAGCTTTTTTCATCTGAAAACTATTCATATCTTTTGATCATTTATCAATTGGGGAATGGCTCTTATTTTAATACAGTTGACTCAGTTCTCTATGTTTCAGAAATGAGACCTTTATCAAAATTTTTGCTACTATTGCTAACTGTACTTCCTTCTATCCTACTAGCTCACCATGACATTTACTCTATTCTCTATCTCCTTTTACCCTGTTGCTCCTCAAAACTGTTTTGCTTCTGACTTCCTTCCCCACCCTCAATATGGACTCCTTTTTATCAGTCCCCATCAACCCCCATTCTACTTTCCAGCAGGGTGAGATAGATTTCTATGCCCAATTGAGTATGTATGTTATTCTCTCTTTGATCCAGTTCTGATGAGAGTAAAGTTCACTCAGTCCCCAGCACCTCCTCTATCTTTCCCTCCACTGAATAAGCTTTTTCTCATTTATTTCATGTGATATACTTTATCTCATTCCATTTCTCCCTTTCTCTGAGTGCATTCCTCTCTCACCCCTTAATTTTATTTTTAAAGATATCATCATTTCATATTCAAATTACACCTGTGCACTCTAATAATTTCCATCCAACTGCCCTAATAATGAGTCAGTTCTTATGAGTTACAAATATCACCTTCCCATGTACAAATGTAAATGGTTTAATCTTTTAATATCCCTTAACATTTCTTTTCCTTGTTTACCTCTTCATGCTTTTCTGTGGTCTTCTATTTGGAAGTTAATTTTTCTACTCATCTCAGGTCTTTTCATCAAGAAAGCCTGAAAATCCTTTCTTTCATTGAATTCCCATTTTTCCCCTGAAGGATTAGACACAATCGTTCTGGGTAGTTGATTCTTGGTTTGCCCTCCAGAATATCATATTCCAAGCCCTTGTTTTATCTTGACTGTGGATCCACAATACTTGCATTGTTTCTTTCTAGCTGCTTGCAATATTTTCTCCTTGATTTGGGAGCTCTGGAATTTGGCTATAGTATTCCTGGAAGTTTCCATTTTGGTATCTCTTTCAGGAGGTGATCAGTGGCTTCTTTCAGTTTCTATTTCAGCCACTGGTTCTAGAATATCAGGGCAGTTTCCCCTGAAATTTCTTGGAAGATGATTTCTAAGCTCTTCTGTTGATCATGGCTTTCATGTAATCCAATAATTTTAAAGTTATCTATCCTGGATCTATTCTCTAAGTCAGTTGTTCTTCCAATGATATATTTCACATTGGCTCCTGTTTTTTCATTCATTTGATTTTGCTTTATTGTTTCTTGATTTTTCAGAAAGTCATTTGCTTCCATTTGGTCAATCCTAATTTTTAAGGAGTTATTTTCTTCAGAGAGCTTTTGTACCTCCTTGTCCATTTGGCCTATTCAGGTTTTCAAAGCACTTTTTCCTCTTTGGCTTTTTACACCTCTTTTATCATTTGGCCTAGTCTGTTTTTAAAGGTGTTATTTGGTTCAGAAATTTTTTTTCCTCTTTTACCAAGCTGTTGACTTTTTTCATGCTTTTCTTGCATCACTCTCATTTTTCTTTCCATTTTTTCCTCTACCTCTATTACTCTATTTTCAAAGTCCTTTTTGAGTATGTCTATGGCCTGAGACCAATTCATATTTTTCTTAGAAGCTTTAGATGAAGGAGATTTTACTTTGTTATCTTCTAAGGGTTTATTTGATCTTCCTTGTCACCATAGAAACTGTCTATGGTCAGTAATTTTTTTTTTTTGGTTTCTTCATTTTTCCAGTCTACTTCTTGAATTTTAACTTTTTCTTTAAGTGTAACACTGCTTCCAAAGTGGAGGACACATTGTCCCAAGCTTCAGTGTATTTATGCAGTTATTTTCAGAGATTATTCAAGGAATTTATAAGTTTTAGTTTTTCTAAGATGGTATGATTTAAGGATTACTAAAATCATTTACTACTGTGTCTCCTCTGCCTTACCCATTCCATTTATCTACCACTCTATGTCTTATCCAGTACAAAATAGTTGTAATGACTGATGCTTCATATTTGGTATGGGTAGCCCACCTTCCTGTGCATTGTTTTCCATTTGTTTCCTTGATATTCTTGATCTTTTGTTCTTACAGATGATTTTTTATTAGTTTCTTTAGCTCTATAAAATAAGTTTAGGGAGTCTGATTGGTATGGCACTGAATAAGTAATTTAGTTTAGGTAGAATTGTCATTTTTATTATATTAGCTCAGCCTATCCATGAGCAATTGATAGGTTTCTAATATTTTCAATCTGATTTTGTGTGTGTGTGAAAAGTGTTTTGTAATTGTGTTCACAGAATCCCTGGGTTTGTTTTGGCAGGTAGACTCCCAAATATTTTATATTGTCTTCAGTTACTTTAAATTGAATTTCTCTTTCTATCTCTTGCTGCTGAGCTTTGTTGGTCATGTATAGAAATGCTAATGATTTATGTGGATTCATTTTCTATCCTGGAACTTAGCTAAGATTGTTAATTGTTTCATGTACTTTTTTAGTTGATTCTCATTCTCTTTGTATATCATCATTACTTGTCTTCTTTTACAATATTGTTGTCATTTTATAAATTGATTCTCTGTTTTTGTGAAATTTCAAGCTGTAATACTTCATAAAAGTTGTCCCAGATTTCTCTGAATATATTTTATCATTTCTTAGTGTGTGTATATGTACATATAAATATACACATATATACTATACATAGAACACACATAAATTTACACACAGACTATATTGTTGTTGTTGTTTGTTTGTCCTTCATTCTCAAAGAGGACCATGACATTGGGATGTAATGTCGTGACTTGCACTGAATTGGATTTAAGTGACGGAAGGCTGTACAAGGTCCCCAACCTCACTCTCTCTTCCACAGCCATCAGTCTCCAGGGGTAAGATATATATCAGGATGACAGGAGATGGCCCTGGATGTTTTAACACAATTTGGGTTAAGTGACTTGCCCAGGGCCATATAGCTAGTAATATTCTGAGGTGAGATTTGAACTTAGGTCCTCCCAACTTCAGGGACAATGCTCTATCCTCTATACCACCTAGCTGTTCCTACACTATATATTTTATGTATGTATGCATGCATGCATGCATGTATGAATGAATATATGGACATGTGCATCACATATTATGTGTATGTATGTGCACGTACATACACATAGATGTGATGTATATATGTATACATGTGTATGATATATAACAAATATAGAATATATATAACATACAATGTATGGTATGAGTAGATATACATGTATGTGTATGTATAGTACGTATGTGTGCATGTGTATATATGTGTGTAAATGTACATACATATATAGATAGATAGATATAAATATAGATATGTGTATCTCTATATACCTATATCTCTATATGTATATGTGTGGATAGACAGAGAGACATATAAACAGACAATGACAGGAAGGGAAACAGACAGAAAGAAAGAAAGGAAGATAGATAGATAGATAGATAGATAGATAGATAGATAGATAGATAGATAATGTGTGTGTTCTTTCCTTCTTTTTTTGATCGCTTAGGTACAAGCATATTAGTGTCAACATGGTAAATGGGCATGGGGAGTTTAATGACTTTTGGAATATAATTCCAAATTATTTTCAAGAATGATTACTGTAATATATAATTCTGCAAAGAGTTACTGAATGATCATGTCCACCATTCCTTCTAACAAATTGTCATTTTCTCCTTTTCTATAATATTTGCCAAAATAAAAGGTATAAAGTACAACCTCATATAATTTACATGTCTCTTAGTATTTTGAGACATTTTTCTAATGTTTGTCAATAGCTTGAATTTATTTTTAGAACTACCTCTTGACATAATTTAACCATTTATTTGTTTGGGAATGTAACAAATTTTCATGTTTTTATTAATTCCTAATCTTGAAAATCAAACCTCTTTCCTAGAAATTTATTTAATCATTTTCCAACTTATTGTATTCTTTTTTATTTTAACCTCATTAATTTTGTTGTGCAAACTATTTTCACTTTTGTAATGAAAACCATCAATTTTATTTCCTGTAATCCATTGCTTTCTTTTATTAAAATAGAGAATCTTTTCCATGTTATTTTCCTTATCTGTACTCCAATTTATGATATCCTTTTATATAAAAATTATATCTTTTTGGAGATTATTGTGTTATGTATATGGTCTAAACAAAATTTATTTAAGACCGTTTTCTAGTTTCCCCAGTAAATTTCAGTTCATAGTAGGCTCTTATCTTGTAGGAGGACTTCTTGGGTTTCCTAAACATTATATTACTATATTCAATGGATTTTGGTTTTCATCTACATCATTTATGATACTGTTCATTTTACTATTTAAAAAAATTTTTACTTCTTTCTAATCTTTTAATATCTAATACTACTAGGCCAAATTTTTCCTACTTTTGAATTATTTGTTTTCAAATTATTGTTTTCCCTTCCAGAATAATTTGATTGTTTCTAGTTGTATAAAGTAATTCCTTGATAGTTTTATTAATATGACATTGAAATTATAATTAATCTAGGTCTCATCATTGTTTATACTAGCATAGCTCAACTATGAGCAATACTAGATACTAGTACAATATACTATATCTCTCAAAATATTTAGGTCTATCCTTGTTTATATAAACCATCTTTTATACTTTTATTCTTATGCTTTCTTAATGTATACTAGTAATTGTATTCCTAGATATTTCATACACACACACATACATATATTCTTTCTTTCTTTCTTTCTTTCTTTCTTTTTTCCTTTTTTTTTGAAGGGCAATGAGGGTTAAATGACTTGGCCAGGGTCACACAGCTAGTAGTGTCTGAGGCCGCATCTGAACTCAGGTCCTCCTAAATTCAGGGCTGGTGCTCTATCCACTGCACAACCTAGCTGCCCTGCTATTTCCTACATTTTATAGATATTCTGTAGTTATTTTGAATAGCATTTCCCTTTACTTTACCTTCCTGCTTGGTTTTCTTCTTAACATGTGGAAAGCTTGATGACTTTGTGGGTTTATCATGTATACTATTACTACAATAGTAATTATGCTAATTGAATTTGGTTGTATTTCTAGAATTCTCTAAGTAAAACTATCATGTTACTTCCAAAAGCTGATTTTTAAAGTTTTTTACAATTATCCCCTCAACAGTTATTTTTATCTTAAAAATAGAGCCATTTAAAAATCTCGATGACAATGAAATCCAGTCTTTAGTCTTGTACTTTATTAAACAGCCTCAATTATTTTCTGATTCAATTGATATGATAGTGTGATTTTTGTTATTATATTGTTATTGTTTTCATTGTTTATTATTGTTTTATATTTTTATTGTGTATTAATTCTAGAAGTATTACGCATTGCATTTTTGTAATGAATCCAACCTAGTAATAGTATGTGATTGTAGCCTCTTAACTAATATTTTATTCAATACTCCATCTCAGTATTCATTAGAAAAATCAATTTATGTTTTTATTACTCTGCTTTGTCTTTGGGTTTTCAGAATTGTATTTATTTCATGAAAGAATAGTTTAGTAGTATTTATTTCTCATTTATTTTGCAAACAATTCATGTAATATGGGAATTAACTGTTCATTGAATATTTCTTAAAGTTCACTTTTAAATCCAATTTTCTGATTCTGTTCCCCACTTTGGTTTTTCCTTTTTGTCTTATTCTCTGTTTCTGTATCTGTCTCTCTCTTTGTCTCCATGTCTGTCTCTTTATCTGTCTCTCTTGACATAGCATTATTTAGATTTTCTACTCTTTGTTCTGTTAATGTATTTTATATTTCTGTAAATATCTATCCATTTGATTTGTTATCAGTTTTGTAGACATGTAATTGAGCATTAGACTTTGTAAAATTCATTTATTTTTCATGTGTCAAGAATTCTTTTCCCTTTTGATTTTGTTGTTTTAGTATTTTCCCCCTTTTATTTCTAACAATTGTGTAGTTTATTAGGTTTTTTTTAAAAAAATTGTTACTATTTAATTCAATGTTTTTTAATGTATTCATCTCTTCTTTAATTTTCAGAATTTCTCTTCTTAAGTTAGGTTGGTTTGGAAAATATTTTTGTTTTTGTAATTTTTTAAATTTTATGTCATATTTTCATCTAATGTCCATTTCTGCAGAATTCTGTTTGTAAACATATCATTGAAGTTTTCCTTAATAAATTAGATATATATTTTTTAATTTTTTTGAACCATGCATTCTTTTTTTTTTTTAGAGGGGCAATGAGGGTTAAGTGACTTGCCCAGGGTCACACAGCTAGTAAGTGTCAAGTGTCTGAGGCTGAACTTGAACTCAGGTACTCCTGAATCCACGGCCAGTGCTTTATCCACTGCACCACCTAGCTGCCCCCAAACCATGCATTCTTAAGATTAAAATATTTGTTTGCCATTTAACTTTGCATCCTTTTTAAAGAGACCAATTATTAATTTTAATTTTATTGCATTTCCATATGTAGCAGTTGTAGCTATTATTCCTGATTTTCTGCACTTGTCTATGATAGTCTATGCCCTAGAACATTGCTAATTTTGGGGAAAGTCATCTATGCACAGCTCTGAAAATATGTATATTCCTCTCTATTCCCATTCCTTAATCACCAGAGAACTATAATATCTAAAATTTCAGAAGATCTATTTGGGGCATTTACTTATTTCTTCTTATCTTCTTTTTAAAAAATTATCTATCTATCTATTTATTTACTTACTTTTAGTGAGGCAATTGGGACTAAGTGACTTGCCCAGGGTCACACAGCTAGCAAGTGTTAAGTGTCTGAGGCTGGATTTGAACTCAGGTACTCCTGACTCCAGGGCCAGTGCTCTATCCACTGCACCACCTAGCTGCCCCTCTTCTTATCTTCTTAAAAGATTTGTCTACATCTGAAAACAGACACATTGAGTTCCCCAAATATTATAACTTTGCCTTCTATTTCTCCCATAATTTGCTTGTTTTTCAAGTACTTTGATGTGATGCCATGTGATATTATTTGTCTATAATGCCTTGGAATCTAAAGTAGCCTTCATAATTATCTATTCTAACTTTATTTTTACTGGTGTTTAAAGTTATAACTACTGCCCCTGTCTTTATCAAATTGGCTTGAAGCATAATGAATTTTGCTTCATCCACATATTATAACTGACTGAATTTCAATGTTTCAAGGATTTTTTTATTCTTCTAAGCAACAAGTGTTGAATAATGTTTAATTACTCTTTCTAATCCACTTTCCTCCCCTCCACCATGTTAGAGGTGAGTTCTTTTCATTCGTGTTCATTGCTGTGCTTGTTCATTGTCTATTTAAATCTGTCATAAAATTGTCATAATCTTATTTTCCTTTTATCAACTTTTCTATAAAAAAGAAGAGAGTGGATGAAGATCAATACTAATAATCTTTATATTAATTGGCCTGTTATAATTCATGAGACCCTCTTTTCTTTACCAACTTTAGGTATTTATATCTGTTTCTAACATTTTCCCTCTTTTGAGTTACCACTTTATGAATAACTTATTAAATTTCATTTGTTTTGCTCAGAACTATTCCTTTTCCAAGTATTTTCTACTTTTACACTCCTTATTCCCTTTCCTTATTTCCACCTGTTTTACTGTCAAATTTACTGTAGTTCCAAAACCAGATCTTTTTATGTGTGTGTATATATGCATGCAAGCATGTGTATATGTATATATGCATGTATGTATTTATACTCATCTATTTTTATCTATTTTAGATGAGTGTGGTTCATCTGATGCTCTCTTTTACATGTTTGTATAGATATTTGTTTATTTCTACCTAATCGAATGTAAGAATTTATGTCCTTTTGATTGTTCAAATGTATTTAACATTTGAGTTTTCTTTTGAGTTCTTTGGACGTCAAAGTTTCCTCAGTCATTTTATAAAAAAAAAAATATTACAAAGTATCATATTTCTTAAAACATTTTTCTCTTATAGGATGATCCTAAAAAATTCAAGGTGTTATTCTTGCTTGAAAGGCTTTGACTTTTACACTATCATATCTCAAGATTCTTTCTCCTTTAAAATAGTAATTGCCAAATTTGTGTGATCTTGACTATAGTTCTTTCATACTTAATGTCTCTTCTAGATGCTTGCAGAATTTTTTTTCTATTTGACTCAGGATTTCTCCATTTTGGACATGACATTCCTGATTGTTTTCATTTTAAGGTTTCTCTCAGCAAGCAATGAATGTATTGTTTAAGTTTTTACCTTGTTCTCTATTTCTAATTCATATTAGTTTCTTTGATGATTTCTTGAACTATTTTGTCCAGATTTGTGTTCAGTTGTGTTTTTGAAGAATTATTATGATCAAAGATGGCTGAGTGAGGAAGCCACCCCCTAGAGCTCTCCCAAATTTCCCCTCCAAACCAATATAAAACTGCTTCTCAATCATTCCAGGAGCAAAGAAGCAATCTATCCGTACATCAGGAAAGGTATATCTTACCTGGGTGCAAGGAAAGTGAGGTCCAGTAGTAGTTGTAGCAGCTTCTGGGCTTACAGCATGGGTCCTGAAGCAGTGCTCTGAGCCTGGGGCTAATCACCAGCAGGTTTCTGCCCACCTGCAAACCAGCAGCTCCCTGGGCATGTGAGAGGTCTGGACAGCATAGCAGGGATCCTCATCAGGTACCCCAGACTAGCAGAAACCAACAATGAGGCTTTGTCCACACTGGTGACCAGTAGTGAAGCCCTGCCAAAGACTGGTCAGCATCAAATTTCTGCCCCTGTGATCTCCCAGCAGAGAGACTCTTTCTGGGGCAAACCAGCAGCAAGGGGCTCCAACCCCCAGCAGATTACAGCAAAATTACCTTTCCAGGGCCTGCTACAAGAAGGACTCAGTTACCATAGCAACCCATCAACAGGACCCCTATACTTAGGCAGATTGGAAATAAAATTACTCCTCCATGGTCTGCTAACAGAGCAACTTAACAGCAAGGAACTACCTTGGGGCTGACCAACAATAAGTTCACTTGTCCAGGGCCTGCCCACCAGAATGACTTGGTTAATTTTTTCAACTCAGCACCAGGACACCACCACTTGGAAAAGGGCAGCCCATACACAGGGGAGGTCAAATGGGAGGACTAACACCCCAATAACAATCAGAAGAGAAGCTTACTCTACAGAGAAAGCAAGCACCGAAGCCCTGAAGTCCAATGAAAGGCATTGGCAAGACCGAGTCTCCCCACAAAAACTTAGGACAGTGTAGGATTAGAGTCCAATCATCTCATAAAAACATCAAGGAGGGGGCATCTAGGTGGTGCAGTGAATAGAGCACCAGACCTGGAGTCAGGAGGACCTGAGTTCAAATCTGACCTCAGACACTTGACACTTAGAACCTGTGTGACCTTGGGCAATTCACTTAACCCTCATTGCCCAACCAAAAAAAAGCTTGAGTATTGACAGTTACTACAGTGATAGGGAAAATCAAGGAATAAACAAAGAGGAGGACAATAGTAACATAATGTCTACAGGGGAAGCTACAAAGAAAAATGTGAATTCGTTTCAGGCAGAAAATGAATTCCTGGAAGAGCTTAAAAAGGACTTTAAAAAGCAAATTATAGAAGTAGAAGAAAAATTGGGGAAAGAAATAAAAGCAATGCAAGAGAATCAAGAAAAAGCAATAAAAAAAAATTACTGAGGAAAATAACTCCATAAAAACCAGATTTAGCCAAATGGAAAAGGAAGTACAAAAGGTCACTGAAGAAAAGAATTCTTTAAAAATTAGAATTGCACAAATGGAAACTAATGACTCTATGAGATACTAAGATACAATACAACAAAACCAAAAAAAAAGTTAAAAAGTAAAAAAAAAAATAGAAGAAAATGTGAAATTTCTCATCAGAAGAACAACAGACCTAGAAAATAGATCCAGGAGAGATAATATAAGAATTATTGGACTACCAGAAAGCCAAGATAAAAAAAATAAAAGCCTGGACAATAACTTTCAAGAAATTATCAAAGAAAACTTGGCCTGATATGTTAGAATCAGGGGGCAAAATATAAATTGAAAGAATCCATCAATCACCTCCTGAAAGATCCCAAAATGAAAATCCCTGGGACATCATAGCCAAATTTCAAAGCCCAGAGATCAAGGAAAAAAGCATTGAACGCAGCCAAAAAGAAGCAATTCAAATACCGTGGAAATACAGTCAGAATCATACAGGATTTGTTGGCTTCCATATTAAAGAATTGCAGGGCTGGGAATATAATATACTAACAGGGAAAGGAGATAGGTTTACAACCAAGAATCATCTGCCAAGCAAAATTGAATATATTCTTTCAGGGGGAAAATGGATATTTAATGAAATAGAGGACTTTCAGGCATTTCTGATTAAAAGGCAAAAGTTGAATTAAAAATTTGAACTTCACACACAAGAATGAAGAGAAACATAAAAAGGTAAAAAAAAGAAACAAAAAAGAAAAAATGTAAGGTTAAACTGTTTATAATCATATATAATTGTACAATTGTATTTGTAAATCTTAACAACTTTATTGTAAGAACAATTAGGAGTGTGTGTGTATATGTATATATGTTTATATGTATATATGTGTGTATAAATGTATATATATATGTATATATGTATGTATGTATAAGTGTGTGCATATACATACATACATATATATATATATATATATAGAGAGAGAGAGAGAGAGAGAGAGAGAGAGAGAGTAGAGGCCAAATTTAATATGGGGAGAGGTAATTGGGTGGCTCGCTATAATAATGGGGTTCAGAAAATAATGAAGGACTTCTAGGTCCAAAGTTTCCTCTCTTCAAACTGCCTTTTTTAGTTATTTCTCCCAGGCTAATAAGAAAGGAGATTAACAGCCCCTTTTTCATGAACAAATCAGGTTTTATTAATGGGAATAAAATATATAACAAATGTGAAGTTAATAAAGCCAGGGACAAGGGAATAAGGGAAGAGAAAAATGGATAAGCTCTGTGGCTCTAGCAAAAACTGACTCAATCCCCAAACTTGCTTCCATCTCAGGTAATTCAAAGAGCTGGCCTTGTTTCTATTAACTCACCACCTGGGGTCTATAGTTTCTATAGGAGTCAGCTGTGCAGCTCCTCTCCAGTCCGCTCTTGCAAGCTCACCAACAGGAAAAAGAGTGCTCCCAGAGTCAGTGTTTTCTCTTCTACTTTTTCTCTCCCTCCCCCAAAAGGGAGGTCCTTCAAGTTGCTTGAGTGAGAGTGGTCCCCCTGGTGATGTCAGTAGTATACATCACTCAGGGCAGGCCAGTTGTGGCCTATAACCAATCATCCCAAGTAGGTACTTAGTTGGTCTCTCAAACAATATTAAATCAATCAGGTGGGACCCTTAGGTGTCTGACAAATTCTATTATTTTATCACTATACACACACACACACACACACACATATATGAGAGAGAGATGTGATCACAAGATGATATCAAAGGGTATGCACAGTTCCATAGCCCTTTGAGCATAGTTCCAAATTGCTCTCCAGAATGGTTGGATCTTTTCACAAGTCCACTAATAGTTCATTAGCATCCCAGTTTTCCCACAATCCCTCTGACAACCAATATTTTCCATTTTTGTTTTATTTGCCACTCTGATAGGTGTGATGAAATGCCTCAGAGTTATTTTAATTTGCATTTCTCTGATCAATAGTCATCTAGAGCATCTAGGATACTATGTGATTATAGATAGCTTTGATTTATTTGAGAACTACCTGTTCATATCGTTAACTATTTATCAATTGGGGACTGACTTGTATTTTTTATAAATTTGATTCACTTCTTTATATATTTGAGAAATGAGACCTTTATCAGAGCTATTTCAAAAATTCTTTCCCAGTTTTCTACTTCCTTGTAATTTTTGCATTAGTTTTGTTTGTGCAAAAGCTTTTTAATTTTATATAATCAAAATGATCTATTTTACATTTTATTTTAGTCTCTATTTCTTCTTTGGCCCTAAATTCTTCCTCTGCCCATAAATCTGATAGATAAAAAATTCCATGCTCTCTTAATTTGTTTATGGTATCATAATTTATGTGTAAATCATATACCCATTTTGACCTTATTTTAGTATATGGTGTGAGATGTTGATCTATACCTCATTTCTGCCATAGTGTTTTCCAGTATTTCCAGCAGTTTTTGTCAAATAATGATTTTTTTCCAAAAGTTTGGATCTTTGAGTTTATCATATACTAGATTAACATAGTCATTTACTCTAGTGCAATTTCTATCTATTCTACTCCACTGATCTACCTCTCAATTTCTTAGCTAGTACTAGAATGTTTTGAGAATTACAGCTTTATAATACAGTTTGAGATCTAGTGTTGCTAGACCACATTCTTCCATATTTTTTCATTGATTCCTATGATATACTTGTATTATTTTTCCAAATGAATTTTATTATTTTTTCTAACTCCATAAAATATTTTTGATACTTTTATTGGTATAGAACTGGAATTATCATTTTTATTTATTTTTAGCTATATTTAACCATAAGCAATTAATATTTTCCATAAATCATCAGCATTTCTATATCTTACCAAAAAAGTCCAGCAAAAACAGATAAGAGAAATTCCAAATAAAATAACTGTGGCCAATATAAAATACTTAGGGGTCTACCTTCCAAAACAAACACAGCAACTATATGACAAGAAGTATAAAATACTTTTCAGAAAAATAAAGTCATATCTAAACAATTGAAAAAATATTAATTACTTATAGGTAGAGTCAATAGAGTAAAAATGACAATTCTACCTAATTTTTTTATTTAGTTCTATATCAATAAAACTATCAGAAACATTTTATAGAGCTAAAGAAATAACAACAAAATTCATCTGGAAAACCAAAAGTTCTAGGATACTATGGGAATCAATGAAGAAAAAAATACAAAAGAAGGTGCTAGTCTGGCAGTATAAGATCTCAAATTGTACTATAAATTGCTAATTATCAAAGTATTCTGGTACTGACTAAGAAATAGAGAAATAGATCAGAGGAATAGAATAGATAGAAACTACACTATAGTAAATGACTATAATAATCTAGTATATCATAAACCGAAATGTACAAGCTTTTGGAATAATGTGGAAATTTATTTTGATTTGGGGACCCTGGCTTTGGGCTGAGATTGAAGAGCCTTAGGCCCTCAGGGTTTTTTCTGTGTGGAAGGGGCTGGTACCCCTCCCCCTCCACTTCAACTGAACCAAAAAAGCCCTGAGGGCTTTTCTGGAGGTCAGCCAGCTGGGGGGAAAAAAACAAAGAAGCCCCAGCTCCCTCTGCCCTTAGAGGATCTATCCCAGAGATCCTGTGTTTGTCCAGGCTGGGCTTTGGCATAGCACATGCCTAGGTCCCAGGCTTGGGCATGGCCCCTGGGTGTGGTCAACCCTCCTTGGCCCAGCCCTAGTCCAGCTGGCTGATTACTTTGGCGCGTGCACGTGCGTGTGTGCGTGTGTGTGTGTGTGTGTGTGTGTGTGTGTGTGTGTGTGTGTGTGGCAGGGCAGGGCAGGGAGCCCCGAGGTTTGAGTGGTTAGAAGGAAGATATATACCAGGGACTTAGACAGCAAGGGGGGTGGGGACAGATGAAGGAGCAGACAGGCAGAACAGGAGGCAGTGAGACCAGAAGATTAGGAGAAGAGAAGGACTCTAGAGTCCTGAAGTAGGCTAATCAGCAGTCAGTCACACTCACTTAATTCAATCAGTTTAGATTAATCTCCAGGTAGGCCTTTGAGTATCTACTAAATCCCATTATTTTATCACACCATCAATTGCAGAAATGCAAATTAAAACAACTCTAAGGTGTCACTTCACACCTATCAGAGTGGCAAATATATAACAAAAATAATAAATATTGGTTGTTGGAGGGATTGTAGGAAAACTGGGATGTTAATGTACTATTGGTGGAATTGTGAAAAGATCCAACCATTCTGGAGAGCATTTGGAATTTTGCCTAAAGGACTATAGAATCAAGCACACCCTTTGATCCAGCAATACCATTATTTGGTTTATATCCTAAAGACGTTCCCAAAAAAGAGAAAAAGACCTATTTGTACAAAAATATTTATAGCAGCTCTTTTTGTGATGGCTAAAATTTGGAAATCAAAGGAATGTCTATCAATTGGGTAATGGCTAAACAATCTGTGGTATATGATAGTAATGGAATCTTATGGTACAATAAAAAATGACAAATAGGATGATGTCAAAAAAGCCCAGAAAGACATGTATGAAATGATGTATTGGGAATGAGTAGAACCAAGAGAACACTGTACACAGAGACAACAATATTATTTGATGAATAACTGTGAATGACTTGACTATTCTCAACAATATGTTAATCCAAGACAATCCAAAAAAAATACTGATGAAATATACTACCCACCTCCCAAAAAAAGAACTGATATTGAAGGAAGAGAATGAAGCATGTTATTTTCTCATTTTCATTAAGTGGCAAATCTGATGATGTTTTGCATGATACGTATAACCCGTATCAGATTGTTTGCCACCTTGGGAAGGGAAGAGGAGAGGGAAGGAAGGAGGGATAGAGATTGGAAGAGAAAAATCTAAATAAAAATGTTTAATTTGGAAAAAAAATTTACAAGGTGGAGGAGGGGTGTGTTGGGGTCAGGAAGTATATATATATATATATGAATTCATATACAGATACGAAATACATATGTAGTGCTTACATGAGTTATTTAGGTTTTATTTATATAGTATTTTATCTAAACAAATTTGTCATATATATAATTGATATAATTTGATACATATATATTATTTATAAAACAATCATTTAAAAACTTAAAATACTAAGTTATATGAATTAGCATATATCTAGGTATATCTAAATATAATAATATAGAAAATTTACATTATACATGTCATAGATGTGTATATATATGTTTGATATGTGTTAATTTAATTATATATCACTAATAAAAGTAAAATTAAAAAAATATTTTTCACTTATTTAGATATGACTATTTCTGTGAAAAGTTTTTTTTTTATTTAAAAAAAAATTTTTTTAGTTCTGGTCATATGGTTGCTCTGTTTGTCTTGGGAGGTAGACTCCCAAGTATTTTATATTGGCCACAGTTATTTTAAATGGAATTTCTCTTTCTATCTGTTGTTGTTGGACTTTATTGGTAATATATAGAAATGCTGATGATTTATGTGGGTTTATTTTTTAAGTAGCTTTTTTTTTTGGTGAGGTAATTGGGATTAAGTGACTTGCCCAGGGTCACACAGCTACTGGGGTACTCCCGACTCCAGGGCTGGAGCTCTATCCACTGTGCCACCTAGCTGCCCCCTCAAGTAGCTTTTTATTTGATTCTCTAGGATTTTCTAAGTATAACATCATATCATCTGCAGAGTGATAGTTTTATTTCCTCATTACCTATTCTAATTCCTTTAATTTCTATTTCTTCTCGTATTGATATAGCTAATATTTCTAATACAATAGGAAATAATAGAAGTGATAATTACCATCCTTGCTTCACCTCTGATTGTATTGGAAAGGCTTTTAAGTTATTCCCATTACAAATAATTCTTTCTGGTGGTTTTAGATAAATAGTACTTATCATTTTAAATGAAGCATCTTTTATTTCTGTGCTCTCTAGTGTTTTTAATTGGAATAGATGCTGTATTTTTTGAAGGCCTTTTTTGCTTCTATTGAGATAATCATATGTTTCAGTTGCTTTTGTTATTTATATGGTCAATTATGCTGATAGTTGTCTTAATAATAAACCACCCTGACTTCCTAGTATAAATCCCACCTGATCATAGTGTATGATCCTGCTGATACATTGCTGTAATCTTTTTGTTAGTATATTATTTAAAAATTTTGGATCAATATTCATTAGTAAGATTTATCTATAATTTTCTTTCTATGTTTTGGCTCTTCCTGGTGTGGGAACATATTTGTCTCATAAAAGGGATTTGGTAGGACTCTACTTATTTTTTCAAATAAATTATATTGTATTGGGATTAATTGTTCTTTTAAAGTTCGGTAGAATTCACTTGTGAATCCATCTGGTCCTGGGGTTTTTTTCTTAGGAAGTTCATTGATGAATTGTTTAGTTTCTTTTTATAAAATTGAGTTATTTAAATATTTTATTTATTCTTCTGCTAATCTGGATAATTTGTATTTTTGTAAATGTTCATCCATTTCATTTAGATTGTCAAATTTATTGGAATAAAATTGGGCAAAATAGTTCCTAATAATTGTCTTAATTTGCTCTTCATTGGTTGTAAATTCACCCCTTTCATTTTTGATTCTATTAATTTAGTTTCCTTTTTTTCCTTTTTTGGATCAAATTGACCAAGTTAATATGACCAAACATTTAAAGAACAATTCATTCTAATACCATACAAATTATTTGGAAAATATAAGTGAAAAAGGAGTTCTACCAAATTCCTTTTATGACACAAATATAGTATTGATACCTAAAATAGGCAGAGCCAAAACAGAGAAATAAAATTATAGGAGGCAGCTAAGTGGCACAGTGGATAAAGTACCAGCCCTGGATTCAGAAGGACCTGAGTTCAAGTCCAGTCTCTGACACTTGAAACTTACTAGCTCTGTGACCTTCAGCAAGTCACTTAACCCTCATTGTCCTGCAAAAAAATAGAAAAAAAAAAGAAAAGAAAAAGAAAGAAAAAAAATTATAGACCAATTTTCCTAATGCAAAAATCTTAAATAAATTATTAGCAAGGAGATTACAGCAATTCATCACCAGGATGACACAGTATGACCAATGCATTTTATACAAGGAATGCAGGGCTGGTTTAACATTAGGAAAACCATCAACATATTCAACCACATGAATAACAAAATTAACTAAATGTTATGATTACCTTACCTCAATTGATGCAGAGCAAGGTTTTTTTTTTTTTTTTTTGCAGGACAATGAGGGTCAAGTGACTTGCCCAGAGTCACACAGCTAGCAAGTATTAAGTGTCTGAGGCTGGATTTGAACTCAGGTCCTCCTGAATCCAAGGCCAGTGTTTTATCCACTATGCTACCTAGCTGACTTAGAGCAAGCTTTTGACAAAATATAGCACTCATTCCTATTAAGATCATGAGAGAGCACAGGGATGAGTGAAGCTTTCCTTAAAATAATAAGCAGTATCTACCTAAAACCATCAGCAAACTTAATATGTAAGGGGAATAAGTTAGAAGCATTCCCAATAATATCAGGGATGAAGCAGAGGTATCTTTTATCACCTCTATTATTTAATATTTTACTAGAAGTTTTAGCATTAGCAATAAGAGAAGAAAAAGGAATTAAAGGAATTAGAATAGGCAAGGAGGAAGAAAAAAACTATTACTGTTTGCAGATGATATGATGGTGTACTTAGAGAATCCTAGAGGATCAATGAAAAAACTACTTGAAACAAAAACTTTAGCCAAGTTGCAGGATATAAAATAAATCCACATAAATCAACAGCATTTCTATACATGACCAACAAAGCTCAATAGCAAGAGAAAGTGAGAGAAATTCTTTTTAAAGTAACTGTAGAAAATATGAAATAATTGAGAATTTATCTGCCAAGACAAATACAGGAACTCTATGAACACTCTTACAAAACACTTTTCACACAAATCAGATCAGGTATAAATAATTGGAAAAATATCATTTGCTCAAAGATAGGCCAAGCTAGTATAATAAAAATAACAATTCTACCTAAATTAATTTACTTGTTTAGTGCCATGCCAATAAGACTAGCTAAAATTATTTTATAGATCTAGTAAAAATAATAAACACAATTCATCTGAAAGAACAAAAGGTCAAGAATATCAAGGGAACTAATGGAAAAAAATGCACTGCAAGGGGGGCTAACTATACCAAATATGAAGCCATACTATAAAGTGACAGTCATCAAAACCATTTGGTACTAGCCAAGAAATAGAGTGGCAGATCAATAGAATAGGTTAGGCATAGGAGACACAGTAGTAAATGACTTTAGTAATCTTCTGTTTGATAAACCCAAAGACAACAACTTCTGGGATAAAAAACTCACTATTTGACAAAAACTACTGGGAAAACTAGGAGATAGTAGAGCATAAACTAGGCATAGACCAACATCTTACACCATATACCAAAATAAGGTTAAAATGAGTACATGATTTGGACATAAAAGGTGATACTATAGGTAAATTAGGAGAGGAAGGAATAGTTAATCTCTTAGATCTATGGAGAGGAGAATAATTTATGATCAAACAAGAGATAGAGAACATTATGAAATGCAAAGTGAATGCTTTTGATTACATTAAATTAAAAAAAAAGTTTTTTTTTTCTACAAACAGAAGCAATACAGCCAAAATTAGAAAGGAAGCAGAAAGCTGAGAAATTAATTTTCACAGCCAGTGTTTCTGATAAAGGCCTCATTTCTAAAATATATAGGGAAATAAATCAAATTTATAAGAATGCAACTCATTCCCTAAATGAGAAGTGGTCCAAGGATATGAACAGTCAGTTTTCAGATGAAGAAATCAAAGCCATCCATTGTAATATGAAAAAAGTTCTCCAAATCACTATTGATTAGAGAAATGCAAATTAAAACAACTCTGTGAGATTGGCTAATATGACAAAAAAGGAAAATAATAAATGTTGGAGAAGCTGTGGAAAAATTGGAACACTAATTCTTTGTTGGTTAAGTTGTGAACTGATCCAACCATAATGGAAAGCAATTTGAAACTATGTCTAGGTCTATATACTAAAGAGATCATAAAACAGGGAAAAGGACCCACATGTACAAAAGTATTTATAGCAGTTCTCTTTGTGGTAAAAAAGAATTGGAAACAAAGGGAATGCCTATCAATTGAGGAATGGCTAAGCAAGTTGTGGTATATGAATATAATGGAATACTATTGTGCTATAAGAAATGATAAGGAGGAAGATTTCAGAAAAACCTGGAAAAACTTGAGTGAAATGATGCTGAGTGAAGTGAGCAGAACCAGGAGGAAAGTGCACACAGTAATAGCAACATTGTATGATCATCAACTGTGATAGACTTTGCTCTTCACAGCAATACAATGATCTAAGACAATTCCAAAGGACTAATTATGAAAATGTTCTCCACATCCAGAAAAAAAGGAACTATGGATTCTGAATGCAGATTTAACCATACTATTTCTACATTTTTGTGGGTTTTTTTACATTTTTCCTTTTGTTCTGACTCTTCTTTAACAACATGACTAATGTAAAAATTAGATTAATGTGATTATAGATATATAACCTATGTAGATTGCTTTCTGTCTTGGGGATGGGGAGGGAAATAAGAGGGAGAAAAATTTGCATCTAAAACGCTTATGGAAACAAATGTTGAAAACTATCTTTATGTGGAACTGGAAAATAATAAAATACATTTAGGATTTAAAAAAGAAAGACAAAAAAAAATCCTAAAAAAAGAAAAAAAAATCCCTGTGACCAGATGGATTCACAAGCAAATTCTACCAAACATTTAAAGAAAAATTAATTCCAATACTATGTAATTTATTTGAAAAAATAAGTGAAGAAGAAGAAGAAGAAAACTGGGAAAGAATTTTCAAAACAAATAGGTCTGTTAAAGGCCTCGTTTCTCAAATATATAAATAACTGAGTCAAATTCATAAGAATAAAAGTCATCCCCCAATTGAGAAATGGTCAAAGGATATGAACAGGTAGTTATCAGACAAAGAACTCAAAGCTATCTTTAATCATATGAAAAAATGCTCTAGATGACTATTGATCAGAGAAATACAAATTAAAACAACTCTGAGGTATTACCTCACACCTATCAGAATGGCAAATATAAAAAAAATGGAAAATATTGGATGGTGGAGGGGATGTGAAAAGCTGGGAAGCTAATCCACTGTTGTTATACTTGTGAAAAGATGCAACCCTCCTGGAGAGTAATTGGGAACTATGCCCAATGTACTATAGAACTATACATACTCTTTGATCCAGCAGTACCACTGCTAGGTTTATATCCAAAAAATATCTCCCCAAAGAGAGAAAGATCTATTTGTACAAAAGTATTTATAGCAGCTGGTTTTGTGGTAGCTAAGAATTGGAAATCAAAGGAATGCCCATCAATTGGAGAATGGCTAAGCAAGCTATGGTATATGATGGTGTTGGAATATTATTGTGCTATAAGAAATGACAAGCAGGATGACTTCAGAAAGTCCTGGAAAGACTTGCATGAACTGACGTATAGTGAAGAGGGCAGAACCAACAGAACATTGTGCACAGAGACAGGAATATTGTGGGTTTTTTATTTTGTTTTGTTTGTTTCTTTTTGTTTTTTCGTGAGGCAATTGGGGTTAAGTGACTTGCCCAGGGTCACACAGCTAGTAAGTGTTAAGTGTCTGAGGCCAGATTTGAACTCAGGTCCTCCTGAATTCAGGGATAGTGCTCTATGCACTGGGCCACCTAGCTGCCCCACCAATATTGTTTGATGAAGGACTATGAAAGAATGAACTATTCTCAACAATACAATGATCCAAGACAATCCCAAAGGACTAATGAACAATCATACTATCAACCTCCAAAAAAAGAACTGATATTGATAGAACACTGAATGAACTATACAATTTTCACTTTCTTTCATTTTTTTCTTTTTTTTCAAGTTTTCTTTTACAAAATGACTAATATGTTAATGTTTTACATAATTGTACATGTATAACCTCTATCTGATCGCTTCCTGAGTCAGGGAGGGGTAGGGAAGGGAGGCAAAGAAGGATAAAAATTGGAACCCAAAAACATAAATAAAAATGTTTATTACAAAAAAACAATCATTATGGTCCTTTAATTATGTCCCTGTTTTACAGGTAATTTTGTTACAGTAGACAACATATTTTCTACCTTTTAAAATAATTTTACTTTTTTAATATTTCTTAGTATCTCAAGAGTCATGGAGTTCTCTTTGCTATATTTTATTTACTAGGAAATCTATTTTTTCGGTAAGGGTTCCCCATCTTTTGCTCTAAGATGTTCTTTTTCTCCTTTTTATTTTTCTCCTTCTGATATATAATTTACTCATAATTTCATTTAAATATCTTTTGCTTATTTTTTCTAGCCATTCATATATTCTTTTTGAACAAGGAATTTTATTCTTTCTTCTAAGGTTCTGTTTTTAGTTGTTCTGCATTTTTTCTTATCTTCAGAATGACCTCTTAGACTTTTTTTGAACCCCATCATATTTCTTCACTTTGTTGGGCATTTTATATTGTTTCTTTCCACTTTCAGTTTATTCCTTGCATTGAAATTATTTGCTCTGACTAATCATATTCAAATTTCCTGCATGGGTTGTATAGGCCTTCTTTGGTACTTTTCCCCTTTGTGGTTTTCGTTGTTTGTGGTATCTGGTTACAGTGGCTAATATTCAATCTCACTATCTACCTCAATCTTTGGTTTGTGTATTAGTTTCCTGTTGGTTAATCCATACTGGGTTCTGGTATCAACTATTATTTGTCTTCCTTTGCTTGCATGATCCATTAAGGAGCTGATTCCAATACCTTCTGTGGCCTTGACAGATTCCAGAAGGATGATGGAGATCACACTTCACTGGTCTCAGACCTCATGTACAGCAACTATCTCCCAGCCTAGAGCTGTCAGTTAGGTTTTAAGATTGCTCAGTTCTCTGCTAAGGACTCCTGTGCTCTGACGAGTAAAAGCTAAGTCCCAGTTTCTTGAACATTAACCTTTTGAGGCTGTTTCTGACCACTGCTTTGATTCTGGAAGTTCCCGCTTTGTTCTAGTTTTAGCTCTTTGATTACAGGAACTTTCTGTGCCTTGTAAACCACACTGAGAGCACTGACTGTCTTCAGATTCTTATGTGGCATTGTTGTTGTTGGGGTTTTCTTTGTGCTTGCTTCTCTAGCATCACTTTTCCTCTCTTTCAGTGACTTTAAACCTATGTCTTTTCACTGTTTTTCCTAACATGACCCCTGTTCCTATCTCTTCTTACTTTTGGTTCTTGTATTCTATAGTTTTTGTTTGTGTGGTGGAACATTTATTTTTTTTGTCTTTTGGGGGTACATTTGGGATATATGTGAGACCTGTATTTCTCTATGACCTTTCACATTCACATTTTAATTAGAACTTGTCAAGGCAACTTTGTAAGACTTTAAGTTTAAAAAGGGTATAAACTATAGTGAATGAGTGAGTGTTCACACTGCAAGTTCCTAACATGGATGAAATTAATACTCTGGCACTCTTTGTTTCCCAATCTCCTCAACTTCCACCCCCATCTCTGGCCAAAAATTACTCCAAAAATAGTAATGATGAGGAAATAAAAACAATAGCAACAAAAGAAAAAGATACTACATAAGGTTCTATGGAATATTAAATGAAAAATACATTGGTGTCTCTCCTTGAAGAATTTAAAATGGAATAAAAACAGAATGTGTTTATAAATACTTTCAGTATAAATTAGAATATCATAAGTGCAAAGGAGAGGGTGAAATTATTTCACCTGAAATTTTAAGGAGGGAGAGTTCTTGGTGATAGTAGATTTTTCATGGAGGAAGTGGCAACTGATGTAAGATTTGAAAGACAGGAACAAACAACAACAACAATAACAATAACAAAAACCAACCAAACAAACAAAAAACTTGAATTGGGAAAGATTAAGTGGAGGGTATTCTAGGTATAGAAGATAATGAAAAAAAAAAGCCCTGAAGGAGGAATCAGTATCATTATTCCAGAGAATCATCAGCAGTCCAATTTGGTATGCATATAAATACATGAAAGAGAATTGTTGTAAAATAGAGAATAGAAAGGTAGTTTGTTCTCAGATTATGTGAAAGGTTTAGAATTACAGGGTAAGGGATTTGGAAAGTATACATTTGGCAATGGAGAGGCACTGAAGGTTGTCAAATAATGGAGCTATACAACTAGATCTCTGTGTTAAAATTAATTTTATGGAAGTGCTCATGCTATATTGAAGCAAAGTCATAAAGATGGCACAGGGAGCAGTTAGGTAGAGTTATTGAGGACTTGAAGTGGCATGATACTACTAGAACCCAAAAGGAGATGATAGTGTGTGTGTGTGTGTGTGTGTGTGTGTCTGTGTGAGAGACAGAGAGAGAGAGAGAGAGAGAGAGAGAGAGAGAGAGAGAGAGAGAGACTACTGATCAGAGAAATGCAAATTATAACAACTCTGAGGTATCACCTCACACCAATCAGAGTGGCAAATCTAACAGTAATGGAAAATATTGGATATTCGAGGGGATGTGGGAAAGCTGGGATGCTAATCCACTGCTGGTGGACTTGTGAAAAGATCCAAACATTCTGGAGAGCAATTTGGAACTATGCCCAAAGGACTATAGAACTATGCATACTCTTTCATCCAGCAATACCACTGATAGGTTTATATCCAAAAAATATCCCCCAAAAAGAGCTGTTTTTGTGGTGGCTAAGAATTAGAAATCAAGGGAAGAGAGACTTCATCAATAGGCTTCTTACTTCTTCAGTTTCTGCTATCAGAGTGGTATTATTTGAATATTTGAGATTGATTATATATCTCCCAACAACATTAATTCAAGCTTTTGATTTATCCAGCCTGGCATTTTTCATGATATACTTTGCATAAAATTTAAAGAAATAAGGTGGCCTAGATCAGTAACTACAGGATTGTGGTTATCAGTGATGTTGAGATCTGTCTTTTGGACTTCTTTTGTGTGTTCTTGCCACCCCTTCTTATTCTTTTCTGCCTCTGCTAAGTCCCTAACATGTCTTTTATCATGCCCATTTTTGCAATTTTGCTCTAATTTTCTTAAAGAGATATGTTGTCTTTCCCATTCTGTTGTTTTTTCTATTTCTTTGCATTGCTCATTTAAAGAAACCTTATCTCTCCTTGCTATTCCCTGGGACATTCCCATTTAGTTGGTATATCTTTCCCTTTTCTCCTTTTCCTATTTGTAAAACCTCACTGTTTAGCTATTTTGCTTTCTTATTTTTCTTTGGAATGCTTTTTTTTTTGGTTGTTGCTCCCTCCTGTAAAATGTTGTGAACCTCTGTCCATTGTTCTTCAGGCATTCTATCTACCAGATCTAATCCATTAAACCTATTCATCACTTCTGCTTCATATTCATAAGAAATGTTACTTTATTTAATTCAAACCTCTAGAAAAATACTATTTGAAATACAAATCCACACTAGGCCTGATCCTCCCTTTCATGCACAAGAAGACGATGGCATTCATATAGGAATTATAGGCTACATTATTTCTAATCAGCAAGTTCTTTCTAACGTTGAGGTTATGCTTTGGTTCCAGGGTAGAATACTTGTCACCTAGGGAGTTAATGTGGCTGGGCTGGTATTCTGGAGGAGACAGAGAAAATGTATTAGGCTCTGAATGCTGCATCAGACAACTGTGCAATATCACCACTGTACTCTCAGCATGTCCTCCACTCTACATGGCACTTTGCTCAAAAAGAGGAGAGTGATTTTATACCTTGACCTCAACAAAGCACACAGGGACAATAGAATTGTCCTTGAGCACTCTTATAACTAGTACCCTCCTAGGGAGTGAAGGAAAACTTTGTGTCTATTGGATGACTATAGTTACCTATTATGAGAAAAATAAGGGGAAAAAAGATTGCACTTGATATATTTGAACATAGGGGTTTAGTTGCCTTTTCTGCTATTATAGATATCAAGAAGAGAAGCATCCTCTCTGAAAATATTTACAGTTTCCTTTAAAAAGACTATTCTTAAAAGGTTCATAATAAGAAAAATCAAATCAGATCTGTTGTGCTAAAGTACAATCATATTCAAGTTACAAGCACTAAAACAACAGCAACAACAACTCAAAGATTTTGCAATGAAATAGAAGTTGGTGAATTGCTATTTTCCTTTTCTTTTTTCCTCCTCTTTATTCACATTTACCTCATGAGGGTATCTGACATTAAAATGGAAATTGAACATCAAAAAATAAGTAGAATCATTGAAAAACCATATCAACTCACTCAAGGTAAAAGAAAAAAAATTTTTTTTCTTTTGTCTCTAGAGTACCTAACCAGCAGCAAAGGTAAAATGATCTTACATATGCTATCTTGTGTGTGGATGAGTAAATCACAGGATAACGGGAGTTACTTTATTATGCTAGCTTTGTCCAATTTAATTTTTTTGCAAAACTGAAATATTTATAGCATGCTAGCCTGTTTTATGTTTCTTTTGTTTGGGAAAAGGTGGAGAGGCAACACATTGTACATATTGGTTCATGCTCTCATTAAGAAATGATATGTAGAATCTTTCCATATCTTGAAACCCCACAATTTGTGTTAGAAAATTAATTTTAATCCCTTTGTACCATTGCAAAGCTGTTGCCCAGTGCCTATATACCAACCTCATAATCATTGATTTCCCCCTAACTTTCAGGGAGAACAAAATGAATCCAGTGAAATCCTGTCAATTAAACTTAAACATATTTCACTAAATAAACATTGCTTATAAGATTCCTTTCAAGTTTCACTGATGCATACTTAATTTATACAATGCCATTGTTTGGGAATATCATGGAATTTGATTTTAGGGACACTGTATGGGCCCACTTAAGTTAGGATTTCAGAACAATTTTAGAAGTACTTCCTATAATATAACTCATATAGATGGAATATTTGGTTTTGAGATCCCTATTTCTTGATTATTTTACAGTTTAATGTATAACTTCATGTAGTGAACATCTAGAATCGCCTCCTGGCAGGGAGAAAGAGTAGTCTACATGCTTGGGGTCATAGATTAAAAAAAAAATATTAGGATTCTTTGCATAGATAGGAGATAAATCAGATAGAGAAAACCCAAATGTAGTCATCATGATGGAGTAGATGAGCATTAACCTTTTCAGCAAGACATTAATTTGGGTCAGGAAGTAAATCTATGAAGCCATCAAGTAGAAAAAGACACCAAACCTTTGCTGCTTTATTGAAGAACTGTCCAAGATGATACATGTTCTCTGTGTATAATAATACATAAAAATTAAGAGCTAGAATTTAGATAGTGCTTTAGCATGTACAAAGTGCTTTACAAATATCTCATTTAATTCTCAAAACAACCAAGTGAGGATGATGCTATTTTTGTTATCCCTATTTTACAGATGAGGAAATTGAGGCAGGCAGAAATTAAATGGTTTGCCCAAGGTCACACAGCTAAGAAGTGCTTGAAACAGGATTTGAACTCAGGTCATCTTGACTCCAAATTTAGCCTTTGGTTAAGTAGCTACACTACTATACACACATGTATAATATATGTACAAATACATGTGTGTATGTATATAATAGAAATTATTTATATATTATATGTAATTATTTTATACATTTTACATATACATATATTATGTATGTTCGTGTACAAACATGTGTATGTAAGTATGTATGCATGTATACATTCATAATACAGTGTTAAGAAGAAAAGGGTAGAAATGAGTAGAAAGAAAATTGAAATTTGGAGGCAGAATACCTGGGTTCTAATCCTGACTTTGTCATAATAACATGGTTGATCTTAGGCAAGTCAAAGCTTCTCTCACACTGTAACCTCCTCTCATCTTCACAGTTGAGGACCTCAGCTAGTGCTTTCCTAAGAAAAAAGAAGCTATTCTCTGTGAACTCCCTTTTCTCCCCTTTTCTCTATTTACTGAGCCTTTAACATCATCCATCCTCCCCTTTGTTGCCAGAGTGACCTTTCTACAGCACCACATCACTCCCTTATTCAATCCCTTATTACATGCCTACTGTAATGATTGGAATGATGCCACCTGCTGGAGATTTACTGTAGGAAAGCTCCACCATGAGGAGAAGGTGTCTGATGTCAAGCCATACAGCCTTTCTTTGGCTTCAGGAAGTGATATTTCCTTGTGGGAGGAAGACGGGGCGAGGCTGGCATTCTGACCATGAAGAAGAAAGCTGAATCTCTGTCTTCTGATCTTCTGGTTGGGTAATTTCCCCTCCCCTGTCCCTTTAAATTGGAAAGTACTGCTAAGTACTGGCTGTTTTCCCTTTAAATTTTCAAATGGGTTTTTTAAACTCCCTGCATCCCCGATTTCTGATTTTAGTCTGTTTAACCAGACAAATAGGGGAATAAGATCATGTTAGTGCTTTGTTTTTGTGGATTTTCTATTTTTTCTTTTTATTTTTGTTAGAAGAGCAAGCAAGGTGCTCTCCCAACCATGCCTTTTCAGAGAAACCTCTGACTCCTGCATTTTTTTTCAAATTGTATTTCTCAGAGTTTCTCTTCTGGAGGCAATGTCCCAACCACATCTAGAAGCAGTCGGGGGAGAGGAAACCAGGTCTGAGTGGAAAACAAGTCTGATTCCCCAGCTATGCACCACATGGGAGAGGTGGTCCTGCCCGCTCCTCTCGGGACCACACCCCCTCCCCTTCCTCTGGTGCCACCTCCTACTTTTCCCATGGCTATGCTTCTTGATCCTCCTGCAAGGGAAGTCAAGAAATCTTTCTCAGGTCCTGATCTTGGGCATGCACACCTTTCTCTACATGCATTTTCAGCTTCTACTTAGTTGCTGAAGCAGTCAGCCTCAGCCTTTCCCTAGCCTGGCTGTGATTCTGACTCGCCCTGCTGTGGTTCTCTCAAACCAACCTTAGAAAACCCTTTAAATTCCAGATATGCTTACTTTGTTAATCTGCTTTTGTCTTTAATTAGTAGCCTTATAAATCATTTATATTATGAAAGGACTGACAGACAATATAGGGGGGTTAAAGAAGACAAACTTGAGCTGAATAAAAATGACAATCATCATATTTCAAGATGACATATTTTGCGGAAATGTAGAAGTAAACAGCAAGGTATTAATATGAGTATTGGGGATTTTAGATAATGGAATCAAAAGTGTTCTAAATTTACTCAGAGAAATGATGTCAGTTCAGAGGTTACATAGGATTTCTATGCTATTACATCTACATTTTGAAATTAATGTTATGGGTATATTTTCATGCTTTTCAGATTGTGTTTTATATTTAGCTTTAAAAAAAGAGGGAATATTTGTAAAAGCTTTTAATAGTCATGTGATCAAGTTTATATTTTGTAATACTTTTGTTAATGTTAGGTTCATATTCATTTATATTTCCCTAGTTTGAATTTCATTATCTTTTATTCTTTCATGTGTATTTTCTTCTATTCATTCATCTATCTAATTTTGAAACAATGCAAGATGGTTTTGATTTAATAATACAATGTTAATTCTGGGAGTATTGTGCTCCCATATTCTGAGTTGTTTTTGTTATTTTTTTCTTCCAACTGATTATTTGATCGAACTCTATGAAACATTTCCCGAGCAAATTGGTTGCCATGGAAAGTATAAATTGATTCTAGAAATATTATTTTTGATAAGCATATTTTTTTAAATGAGGGGCACATTTGTAAATGTTTTCTTTTTTCAAAAAAGTTTTCTTTAAGATTGTGTTGTATTTTAACTTGTATTTAAATGTGTTCTGATTTTTCAAAAAAAGTAATTGTATACTTAGTAAAAAATAGGTATTATTTGAAATTATTGCATTACTGTATATTATATTCTGATTCAAGGTACATTCACATTTTTGTGATCAGTATTGTCCTCAATTTTTAATTCCATATGAGACTTGGATTATGGGAACGTATCATTTAAGACATTAACTTGCCTTCATTCTGAGTAATCAGATGCTATTTGGCCAGGATGCCATCCGATCACAAGCGGAATACGTGCAAGAGTAGACACTGAACTGTCACATGAGGGGATACATGCATATAGTCAAGGTATGGCCAAGGGAATGGCTTTTGACAAATGTTGAGGTTGGTTTCTCTTGGTTTAATTTTTCCCCGCCATAATATTGTACAGATGGCTGGATGTTTTCATCCTACCCATCTCATTCTACAAATGGCTTCTATGCCCCTTCCTATATGACTGATGCCATAGATGTCTCAATCTCATGCATCTGATTAAGTCTGACTCAGTTTCCTCCAATATGTTTGGTGGCATGGATATAAATCCCATCCACCTATTTTAAGCCTGGCATACTGCATGGGCAGTATATATTGCTCAAGCGTGGGAATGCTCATAAACCATCATTTATCTGTTCTTTTATGGTAACCCCCATAATTATCTCAGGTGTTATGATAAATACAGTGCTGAATTTACCCTTGACCCCTGTTACCAATTATATTAGATTCTTTAACTTCTCATAATGGCATGAAGATAATTAGGCAGATGAGGCAAAAAGTGATGAAACAAAGATAAAAAATTACTGTAGAAATATTAAGTTTTAGGGGACTGTAATAATATTAAGTTTTAGAAAATGTTTCAATTTTTCTTTCATTATAAGTTTCATGTGTAAAAAATAAGATTCTGAATTCCCTTAGACATGTTTTTAAGAACTCTCACTGTTTGATTTTATTATTGACAAAGCTATTTTAAAATTGTGTTAGGGGAAGGAGCCAAGATGACGGAGGAGAGGCTGTGACTCCCACAAGCTCCCGATAAACCCGTCCATTCACGCCCAAATAATGCGGTAAAAATCAAAACCCAGAACAGCCTAATGCACATAAGAATAGAGTGAGACTGTTTCTCCACAAAAGAGGGCAATTCTGATCACCTACTGATCAGGCTGAACAGCTCAGCGTGCGGTCCGGACCCAGCCAGGGACAGTGCTTCCAGCACATGTCAGAGTCTTCAGCACCAGCAGCTTCTGAGGCTCCGATCACAGACTGGGGAGGGGGTTCGGAGGTAGGCCGGGGTGAAGTGGAGGCAGTATCTACTGGAGTTGGGGCAAAGCGCCCTGGGTCTTAACCAGTGGGCTGAATTGAGTGGTGGTGGCCCAGTGGGGGAGGGGTAAAAACACGCCAAGCTTCTGACCATAGAGAATCAGAGTTCAATCAGACTTCTGATTCCCGTCAAAGAGAAAGCGGCTGTGATTACTCACAAGCCAGGCAGGCTGAGAAGAAACCCAATCACCCCCTGGGCCACGCTGTAGCACGAACGGTGTGTCCGGGAAGCAGCGCTATACTTTAAGGAGTAAAAAGTCAAGAAACTGTAAGCCAGGATGAGTAGGTAGAGAAAACAGAAGACCATCGAAAACTTCTTTGGGGGAAAGGTAGACCACAATACATCCTCAGAAGAAGAAGATAATAATAGGGTCAAAGCTCCAACATCCAAAGCTTCCAAGAAAAATATGAACTGGTCTCAGGCCATGGAAGCTCTCAAAAGGGACTTTGAAGAGAAAGTAGGAGAGATAGAAGGAAGATGTAGAGAAAGAGAGGAAGGAATGGAAAGAGAAATGAGAGCAATGCAGGAGAGTCATAAGAAAAAAGTCAACAGTTTGAAAAGCCAAATGGAAAAGGAGATTAAAAAACTGTCTGCTGAAAATAATTGCCTAGGAATTAGGATTGAACAAATGGAAGCTAGTGACCTTTTGAGAAACCAAGACACAGTAAAGCAAATCCAATTGAATGAAAAAATAGAGGGCAATGTGAAATATCTCCTTGGAAAAACAGCTGACCTAGAAAATAAATCTAGGAGAGATAATTTAAAAATCATTGGACTACCTGAAAACCATGACCAAAACAAAAGTTTAGACACCATCCTCCAAGAGATTGTGAGGGAAAATTGCCCTGATATTCTAGAAGCAGAAGCTAAAATAGAAATTGAAAGAATCCACTGATCACCTCCTGAAAGAGATCCCAAAAGGAAAACCTCCAGGAATATTATAGCCAAATTCCAGAACTCCCAGGTCAAGGAGAAAATATTGCAAGCAGCTAGAAAAAAGGAATTCAAATACTGTGGAGCTCCAATAAGGATAAAGCAATGTGAGATTAAAAATTGGATATTAGATTATAAATCTCCCCTACTTAACCTTTCCCTTAATTTGTCTCCCAGACTAGTAAATGGAAGAAGCTTTTGGTTTTCTAGATAGACCTTTTATTGTTATGGTAGTCACAAGGTGATGTTGATTAGAAGGATAGGAAAGTAGAAACACAATACAAATCGTCTTAAGTCTAAGCTTAGTCTATATTCCTTATAAAAACTCACCCAAACCGAAAAGGCCACCTTTGGAGAGCGAGAGCCCGTCCGTGCTGCGCAGTCAGGAGCCCCCGCCGAGCCGGCAAAAGCCCCACTTCACTTCTCTCCACCCCGGAAGTCGAGTCCGTAGCAGGCAGTCTGACGTGCGCAGCAGGCGGACTGTTGGTCTCCTCCCCAAAAGGGTGGTCCTTCAAAAACTGGCATCTTTCAGTTATCCTAACCGACTGTTAAAAACCTTTCATATTTTTTTACCACAGCAAGATCTAGCAGCTTCTACATTAAAAGACTGGAGGGCATGGAATATGATATTCCAGAGGGCAAAGGAACTGGGACTACAGCCAAAAATCATGTACCCAGCAAAACTAAGCATCATCTTTCAGAGGCAAATATGGAACTTCAAGGAGAAAGAAGACTTTCAGGCATTTGTTATGAAAAGACCTGAACTGAATAGAAAATTTGACTTTCAAATACAAGACCCTGGAGAAGCATAAAAAGATAAACAGGAAAAAGACTTCATGAGGGATATTAAAAGATCAAACTGTTAACATTCCTATATGGGAAGATAATACAGAGGACACAGGTCTGAACTGAATACGAAGGGATGTTATGTTTAGTTCTTTGTGGGGTGTCTTATGTATGGGGCCGGATTTGGGCTTGGGGCCTCCTGGGTCCAGGGCTGGTGCATTATCCACTGTGCCACCTAACTAACCCATAATGACATCCTTAAAATAGGGTTGAGGTGTAGGAGAAATAGACTGGGGGAGGGGGAAGGGGAGAGATGGTCTGGGGAGAGGTTGTTCACATGAAGGAAACAAGAAAAAAGCTTATGGAGGGGAGGGGAAGAGGGGGAAGGAATTGGGGAGTGATTGAACCTTAATATCATCAGAATTGACTCAAAGAAGGACTAACATACATACTCAAGTGGGTATAGTAATATATTTTGCCCTGAGGGAGGGGAGGGAGATAAGGGGTGGGGGAAGAGGGGAAGGAGGGAAGGGCAGATTCTGGGAGAGAGTAGTAAAAAGCAAAATACTTTCAAGGAAGGTGAAGATGTTCTGCATAATGGCACAAGTATGGAATATTGAATTGCTTGATTTCATAGGGAGGGTTGAGGAGAGAGGGAGGAAGAAAATTTGGAACATAGAATTAGCTCAAAGACCTTAAACTCATCAGAGTTGGCTCATGGAGGGAATAACATTCACACCCAGTTGGGAGGAGTAATCTATTTAACCTTATAGGAAAGTAAGAGGGGAAGAGGATAAGGAAGGAAGGGTGAAAAAAAAGGGAGTGCAGAGTAGGGGAGGGGACAGTCAGAAGTAAAATACTTTTGAGGAGGAATAGTTTAAAAGAAGATAGAAAATAGAGTAAATATCATGGGAAGGGAATAGGATGGAGGGAAATAGTTATGATGACTTTGCTGGTCTAATATGAAGAAAATTCTTTGTCAAGTTTAAGGTACATTATTTAGGTTATGATGAACAGGATACTATTAGAAAAACCTGGAAAGATCTACATGAATTGAAGCAGAGTGAAATGCACTGTATACAAAATAACAGCAATAGTGTAAAATGATCTGCTGGGAAGCATCTGGTTATTTTCAGCAAGGCAATGGTCCAATATAACCCTGAAGGACTTATGAAAATGGCAACCCATCTACAGAGAAAGAAGTGATAGTATCTGAAAATACATGGAAACACATTTTTTTCTTTTCTTTTTTTTTTCTTTTTTGGTGAGGCAATTGGGGTTGGGTGGCTTGCCCAGGGTCATGCGGCTGGTGAGTGTTGGGTGTCTGGGGCCAGATTTGGGCTCGGGTGCTCCTGGTTCCAGGGCTGGTGCTCTGTCCGCTGTGCCACCTAGGTGCCCCTAGAAACACATTTTTTTAAAAAAATGTTTTTTCCCTTTGACAATTCCTCAGTCTGAAGTTTTGGGAGGTTTTTGACTGTTTTTTTCTCACAACCTAGCTAATGTGGGAATGTTTTCCATGACTACTCATGTATAATTTATTTTGAAATGCTTGAGTTCTAGTGGGTGGGGGTGGGAAGAGAAATTGGAACAATTTTTTTTAATTGATGTTAAAATTTGTTTTTACATATATTTTGGAAAATAAAATTCTATTCAAAAATAAATTGTGTTAAGCTCAATTTTGTAGGAAATTTTCCTGGCTGATTACTAGTATCCACACATCAACCCCTGGAAAGATTTGCATTCCACAGCTACACCCAGAGGACATGCTAAGAATCATCTGAGAAAAGACTTTCAAAGACTTTAAATGAACAATTTTGTTTTGTTGATTTTTATTCCCTTCTATTGTTATGTACACCATTTCTAATATGTATTCTCTGCAGATGCCCTCCCTCTGCGGGCCAGTGTCAAAGTGCCAGTTCATGAGGTACCGCTCCTCTGGACAAAATTTCTCCTTTCTCCCTTTCCTATATTGTTGTTAACATATTGTTTGTTAGCATAGAGTATTATATGCTGTTATTTTTGACTGTTTAATCAAGGAAACACCCCATGTTTCTTGAAGAAATAAAAGGGGGACTGTAACGATTAGAATAATGCCAACTGCTGGAGACTTACTGTAGGAAAGCTCCACCATGAGGAGAAGGTGTCTGAGAGCAAGCCATTTGGCCTTTCTTTGGTGTCAGGCAGTGACATTTTCTTGTGGGAGGAAGAGGGGGTGAGGCTGGCTCTCTCACTCTCTTTCTCTAGGACTCTCATAGAGAGTGGAACAGGAGAACTATAGCTCCCAGAGATAGGTAGATGAATCTAGGCCTTTCTCTCTCTTTTCACAAAATCGTTATTCTTAATAAATGCTTAAAAGTCTAAACTCTTGCTAAAGCTTATAATTTATTGGTGACCACTCATTAGATATTTTAGACAGTATAGCTAGAATTTTAGCCCCTTATACTACTATGTGTCAGGCACTGTGATAACTCCTAGAGATAAAAAAGTCAAAAGGCTGTCACTGCCCTAAAGGCCTTACAATGTAATGGGGGAGAAAACTTGCACTTGTATTGAGGCCTAGGGGACATCCAAAGAGAATGCCTGGAATCAGTATATTGAGTATTTTGTTTCTAGAATAGCCAAAAGACCAGTGTCACTGGATTGAAACCTATGTGTTGGGTAGCCCAAGGACCACCTTTTGCATGAAACTTTTCCTTATTCACCAGCTGCCAGTGTCTCCTTATGGCATTTATATTGTATATGTTTTCTCTGTAATTTTTAAATCAACATTCTAGTCCACAAATATTAAGAAGATACTTTAGATACTTTAGGTACAACTCTCTCTTTGTTTAATTATAAGCATTTTCAGTGCAAGATTCTTTCACTTAAGTCTTTATATCCCCAGCACATAGCACAGAGCCTGGTAAATAGTAGGTGCTTAATAAATGTTTGTTAGCTGAAACAGTCAGACACTGTGTGTCTCCTTAAAGCTGGTCTCAGTTACCTGATAAAAGTGTGAAAATTCTCTTACAAGTAGAACTTTGCTATTTGTTAAATTGAACTCCTGATGATTCTGCTGCTTACCTTTATTACCTTTTTAATGCACCTCTATGGGGTCAAATGGAGTGGAAGGGGTATTCAGGGAGGACTAGTGTGAGTACTTGCTGAGTCCTGTTCAAGGCTGTTCCTCTACCTTTATTGTCTGCCTTCACCCAAGTTTCACTTGTTCTTCCAAGAAGCTATAGTATGCACATCAGCAATATCCTTCTAAAACTTCTTGTCAGGTAGGCTAAACCAGGTTCAGAGTAATCCAAAGACCTTAAATCTATTGATTGGTGAGTTAAGGGGAAGTCTACCCCAAGCATGTGAAGACTTTCTCTGATGGACTGAGCGGATGAAAACAATTTGTTCCAACAGTCATGAACACAGCTAAAACAGATGCAGTGGAGTGTTCAGAGGCTAGTCAAACATTGAAAATTCTAAGGTCATCCACTGCATCCTGGGCAATCTCTAGTCATCTTGACTTTAGTCTTGCCATTGGACTTTGTTGACTTAGGAATAGAGAATGAGGCTGAAGACTTTGTGCACACTGCCTAATTTAAATACATTTCATGCATGAGTCAAGACATCATACTGTGATATCATTGGTCCTGTTGGAAAAATGGACAATACTGTACCCCTAGTTCCCATGGATTCATTCTCAGAGGACAATTAGTGTGCTAAATGGTGGCCATTTTATAGATTGAAGGGAGTGAATTATAAAATAAAGTGAAGCTTGCATTTCTTCAAGTGGTGACGTCTGGTTATTTTAGCCAGGGAAAGGAGGCAAAGACATTTTGGGGGGGAATTTTAGACAAAAGTAAAAATGGCATAGTCATTTCATTTACAGATGACAACAAATGAGTTAACTCAGAGTTAACAACTCCGTTTTCCATCAACTACTCTGCTTGGCTTCCAAACAACATCCCCTCCCTGCAGGATAAGCTCATCATATGAAATCTCATCAAGATCAGATTTTGATATTCTACAGCATCTCAACATCCTCAATTACCTCTCCAATCTGAAGGAAGGCATGGAGGGTATAGCACTAAATTCCTCCCAAAGTCTGCTGTCACTCCTACCCCCCACCCTTTTCACATTTCTTTTGTGTGTTGTATTCCCCAATTAGATTGTTAGTTTCTTGAGAACAGGGGCTGTCTCTTTTCTTATTTTTATCTCCACAACTTACCATGTGCCTGGCACATAGTAGGCATGAAATACATGGTTTTAGAATTTACTTGAAATACTTGACAGAATTAGGATCCAAACCCATCTTTACAAGCCAGAGAATTGAGTTGCATGTAATATGATCAAATTCAATCTTTTATGTAGCTTCAAAATTCAGGTGGCATGATTAAGTAGAAGTTTGTTAAAAAAAAAACTAGGAAGTTAAAGAGATTGAAAGGTGAAAGAATAAAAGTCAGTAGTGACAACAAGAACATCAAAACAAAAATGAAACAAGAAATCCTAAAAAACAAAAACACCTAAATGTGATCTTAGCATATATTAAGATTATAAGGAGGTGATGGTTTCTCTGTTCTCCACTTACTTAGATCACATATAGAATGAGATTTAGTTCTGAGATCACAGTTTAAGAAGAATATTGATATATTCAAGAAGGTTGAGAAGAGAGCAACCAAGATAACAATGAGCTTTGAGTTTATAGCACTTGAATTCATTATTAAATATGTCTTCTCTACTTTAAACAAAATAATACTTAATTCTTTCAAACAACATTCATATGATAGATACTCAGAGTTCATCATTGTCTTGGTTACTCTATTCTTGAACAAATAAATATCCTTTTCTATTTGGCCATAGAGGGAAGAATCAGAAGCAATGGGTAGAAGTTACATGGAGGAAAATTTAATCTTGAGGTCAGGAAAAAGGTTCCAATAATTAAACATGTCCAAAAATGAAATAGCTTCATGAGGTAGTTTATTCTCACCCATTAATGGTCTTTGAGTAGAAACTAAATTACTATTTATCAGGTAAGTTATTTGCAGATTATTTTCATGTTTTAGTTAGACTCCATAGTCGCTAAGATCTTTTCTATCTGTGAAATAGATTTTTAAATGTTTTTTTTCCCCCCAAGGTAGACAAAAATAACTTTGCTTGATGAGAAGACAAATTTAGAGATGGGTGGATAGGTAAAAAGATTATCTATCTACCTATTATATATGTTATGTATATAAACATATATTCTCTACACACACACACACACACAGGTTGGACAAATATTTTGAACAAGCTTCAATAGTTAATAACTTCTTATTTAAAAAAAATAGAGTACCATAGCATAATATAGAGTATATCTAGGAAATGAATTTATATTATGTGTAAAAAATCAAATCTCATAAATTTTGAATAATAAATAAATATTTTTAATGTTATTAAAACATTATGACTTTTGGCCCACTCTCTCTTTGTATGTATGTTTGTGTGCATGTACGTATGCATGTATGTATATACAAGTATAAATTTAAACAGAAAAAGAAATATATAATGATATATTTATGTATTTGTGTATATACATTTCCATACATGTATATATATGTGAAAATATCTAAGATTTATACATTGGATTTTCTAGAGGGGAGCTGAAGGAAAATTTTGGAAATGTTATTGTGAAGAGTGATGATACTTGTTCGGTAAAGCTGAAAAGGAGATGAAGGAGTAAGGAGTATACATTTTAATCTCTTCTCTACATGAGTCCTTGAGGCAAATTATTGAACCTCCATCCAATTTAGCAGATAGAAGATGACAAACCCCAAAAAAACAGTAATTCTTTAGGTAGTGAACACCACACTTTTTTTTTAAAGATATTCAACTTGACTCTTCTCTTTGGATGAGAGAATAATTAAAAATGAGCTTCCATGGCCTTCTACCAGATTCTTTCCTTGTCAGGTCCATGAAAAGAGGGTAATCAACCACTATTTTCTAGAATCCTTGATATAATTATTAGCAGATAATTTCTGGTGCTTTTTTATTTAATGAGCACAGGAGACAGCTTGCTGGTAACATATATATTGAATACCATTGAAGAATCACTAAGAGCTTTGTCCTGGATATTCCTTCTACAGAGATTCCATCTTAGCTACAAGGGCACGGATGGATTTATTGGAGATAAAAAATGGCAGTAGCTACAAATAAGCACAAATTTGGAAATCCTCAATTTCCTTTTTAAAAAATTACTGGGTTTTTGTTTTTACATTATTTTCATTTTACATCAATCTTATCTGACATTGTATACAATGTTCTGTAGCCATATCCCTCACCTCTTTAAAGAAAGTCTATTTTCTTATTTCTTCTTTAGGGCCAAGCTTAGTTATTATAAGTTCACAGAGTATGATTTTCTAAAATTCCTTTTTCTTATTGTGTATTATTAGCACAGTTCTGCTTTTTCACTTTACATCACTTCCTGAAAGTATAATATACTTCTCCAATATATTTATATTCATCTTTTTTTTAACAAGCAAGTATATTCCAGTATCTTTTGTTCAGAAATTTATTTGACCTATTCTTGATTAATGGGCATTTACTTTGTTTCTTTTTTTTTTTTAGGAAAGCCCAATTGTCATGTAAGTTTAAAATACCAGAAAAGGCCAAATTTTTAAGTAAGACCAAAATACCAGGATATATTTTTTGACAAATTGTCACATTTGTTCAAATATCAGAAGCCAAGAAACATGTGATGATATCACTTTTTTCAAATAATATTTATCATGTATGCATACTTGTTTATAAGGTACTGAACTACATGTTGGGTAATTTCCTATAAATTTATGAAACAACTTTATTCCTATTTGTGTAGGAGGGTAGGATTAAGGTAATTTCATAATCCAAGTGAGTACTTTAAATGACAGTTACCTTTCTTCTGGTATCAGGAAAGCAACTCCAAATAGAAATTAAGGACATGTTCCTTGATATCTTATAAAGTGGATAAAAGACAGTGCCTCATTACCTTCCCAGATCATTTAGTTATCTGTTATTCTCATAATGAATGACTCCTTCATGCTATCCTATAACAGAAAGCTAAGCTATTTCTCATGTTTTCTTTTTTAAAAGATTACTTTCCCCCGGTTTGGAGGACACACAAAAATTCAGCACAGCAGTCCTAGGTCATAGAGTGAAGAAAGTTTTTATGAGTGTATACTCTTTCCTCCTGGTAGCTATTAATGACTTTTAGGGAGCAAAAACACATGAAAGCTGCATGAGTTCAACCATGTAAACCAAGAGATGAGTTATTTGGAGTGGAATTTCCTGGGTAAATTGATGGCAGCAGTCAGGACTGTAGTGGACTATTCTATAGAAGTACATGGCAGAAAAAGGTATATGCTTGTCTCTGAAGCACAAGAGGGGAGGTTGTAGATAATGTTGCTAAACTTAAAAACAAACGAACAAAAAAACCCAACCAAAACCTTTGTAGCAGAAAGGTAAACTGGATTTCCTAGGAAGCATGATGATGGAATCTGGTCTTCTAAACAGGAGATTTATTGGACAGTACCAGTATTATATAATGCCTGGACATATATCCCAAATTCCATGTCTCCTGACCAGGCTCACTCATATAATACCCATGGATATTGAAGGCAAAGTATGGAAATAGTATAATAACAGGTAAGCAAATCTAGGGATCTCACCCTTCATTATTATAGTAAGCTATTCAGCCTTCTAAGGGAAGTTAAAATCACATTATCATACCTAGAAGGGATTTTGTAGAATACTGGGGAAAAATTATTAGAATATCAGAATGATGCTTCTCCAGCAATATCTTTAGTTTCCTTCCTTCTCTTGGTTACAATCTTTTTTGTTAGTACAATAAGGCTAGAGGTATACAATCCATAGGTGAAATTAGGGCTTATTGTAATGTCATGGCCTTGCCTCATTAACAGTCTTATTTGTGGTTGTTTTCTCCTCTGCCCACCCCAAGGGAAATTCAAAATAAAGGGAGAGGCTGAAAGTCTGGGAAAGATTTTAAAGAACTATGAATGAAAGAGAGATTTCATTGTAATGCTTATTTGACACATAGCAATTACAAATTCAGTTCCATTTTGGGGGATGGAGAATATAAATTGTAGTGAGAGCTTTCTTTGTTTTCTATATGTGTTTATAGGCCCTGTAAGTTTTTTTTTTTTCAGGGCAATGAGGGTTAAGTGACTTGTCTAGGGTCAAACAGCTAGTAAGTGTCAAGTGCCTGAGGCCAGATTTGAACTCAGGTCCTCCTGAATCCAGGGCCTGTGCTTTATCCACTGCTCCACCTAGCTGTCCCTCCCTGTAAGTTTTTTTAAATCTTCTATCTTTTCTGAATGGAAATAGAGGCTTTCCTCTACATATACAGATTTGTTACCTTAAATACTTTGATGGGATTGGGGGAACCCAATAACCATATTTCTACAAGATTAGATACAAACATATTTGAAAAAAAATATTCGCCCAATTTAATATGAACAGGTAGTTTTCAAAGGAAGAAATTAAAGTTATCTATAGTCATTAAAATGTTCTTAATCACTATTGATTAGAGAAATAAAGACAAGTCAGGTAGCACTTTATATCTATCACATTGGCTAATATTACAAAAAAAAAAAGATGATAAATGTTGGAGATGTGTGAAAATTGGAACACCAATGCATTGTTGATGGAGCTGTGAACTCATACAACCATTTTGAGGAGCAATTTTTAACTATGCTCAAAGGGCTATAAAACTATGCATACCCTTTGACCCAGCAATACTCCTACTAAGTCTCTATCCCAAAGAGATAAAGGACCCACATGTACAAAAATATTTATAGCAATATTTAAAGAAGCTCATTTTATGGTGATAAAAAATTGGAAATTGAGGTGATGCCCATCAATTGGCAAATGACTAAACATGTTGTGGTTTATGAATGTAGTGGGATAATATCATGCTATAAGAAATTAAGAGCAGGCAGATTTAAGAAAAACCTGGAAATACTTACATTAAGTAATGTTAAGTGAAATGAGCAGAACCAGGAGAACCTTGTACACCGTAATAGCAACCTTTGCAATGACCAGCTGTGATAGACTTAGCTTTTCTCAGAAATGCAATGATCCAAGACTCATGATGGAAAATGCTCTACCTATCCAGAAAAAGAACTATGTAATATGAATGTATATCAAAGCATATTATTTCCTTGAGTCTTTTTCCTTTTGTTCTGATTCTTCTTTCATAACATTGCTAATGCGGAAATATATTTAACATGATTGTACATATATAAACTGTATCAGATTGGTTGCTATCCTAAGAAGGGCAAAGGAAAGGGACAGAGGAAGAAAAATTTGGAACTCAAAATCTTATAAAATTAATGTTGAGAGCTATCTGTACATGTAATTGGAAAAATAAAATAATAAGTTTGGTGAAATAAGTGCATGAGTGAAAAAAAAATTCAAAGTTAACTTGGTACCACTCTTGAAACACAAGAGCATAGTACCTTTGGAGTAACTGCTCATATGAGCATAGCCATGCTATTTAAACTATATCAATGTGTTTACTCAAATATAATACCAGTTTTAACTATAAAAGTATAAAATAAGGAGAACATCTGATGCCCTTTCCATCTCTACATATAAATTTCTATTAAGTGGGTAAAGTCCAAAGATTTGACTGTGAAATGCCAGAAGGGCAAGGAGCTGTGTTGTGGGGCATACTTGAGTAATTTTTATAATAGTGTTTCAGTTATAAAATATTTTGGTTTATCCAAGGAATTATGGTGATAATCAGCTTTGTGGCACAGTACATTGTGAGAATTGGAGTGCCACCAACCTGCTGAGAAAGACATTGTAGGGAAGCTCTGGCCTGAAAAGAAAACATGTGACTTCAGTGTCCAGAAATGACCTTTCTGGGGTTTTGAAGTTTGGATTGGCATCTGGAAGTTATGTCTAACACCTGTGAGTCTTGTCTATCAAAGTTACCAGCCAGTTAGCTTGGAGCTGTGTGTGTGGACAGCCCTGTTTCCTGTTTCAGAGGGGGCTTCTGGGAGAAGAAGCAAAGGACCACAGTCTTTTTTGTCCTGGACTTTGGCATGGTAGGGAACTTCACGTGGCCTTCTAGGAAAAGCAAGGGTTTCTTTCTGGCTATATAGAATAAATCTAAACTAGGGTTTTCCTCTCTCGCTCTCTTCACTAACTTCTAATACAGTTCAATAAATACTTAAAAGCCGAAACTCTTGCTGTATTGATTAGCAAATCTTAGCTAGTTTCTCTCCCCCTCCCCCCCACCCCACAGACACTGGGGTCAAGTCAGGTGACCACACATTAGATTTTAAACATCACAACTAGAATTTTAGGCTTTACAGCCTTGTGCATTGGACCTGGAGTCAGGAATACATGAATGCAAATTTGGTATCAGATACTTTCTAGCTGTGTGACCCTGGGTAAGTCACTTAACATCTCTTTGCCTTTGTTTCCTCATCTGTAAAATAGGGATCATAATAGCATCAAACTCCCAGGGTTGTTGTGAGGATGAAATGAGATAATATTTGTACAATGTTTACCACAGTGTCTGGCAATGTATTCAATAAACACTTATTAAGTGTGAGGCATTGTGTTAAGTGCTGGGGGATACAAAAATACACAAAAGATGGTCCCTGCTTTCAAGTAGCTTATAATCAAATGGAAGGAACAGCATGCAAACAAATATGCATGAAGCAAGCTATATACAGGATAAATAAGGAATAATTAATGGAGAGAAGGCACTAGAATTAAGAGGGGTTAGGAAAGGCTTCCTATAGGATGTTGGGTTTGAGTTGTGTTAAGGGCTAAAATTCTAGCTAAACTGTCTAAAATATCTAATGAGTGGTCACCAGTAAATTATAAGCTTTAGCAAGAGTTAGACTTTTAAGCATTTATTAAGGAGAATAAGAATTTGGTAAAGAGAGAGAGAAAGGCCTAGATTCCTATCTATTAAAGGGAGAGCACATTTCTAGCTCCGCTCTCCACCAGAGTCCAGAGGAAAGAGAGTGAGACTGAGTGCCAGTCTCTTCCTTCCTGATCCAACTAGCCCGCGTCACTTCCTGACGCCAAAGAAAAGACTCCTGGTCTTGCCCTCAAAGACCTTCACTTCATGAGCGGAACTCTTCTACAGTAAGTCTCCAGCAGGTGGCGTTATTCCAATCATTACAGTTGGGTGTTGAAGGAAGCCATGTAGGTGTTTAAAAAAATAACTATATCTAATCTGAAAAATTTATAACTGGACTGATTTGAAAAATTATAAGTTTAGAAAAATTATAATTTGGGCTGTAAATCCCATCTGGGTCACCATCCAAATGTGGAAATATTTTAACTGATTAGTGGGGACTAATCTGATTGGGGGGCCTAATATATCTGGGTGAATAATCTGGGGACTTTTGACTGGCTGGCTATCTGACTGCTATTAATTTCCTAAGCCAATCTGTTAGGGTCTTTTAAAAATTTCTCCACACTGCTCCAATCCCAAATTGATAAGCAAATGATTAAGAAGTCTCTTAACTAAATAATCAAAGCAGGGTTTATTTATAAAAATAAATGTAAGAGAGAAGAGTAAAGAAATGCAGTTACATGACCTTCTGGTGCATCTCTCTTGCCCCTGCGTCTCCTTAGCGTTTTCTCTCTCTTGGACCTCTCAGTGTCTCCTCTTCTGCTCTGTTTTGTAGCCACCTCTCTTTACCATCACAATGAACACCTCAAAATCCCCAAACTCCGTACTTTCACCCACAGTGTCTCTAATGTCTCTGTATTGTAGCCCTTTCTTGCTCTCTCCCCTCCTTGTACCATCCCCCTTTCAGTCTCCTTAGTATCCTTGTAGCAGCCCCCCTTCTGTCCATCCTCTCCAACCTCTCTTTCTCCAACTTCACTTTCTCCAACCACCCTGTGCTGACCGCCCCCAGTATATAACTTCTTTCTCTTCCCTCCGAGCTCAGGCTCCCTGCGCCTCCCCCCCCCCACATATGCCAAGTTAATCCACTCAAGTGTACCACACACATGTGTGTACCACACCCAGGGCTCCAGGGGCCCATGCCTCCTGCTGTATGCCTGGGATCTCTGCATGGGCTATGCCAGAGCTTGGCCTGGACGAGCCTGGGATCTCTGGGATAGATCCCCTCCGGGCAGAGGGAGATGGGGCTTTTTCCCCCAGCAGTCTGCCCTGGTGTCCCATAAAGCCCACGGGCTTTTTGTCTTAGCTGAAGCAGAGGGGGAGGGGCACCAGCCCCTCTTACACCAAAAAAAATCCTGAGGGTCTAAGGCTTTTTAATATCAGTCCAAAGGCATGGTTCCAAAATAAAAATAAATTCCCACATAGGTCAATAATTGGAGTGGAGGAAGGAGAGTATTCCAGGCATGGGGGACATTTGGAGTGACCTGTTCATGGAATAGCCAAAAGGACTATGTCAATAGATTAAAAACTAGGTTTTGGGTTGTGAAGTGTAAGAAGACTGAAGGTAAGATGAAGTAAGGTTACCAAGGTCTTTGAATGCCAAACAAAGAATTTTGTATTTGTTCCTAGAGGCAGTAGAAAGCCATTGGATATTATTGAGTATCAGGGTGAAATAATAAGAATTCTGTTTTTAAAAAATCACTTTAGTTAACAAATGGAGAATAGATGGGAGTGAGGAGAGACTTGAGGCACTCAGACTTACCATCAAGCTATTCTAGCAATTGAGGAATGAGGTGATAAAGGCCCTCACCAGAGTGGTAGTAGTGTCATAGGAGAAAAGTATAAGTAATGTGGAGATGTTGTGAAAATAAAATCAGCAGGCCTTGGCTACAGGTTGGATATGGGGAGTGAAATTGGAATCTTGGATGACTGTTAGGTTGTAAGTCTGAGGGAGTGGGTGGGTGGTGTTGCTCTCTCCAGTAATAGCAAAGGTGGTGGTGGTAGGATTTAGGGGGAAAGATAAGAACTTCTGTTTTGGATATATTGATTTTAGGATGTCTCCTGAACATCTAATTTGAGATATCTGAAGGGCAGTTGGAGACATAAGATTGGAGGTCAGCAGAGAGAATAGAGCAGGAAAGTTAGAATAGAAAATCATCAGCATATAAATGTTAATTAAAGTGATGGTTGCTGAAAAGATAACTTAGTGAAATAGTATAGAGGGAGAAGAGGCGTGTACTCAGGCCAATAGCCTCAGAGAAATCTATGGCTAGAGGAATGTAGTAATCACTGTAGAACAGTAGTTTTCCTTGTTGTTAGCCTCGTCCTAAGACTCATTGATAAGGGGGTCTCTCCTTATTGGAGGAACTGAATAACATTCCTTCACTGATGGGCAGAGTGGAATAGGTGAGAGATGTGAGAGCTTCAGTTCTCAGCCAGTGCCCTTTGAAACTCAGCAAATTTCAAGTCCCTTTTCAGACTTCTTAAACTACAGACTTTTCAAGCAAAGAACCATTTTAGGTGCTTCTGGCTTTCAGTTTATAGGGAGAAGATGGAACAGGTCAGGATAACTTCAGATTGCTGAAGGGAAAAAAATATTCTGGGAAGATAGGGGAGGAACTGGCAGTGTTTATCATATTTACTCAGAGATTACCCTCCTAGAAATTTCAAATACTTTTCCTTTGGATAAAATCGAAGATAATCTCTGTTGGGTGACATAATTATATTGTTCCCATGGGAGAAATCTTTCAATCATTATTGTCTGGTTTATATTTTCTTATGTGTACCTTCTGTGCTTTCTGTTTTGCTATCATTTGGATGTTTTTAAATGTATTTTGTATGTTTATTGTGGAATTACTATTTGGCAGGAAAGGGGATATAGAACTTGGGGGGGTTGCTTCTCCCCCCAGTAATAATAATGACACATACAGGGATTAGAAGTCAAACATAAACTAAATCATATCTCCTAGACTAACAATATTTAAAGAAGTATATACATGTGATTCTTACCCAGCAGCCTCCTCTGAGGAGAGCTGAGGGGCCTTTGGCATCAATTTTCTGCTTCCCATCTTGGAAAGAATGAAAGTCTCCCTTTGAAAAGGATGGAAGGAAAAGAATCTAGAGATGTCTATTGTGCCTCCCTTTGAGCCACATAATGGCAAGACCTTGCTACACATAAAGGGCTTTCCTTTCTCCTTTCTCCTTTCTCCTTCCTTCCTTCCTTCCTTCCTTCCTTCCTTCCTTCCTTCCTTCCTTCCTTCCTTCCTTTCTTTCTCTCTCTCTCTTTCTTTCTTCCTTCATCTATCCACCCTCTATCTATCTATCTATCTATCTATCTATCTATCTATCTATCTATCTATTTTTGTCTCTATGGATGCATGCGTGTTCATTCATTTCTTAATTCATTTATTTATTTATCATCATCATTTCTGGATTGCATAGACCCTGTGTGACTAGAATACCCCACAATAAATCAAAACAAATAAAAAAATAGAATATCACTCATCAACTTTGGCATGCATGCTTCTGTGTTTGTGTGCATACACCACAATTGATACCCTTGGCACAATCCAGTCCTTGAACTTTCTTCTCTGTTATGATCAAGATATTTCCAGATATTCCTAATGTGGTATATCAATCTTAGCACTATTGAATCATAGAATTACAAAAACAGGTCAGTCATTCATCCAATAAGAATTTATTAAGTGCCTTTTTCATTTCATGCACTGTGCTAAACCCTGGGGATACACAGAAAGGCCAAAGACAATTCCTACCGTCAAGGAACTCACAATGTAATAGAGGAGACAACAAATAATAACATCTGTATAAACAAGCTATAAACAGAATAAAGAAGCAATAATTAATGGAAAGGAACCACAGTTAAGAGAGATTAGGGAAAATATCCTATAAAACAAAGGACTTTAGTTGGTACTTTAAAGGAAAGCAAGGAAGCCAAGAGGTAGAGATCTCACATGGGGGACAGTCAGAGAAGTTTCTTAGAAAAAAGAGATGGAATATTTTGTTACAGGAATAGAAAAGATTCCAGTGTCAGTGTCATTAGTTTGAAGGTTATGTGAATGTGTGTGGGGTGTGAATGTGTTTGGGGGGAGAGGTATAATGTGAAAAAAGAATGGAAAGGTGTTGAGGAGTAGGATATGATGGACATTGAATTCTGAACAGAAGATTTTGTAGAGGTTAAGAAATGATCAGACATGCATTCAAGGTGGAACCTTTTGGCTAATGAATGGAGAATAGCTTTCAGTGGAGAAGTTTGTGCCAGAGTGACCAACTTACAGGCTATTGTAATAGTCCAGGCATAAGGTGATGAGAGCCTGTATCAGAGAGGTAGCAGAATTGAAGGAGAGAAGGGATCATATTCAAGAGATGTTTCAAAGGTATAATTAACAGACCTTGGAAATATTGAATAGGAGGGATGAGAGACCATGAGGAGTCAAGTGTCCCTCCCAGAGTTATTTTACTCTAGTATCTAGAGCCAATATAGGCTAAGGATTAGGGATTCCCTTTCTATTGAGTATTGAGTCTTCTATTGTCTCCATCAAATCTTTTGTTCCTCCATACTTTCATGAATTTGTATGTCTCTATTAACATATGTGCATCCCTTCTTACTATTAATATCAATAAGAAAATTTCTTGGGGAACAAAGAAATATTCTGTCACATAATTTATTAAACACAAGATGATATCTGATACATGTTAGAGAAATTCAATTCAATTAAATAAGGATTTATTATGCACATTCTATACGCCAAGCATTGTGCTATGCACTAGGAGTATAAGGACAAAAGTAAAATACTCCCTGTGGTCAATTAGTTTACAATGTAATGGGGAGAAGCAAAATGTGCACGATAAAGAAATACAAGGTATATAAAAAGTAAATGAAAAGTAATTTCTGGATGGTTTGCATTTGTCTAGAACAAAAACAAATAGGGGATAGGAAGAATCTCATATGAGATGGCTTTTCCATGAAGACTTGAAGTTAACTAGTATTATCAAAGGGCAGAGGTGGGTAGGAAAAGCACTCGAAGAATGGAGTGCAACTTGAGGTGGGGGGGAGGCAGGGAGATGAGAGGTAGGATATTTTTTTCAGGAGTACAAAATAGTCCAGTTTGGCTGAAAATAAGGCATGTGGAAGGAGTAATATGAAATCAATCCAACAAGATAGGTTGGTGGCACACTGTGAAAACCTTTACATGCCATGTCAAGGAAGATGCATTTCCTGGAGATAATAGGAACTACTGAAGCTTCTTTAAAAGAGAAATACCATGTTCTTTAAGATTTTTAATTTGTCATTTATGTGGAGGTTGGATTTGAAAGACAGGAAGTAGGGGGATCCATTTAGGAAGCTACTGTAATAATTCAGTTGAGAGGTGATTAGAGCTTGAACTAGGGTGGTGGCTGGGTAAGAGGAGAGGAAAATCTAGATGACAAAAATGTGGAGGTAGAATTGGCAAGACATGACATTTGATTGAAGTGTGTGTGTGTGTGTGTGTGTGTGTGTGTGTGTGTGTGTGTGTGTGTGTGTAGGAATAGGGAAGGTAGATTAGAATTTTTTTTTTGAGATTGTGATCCTGGATGACTGAAAAGATGGTGATGACCTCAATAGAAATTGAGAATTTAAAGAAAGGAGTGGATTTGTGGGGAAAGATAATGAGTTCTAATTCAAATATGATACGTTTGAGTAGCCTATGAGACATCCAGTTCAGCAGAAATGGGGGATTCTAATTAGTCAGGAGGGAGAAGAAACTTATAAATGTAGGTATGTGACTAATCTACATGAAGGAAAATGTCTTTCCCCTGGAATTTGCCTATAGTTTACTTTTCACCATAAACAATCCATGTATTTAAACTCAAGCATCTCTGCTAGATAAAATGGTAATGATACTTCAGAAGAAATGAGCTTTGTGAGGCAATGTGCTGTTTTATGTGGCACAGCATTATACTGACAGGAAACAAACCATGGAATATTTGACAATAACTAGCAATGTAAATAGACCTCATGGAAGCATACAGTTTCTTACAGAAACAAAAAAAGGACCTACCAGGGTCTCCAGACCAAGTCATACCCTCACAACAATAATGACTACAGCAGGTCCAAAAGCATTTCATTGTGTTTCATTCCTGATTCATTTAGAGAACCATTTTGTCATAGTTTTCTAGCTTCTTTATGCCATGGATTAATGCAATTTTTTCCCTTTAAGTAGTGAGATGTCTTTTGTAAAGTATTAGCCTCATCATTTCAAATGACATGAAGCCTTCCTTGGCCTCCCTATAGTAACTCTTTATGATTACTAATCAGGTCCTCAACATCAGGTGTCAGGGATAACACACAGTCTGAGTGCCTACTCCTGAATATAGAAATTAATTTTTCATGTTGGATAAGTGGTTCTCTTTAAATGAAGATGACACAACTGCTCCTTCAACAGTAGGACATGGGCTATTAAATTGTTTTCCCATGAATAGTGATAGGCTTTTCCTGAACCAAAAGTTCTGTCTTACCCAGTTTTTATAAGAACAAGTGAAACAAACAAAAAGAAAAAAAAAAGAAAAGGATGGGGCAGCTATGTGGTGCAGTGATAGAGCATTGGCCCTGGATTCAGGAGGACCTGAGTTCAAATATGACCTCAGACATTTGACACTTACTAGCTGTGTGACCCTGGGCAAGTCACTTAACCCCAATTGCCTCACACACACACAAAAACAAACAAACAAAAAGAAAAAAAAAGAACAAGTGGTCACCATCTGTAAGAATTTCTGGGACATATTCTCCAGTGAGTCAAGGAAATGAGAAAACATAATCTTCCATTGTTGTTTGTTTGTTTTTTATTACCATGCTGTGTTAATGATTGGGATTATAGAAGCTGAGGCAGTGGATAGTTTTTATAATTTTTATTCCCTGTGAAAATCAATTAACTAAATATTCTAAATTTATGATGTGCCATTCATTGTGCTAGGATATACAAAAACAAAAATAGTATAGCTCCTATCCTGAAGAGGCTTACATTCCAAAAGGGGTGTCATCATACACACATATAAAGACATACAAAACATATATAATGCTATACAAGGTAACTTTAGGTAAGAGGAAGAACTAGCATTTGGGGTCTCAAGGAAAGGACTTATGCAGAATATAGAGATTGAGTTATCTTGAAGTAAACCATGAATTGCAAGACATGAAGATAATAATGATCTAAGCCTTCTAGCCATGGAGGTCAACTGGTGCAAAGGCAGAGAGATTGGATATGGAGTTCATAGAGTATGTAAAAAAATCAATGTTTAATAAAATTGTCAAGGTAAAATGGGGTTGGGTTATGAAGAGTTTAATTTTGTTTTTAAATTCAAATTTATTTTCAGTTCTAAATTCTCTCCCTTTCCCTATTCTCCCCACCTACTGAGAAGGAAAGAAAATAAAAAGTGATAACAAATGTATGTAGTCATTCAAAACAAATTCCTACATTAACCATGTTCAAAAAAAAAGAAAGAAAAGAAAATATATATGAACTTGTACTCTGAGTCCATTGGCCTTCTATTTGAAAGAAAATAACATATTTCATTATGTCATTTTAAGAATTTTGATTGACCACTGTGTTGATCAGAGTTAACAAGTCTTTTAAAGTTTGTTATCTTTACAATTTGTTTTTCATTGTACAGATTGTTCTAGTTGTTATGCTCATTTCACTTTGCATCAGTTCGTACAAATTTTCCCAGGTTTTTCTGAAATTTTCCCTGTCATCATATCTTCCAGCAAAGTAGTATTCCATCACATCCATACGCTATAATTTGTTTAGTCATTCCCCAAAGGATTGTCAATCCTTTAGTTTCCAATTCTTTGCCACCACAAAAAAAAAGCTGCTATAAATATTTTTGTATAACTGGGCACTTTTCTTATTTCTTTGATTCCTTTGAGTTATAGGCCTAGTAGCAGTTTCTTGGTCAAAGTAAATGTGCAGTTTAATTGGGGAGGGGGGCACAGTTTCAAATTGCTTTCCTGAATAGCCAAACTACAGTGCTCCACCAACATTGCATTAGTATATTAAATTTCCCACAGCCATTATAGCATTTCTTCTATATTTCTTTTTCTGCCATTTTACCTAATCAAATGACCATGAAGTGGCACCTTAGAGTTATTTTAATTTGCATTTCTCTAATTATTAACTATTTAGAGGTTTTTTTTTAATATGACCATTGATAACTTGGATTTCTCTCACCGAAACCTGTTCATATCTCTTGACTACTTATCAATTGGGAAAAGACTCATTCTTATAAATTTAGCTTAGTTACCTATATAGCTTGAAATGAAATCTTTACAAGAGAAATTTGCTGCAAAGATCCTGCCCCCACCCCCACCCCCTCCTCCGGTTTCCCACTTGTATTCTAATTTTATCTGCATTGGTTTTGTTTGTGCAAAAACATTTTTATCTTATGTAATAAACCATTATCCGTTTTACTGCCTGTGAACTTTGTTGTTTGGCTATGAACACTTCCTTTATCTAATGATGTGACAGGTAATTTTTTTCTTGTCCCACTAATTTGCTTATGATATCTCCCATTATTTCTAAATAATGTACTCATTTTGAGCTTTCCTTGATTACATTGTTTGATATTCATCTATACCTAGTTTCAGCCAGACTGTTTTTCAGTTTTCCCAACTTTTGGTTGAATAGTGAATTCTTGGCCCAATAGCCATTTGCTTCTGCATATTATGTGCCTTATCTATGCCACTTATCTATGCCATCTCTCTCTCTCTCTCTCTCTCTCTCTCTCTCTCTCTCTCTCTCTCTCTCTCTCTTTACCCACTACAGAACTAGTTACTTGCTAGCTCACCAGAAAATATATGTTTATTTATGTCTAATCCTTTTGATTTGATTTCCACTATTTTCTCAAATCTGTTCCTTTTTTTTCTCTATTTCATTACTACTTTATTCTAGGCTTGGATTATGACCTCTTTTGTTAAAAATATTTTAATGACTGTTGTTGCCTATTTGAGTATGGATCTAAAAGCTCCTTTCACATTTTTTTTTGGGGGGGGGGATAAAGAGAATGAGAAGTTTTGTCCCACTACTCTACTTCATTACATATGCACCATATTCTTGTCCAGTGCTTTATCATTTGTGGGCCTTTCCTCACATCATTCATACCCAATCCTATAATGTTTTCCTCTTCTTTATCTTTACCATTTGATATTTTACGTATCCATCTAGCAACAGCATGAATATAACCTTTTTCTAGGAAATTGTTCTTGATACCCCTCATCGGAGATAACTTTTTTTTTTCAGTGAACAAATGATGATGATAATAACTTAAACTTCTCATTCTCTTTATTCCAATCTTTCAAATAGTTAATGTATAGGGTCATTCATTCATTCATCCATTTATTTATTTATTATTACTTCATTCTTTTATTTGTTGTGCAAAGTAGTATGGATTTATCTATAAAGAACTAAGGATCAGAATTTAAGTCACATCTCTTCTACATACTTAGCTGTGAGACTCTAAGAAAGCAACTTCACATCTCAGTGACTCATGACATTCTTAAATTGTGGAGTGAGTACAGATCTGCCTTTAGAGAGTAGAGTTTCCTCAATAGCCATTTCGTAAGGAATATGAAATTATAGGTCCAGTTCTAAATCAATAACTTTGATTTTGGTTCAAAATATAATAGCTCTTTTGGAATGCTACACATTTGTCAGATCTGGATTGAGGGAGTATAAACTTCATGTGAAGAGGAACTATATTTTATTTATGCATGTATCTTATATAGAACCACACACAGACTCTGAAAAAGGTGAAAATGTGGAAGGGATCACAAAATCTATTTTGATCAGCCCATACGTGGAAAAGAATCCCTCTTTTAGGGTCCTGAAATGGTATCTACCTCAGTGCTTTGCACATAGAAGGTATTGTATTTTAATTGGTGTGGAATGAATGAAATTTAAATCTACAAGAGAAGTTATTACTATTTCAGTTGAGCTCAGACCATGGAAAATGATAAAAGCATATGGCCAAATATGTCTTTCCTGCCAGAGTTTACTCACAAGTTTCTTGTTTTGTTGTTGTTTTTACTTCCTAGAGTCAATAATAAAATCAATTCTGTCAAAAAGAAAATTCAATAAGAAAATCCTTTACCATATAACTAATTATAGACACATAATTTCTTATGTAAAAAAAAAGCAGGAATCTAAATATCATCCCCTTTTATAGATCATTCATCAGAACATGAAAAAGCTAAGCAAACAAAAATGGATATAATTTTATTATTCCTCACATAAAATCTCCTAAGGGAGGGCTTTGGAAACCTTTTGTTCCTGACTAAATCATTGCAATATTTCACCATGGTAGTGCATGCAGAAGAGGAAAGGCATTGTAAATTAACTTTGATAAAGCAATATTTTAAAAACAGGATGCTTTTCCTCCAACACATTGATTTGGTCATTAAAGTTCCCATCTATGCTTTGGTTTGAAAATATTGAACTGAGCTGCCCCCAAAGTCTTAAGCTCTATAAAAATTTCATTTTCACTGTTCAGGATGCTTATTTAATGACCTGATTATCAATACAATGCTTCATGTGAATTCTGTTAGACCATATTGCTGATATTGTTGGATATATGAAAAATAGGTAATGTTAGCAGCAGGTAGGACCATTTTTCCCCTTTTTTAACTTTCACTCTAGGGATATTTTGATTTTTAAAAATAAAGTACAGTTAAAGTATTTATAATAGTTTACTTTGGTTAGTTTTTAAAGTATGATATGAAAATGAATTGCTTTTTAAAATACAATGATTAATCGGGGGTAGCTAGATAGCACAGTGGTAAAGCACTGGCCCTGGGTTCAGGAGTACCTGAGTTCAAATCCGGCCTCAGACACTTGACACTTACTAGCTGTGTGACCCGGGGCAAGTCACTTAACCCTCATTGCCCTGCAAAAAACAAATAACAAAAAACAAAACAAAACAAAAAATACAATGATTAATTGAAGGGATTTACGCTGTTAAAAGATGTTCTTGGGGTACAGGGAAACCTGATTTAAGTAAGAAAAAAAATAATAACTTGCTCTGGCCATTGCTCTGATGTAGCCTTTATGTATATGGACTTTTCATTGACTTTCAAATTAAAATACTTCTTATCGGCTACAGTTGTACTGAGGAAGGGGTCCTTGGAGTTCAGCTTAGATGCCATCTTCTTTGGGAGGCCTTCCTTGATTCTCTTCTAATGAAAGTGTTTTATTACTCCTCAACCTTTCCTCTAGTACTTTGCCTTTTGTTCTCTTTTCAGAATAGATATAGCAATAGAATAAAATGAGTGTGTGATGAAATTATTGATTGTTTAATGATTTAGAACTGGACAGAACCATACATGTCATGTGGTCCAAATTCTTCATTTTTTACAAATGAATAAACATGAACTGAGAGAAATTCCATTACTACTCCAAAGTCAGAGAGGCAATACAGAGCTTCTCTGGGATTTGAACTCATTGTTCTCACCATAAATAAAGTGTTCTTACATATCTAATAATGAAGAAAACAATGTTGACTCAATATTATTAATCCCATGAGAAATAAGACTAAAAGAGTTAGTTATGTCCAAGTAGAAGCTCTGATAAACTTTAAGATATTGTGATGCTTGTCAATGATTTGTCATCTTGTTTTGAAGGTAGTAAACAAAGTTGTAGAATATTTTAAGTCTTTTCAATAAATGGTTCACCTCAAATTCACCTAGCAGTCTTATTCCTGGATCAGAGATTCTGCTCATCATCTCTTACAGCACAAGAGTATTCCATTAGTTTCATACACCACAATTTGTTTAGCCATTCTCTGACTGATGGTCATCCCCTCCATTTCCAATTTTTTGCCACTATAAAAAAGTAGCTATAAATATTTTTTGTACATTTGGGTACTTTTCACCTTTTATTATTTCTTTGGGATACAGATTTAGTAGTGGTTTTGCTGGGTCAAAGAGTCTGCAGAGTTTTATTGCCTTTTGGGCATGGCTCAAAATTGCACTCCAGAATGGTTGGAAAAGTTCACAACTCCACCAAAAATGCACTAGTGTTCTAATTTTCCTATATCTTCTCCCACATTTATCATTTTCTTTTTTTGTCAAATTAGCCAATTGGCTAGGTGTGAGGTGGTACCTCAGAGTAATTTTAATGTAAATCAGTCATGATTGAGAATATATTTTCATATGGGTCTTTATAGTTTTAATTTCTTCATCTGAAAATTGATGATACCCATTTTTAAAAGTAAAATCATCCAAATAATATTTTCATATTAGCCATATTTCAAAAATGCAAGAAAAAGTAATGAAGTGAAAAATATACTTCATTTTGCATTCATAGTTCATCAGTTTTCTTTTTGCAGGTGGATAGCAATTTTCATCAGAAATTGTTCAGAATTGTTCTGGATCATTGTATTGATCGGAGTTTGAATCATTAATAGTCAATCAACATTACGTTATTACTTTTACTATGTACAATGATCTCCTGGTTCTGCTTATTTCACTTTGTATCAGTTCATAGAGATCTCCTATGATATTTCTGAAGCCATACCTTTCATTATCTCTCATATCACAATGATATACTTTGACTTTTTTCAGCCATTCCCCTATTGATAGGAATCTCTTAATTTCCAATTCTTTGTCACCATAAAAAGAGCTGTTATAAATATTTTTGTACATATAAGGGTTTTTTTTCCCCTTTTTTGTTCTCTTCCAGATGCAGACCTAGAAGTTGTATTGCTAGGAGAAAAAATATATACAGTTTTACAGCCTTTTGCACATATTTTGAAATTGTTTTCCAGAACAACAATGCATAAGTGTACTTATTTTCCCTCATCCCTTTTAGTATTTGTCATTTCTGAAAAGTTTAAGGTATATTGCAATATTGTTTTAATTTGCATTTGCTAATCCAAAGTCATTTAGAGATTTTTTCTTCCATATGACTATAAATACCTTGATTTCTTCTTCTGAAAAATGCCTGTTTAAATGCCTTGAAAATTTATCAATTGAAGAATCATTCTAATTTTTATAAATTTTATTCAGTTTTCTACAAAGTTGAGAAATATGGCCTTTATCTGATAAATTTGTTGTATTTTTTATATCACTTCCTTGTCTACAGTACCTTTTATCAAAATATTCTCTAAAATATTAATTATAATTCTCTTTAAATTATACTTATTTTTGCTTTTATTTTATGAGATCACAATTCCTATTCCTGCCTGTTTTTACTTCAGCTAAAACATATTAGATTCTGTTCTAGCCACCCCCCCTTTTTTCTTTTTGTGGGGCAATGGGGGTTAAGTGACTTGCCCAGGGTCAAACAGCTAGTACGTGTCAAGTATCTGAGGCCATATTTGAACTCAGGTACTCCTGAATCCAGGACTGGTGCTTTATCCACTGCACCACCTAGCTGCCCCCCTCCCCTTGTTTAACCTGTATCTGTGTTCCTTCTTGTTTCATGTGTTTCTCTTGTAAACAACATATTGTTAAATTCTGGTTTCTAATCTATTATGATATCTGTTTCTGTTTTATGGATAAATTCATCCCATTCACCTTTGAAGTTATGACTACTAACTGTATATTAGCCTCGCTCCTATTGTCTATTTCTTCTCTTTCTCTTTTAAGCATGTCCTTCATCTAAAGTCTGTTTTGCTTTTGACCTCTGCCTCCTTCAACTTTACTCTTTTTTATCACCTCCCCCTCCACATTTCTTTCATCCCTTGCACTTCTCCTTCCCTGTTGGGTAGGTTAGATCTCTATACACAACTGTTTTTATATATTATTTTTTCTTTGAACCCATTTAAATAAGATAAAGGTTCAAGTGTCCTTACCTCATCACTATTTTCCCCTCTAATGTAAAAGCTCTTTCTTGAATGCCTCTTTTTCTTTTTGTAAGATGGTTTTCTCAGGGGCAGCTAGGTGGCGCAGTGGATAGAGTACCAGCCCTGGAGTCAGAAGTACCTGAGTTCAAATCTGGCCTCTGGCCTCAGACACTTAACACTTACTAGCTGTGTTGACGCTGGGCAAGTCACATAACCCCAATTGCCTCACTAAAAAAAAAAAAAAAAGATGGTTTTCTCCATTCTTCTTTTCTCTTCCTCTTTCTACTAGTGTATTCCTCTTTCTCACTTTGTCATTTATTTATTTTTGAGATAATCCCTACCTAATTGACTCACATCCACTGCTACAGCCAGAGGTAATTCCCTCTGATTTTGTTAGTAATGATAACATCGTTAGGACTTGTAAAATACCCATATAGGAATATAAGCAGTTTAAATTTATGGAATATTTTATTGTTTCTCTTTTATGTTTGATTTTAATGCTTCTCTTTAGTTTTGTGTTTGAATGTAAAATTTTCTTATTCCTCTCCATTCTCTTCATCAGAAATGCTTCATAGTCCCTTTTTTCATTAAATTTCCACACCTTCCCCCTGAAGTATTATACTTTGTTTTGCTGGGCAGGTTATTATTAATTCTAACCCTGGCTTCTATGCCTTCCAAATTTCATATGACAAGACTTCCATTTCTTTAATGTTTAAATTGCTAAATCCTGTGTGATCTTGATTGTGGCTCCATACTATTTTCATTTTTTGGTTCCAGCTACTTGTAATATTTTCTCAACCTGGAAGCTCTGGAATTTGGATATCATATTCTTATAAATTTTCATTTTGGGATGTTTTTCAAGAAGTTATTGGTGGATTCTCCAGACCTAAGATATTGGGGAAGCTTGTTTTGATGGTCTAGGATCTTCTTTTTTCTAGTCATAACTTTCAGGCAATTCAATAATTCTTAAATTATCTCTTGTTGATCTATTTTCTAGGTCAATTGGTTTTCTGATATTTCACATTTTCCTTGCCCCCCACCCCCTTTTTTGGCTTTGTGTTATTGTCTCTTGATGTATCATGGAGTCATTAGCTTCCACTTGTCCGTTTCCACTTTTTAGGAATTATTTTCTTCAGTGAGTTTTCATACCTATTTTTTCCAATTTGGTGGATTTTGCTTTTTAAGGAATTTCTTCTTCAGAAAATTTTTGTACCTCCTTTTCTATTTGGCCTATTCTGCTTTTTAGGGAGTTTTTCAATAATGTTTTGTTACTTTTATCAATGTTCATATTATTTTCATAATTTTCTTGGATTGTTCTCATTTTTTCAAACTTTTCTCCTTCTCTTTCTTTAACTCTTTAAAGTATTGTTGTTAGCCTCATATCCAATGGACAATTTTCTTTGAGACTTTACTTTTAGCTGTCTCCATGTTATTCTTTTCTTCTTAATTTGTATCTTGGCCTTCCAATGTCACTATAGTAGTTTTTTGGGGTTTTTTGTTATTTTGTTTGTTTTTGAAGTCAAGCTCTTTTTTGTTGCTTGGTCATTTTTCTAGCCTAATTATTGACATTGAACTTTATGTTAAAGTTGAACTCTGATCACCTGTCTCAAGCTTTAAGTTTTTTGTGCTACTGTCTTCAAAGCTTGTGCTAATTAACTGAGTTTTTGCTTCTTCCAAGGTTATTTGATACATGGAAAGGTGTGGTCACTTCTCTCTTGGTCTATGTTCTGTTCTTTACCCAGGAAGGACTCTTGTTCCCCTTCATTTGAAAGTGCTAGTGTCCCTCTTTGATTGGAACAATAACCAAGCCCCTTGATAATTTGTGACCAACCACAATTTGTGACTCTTTCTACTCTAGAACCCTGAATTTTGTATGGGCAATAGAAGTGCCACAGTTCACAGTCCTGAACTCAGTGTCAATGCAGTGTTCCCTATCATTTCTTTCTGTCCAGTGATCTTACCCCCTTACTGTCTCTGGACTGAGAGCTCCTGAAATTATTGCTACTATTCTTATAGCCACCACCAAGGCTCAACCCTGGTTGTCTAGTCACCTGTGCTTTAGCACAGTCCACGCCCTGGTGTCACAGATATCTCCTTCAGACACCATGCCTTAGAAAAATTTCACATCCTGGTTCTTCACAACAGAATTCAATTTGTGGTGTTATTTTAAAGTTGGAGGGGCTGTTGGGAAATTTTGCTTGGGTGGCTGTCTCTACTCTGAAATTTTTGCTCACAGTTCTTACTCCTGGTCTTTAGCTACTCATACAATGCAATAAACTGTTGCCAGATACATTTCCATAATTTGAAGGTTTTATTGTGTTACTTAATGACACAAAAACTTTCAGTATCTAACAATGCTTAATCAATGACTGAATTGTCCATTACATGAACATATTGAGGACATACCCTGAAGCAAAATTCTTCTTCCTTGACCTCATATATTACAAGATTATAATTTATTTTGGAAAGATATGGTAGTCATTGGGAGTTTGCATTTCTGCATTTGTATTTATCTATGTATATGTGCATGGGCTAAGAAGATGATAGACTTCTTGAAAGTCAATTTCCCTTGACTCTCTTACTACTGGAAGACAATCTCCAACATACCAACATAATGAGGTTGATTAAGTTTGACTTTACCTCTTGACAAAATTGAGCTACAAATGGTAGGCAAGGAAAATATTATTTTTAGAGTAGGCTATTTTTGCAGAAATTATAGCTTTACAAAAAAGAATGTGACCAGTGCCCATAATTCTTTGTTCTAGTAATTTTCTAGTGCTTTGAAAGAATAAGGTCGTGTTTTAGGTTTTCTTTTGTTGAGGGGGTATAGGGGTTAATTGACTTGCCCAGGGTCACACAGCCAACAAGTGTCAGGTGTCTGAGGTTGGATTTGAACTCAGGTCCTCCTGAATCCAAGGCTGGTGCTTCATCTACTGTGCCACCTAGCTGTCCCTAAAAGAATAAGTTTTAAACACATTAAGTTCCATTGAATACTAGTCAAGTTTTGTGTTTATATCACACACAAACACACACACACACACACACACACACACACACACATATATATATATATATAATTAACATAAGAAATTAATTGTGATTTGGGGTTTCCGTCACCTCATCTTTGCTTCATTATGGTCAGACTGAAAAGATGTAATTTTGAAGAAGCGTAAGAGAAGATGGATGTGTACTTGAAAGGATTATAGAAAAGAAAAAACTATGTAATTCCCCTATGCTCACATGGACCTGGCCAAATTATAATGAGGATAGCCCAGGGGGTATGTTGAACCAATTGGAGACTCAGCATGGCTAAGAACCTCCCCTTCCTGTGGGAGAGGAAAAAGGGGGGGGGAGAGGAGCTGTGAGAGACCGCTCCGAAGCTAACTGGAGAGGGACTGCACAGATAGCTTTCATTTAAAAACTACATTCCCCAGTGGAAGTGAGGCCAGCTCTTTGAGCTAGCTGAGAAGCAAGCAAGCTTGGGGTTTGAGTCAGTCTTTGCTAGAGCCAGGGAGCTTATTCATTTTCTCTTCTTCATTGTCCCTGGCTTTATTAATTTCACCTGTGTTGCCAATTTTGTTCCCTTTAATACAATCTAGTTTGTTTGTAGAAAAAATGTTGTTAATCTCCTTTCTTATTAGTCTGGGAGAAATAACTAGAAAAGGCAGTTTGGAAGGGAGGAAACTTTGGACCTAGAGATCTCTCATTATTCTCTGAACCCCAATATTACGGCGAGCTTCCCAATTAAAATTTGGGCCTTACAATACTAATCCATTACTATACTTTCTCCTCCACAAAGAGAAATTGCAAGATATTGGAGGGGGTGGAGGATGGAAATGGAGAAAGGAATATAAGCATATTCAATTTCTTTCCAGGAAATGTAAAAGGGTAGTTTTTGTTTTTATGGATGATATTTTTTAAATAAATAAGTGGAACAATGTTTGTTTCACTTAGTCATGTTAAAGATTTGTATGAACAAAGTGCTTTGAAGATCATGGCTGTATTTGTGCTAAGTAGGAATATTTTTAAACCCAGCTACTAAGTTGGAGGAGTGACATTGTGCTGATAGAGAATTTTAAAAATTCAGACAGTGTCTGAAATCAGTACCACTAGTTGAAATCCACTCTGCAAAAATATAATTGTGTTGCATCCTCATTTATCAGACAGTCATATTGAGTTCTTCATGTTTTTGTAACTTTTTGATGGAAACATAACATTGGCAATATTGAATCAAACTAACTATTTCATCAGTTCATTAACTTAGCTTTTGATGTAGTATCTTAATTTGGACATGGGGCTCACACATGAATCCTTTGCTTTTAATTAACTGCTATGAAAGGTAAAGCACCTGTCTGGGGACATTGCATTAGAAAAATAAAGCTGATGTGCCAGTATGCTATGAGACTTTGTTTTTTTAAGCTATTATTGCTCATTTATATACTATGTAAGGGCTTATAAAATCAGTAAGGGAAAAGGTTGGAGGAGAATGAGTGTGGTACAGTTGAAAGAACTGCATTTCAAGTAAGAAGACCTCAGTTCAATACAGGGTCCATCATTTATTACATGTGTGACCTGGAAAAATTCACACTTTGGCTTACTTTCCCTTCTATAAAACAAAAGAATTGATTTAGATGGCCTCTCAAGGTCCTCTCTGGCTTTCACTATATGCTATTATCTTCTAAACAGGATTAAAACCAAAACAATTGATGCATAAAACTCCAAAAAAGGTGATAGTTGTATGCTAAAGAGCATAGGTATGTTTATAAATATGTTAATAAATACATAGCAGAAAGCTTTGGGATTTACTTTCAGTTGTAGCGTGACATTAACTGACTTTGTGACCTTGCGAAAAGGCATGTAGCTTCTTTAAATCTCAGTCTTGTCAACAGTAGAATCAAGGATTGAATTAGGTGACTTTTAAGGTAAGTTACCTTCTGGCACCAACATTTCATTCTGTAGTTCTTTGATTCTAAGGACATATATTTTTGGACTGTTGACATGCATGCTTAAAATTTTGCTATGCTCAAATAAAAGCATTATAAACACACCATCAACTTTAAATCAGATGTAATGTCATTTAAAGCTTATAATTGACACCATTTTCTTTTCTTCTTTACACCTACCTAATCCCTCCTGTCATTCTGTAAAGCTTGGGAGCATGATTGTAGTCATGTGTCTCTCACTGTCATGCACCTGAGTACCACAGTTAAAGACCACCTACATGGTTTTGAAATTGTAATAGCTAGAGTTATCTATCCAAGTACTATGCAGGCAATTAGCCAAAGATAATTAAATATGGTCACTTGATTATGGTAGCTAATTCTAAAGCATTTTGATGATTAAAATCTCTACCACATAAATAAAAGTAGTATTATTTTAATTCCAAAGACAGAAGCTGAAAAGAGGTCCCCACAGGTAACTTGCAGCCCACTAACTTGTGCATGTGACAGTCTATAAATAACAATCTGAGGCCAAAGATCGATGGCTTTCCTTAAAGAACAATGCAGGGATTCAATAACTAATTAGCTTATGCCTTTCTGTTCTTGTAATTGCAAGCCATGCTGGAATCAGTTTTTGGAAAGTGTGAAATGGCTATTACTATACCACACTGTACTGTCTTGCCTCTAATACCACACATTATTTTTACCCCTGGGAGATTTCCTATCTATGGACTTTGCACTGTCAAAAATTGTACTGAATGCAAAAATGCCCTCATAAGTGAAGTAGGGATTAAATCTACTCAATTCCGAAGGTCTAATGACATAAAAGAAAATGTGAGGAAAGGTCATAGGTTAATGAGCACAGCAGTAGAAGTTGAAAACTCTATTTTATTAGCAAGACCATTTTTTTCTTAAAAAAGGTATTTTTAAACTGTCTTAGTTCCTGACCTGTGATATGTATCAGCAATATTCAAATATGCAGTTATTTTCTTCTTAAGTTACATGAAGGGGATATATATATATATATATATATATATATATATATATATCACTCTATCTCTATCTAAGACAGAGATTACAACTATATTTATGATAAACAGTTTGTAAGTAATTAAAAGTTATGATTTATATATGACATGGTATGATTTATGTATGATATGTTATGCATATCAAGAGCATGTGTATATAGAAAAAGAAGTGGTCCAGATATCAAACAGCATTGAATGATAATGGAATGACCAACTGATATTAATGAAATCAGAAGAACCAGAGGACGTTCAATCAATTAGTCATGGGTCTTGAATGAATGGCCAATTAGTTTGGACTTTAGGCAACTATGGGAACAGCAACTCTGTTCCCCTAATAAAGTTAAAGGAAGCATATTGTCACTGCTTTGTCTGTTTCAAGACACTAACTAAAATCTTGCTTTGTTCTAGGCATACTATGAAATGTTACAATAGATCTTAGTCTTGAAGTCATCTCAAATTATGGCAAGTATATAATCCATTCACACATTCATTGAATCAATAAGTAAGATTAATTTTAACTTGTCAAGTATTGTGCTTAGTTTTGGGGAAATATAATATTTGTATAAAATACTGTTTATGTCCTCATAATGCTTATAGTTCAGCATGGAAGTTCTAGTATTTGGCATTCATTTGGATTTAGGTCTTTTGCAATCTTCCAATCTTGCTAAGAATTAAGGTAAAGTAAACTGAAATTTTATCTTGAGAATTATCATACCAAGTCTAGTGTGTGATCAGTAGAGCTCATAGATAAGGTGAGTAATGAGGAATTTGCCACAATAACTGACACCTATGGTGTGCTGACCCAGAACTCTTAGGGATGAACAGTAGACCAGAAACATATTCAAGTTTATTTTCAAGTATGAGCAGGAAAGAACCATCCCAGAAGTTGTTGGATTTGAATGGAGAAACTTTAACAATACTATTGTTTTGCCTAAATTCTTTCACATTCGACTCAGCAATCTCCAGTAATTCCATCCATTGCTATGGGTTGTACTGAAAAATTCCAAGATCTAGTTAAAAACTTTGTGAACATTGTTTTGTTTTTTTTTTTTTGTAAAAAAAACAATGAAATCTTCTAGCTAAAAAATGAAACCATTTAGATATTAACAACAACTGCTTCCATCCATTTTAAAGAACAAAAGATGAATCAAGAATTAAAGAAGCATTTGTGGCTATTTAGAAAATAATTAGCTTGTGAAATCTTTCTTGTATAATTGGTATTTGAGGCATCTTAGTATAAATGGATGTGATTTCTGTTTTTATTAAGCATCAAATATTTAATGTGTTCAATACGTTAGCACATTTTGAGAAAAATTGCCCTTATCTAATCCTAACTTAACTGCTCTGTGCTATTGAACTTTATTGTACATTTTGTAGTTATTTGGGGATGGTTCCTAATTTGGTTCATATGAGGGATTTTTTTATTAGCACAGTAATCTTCCACAAAACAAATTTATGGCATTCAACAATAATGAAATAACAACTCTTAACTACATATTCATGAAAAAATAAATTGAGCATTGCTATGCAATGGAAAATATTATTGGTGTTTTTATTTAGAAATAGTCAAACTATATAGAAATGCATGAAGACCTGGCAAAAACACATTTCCCTTTTACAAAGCAAAAATAATTTTAATGGCGCAGTGATCATAAAAGAAAAAAAAAAGTATATTACATACACCAAGCCTATGCCTGAGTATGGAAATAGTTTTATGACAAGGAGAAGTGAAAGAAAGAATTAGAATTATTAGAGATAGAGAGTATAACTGGAGCAACTTAAGGATAATTTTCAGTGAAAGACACAACTAAAGTCACAACTCTGTAATCAAGAATTGCACAAAGCCCTTCTTCCAATGGAACCATTGTTGTAGATTTTGAAGCTGAATGGTTTGATGAGGGCTTCTAAGCATCATTTTATTGTCTCAAATAGAAATAGACAATAAAGACAGAAAGAAAAAAGAAAATGAAAAAAAAGGAAAAAAAAAGATCCTTTTTGGAAAAAAAATTCTTACCTGTTTTTCTCTTTTCACTTGTGGTCATTTTACCTAAAAGAGGATTAAAAATTGGGTCTGCAGGCTAGTCATATAGTGAGTGACTTGATTACACATTATCATGTTGGAAAAACTTACTTGGTTTTCTCAATTTCAGTTTATATTCAAATTCACACTGTATTAAAAAATGGGGTGAAAAAAGATGGGGTGATAATAGAGGCAAAAAAATGTAATATAAAAAGGAAAGTCTGAATTGCACAGAAATGAAGAGTCACAAGAGAGAAATAACAAGTCGTTGGGAACAATAAAGAAGACTTCATAGAGGAGGTGACACTTGCATTGGACCTTGAATGATGTGTTAGAAATGTAGGATGAGAATACATTCCTATTCAGAGAAATAGTTTTGGAAAAAGTGGGAAAAAATGGAATCAGGGAGGAGTCCAGTTTGAACAGACATATAGAGTACATGAATGGTAATATTGTGATATAAGGTCAGATTAAGTTGTACCTAGATTGTTGTGGGACTCAGATGCCAGGCTTAAGATTTCCTTATTTTATACAGTAAGCTGTTGACCTTGAAGGATAAAAACACCTGATCCATTTAATGTTTTTCCCTCTACATTTCCATGACAAAGATAGCTACTTATATAATCTAATTTATATCAATCTCATCACATTCTCCCCTTGTAACTATAGAAGTGTTACTATTCATTATTCTCTTCTTCAGAATAGATTATTTTAGTAAAATTATTTGTGATTAGTTTTCATACATAAACATATTTGCCCTACATTTTCACTAAGACCTTTTGTCTTTCTTAAATACAGCCTTCTGCCTGGTACAGGTATATACTACATGCAGAGCCTTTCTTCTCCCACTCCTGTGGTAATTTTCTATCTTCCCTTTGTTTCTGGAAAAAAAATTTTCTTTCCCATTCCTTTCTTGTTGCTTTATAAAACAAGCATATTAATTGTGAGAGATTGAGAGATGGATTTAACAACGGTTCATGTAGTAGACGTTCATATCCTTCAATCACTAACATTTATTAAATCCCTCTTAAGTACAAATGCATTGTGCTGGGCACTAGGCCACTAACATCTGTCCTTTGGTCATAATTATTCAATGACTCCCTGTTACCTGTTGTGTGAAGCTAGAACTCCTTAGAAAGATAATAATGACCTCCAAAATAATTTACCATCCTCTCTTTCCAACTATATCTCACACTGCTTGACTCTACATATTTGACATTTTTTTCTAACTGTACAAATCCTGTGCTTCCCATCTCAGTGCATTTACTTGAGCTATTTATCCTGCTCATATGTACTCCCCTATCTTTAGATATAAAGCCCATCCTGCATGCTACTTCCTTCAAGAAATCTTCCTTGACTTTAATGTTCCTCTTATTTACGTATATCATTCAATTCTTTAACATAATCATTTTTCTGTATGTGACAAACATAAACTCCTAGACCATAAACTCCATAAGGGCAAGGACCACACCTTAACTAATCATTCTAAATCTTCTCTGGTCCACTCTGACCTTTCCCACTGACTAATATGGTTCTCTGCATAGAAAAAGTCTGAAAAAGCTTTGTTATTCCTTTTTCTATGCAAAGTGCTAAGGAATTAAAAAAAATACAGTTCTTGCCCTCAAAAACATCACGACTAATGAATAGTCATCAAGAAAATTGGAAGAATCGACCAAAGGAAAGCTCTAGAATTAAGAGGGAGTAGGAAATGACTTCCTGTCAAATAAGAGAATTTTGGTGAGACTTAAAGGAAGCCAGAGAAATTTGTAGAAAAAGCTGAGAAGGGAGACCATCCCAAAATTGGGGGACAGTCAGAAAGAATACCTGGAGCCAAAGGATAAAAGTGTCCAGGGGCAGAGCCAAGATTGCAGAGGAAAGGCAGCAACTCGCCTGACCTCTCTTCAAAACCCCTCCAAACACCTTTAAATAATACCACAATGCAATTCATGGAGCAATAGAACTCACAAAATAGACAGAGTGAAATAATTTTCTAGTCAAAGACAACTTAGAAGGCCAGCAGGAAAGGTCTGTGGCACTCAGGTGAGAATGGAACACAGTCCAGCACAGACCTTGCCAGCACACAGTCTTGGCCCCAGAAAGCCAGGAGAAAACCTTGGCAGCCATTGAATCAACAGTGGCAGTGGCTACTTCTGGAGCTCTAAGCCTACAGATGGTAAGGGGGTGGAACAACTGGTCAGAAGGAGATTTCAGGGGTCTCCTTAATAGTACTGAGGCAAGGCTATGTTGTTTTATCCATACACAGATCCAGGTTGCAGTGTTGGGTGGGAGTCTCAGTGCAGGGAAGAGTAATAGCATAACAGAGCTTGTGGCCACAGTAAAGCAGGGTGCCACTTCACAGTTCTAGGGCAGAAAAAGAGTGTTTTTAGTTGCTCACAGACCAGAGCACAGACCAGGAGAGTAGCAAACATACCTCTCCTTACATGATACCACATTGGAGGAACTAAAACTTACAAGTCCCTAGAATTATCTCTGAAAACAGATATACAAAACCACTGAAACTTGGGACAGTGGGCCCGCCACCTTGGAAGCAGAGACCTACTTTAACAAAGAGTTAAAAGTCAAGAAATATATTACAAAAATGAAAAAAAAAACCATAAAATATTCTGACCAAAGAAAGTTACTATGGTGACAAGGAATATCAAAACACACACTCAGAAGAAGATAACAAAGTCAAGGCTCCTACATCCAAAGCCTTCAGGAAAAATATGAATTATTCTCAGGCCATTGAAGAGATTAAGAAGGATTTTGAAAATCAAGTCAGAGAGGTAGAGGAAAAACGGGAAGAGAAATGAAAGTGACACAAGAAAATCATGAAAAAAGTGAAAAACTTGGTAAAGGAGAGACAAAAAATACTGAAGAAAAATAACACCTGCTTTTTAAAACAGACTAGGCCAAATGGTAAATGAGGTACAAAAAGCCAATGAGAAAAAAATGCCCTGAAAAGCAGAATTGTTCAAATGGAAAAAGAGTTACAAAAACTCACTGAAGAAAAAAAAAATCCTTAAAAATTTGAATCGAGGAAATGGAAACTAACAACTTTATGAAAAATCAAGAAACAATAAAATGAAACCAAAAGAAGTAATAAATAGAAGACAATGTGAAATATCTCATTGGAAATACAATGGACATGGAAAATAGATTCAGGAGTGAAAATTTAAAAATCATTGGACTACTTGAAACCCATGATCAAGAAAAGGAGCCTAGACATAATCTTTCCAAAAATCATCAAGTAAAACTGCCCTTATATTCTAGAACCAGAGGGTAAAATCTAAATTGCTATAATCCACTGATTGCCTCCTGAAAGACATCACCAAATGAAAACTTCCAGGAATACTATATTTGAATTGCCAAGCTCCCAAATCAAAAAGAAAATATTGCAGGAAGCCAGAAAGAAACAAAGTATTTTTGAACCATAGTCAGGATAACACAAGATTTAGCAGTTTCTACAATAAAGGATCAGAAGGCTTGTGATATGATATTTCAGAGGGCAAAGGAACTGGAATTATAACCAAGAATCATCTACCCAACAAAACTGATTGTAATCCTTCCAGGGAAAAATAGGAATTCAGAGGAATTTCAAGCATTCTTGATGAAAAGTTTAGAGCTGAATTTTAAAAAATGACTTTCAAATATAAGACTCAAGAGAAGCATAGAAAGATAAACAGGAAGGGGAAATCATAAGGGATATTAAAAGGTTAAACTGTTAACATTCCTACATGGGAAGTTGATACTTATAACTCATTCGAACTTTCTCATTTTTAGGGCAGTTGGAGGTAGTATATATAGATAGAGGGCACAGGTGTGAGTTGAATATGAAGGGATGATATCTAAAAAATATACGTAAGGGGTAAGAGAGAAATACACTGTGAGAAAGGGAAAGTAAGAGGTAGAATGGGGGTAAATTATCTCACATAAAAGGTGCAAGAAAAATCTTATACAGTGGACAATGAGGTGGGGGAGGTGAGAGGGAGTGGGTGAACCTTACTTTCATCAGAATTAGCTCAAAGAGGGAATAACATTCACATTCAATTAGGTATTGAAACCACTTACCCTGCAGGAAAGTATGAGGGGAAGGGAATAAAGAGGACTGATAGAAGGTAGTGGTAGGGAAGTAGAATGGTGAAAGGAGTAGTAGGAAGCAAAAAACTTTTGAGGAGGGAAAGGGTGAAAAGAAAGAAAGAAAAGAAAAAAAATGGGGAACATGAAATAGAATGCAGTGAAATACAGGCAGCAATAGTAAGTGTGAAAAAATATTTTGAAGCAAGTTTCTCTGATGAAGGCTTCATTTCTCAAGCATACATAGAACCGAGTCAAATTTATATAAATAAGAATCATTACCCAAATGATACATGATCAAGATATGAACAGTGTTCAGATGAAATAATCAAAGCTATCTATATCCATAAGAAAAAATGCTCCAATTCAAAATTGATTAGAATGATGCAAATCAAAACAATTCTGGGGTACTACTTTGGATAATAGGACAGAAAAGGAAAATGACAAATATTGGAGTAGATGTGGGAAAATGAGACATCACTGCACTGTTGATGGAGTTGTAAGCTGATTCAACCATTCTGTAGAGAAATTTTGAAGTATGCCAAAACAGCTATAAAATCATGTATACTCTTTGGCCTAGCAATGCCATTACTAGTTCTGTATCTAAGAAAGATAAAAAAATTTAAAAAGAAAAAAGGATATATAGGTACAAAAATATTTATATCAGCTCTTTTCTGGTGCCAAAGATTTGGAAACTGATCAGACACCCATCTATTGAAGAATGACTGAACAAAATGTGATGTTTGATTATGATGGAATACTAATGTTCTATAAGAAATGATGAGCAAGATGCTGTCAGAAAAATCTAGAGATATTTATATGAGGGAGCCAAGATGGTGGAGGCAAGGCAGTAAACACTCAGAACTCCATACTCAATTACTCCAAAAAACTCTAAACATAGCCATAAGACAACTCCTAGGGCAGCTGAACCCACAAAAAATGGGCTGAGATTATTTTTCAGCTAAAGAGAGCTTAGAAGTTCAACAGGAGGATTCTGCTATACCAGAGTATGCATAGAACCCAACACTGAGGTGGTGCTCACACAGATCCAGCCCCAGGCAGACTGCACCAGGGAAACTTACCCCTGAACCTCCAGATCAGGTACAGCACCAGCATCTTCTGGATCTAAGCTCATGGTATGATGAGAAGGCTGGATGGCTGGCTGTGTGGGGGGGATACAGAATACAGGGGTGTCTGTAGGAGCTGAGGAGGAATTCAGCTGTCCCACCTGAGCGGGAACTAGGAAGAAATCTAGAGTGGTGGAAGCCAAAGACAGGGAGGGGAGCAGGCTCCTTGGAGATAATATCCACAGCAAACAAAATTTTGTTGCCTGATTAATTAGCAAGTTGGCCTGGGGTTACATATGAACCAGAGCATAGGCCAGGTGAGTGAAGAACCTTCCCCTCCTTGAGTCATATCATCTGGGACCCCCTGAGTGTTGGGACAGTATAACTTGGATGCAGGGTTCCATGTTGGGAAGGAGTTGGAAGTCAAGTAAAAGACAGGCAAGATGAGAAAGCTCCAAAAATTGTGAACCACAGAAAGTTTCTTCAGTGATAAGGAAGATCGAGGTGCACCCTCAGAAGAGGATAGCAGCATCAGTGCTCCTACATCCAAAGCTTGCAAGAAAAATATTTGTTGGTCTCAGGCCAAAGAGACACTCAAAAATGACTTTGAAGATAAAGTAAGAAAGGTAGAGGAAAAATAGAAAGAGAAATGAGAGTGATGCAGGAAAGTAATGAGAAGATTTACATGAGTTGATGCAAAGGGAAAGAAATGTACAGTGTATGAAGTAATAGCAATATTGTAAGATGATCAGCTGTGAAGGACTTAGCTATTCTCAGCAATTCAATAATCCAAGACAACTCTGAAAGACTTATACTGAAAAATTCCATTCACAGAGAAATAATTGATGATATTTGAATACAGATTGAAGCATATTTTCTTTTTACTCTATTTTTCTTGACAGGATTTTGGTCTGTTTTCTTTCACAACATGACCAATATGAAAATGTTTTGCAAGATAACATATGTATAACCTATATTGAAATGCTTGCCTTCTCAAAGCAGGGGGGTGGGGGGGGTGGGGAGGGCATGAGGGAGAGTATTTGGAACCTAAAGTTTTAAGAATGGATATTAATTGGTTTGTTTTTCCATTTAGTTGGAGGTAATAAATAAAATACTTTAAAAAACAGATGAGTGTCATTTTTGTTAATCACCCAGTAGGTCATGGACCTTGTCCCCAAAGTAGTTACAGAATAATAAGACATAAAGCTTGCAAAACCGTATAAATTGTATATGTTTTATTATATCTTTCTGAGATCCATTGGACCTCATGCCATTGTACCAGTATCATACTCTACAGTCAGATAGCAGAATATCAGCTTTGAGCTTTTTTGTAAAGCAGATTATTTAATCTTCAAATTAAATGCTAAAATTCTCAGCAGAAATGATATTTTATCAAACTATATCTTAAAAACTTGGAGTAGTAAAAAGAACGCCAGACATGGACTCAATAGACCAATATTTCAATCTTATTAGTCATTAAACTTGAGTCTCAATGTCTTTATCTTTAAAATGGAAAATATAGCAAATTCTGTTTTACAAAGCCATATATGCAGATACATGCAAAAACATGTTTTTGTGTGTATGTATATATGCCTATACACACATACACATATAAATAAGATTTATATATGCACACACAATACATATACACATATATGTGTGTGTATATACACATGTGTGTATGCATATGCATATACAAACACATATGCATATACATATACATATATGCATACATACATATGTGTATATATCTATGTCTGTAAGATCAAATGAGGATCAAAGCAGGAGAAGTTTGGCTAGAAAATAGTTTAGGTGGAAAAAGATTTGACTGTTTAGTAGACTGTAAGCTTATAATAACTTAACTGGGGTCAAAAATGTTCATGTGACCTTAGGTTGCATGAATTGAATTATTGTATCTATAATATATAATATATTAAGCAATAAAGTTGTACTTTGCCATCATAAGATCCTGTCCTCAGCTCTGGATGTCACTTTTTATGAAAGATATTGAAAAGGAGATATGTTAGAGTATAGAGGTCAAATAGCAAGACTCATAGTCAGAAATACCTAGATTCAAGTTCTGTCTCTCATATTAATTGTCTGTGTGATCTTGAGCAAAACTCTGTGCTCTAGGCAACTCTGGCTGGCAAATTTCAGAACAGGTCTGCACTTCTTCATCCAGGAGTTCTTTATAAGAGAATATTACCAGGTCCAGTACATATCATTATTCATATTGTTAAGCTTAAGGACATTTTGAGAAGGGATACCTATGATGATGGCTTTATAACAATACTACAGGAAGATTACTTAAAGAAACTGATAATGTTTCAAATGGAGAAGACTTGGTAGGGAGTTGAGGGGCAGAATATCTGTTTTCTAGTATCTGAAGGGCTGCCACATGCAGGAGAGGCTGGGCCTATTTTTTCTACCCCAACAAGACAAAACAAAAAGTAGAGGATAAAGCTTGCAAAGAAACAAATTTAAACCTGATATAATGGGGTGGGGGGAGTTCCTTGCAAATAGGGTTATCTGAAAGTAGAATTAACTGCCTTCAGTGGATGTGGGTTAATCCATCTTCAGGGATTGTAAATCAAAGGCAGAATGAATACTTTTGTGGAATGTGATAGAGACCAAGGTATTTTTGGACAGGTTTTGATTCAACCATATAGCTATAATATTTCTCTTTCAACTCTGAAATTTTGTGAAATGATATTAACACATGAGAGAATTAGGTAATTTTAAAACACCATAGCTCATATTAGGAGCTGAATAATAAATTGCTAGCTAATTGATTAGAAAAAGGAGAGTTATTTTTATATATAAACATTATGGGATTCATCTGTTTGCTCACATGTAAAAATGACCATTTTCATTCTCATAATGTATACATTGTAAGGATATTGTAAAGAAATGCCTTCTAATCCTTGAAACATTTTATAAATGTAAATTGTAATTATTATCATCCTCCAATTGTAAACTTTGTACTTATAAATATGGACATTTGTCTCACTTGGAAGGAGATCTGCTAAACATTCTAAGATGGGAATTATTTAAAATGGGACAAAAAAGAAAGGTTCAGTATAGAGAAGAAGAATGTTTTATTTTCAATCTTCTTAAGAAAACTAAAGAAGGTGACCAGAAGAGAAGGAAACTAAAGCATAGGGTTTTTTTTTAAAGTGCTTTTGTTGTTAAAAACATGATGCTAAATAGAGCATTTTTCTTTAGGCAGAAAAATTGCAGACTACATTAAAAACTGCAAATGTCAGTCAAATTTAAAGCCAGTTGAAAGCTGAAATCGTAGAAAAGTTTGTCACTCATTATGATTGGCATTTTAACTGCACAAATCAAAAGCTCAATTTACCATTTGATAGCATAACCTCTCTTGCTATTCTAGACTGACTCATTTTGCCATTTCAATTCCCTAAACATTTATTAAGCACCTACTATGTGACAAAAACAGAGCAGCATTCTAGGTTTCAGGGATACAAAGAAAGATCAGAGCTTTAGAGTCATGAAGTAGCTTAGAGATTGATTAGTCCGGCTCTCTCCTTTTACTGATGCAGAACCTGAGCTCATGGAACAGTTAAGGGACTTGTTCAGTATATAGGGATACTAAATTGAAGAGCAAGAATTTGAACTGAGGGTCTCTAACTCTAATTCCAGCACATTCCTGCAGCATTACATGGCCTTTTCTTTTAAGCACCTTCCATTCTCAAAGGGAGAAAACAAGCACAGAAATAATAAAAAGAAGCATGAGAGAATAATAAAAAGAACACATGTTTTGGAGTCAGAGGACCTGGATTTGAATATTGAATTTTTAAATTTAATATCTGTGTGACTTGGACACATCATTTAATATTAGGCTTCAGTGCCCTCAGGTAAGATAAAAGATGACATCTTAAGATGTCCTTTTTGGATAGAAAAGTCATGCAACCCTAACAAAAGAGTGGTTATTATAAGTTCAAATGTATAATCTGGATAGAATGCAAAAAGAAAATGAGAGGATCATTTGGTGCTAGGCTGGGGCTAAGGCAAAGCACTTTAAAGGAGGTGGAATTTGACATGTTCCTTAAAGGATTGTTAAGTATTTAACAGGTGAAAAAGGCAAGAAAAAGCCATTGGGAAAGCAAAAGCTAAGTGGAATAATACTGTTGAGAAAAGAATTTATCTGGAAAGATTGGATTTTATCTAAAGTCTCTGAATCAACTGATCAACAATAATTTAGGTGTTAATTCTGTGCCAGGAGCTGTGTTGGGTATTTGTATACAAATAAAAAAATACCATAAGCCTTGTCTTCCAGGAGCCAATATTATTTTAGGGAATGAACAAGGGAGAAGATATAACATGTTTATAGATGATTAAATATAAGCAAGAAATATATAAAATAAACATATAGTGATTGTGGGGCACTAATTACATGGTGAGAATCAGGCAAAGCCTTTTAAATGAGTTAACTCTGGAGATGATCTTTAATGTGAATTAGGGCCTCCAAGGTGAGGAGTCAAATGGAGAAAGCACACCATGGAGGCAAAAGACTAAATGGCAGGTTCAGGGAATAGCAGGCTGGTCAGTCTGATGAAGAAAGAGTGAGTTAATAGGAAATGGGTATGTAGTCTTCCTGGAAAGATGGACTGGAAACAACCTATAGAGGGAAGAAATTTGCAAACAGACAATTTTGTATTTATCCTAGATGTCACAGTGAGTCACGGAAATATGAGAAAGAAATAAAAAAGACAGAGAGACAGGCATAGAAAGGGAAAAGAGGTAAAGAGAGACAGACAAAAAGAGAGATCAAAGGGAAGAAAGGAAAAAAAAGAAAAAAGAAGACAGAAGAGAAGGAGAACAAGAACAAGAAGAGAAAAAAGTAGGAGGAAGAGCAAAAGATGAAAAATCAACAAAGTTTCTAGGAACACCCCCAGGATCCTCAGTTCATAGAAGGAAATGGAGCAAGTAAGACTGAAAATGATTGGTCAGACTCATTCTGATGAGAACATGGAAAGATCAATGTCACAAGGGCCAAAAGAGATGAGAACATTAAGAGTAGGATATGTTCAATAATGACAAAAACATCAAAAAAGGTCAAGTGGGGCAAATACGGAGAAAACACCATTAGAATTAAAGTTATTTTATGACTGATAAAAATGGAGTTTCAGACAAGACGGATCAGAAGCTAGATTGCAAGGGATTGAGAAGTAAGGATGATAAACAAGAGGAGGAAAGGAGTATGCATAATTTTTCCCCATAAGTGTTTGGCTGCAAAAGCATGTCAAAATATAAGAAGATAATTGTCATTTTAATAAAAAAAAACAGAAACAAAATTAGAGTTCATTAGGTAAAGCCTTCTTTCTACCATTTATTACAAACCTATCTATCTTAAGCACTGATTCTTTTACTTCTACTTTTCTGTTGTCCCCAAAATGGCTAAAGCAGTTTTTATTTTAAAGTATGTATTATTAACCTCTTTATATTCTGAGCTTTATCATTAATGATACTATTTTATAGGACCTTTGAAAATTTTTCCTCAGCTACTGTGTTAGTTTCTTTTATTGATATTTCTTTTATAAATATGAGTTGGCTAGTGAGCTCACTGTGCCTCCACATCAGTGTCTTTACATCCCTCTCCCTATTTTTTCTCCACTGGAATCTTTTGTGATTGTGACTGGAAGTAATTCTTGTGAATTTCCTATCCTTCCTGGGCTAATTTCTCCTGTAGAATTTAGGCCATGGGATCCTGCATATCATTTCTGTGAATTCCCCCCAAATTTATCATTTTGTCAGACTATGCTCATTTCTTTATACTCTTCCTCGCCTATGAATTCAAAGTTAGAGTGGTCACTTCTGCCCAAGGTTCCCTTTAATTTTACTTCAGCAACCTTTTCTTTTGTGGGATTTAACCAAGAACAGGATAGTAATTTCCCTAATATACATTATTTTTAAAATGAATTGATCACTAAAACAAATCAAGAATGTAACAGCTGCTCTGCTTTGGGAAGAGGGGAAAAGAGATCAAGCAGATGTCTGGATCTCACTCCTCCATGCCAGATTTGTTATTGGGTTCCTGAATTCCTCATTTATTTCCTGTTTCTCTTTTTGTTGTTTGTAATCTTCTCCCATGGTGACATCACTGTTTTTTCTTCAACCATTTAACCTCACCCAAATGTTTTGCACGCGGGTTTCACAGTCTGACTCATGAATTTCCTCACAGAAATGTTTTCTACACTATTCATATCTTCTTTCTTTCTTTCTTTCTTTCTTTCTTTCTTCTTTCTTTCTTTCTTTCTTTCTTTCTTTCTTTCTTTCTTTCTTTCTTTCTTTCTTTCTTTCTTTCTTTCCTTATTTTTTGCGGGGCAACGAGGGTTAAGTAACCTGCCCAGGGTCACACAGCTAGTAAGTAAATGTCAAGTGTCTGATGCTGGACTTGAACTCAAGTCTTCCTGAATCCAGGGCACTGCACTGCCTAGCTGCCCCCATTCATATTTTAATAAAATATTTTATTCTTTCCTAATACTTTTCCAACTTTTAACATTGATTAAAAATCTGAGTTCCAAATTTTCTCCCTCCTTCCTCTCATCCTTCCCTCTCCTGCTTTCTTATAGAGAAAGCAAGCAATTTGATATGGTTATACATGTTCAGTCGTGCAAAATATTTCCACATTAAATACTATGGATCTTCTGACTGTTCTTTTCAAATATGGCATACCTTATAACGGCAGGTAGTTTAACATATTGCATAGAGGACTAGCCTTGGAATCAGGTCTCAACCCTGACACATAATGCCTGGGTCAGTCTAGGCAAATTATGTAATCCCTTAGTGTCCCAGGCAAAGCTCTGACCCTCTAAATTGCTGAGGATGTGCCGACATGCATCAAGAGAAATTTATACACTACTGATGTTTAACAGAAGTTAAAGTTGATAAGGACAGGAAAACAACTATTGTTTTTACCCTTATATTTACTATTTGTGATGAGACCTTCTCTTCATATTACATGTATTATGAAAAATAATAACTCAAGGAAAAATGGAAACATACATTTCTTTGAAAATCACAATCATGAGTAAATGATAAAAATAAGATCTGATTTTTTCCAGGGCAATGAGCGTTAAGTGACTTGCCCAGGGTAACACAGGTTTTTTATTTTTTTTTTTATTTTTATGAACAGACATTTGTATGGAACTTTACAAATATCTTATTCTACAATGACATCTTTGGAGTTTCAGTTATTATTATTCCCATTTTACAGATGAATTAACTAAGGAAGACAATGGTTAATTAACTTGCGTAGGATCATAATTTAGAAGTGACTGAGGGAAAATTTGAACTCAGGTGTTCTATCCTTACACTTTTAAAAGGAAGAATCCATCTGCCAGTCTGTCATCTACATACAAATAGTGTTCTAAGAACACTTTCTGAGGCACATCTGAATGTTATATCTTAATCTGAGAGCAAAACTATAATTCAAAATGCTCTTTTGAAAACACTGCAATTTAAAATCATTCCACAAAACATGATTCCACAGTAGCAAGGGGAATAAAGTTTTCTCTTGAAAAAGAAATACATAAGAGGAGATTATTTGATAAGGTAGGAAAAATAATTGAGTCAGAAGATGTATGTCTGACTTCTAGCTCAATCAATCTATGTGACCCTCAACCTCTATGAGCCTCACCTGTTTTATCCATAAGATGAGAATCATATTTTTCCTACTACTTCACTAGCTTGTAGAGAGAATCAAATGAGATGATGAATTTCAAAGTACTTCATCAACCATAGAGGGTTATATCAATACAATCTATCACTTTTACATCCCATTTTCTTTCTTTTTTAAATAACATTTTATTTTCTCCCCAATTACACATAAGAACAGTTTTTAAACATTCATTACTTTTAAAATTTGAATTTCAAATTCTATCTTTTTCTCTCTCCCCTTTCCCTTCCATGAGATAGTAAGCAATCTGATATAGGTTATGCATGTGCACATGTAAAACATTTTCATAATAGTAATTTTGCAAAGAAAACTCAAAATGAAGGAAGGGAGGGAGGGAGGGAGGAAGGAAGGGAGGGAGGGAGGAAGGAAGGAAGGAAGGAAGGAAGGAAGGAAGGAAGGAAGGAAGGAAGGAAGGAAGGAAGGAAGGAAGGAAGGAAGGAAGGAAGGAAGGAAGGAAGGAAGGAAGGAAGGAAGGAAGGAAGGAAGGAAGGAAGGGAGGAAGGAAGGGAGGAAGGGAGGGAGGAAGGAGGAAGGGAGGAGAAAAACATGCTTCAGTCTGTGTTCAGACAACATCTTTTCTTGCTCTGGATGTAAATATCATTTTCACCATGAGTCCTTTGACATTGTCATGGGTCACTTTATTGCTGAGAAGAGCTAAATTATTCACAGTTCATTGTACAATATTGCTGTTACTGTGTACAATATTCTGGTTCTGCTCACTTCACATTGTACCAGTTCATGTAAGATTTTCCAGATTTTTCTGAAATCATCCTGCTTCTCATTTCTAATAGTACAATAACTTTATATTACAATCACATAGTAAAACTTGTTTAGCCATTCCCCAATTAAGGGGTATCCCTTAATACCCAATTATTTGTCAGTACAAAAAGAATCACTATAAATAGTTTTGTACAAATAGGTTCTTTTCCCCATTTTTTGGGGGGGTAGGTGGATCTCTTTGGGATACAGACCTAGTAATGGTATTACTGGATCAGAGGGTATGTATGGACAGTTTTAGAGACATTTGGTCATAGTTCCAAATTGTTCTTCAGATTAGTTGATTCAGTTTACAATTCCACCAATAAAGCATTAATGTTCCAGTTTTCCCACATTCCCTGAAAAATTTGTCATTTCCTTTTTTGTCATATTAGTCAATCTGATAGGTTTGAACTGGTCCCTCAGAGTTGTTTCAATTTGCATTTCTCTAATCAATATTGATTTCAAGCACATTTTCATATCACTATTGGTAACTTTGATTTCTTTGTCTGAAAACCACCTATTCATATATTTTGACCATTTGTTAATTGAAGAATTGCTTGTGTTATAATTTTGATTCATTTCTCTATATATTTGAGAAATAAGGCCTTTATCAGTGATACTTACTGTAATTCTCCAGTTTTTTGCTTTTGTTGTTTTTTTTTTTTCATTTTGGTTGAATGGGTATTGTTTGTGCAAAAAAACTTTTTAATTTGATATGCTAAAATTTATTTATTTTGCATTTTAAATGTTCTCTCTATCTTGTTTGGTCCTAAATTCTTCCTTTATCCATAGATCTGGCAGGTAAACTATTCCATGTTAATTTGATTATGATATCAACGTTTATCTCTAAATCATGTACCCATTTTGACCTTATCTTGGTATATGGTAGTAGATGTTGATCTGTACCTAGTTTCTGTCATATTATTTTCAAATGTCCCCAGAAGTTTTTGTCAAATAATACATTTTGTCCCCAAAGCTTGTATATTTGGGTTTATAAAACACTAGGTAACTATGGTTGTTTAATACAAAGTATTATGTACATAATATATTCCACTGATCCACCACTTTAGTTCTTCATATCAGATTATTTTGATAATTACTGCCTTTTAAAAGAGTTTGAGAGCTGGTATGACTCGGCCATCTTCACACTTAAAAAAAAAATTATTCCCCTGATATTCTTGATCTTTTGTACTTCAAGTTGAATTTTGTTATGCTTTTTGTTCTAGCTCTATAAAATATCTTTGGTAGTTTATTGGTATGCTATTGAATAAGTAGATTAATTTAGGTAGAAATGCCATTTTCTTTATTTCTCCTATAATAGTCTCTTAGGGAAGATCTCCTTATGTAGATATATGTACATGTATATGCCAATTTGGCTATTGTTTTAATGAAAAGCAAAGCATTACATTTGTAAAAATAGGCCTTTGTGATCTATGTCTTCTCATGAAAAGAGGCCCATTTACACATATGGATTCAAAATCTTGTTAGTATCTACACTGCCTCCAGTAATAAACCATCTATGCCTTCTCCGTCTGTTCATTTCTACCTTTTTTTCTCCCATAAGTCCACTTTAGAGAACATACCCAGTGCAATGGGGACCTTTCTCTAGGTATTTTAATATTTTGTGAGTAGCAGACCTTTAACCAAATGTTATCTCTTGACCTTGGTCAATTACTAACCTATTTCTTTCTTTTTTTTTTTTTTTGAGATCAGATGTGCCATTGATAATTCAGCATCAGCATCAGCATCAGCATCAACAGCAACAACATCATCATTTTCTATTTGTATGCAAAGGACTGTTGGTGATCTGGAGCAGTATTATTTAGATACCCTTCTATTTCATTGCCCTTTGGAGCACATATGATTTAATGCACATATAAAATAGGGTTTATGACTCTATTTAATCTGGGAATGGAGAATTAAGTAAATATACATATGTAGTCTATGTATATTCATTAAAAAGGAAAAAAAGACTTTTGAAGTACTTTTAAAGAAATGAACAGAATTTGGTGAACTAGCTTTTCCTGGTATAAAACTACTCTTTGGGATGATTCAAGGCACTAGGGAGGTTGTACACAGCCTTTCATGCCACAAGATGATTGATTGATGTGTCCTATATAACAATTTACTAAATGATTAGTTACAACAATTTATTGTATTACGATTAATTACAACAATCAACAACAGTTATTGATTAATCAACAAACATTTATTAAGTACCTACTATATGGTAGCTGCTGGTGACACAAACCAGAAATAAAATGAATCCATTCCTACTTTCAGAAATCTTACATTAGTGACAAACATATGTATCGTGAGAATATGAATATTTGTTGACCTTTCAGAATTTTTTCATAGAATTTTAAAATTTAGAATGAAGAGAGATCTTAGAGATGTATATATCCAAGCCCTTCATGTTATTGGTGAGGAACTAAGAAAAGAGTAAAGTGACTTTCCTAGAAGCACACTACTGTCTTTAATTAATGACATTCAATTAACAAATGCAAAAATCATTCCTTTAATGGTTCTCCATCACGTACTGAATTGAGTCTCAACTTCTTGGCTCACCATTTTAAGCCTCTCTATGCTCTGAGTGTAGAAGTTAGAGGCAAATTTTAGCAAAGTATAAGACAGAACTTTAAAATTGTCTGTGAAGGTAGAAGCTGCTTGTTTTTATATCTCCCTTGAACAGCATAGTTCTCTGAACACAGTAGGCATTCATAAGTCTTTTGAATAGAACTGAATCAGTACTAGCGATAAATGAAATGGCTTGTCTTGGGATGGTGGGAGTGAGGAAGGAGTTTCCAGAAACTGGAAAGCTTTAAGAAGGATCTGAGTTATATGTCAGGGATTCTGTGACTTTAGGAAGAGGTAGGATTACATAACCGCTGGGTACTTTCCAAATATGCCATTCTAGAATTTTCCAGATATGGTCCATTCTGTCCTTCCTCAAATTGTTCCTTCTGCCTGAGGATGGCTTCTAACTCTCTATTCCCACTTCCTTCATGTGCCACTTTCCTGCCTGTGGAAACTCATCTTGGCTTTCAGGCCCAGTTGAAATTCCCCCTCCTTTATGAAGTCATCCTAGACCTCTACAACCATATATAAGGTCTTCTCCTCATTCCCTCTAATTTCATTTATCACATTTTGCATTGTATTATATACCAGTTGTCTAGCTATCTAATGCTCCCATCTAGATTCTAACCTGGTTGAGAGCACCATTATTGTTCTATTCGCCTTTATTTGTTTTATATGTATCATAAACTACTGTGGGAGTTATGGAATTTTATAGGATGTTTCAGTCTTCACCAAAATACAGATGAGACAACAAATAAGATCTGGACATTGGTTTATAAAACAAGTGATCCAAATAATTTAGCAAGATTGTATGTTTGAGTATATTTTCTCAATTAATCAAAAAGAGAAGTGCAAGGAAAAACAAACAGCATGTTTCATCATTTTAATAATAAAGACTTAGGAAATCTTAAAAGATGCAATGGGTTTTTCACTTCAGTGCTATGATTTGACATAAAACTATATATTTCAGAATGTATGCTTTATCAAATGCAAACCTACCTAGGATATATACTTTCCCAAGAAGTTAATGCTTGTTATCAAAAATCCTAAAGCCAATCTGGATGTGAATGCTACAGGAAGCCAGATATTAATGATGATTTTCCTGTAGGCTCATTGATGTCGTGTCATGAGTCATATTTGATGGTTGAACAGTTTAATTCTCCCAGCACATTGTTTTTAGTTTCCTGTTCACAGAAGACTGCTTGTGTAAGAGTTCTGCTTTATAAAAGAGCAGCTGAGTTGTTCTTCCAAGAGAAATGGGGAGTGGTGATAGATTCATTCTTCTCAGTTTATTTGCATGACCTGCAAGAGACAGAAGCTTGTGATTAATGATTGTGCTGTTCAGAGATCTCCTTTACTAATTAGTAAGGAAAACAGCTTCTGCAACTTAGCTAAAATATAACTTCTTATAATTGAGTAAGACAATTCATTCAGACATATACATAGTATATGTAAATGGAGACAAGAAGAGAGAGACATTCTACTGTGACTGTTAGGTCTGTCCTGACATTTACACGTTTGCTTTCATCAGGGAGGAGTGATAATTCATATGAATTGTATAGCCACAAGTGAGTAATGACTTTTCTTTCTTCTCAAGATAAAGGTTAGAACAGATTGTATTCTCCGTATATTATTTATTGTGTGTGCAGAAGTTCAAAGTAAATTTTTCAGGACAATGTTTTGTGCCTTTCATTTTCACCAGGATCCTCATACTGGCTTTGTAATAACAACAATGACACAATCTTACACATGAGAGGCTTGTGTTGTGGAATAGGGAAAACAGCCTAAGACAGTGAATCAGGATACTTGGCTTCAGGAATCACTAGATTTGTAACCTTGTGCATGTCAATGCACCTCTATGGGACTCAGCTTCTTTAAAATGGGTAAATTAGACTCCATGGTCTCTCAGGTACAAAGCTACAAAGTTCCTTGAAATAAATTAATGATTTCATTGTTTGATTAAAAAATCAGTTGATGATTCCAACATTTCTGCATTAATTAATTAAATAGTTTACTGAGTTAAGCACACATTCAACTAAATATTTATTAAGAGAATTTAAGTTGCTCAATGGATAGAACACTAGACATGGATTTAGGAAGACCTGAATTTTAATTTGTTCCTAGATACTTACTAGCTGTGTGACACTGAGCAAGTGACTTAAACCTCTGTTTCTGTCAGTTTCATCTTCTGTAAAATGGGATAATAATAGCACCTACTTCCCACAGTTATTTTGATAATCAAGTCAGATAATAATTATAAAGTGCTTAGCACAGTGCCTGGAACATAGTAAGCACTATATAAGTGATAGCTTTGGGGGCAGCTAGGTGGTGCAGTGGATAAAGCACTATCCCTGGATTCAGGAGGACATGAGTTCAAATCTGGCCTCAAATACTTGACACTTACTAGCTGTGTGACTCTGGGCAAGTCACTTAACCTTCATTGCCCTGTAAAATAATAATAATAATAATAATAATAATAATAATAATAATAATAATAATAATAATAATGCGATAGCTGTTATTGTTTTTGTTATTTGTCCTTCATTTTGAAGAGGATCAATGACATTATGAGGTAATGTCCTGACTTGCTCTTAAATTGGATTTAAGTGAGGTAGAGTTGCCCAAAGCCATCAACCTCACTCTTTCTTTTAGAGTCACTGAAGTCCAGTGGAAACACAAAACTCAGGGTGACTGGCAATGGCCCAGGATGCAGTGGATGACTTTGGCATCTTCGATGTCGAACCAAGCCTCCTGCTTCAACCACCTCCAAGGCCATTGGAAAAAATGTTCTCATTTGATCATTATGCTGGAGCTGGAGAAAGTCTTCACTCACTTTGGTTAGGCATCCCCCTCTTTCACTGATGGGCCTTTCAATTACCCTTAATTCAGCTCATCTGCCAAGATGGTTATATTGTGGTGTAGTTGTTGAGCATGTTACAGTTTCTTGGAGCCATAGGTTAGAATTGGGTGAAGGTGGACACCAAAATGATGAAAAACTTTGACAAGGGCTTGGCAAACCCTTCCACCAGAGGTATTGGTCCTCCCTGTACACATTATTATTGTTGTTGTTATTATTGCCGTTTGTATTATTCTCATATACTGGGTACTGACAATACAAAGACAATAAGGAGAGCCTGGCAATGCAAAAGGAAAACTTTATTAATAGCCATCTATTCATCAGTCAACAACATTGATTAAGCATTTTTCCTATGTAGGCAAGCATACCAGTTGAAACTGCAAGCAGACAAGCAAGAAACATTTATTAAATGCTTACTATATGCCAGACACTGTGCTAAGTGGACCGTAGCCATCTAATGATAATCAATCAATAAATCAACCAACCAATCAATCATTAAGAACCTACCACCTGCCAGTCACTGTGCTATATGGTGGGAACACAAATACAAAGAATGAAATAACATCTTCTCATGATGAACTCACATAATTATGGGGGAGACAACAAGTATATGTAGAAATGCCCACGGTATAAATATGAGGTAAATAAATACAAATATATGCAAAGGCATTCCATAGAAGACAGTTTGTTAAGGCACTGCTCACATTTGGAAGGGTAGTGACTGTGCTTATATATTAGCATGTTCTTGGTAAGTAAAATAAAATCTCTTTGGTCCCCAGACATGGGTAGTAAGCCATTTCTAATGGCCTCCTCTCTACTATTTTGCTCCAGACCTTTTTGATGGAAATCTCCATTAGAAGAAAGGAAACCTTGAACACATATCTACTTTGAACATAGTTTTATTTAGAAAATATATACATATAGCACTATATGAATATATTATGCACATTTTAAAGTATACATTAAATAGAAAATTTAAAGGCTATAACAGTTTTAAAAACTAAATGCTTTAAAATTAGTTTTCATTTAATTTTTTTTTTACTGTGGCAATTGGGGTTAAGTGACTTGCCCAGGGTCACACAGCTAGTAAGTGTTAAGTGTCTGAGGCTGGACTTGAACTCAGGGCCAGTGCTCTATCCACTGTGCCACCTAGCTGCCCCTTTCATTTAATTTTAATAGTATAAAACCCCTTTTTAATGTCACTAAAATAATACTCTTGATTATTATTTTTTATTCTTGTTTTAATGTTTTGTGATAGAGTGATTTCAAGATCTGTTCCTAAGTTCTTTCTAAGTTTCTAAGTTCTGTTGATTTTAATACTTGCTTTGGATGGCTGCCATAGTTGCAATGGGAAGGATTTCCAGCCTATTTGCCAGAAATGACAAAATACCTTTTTAAAGGCCATAGTGTCATCAATAGGTAAAAATGAATTGCTTTATTTTCCATTTTATTATTGAGAACTACAAAATTTACTGAGAACTGATTCCCTACCCAGTCCCCTCTTTCCCAGGCAGGTGAATTGCCTGGGGCTGACTGTCTTTGTCATTTCCAGACTTATGGACCTTCCCCCAAGCAACTTGTCCCCTCCCAATGTTCCCCACCTTACTCCTGGGACTTTATGTTATTATGTAAAAAGGGTCCACCTGCATTAAGTAGTTTCTATTCAGAGTCAGTAAGGCCTATACTTAAATTAGGAGCTGTTCTATTATTTCTTTTGTCAAAGGTTCATTTACATCAATTAACTATATGTCACTCTGGAGCAATCTTTTTGTTCTGTTACCCCATTAAAACCCTGTCCTCTGTTCCCATCTTTGGGTATTCCTAGCTTCTGAGCTTTGCTATACCACAAGCTATAGTTCCTCTGCCCTGATTAAAGACCTTATTTCTCCTATATTGATTGTTTCCTTAATTTCCAGGTTAACATTATAATCAGAAGTTTTACTCTAACTGTGAGAAAACATGCACCTCAAAAAAATGTCCTTAGTTCCTGGAGGTGCCACTTCCTCCAGGAAGCTTTTGCAGCAGGATTCCTCCAGTTCTTAGTACTCTACCTGTAACCTTTTCTCCTTGCCCTGTCCACTCTACTCCCATCTATTGTCTTTATTTTGTATGTACTTATCTATGCACATATTGTTTTTCAGTAGACTATAAGTTCCTTATGGGAAAGATTTTGTCTTTGTGGTCTTTATGAGTGACATATAGTAAGTGCATAATAGATTTTTGCTGACACATCTAGCTTTGAACATTCCCATTCTCCATTATATATAGGTGCTATCTGAGTTTGTATATTGTGAAACAAGTGACTAAGAACATTCAGAAACAATCAGTCTCCATCCTGCTTGTAAAGGACACTCCTGTGAGAGATACTGCCAAGAGGGTCAAAGAAAAAACATCCTTCTCTTTACACCTTTGAATCCATCAACATAATTGGGTATTCACTACCATTTTCCCCTTTCTTTCCACCACCAAATGAGGCAAAAGTTCTGACATGTGTTTATGCTTCTCGTTGAAGGATTCATTGTGTGTCTGTCAAAGGGGCTTTGTGGACCTTAGCATGGGTGTAGTTCACAAATGTATGGAGATGCTTCAGACAAATACCATCCCATTCAGCCTAGTTCTGCAAAGAACACCTAGGGTTTCACCTTCCCATGCCTGGACACTGTGCGAGAGAGGGCAGTGGGACTAGGAATGGGAATGATAAGACATGAGGGTGTTGAGTACACCATCCAAGGCAGGATCCTGGTGAGTGTGGGTAGAGAAAACTCTCTTCACTAAGTCTCTCAATAAACAGTTTCGTGCTTATTAAAGAACTGAGGTGATAGAGTTAATTTACCTGAACCATCACAGCAGCTGGCTGGCTGCTTCCCAGATGGATAGTAGGAAAGCTTTCCTTCTAAAAGACTGAAATGGAGAGCAGTTAGGTGGCCACTGTACACTTACTAGTTGTGTGACCCTGGGCAAGTCACTTAACCCTCATTGCCCTGCAAAAAAACAACCAAAAAAACCCCCTGAAACACCCATAGTTTCTAAGAACAATCATTCCTATTATGTTTTATGAAGGAAACTGCAAGTAAAAATATACTTTTCTCAGTTTTTTGTGGCCAACTGGAGAATGTGGAAGGATAGGGCTAATATATCCAACATACATACTGAGTGAGGGCTTTAGTACCAACCTATTAAATGCTAACAAAATTTAGTTTTGTTCCTTTCCTTATGTAACAGAATATGAAAAGGAGTTCTAATATTTGGCTTCATTACCCCAAAGCATTTTCTTCAGTATTCCAAAGTGTGTGTGCTCTTCACGTTGAAAATCACTACTCTGAATTAGCAGGAGCCTTATCCATGTGAAAGAGTTAATGTATGATCTTAAGGTACTGAATTTAAGAGCTGGATATATTTAAGACCCTGGGAGAAATATGATGCACTATTTGTCAGGTTTTTAAATGTTCTTTCACTTCATGTTAGTACTTTAAAAGAACTAGGATTCGGGTGATTCCTTAGGAAAAAAAAATATTCTACTTCATGAATTGATATGATAATAACAATAATGATGATGAAGATGGTGATGGTGATGATAACAATGACAATGATGTAGTAGTGGTTGTTGTGGTGGTGAACGATTTAGTCATCAGCTTCTTGGCTATGAGGGAAGGGAAATGAATAAGCATTTATATAGTGCCTCATGTGTACAAGGCACTGAACTAAATACTTCATAATTATTAGCTCTTTTATCCTTACAACAACCCTATGAGGTGGGTGCTATTATTATTTTCATGTTAAGTGACTTCTCAAGGTCACACAGCTAAGTAGATGTCTGAGACTAGATTCAAATTCCGGTTTTCCCTCAATCTCAGCTCAGAGTTATATCCACTTAGCCACCTAGCTGCCAAACTTGACTAGGTTTGTCATCTAACAGTAGAGAGTCTATCACTGGGTGACAATTCTAAGTCTTTCCAACTTGGTAGGGAATGCCAGAGCTGAGGTTGTGTTGGAATAGTCCTTGGGAACCCTGGGTCACTTCCATGCTATGTTGACACCAAGATTTCAGAATAGGACCCTGGTGGAGGAAATTTAGTGCTCCATAAAATAAAATATTTATTCCCTTAGATCTTAAATTGTGAAGAAATCTTCATAGAATGTTATGTAGAAATCAGACTAAAATGAAAGAGGCTTTTCGTCTAGCTTTTCTAATAACTTCACATATAAGGAGTGGAATATATGAATAACCTTCAGCACATGAAAGAGGCTAAAATATTTTATTCTTATAAATCTTAGCAAGTTATCTTCAGGATTGTTTTTTTTAATATTTTTGTACAGACTGTCTGTAATGTACAAATAAATTGGATTCCAAGTGTCAGTTTTATAGATCAGTTGTGTAAGCCTTAGCATGCATTTTCCATTAAAAAAGTTGCTATAAATGTATTTTAAGTTTCCAGGAGAGCCCCCAAAATATACTTGACCCCAATGTGCCTGAGATTTAATGCCAATAATACTAATTTACCTACATCTAGTTACCACTCATAACATTGTTTCCGTGGGAAAATGCATTCTCAATTCCATTGCTGTATGCCAGGAAAAAAAGTTCCTCTTACCATTTTGGTGGAAATAGAAATGGTCAGCCTCTGCCCTTCCCTGACCTCCTGCCATATGCCCAACATCATTTGTCCTCTTCTATTGGATGTTGAGGATAATGAGGTTAGTGGAGGAAAGGGAATAGATTTTCCTTAATACCAGTATATCTTTTCCTTAATTCCCTAAATTTGCATAAGAGAAAGGAGGGCCTACAATTCTCTCATCCCGTAATTTTAAACAATCATGGGAAATTAGAAGTGAACTCCTTCAGTCTAGAGGTATCAAAATATGGTCTGTGGAAGTTTGTAGCCCACAACATTTCGAAATGCAGTCTGAAATTGGGAAATACTTAACAAAATTTATAAAAAATACAATAAAACATAGATAATATTTACATGTTTTTCAAATCAATAAGAAGCCCATGGGGGGTTTAAATAAAGTTTAGTGACCCTTGTTTCTAGTTGAGATTGACACCATTGAGCTTCATACTGACATTGTCATTTTACAAGTGAGGAAAGTGAGATGCATAGAATCTAAACAACTGACTCAATGTAGTTACTACCAACTAATTAATTACATAACTGGGATTCTAATCCATTGTTGCATCTTCTGCTCCAGAAGAAAATTATTTAGGTCAAAGTCGCCATGTGTTCTAGATAAGGGAACAAAGAGGTTCAGTTATTTGGAATTTAGTACCTCAAATTACATATGGTGGTTAAGTTCCCAAGCCTGACAGCACTAATAATATGCCTGAAATAAATTTACTTCACATTATCCCTTACCAAGAAGACTCCTCTCAGTGGAATGAAACTCTTCCATACATTAATTATTGACCTACAATAATAATTCATAAGTCAGTTATTGGGAAATTAGTAAATGCTTGTGAATAAAGCAATACCAAAATATTCTTATATATACATACATTTACATTTAATTACTATGTGTAAATATGTACCATACAAACATAAACCTACATATATTACATATCATATATAGTTACATTTATGATATTTATTATATTTAATACTGCTCTGTTATTTTATTTATATCATATGATCAGTTAAATGATCAATTCACTTAAATTTTACTTTCTATTGCATGTTTCAAACATCTATAGACGTTACATTTATAATGCCATATCTTATATAATGCATAGAAAACAATGGTATAAAATATCCTGGTGACAATTCCTATTGATATTTCTTCACACACCATGGATGTACAGACACTCAGTCTCTTCAACTCCCATGAATCACTTCTTCACTCCACCTCATTATCATATTGGAACAGTCTTATCCTAATTCTCATTGGCATCCAGGAGTGTTCCACTTAAATGGCCAAGAATTCTGAAATTTATTTGACCCTAATTTCCTATCATTCCAACTCTCACTATGACTAACCCATCCTGATCTTCTTCTTTTTCTCACTATGATCTCCAGTCAATCATCCTGCTAGGTTAGTTCCAGGATATCAACACTGCTCTGGCTTCACTTTTCTCACCTGATAACACCCACTAAAACAGTTATTTGAAATCATGTATTCTTTCTGTAAGCTTCCAAAAAGATCTCTGTCCCAACACTCCTAGCAAAGGATCTCACTTGATATTTTACAAAAAAATTAAAAAGCAGAGGCCATGAGAGTGAATTGCTTTCCCCCCTTACTTTGTATCTTACAACTCTGTTATATCATTCCTGCTCCCCATTCTAGTCTTCTTTATGGCAGTCTCAGATATGAAAGACTCTTCTCTGTACCAAAGCCAGCTCCTGTACTTGAAGACTTTATCTATCTCTTAAGTACTTTTAAGTACTCTGTACCTTCAACAATCCCTGCTCCCTTAACTTCAATCTATATTTACTGACTAATTCAATGCTTCTCAGAAAAACACCCAAATCTCCTCTGTTCTAAAAATAACAACAACCAAAAATTACCACTCACAACAAACATAAATCTTAGCCTTACCTGAACATACAGTCCATTCAAGCAATCATCTTCTATCGTTCCTCTTTGAGGGCCAAACTACTAGAAGCTGTCTGTAATTGGTCTTTTCCTCTCTTGATTTACTTCTCAATCCTTTGTCATTTGGCTTCTAACCTAATAAGGCAATTGAAACTGCTCTTTTCAATATTACCAATCATCTTTTAGTTACCAAATTGATGATCTTTTCCCAATCTTTATCCTTTTTGACTTCTCTGAAGCATTTGGAACTACTAGCTGTCCTCTCACACTGTATACTCTTTCTTCATGAGTTTTCATGGCACCACTTTAGTCACTGCCACTGTCTTTGTCTCTGTGAAGGTCTGTCTTTTGCACACACACACACACACACACACACACACACACACACACACATCTAAACTTGGGTTTTACTACTATGGCTCATGATAGGATGGGACTATGCCTGAGTCCTTGAAAGCCATGTCAGTAAGGCACAAGTCACGGTAGTCCCTATGTAATTGAACACATCTATGAGCATGGGATCATTGAGAGATCATCTATCAGTTGCATAAGTGCAGCTGTAATAGAAAGTTCATTAGCAAATGGGTAAAAGGTGCTAGATTTTTGGATTGAGTCGTTTGTAAATCCATTTACTGACTTATAGAAATCTTATTATTTAGCATAAGTGAAAGGTATTTTCACACTAAGGAAATTGTAAGTAGAGAGCAAGAGGGACAATACATATGATTTTATTGAGTAAAGGAACTTCTAATAGAATAGACTCTTCTAATTCAAAGTGATGCATTCTCTGAAATTTATGGTCTTATAGAGCTGCCTAAAACACTGAGAAGTTGTGACATACCCAGAGGTGCACCATCAGTAGGTCAGAGGAGGAATTTGAACTTAGCTTGTCCTGGCTTTCACATCAGTTCTCTAACCACTACACTATATTGCCTTTCTTCATTTATACATATATGTATAGTTATATATACATATGTACATATACACATAGATATTCATAAATGAAATCACAAGTCTTGTTAAATTTGATTTCATGCACATACACACATATGTATGTGCATGTGTTTATGTCTTTAGCTATATTATCTATCATCTATCTATCTGTCTATTTGTCTATCTGTCTATCTATCTATCTATCTGTCTATCTATCTATCTATCTATCTATCTATCTATCTATCTATCTATCTATCTATCTATCTATCTATCTATCCATGCCATCTCTAACATATACTGTCCGTGTGACTCTGGACAAATCTCTTGCCTTCTAAATGTTCTAGGCAACTCTCCAAGATTATGAGTTGTAGAGAAATGTCAAACTGCATTGGTACAGAGATTTCCATAATTATGGAGTTCTAGTCCCAGGACCCTCTCCCAAATATTCCTGGCACATAGTATGTGCTTTATGATGCTTTTTTATACATGTATAATATGCGCATGCATACACACATGCATGCATGCACATGCATATATCCACATACATAGCTATATATATATACCTTTGCAGAGAGATATTTTTCTCTATAAACATAATTTATATAAAAATCTATTGATTGATGGATAAAGCAATATAAATTTTAAAATTAGAGACAGAATAGTTTATTGTATAGAGAGAGAGCCTCAGATGCAGAAGACCTGGTCTTAATTCCTGCCTCTGACACATACTACCTTCATGACTGGGCAAATCACTTGATTTCTCTGTAATATAGTCAACTTTCTAAGAACACAAGGTATAAAAAAGATATATATATATATATATATATATATATATATATATATATATATATATATATATATATATACACATATATATATATATATTGTGTGTGTACACATATGTACATGTGTGAGCATATAAATATAAATGTATGCACACATGCACGTATATGTGTACATATACTTATACATACATGTATACATATATGTATATGTATATATCTTGCATTGGCCGAGGTATATTTTCCTTAACTTGAAGTTCTCTATACCAATAAAACTAAAGATCAAGTTTCTATCCACACCCACACAGATATACATGTATGTATCTGCATGTGTAAATTTAATATACATGCCTTTCTTTGTGTGTATATATATATATATATATAATATGTATGTGTTTGTATGTGATATACTATGTGTGTATGTGTAAATACACATATATAAAGGCACAGTGAATAGAGTGCTTGGCCTAGAGTCAGGAAGAGTCATCTTCCTGTGTTAAAATCTGGCATCAGACACTTACTAGCTCTGTGACCCTGGGCAAGTCATGTAACCCAGTTTGCCTCAGTTCCTCTTTTTTTGTGAGGCAATTGTGGTTAAATGACTTGCCTAGGATCACATAGCTAGTACATGTCAAGTGTCTGAGCCTAGATTTGAACTTAGGTCTTCCTGTCTCCAGGGCCAGTGCTCTATCTACTGTGCCACCTAGCTGCCTCTCAGCTCCTCATTTGTGAAATGAATTGGAGAAGGAAATGGCAAACTACTTTAATAACTGTGCCAAGAAAACACCAAATGGGGCCCAAAGGATTGGACATGCTGAAAAACAAGTGAAAACCAACAATATACATATACACATATATACATTCTTATATGTATATATAATGAATACATCAATACTTTGAGACTATACAACTTCATCTGACTGGAATAGACTTGTATTGAATTCTGCCCTATTTTATCAATATGTATACATTACTCCAACTGAAAAGATTTTTCCAGGGAAGCCATATGATGAAAAATGAAAAGTAGCTTGCTTTCATATTCTTCTTACATGAAGCTATGCCAAAAATAATTAAGATAGGACTGACACAAAATAGACCAAGAAAGTATGTTTTCTTCATCTGAAACAACCATTCTCTCCACCATTTTTGTGAAAGTCCTATTTTTATGTCACAGAATTATACTGTGAGCTTAGGTAATTATATGTAGTAAATCTAGGACAGCTGGTACTCCAGTTGATTACATAAGTTTTGTTGGGGAGGTGGGAACACATTTATATAATTCTAGCATTGGAACTAAATAGACTAAGCCCACAAAGAAATGAGTAGTGGGAAGCTTTGGGTTAAGCATAAAAATGGCTCTGAGCCCATACATTTCTTTCTTGTTTTGTAAGGATGCAATTCTTCATCAAGGAGAGTTTCACCTGTATTTTATATTGGAAAGATCAATCAGTACTGTAATTACAGACAAAGTCTCAATGTAATTTGCTTGATGTAATACAGAAATTCTAGTTACCTTTCCTCCAGTACATTTTACATCCCACACCTTCAGTGCAGTATCTTACAATATGTAAGGTAGAATGGTGAAGGGATTCCCAGATGAATATGATAGATTATACACTCAACTATAGAATTGGAGAAACCTTTCTTTAAAACCTTTTTGGCCCTCATTTAGAGGCTTCTAAGAAGCACTTCTCCATGGAATGTGGATTCAATCATTGTTGCTTTGCTGATGGGATAAGTGGAATGCATGATAATTACTTGACTGTGATGGTGTCTTGTAGGGGAAGTTCCCTTTATGTTCTAAAATAGTGAATCGGCAAATCAATTGCTTACTGATTTGTTTGGATTTCTTTTCATGAGATAGAGAAACATACATAGGGCATATCTAAGGGCTGTTTATTTGGTTGTAGGAATGGGTAGATGGAGAAAGAGATGTGCCCTATGTATGTTTGTCTATCTTCTGAAAAGTTGATGGAGAATTGTGACATCAGTATATGGTAGAAGTAAATATGTGCTTGTTTTACTTTGAGAAAAAAAGTTGATGTATAATGTTTATGAACCCCAACTCCTATGTGGAGCTAAGGAGGATTTTGAATTTCCCAAACAGTGCTTTCCCCAAATCTACCTTTTTACCCAGAGAAGGGAGTTCTCCAGGCCATACAAACTAAGGCAATTTCCTTAATCAAAAGTTCATAATTTTCTAAGCTTGAAAAGTAAAAGATCAATCAAATTCTTTCACTAAAAGTTCCCTCAAAAGAACTTTTTGAGAAACAAAACAGTATTCTTCACATAATGTATACCTTAGAGAATAAAAGAAGATAGTGCAATGGTTCCCATATGGAATCTTTTTTGTTTTGTTTTGTTTGTTTTGCAGAGAAATGAGGGTTAAGTGACTTGCCCAGGGTCACACAGCTAGTAAGTTTGAAGTGTCTGTGGCCGGATTTGAATTCACATCCTCCTGAATCCAGGGCCGGTGCTTTATCCACTGTACCCTCCAGCTGCCCCCCCCCCCTCCATATAGAATCTTACTTGGAAAGCAAGTAAGGGAGTTGCTTTGACAGTATTGATCCTAAGGGAAGATGATTGTTTTCCATCGCCTCCAGAGCAAAATTATGATGAGAACATCTATGTGTTTTTACTCTAAGCCATGGGGATGACCACACTGAACTTAAACCATGGTCAGTTTTGGGATTTGACCCAGGAGAAAATTACATATCAGAAGAACTTCCTGAGTGCTTCACAAAAGGAGAAAAGGACTTGCAAAAACAAGGAGCTATGGGTGTAACTTTTGGCAATGTGTTCTCTAAATTTAAGTCCACTCTTTCCATGGATCTTGTATGTATAAATGTAGAAAATGTCAGTTGTTTGGGCATACATTTCTTTAACAACTGTTTTTGCTATACATAGTTAATATATTTCCTTAAACTAGTTAGCTTTAGCTGATTGTCAATGGGGACCACATAAATTAGGAATCATAATGAATAGTTCTAGCGGACACCACTGTAAGGAGGCTACCCCTAGAACCTCGAAGAGAAAAGTAATCAACATCCTTCTAGGACATGGCCTACTCATTTGAATGGGACTTGGGGGTTTAGCACTGGAGGGGGTGTTGCATGAGTTACCATTTAGAGGAAATGTACCATTTGATATTGCATTTAATATAAGAGGCCATGTTCAAAACTATATTCCGCATTGGTATCAATGGTACTGGGGAAGATTTCACCCATAATTCAGTTTAAAGTATCGGATTTGTCTTTAGCCAGTTACATTAGTAATCATATTATTTTGTTGAGGTATTTCACAATTTATTCTGCCCTTGGTGTATTTCTTACATGAGTATTTTGAGTGCTTTAAATTTAATTCCCAAATTCATCTTTAAACGACAGATGTTCAGATATCTACAGAACTATAAAAGTTTTCATTGCCTGAATTTTTTTCTTAGTCCCACTCACATTTATTAATGCTACTCTTATGTCTCTGAGATTCACATTCCTTTAATCCTTGCTTCCCACATAATTTAGTCTGTGGTTGAAAATATTCAGAATTTGTCCTAACACAAAAATTCTGACCACTTGTTCTCTCTAAATTTTTAAAAAATAGTTTGCATTCAAACAGGAGTAAAGTATGTTTTGTAGATCATAAGAGTTTTAGGTTTTTCTTTAGGTGAGATTTGTATTGTCTTCAAGTTTTCATTCTACAATGTACATAATCTTCCTCAGAAGTATATACTTTGAATGTTTTTGCCATGCCCACCTTAGCTTTATAGGAGCTGAAATACTAGGATACCTAAAACATTATCTTACCTGAAAAGAAGCAAAAAGAGATGAGCAAATATCTGAAGAATCTGGCACTTTTAGCTCTCTTTATAGTGACAAAAAATCACTGGATTCTTGAGTAAATTACTATTGTGATGATTATATTAACCTGATCTGAGAGAACATTCTATGCCCCTTAGAATTAATTTTCCAAGGCCATGAATCATCATCATCATCCCTTCCATTAATATAGTATTTTAAGGTTTTGAAAGACATTTTATCTCATTGTATCTACATAATGACCTTGTGAGGAAAGTATCACAGTCCTATTTTTACACAAAGAAACGGAGTCTCAGAGATGTTAAATGAACTTTCACAGAGCTAATAAATGTCAGAGGTGTTATTCAAATTTAGTTCTTGACTAACTCTTGTTAAGGGCTAAAATTCTAGCTAGTCTGTCTAAAATATCTAATGAGTGGTCGCCAATAAATTATAAGCTTTAGCAAGAGTTAGACTTTTAAGCATTTATTAAGGAAAACAAGAATTTGGTAAAGAGAGAGAGAAAGGCCTAGATTTCTATCTATTAAAGGGAGAGCACATTTTTAGCTCCCTTCTCCGCCAGCGTCCCCAGGAAAGAGCCCCAGAGTCAGCGCCAGTCTCTTCCTTCCTCCTCCCACTAGTCCGCGTCACTTCCTCCCGCCAAAGAAAAGACTCCTGGTCTTGCCCTCAAAGACCTTCGCTTCATGGACAGAACTCTTCTACAGTTAGTATCCAGCAAGTGGCGTTATTCCAATCGTTACACTCTAAGTCTAGAACTCTTTCCATAACACAATGTTGTACCCCATGTACTAATATAAACATGTAAAATGTAGGGCAAAACTATTATTGATTTTAAAGTTTCATCTAGAAAAAATGACAATAACAGTAGCATTAAAACAATTGCTTGATACAATGGATTTGGAAAAAAATACTTTAATATTGATCAACTTCATTCATCTCTATGTATTCAAGATGAAATTTGCTTAATCTCAACCTATGCAGTATAACATTGGCAACATCATATAAACACCTCAGTGCCTCATGTACATAATGAAAGAAATGGAGTTCTGGACTACAAAACCCAAGAGTTAAAAGAAACACCAGATATCATTTCTTCCCAGACATTACTCAACAAGGAAAAAATCCTTTTTCACATATTTTATACTTTTTTTGCTTAAAGATTCTCTCCCAATAATGGGAACAGAATTCATCACTGCCATCACACCCTCCTCCCCCCTGCCCCTCACAAAACAACTCATTACAGGTTTGTACAAATTCAGTTGTTAGGTTTTTCTTTACATTGAATCGAACCCTGTCTCTATAACTGATATTCAATGCTGAGGACAAGCAGCACAAGTCCAATACATCTTCCATATGCTAGGTTTTAGATTATTCTCTTTTTTCTTTTCCTAGGCACACACCCTCAGGTTCCTTAACTAATTATTATATAGCATGGCATCTAATTCCTTCACCATCTAGGTCACCTTCTTCTAGGTTCACCACAGCTCAAAGTCCTCCCTAATATATCACCCCCAAATTAATATAATATTCCAAATAGGTGGAATACAAAGATATTATAACTTCCTTCACCCTAAACTCTTGTCACAATCTTCTAGTTATCTTTCTGTTTGTATCTTCATTTCATTGATATAAGTATTCCTTAAAACTTTCATAGTTATAATCAATCTGTGTCTCCTTGTTCTTTACTATTTTTACCTATATTTGCCCATATGACTTTCATAGAAGCTGTAGCCAATGCACTAGGGTCCTTCATTTATCATCACCACCACCACCAACACCACCATTATAATCATCATCATATTTCATGAGTTCCATTGTAGCATCCAGTTTCCAACTTGCTATCCTTCACTTTTGCCTTATAACTGGCATATCTGCTTCACCAGTCATATATTTGTTTAATGGCATTCCTTATGTTACTTCTCATGTATCAGTCATCACTGCAATTATCTTGTACCCATCGTGTTTCTCTCTTTTTCCCTTTGAATCTCCTACAGATTTGATTATTTGGGCATTGTTATGAGCCACAATTATTAACCATTCAACATTGCTAAGGGAACATTTATGTTTACACAATACCTTTTTTCAGTCCAAGTCAGGTTGGACTCATTAAATGCACTGCTAAATAAAATCCAGCTCATTCTCTTATTCCTATTCAGTTATGGTCAGCACCACTTTGTCTATCTGCAGATGCTGTCACAGGCATATTTACTGATTTAATGAGTCATTAACCTTTCCAGCTAAATGTATGTCAGAGTGCAGACAATAAGTATTTTTCACCTATTTAATTTTTCCATGTGTTCTATAAGAGTTAGCATTATGTATCTAATTGAAAAAGTTCCTCTGATCTGCTCTAGGTACAATCAGCAAAAACTTATTCAAAAGGAGAGGATTTTGAAAGTTCTCAATATTTTAAAGGAACCTCTCTTCTAATTGGATCTTGTGTAATAATCCTCCACAACAGACATAAATACTATTGCTAATTATATATCATTTTGTTTTATTCCTTTCTTGATGAAGATAATCAATGCTAAGTAATGTTGTATGAACTCAACATAGCAAGAGGAACCCACTGGGAAGACACTTCAAGGTTTTTTGGCTCTATCATGTAAAAAATGTGTAAAATTTTTTTTTACTAATCGACCAAAATGCCTAAAATTTATACTTTCACTTTTCAGCTAATTTTGAGAGTGATGATATTGTTTGCCATAGAAAATCATTTCCAACAATCTATATATTCTCTCCTCAGTGATTAATCATGGATGCCTTTGATTGGTTGGTGTGGCAATTACATATAATTTAAAAAAGGACATGAAAAAGGCTTATAGGTGGATAGTTACTGATGGTTTGGATCATTTTCAGTGGTAATATTATCTATGTTCCCCACACCCCATTATTTTTGTATGCTCTTCTCCCATGGATATGAGGGAATCCTTCAGTGCTTTCAAGATTTTGATAAATTTGTTCAATTACCTAACAACTAGAGACATTTTTGAGATGATATGGCTCAATTAGTTTGTAACTCAATATTTCTATAGACTTGTTTTCTATTCCTTAGCTTTTTTCATTTTTAGGTGATAAAACTGCTCATAGTTTTCCATTGCCATTTTTCTAGTATTTTACAAATGAGTTTGCATTCTAAATAAACATTACACTCTGCTATTCTTGCTTGACCAGAAGGTCAAACTTTTGAGAGATGGACCAGAAGATGTGGTAAGCCAATTTTCGGCTTACTTGATCCTCTTTCTTATGGTGATTGCTTTATACCAGTTGCATTTTTAAAGGAAACAGTAATAAACAAAATTAATACCTTTGGTCTTGTTTGCTTGGTTATCATATCTTGGAATCAAATAATCCTTTGAGTAGATCAAATTGAAGTAGTCACAATATTTCACCATCGTTCATACTTTTATGCTTTCCACTAATATAATGCTGATCTTGACTTTTGCTATAAAGTAGTTGATCATCTAAATACTCACAGACTGCTAAGATGATCTGTAAACATCAAACTTAATTTGACTAGGAACATATTGGGAGTCTTTATAGTAGGTTAGAATTTGTCAAGATTTACTATTTTCTGTCATAGCCTCTGAGAATCTATAGTCATCTACATATCAAAATGTGGTGGGGAGGGGTGGAGCCAAGATGGCAGAGGAAAGGCAGTGACTTTTCTTAGCTCTCCCCAATACCCCTCCGAATACCTTCAAATAATACCAGAAGACAGTTCCTGAAGCAGCAGGACACAGAAAAGGACAGTGTGAAATCATTTTCTAGCCAAAGACAACTTAGAAGGTCAGCATGAAAGGTCTGTTCTACCAGAGCGAGAGCAGAGCACAGCCCAGCACAGGCCATACTAGCAAACCAGGCCTCAGGAGACTCTGAATCACCTTCAGCAACAGCTGCTTGTGGAACTCAGAACAGGGATGATGAGGGGGTCAAGTGATTGACCATGGGGAGATTACAAGGTTTTCTTTGCTGATTCTGAGGTGGGACTCTGTTGTTTTGTCCATGCTCATATTCAGGTCACAGTCTTGTGTGGTGTTCCCAGGCTGGAGAGGAGCACAGGCAGATCAGAACTTGCAGGCACAATGGAGCAGGGCACTATTGCAGGTTCTGCGGTAGAACCTGTGGACCAGAGCACAGGCTGGGAGAGTGGTGAACGAACATGCCCCTCCTTGAGTCATGCCATCTTTTAGGAATTAGGGACTTACTGATTCCTGGAGGTGTCTGGGGGAGCAGCTGTTCAAACACCCTGAAGCTCCAGACAGTATATCCTACACCCTGGAAGCTGTGCCCCACTTTTTTTTTTAGTGAGGCAATTGGGATTAAGTGACTTGCCCAGGGTCACACAACTAGTAAGTGGTAAGTATCAGAGGCCGGATTTGAACTCAGGTACTCCTGACTCCAGGGCTGGTGCGCTATCCACTGAATCACCTAGTTGCTGTAGCAGTGCCCCACTTTAAGAAAAAGTTAAAAGTCAAGGAATAGGCTAGGAAAATGAGGAAACAATAAAAAATGCTGAACCTAGAAAGTTTCTATAGTGACAAGGAAGATCAAAACACACATTCAGGAGAAGATAACAAAGTCAAAACTCCAACATCCAAAGCTTCCAAGAAAAATGTGAATTGGTCTCAGGCTATAGAAGTGCTCAAAAATGATTTTGAAAATGAAGTAAGAGAGATAGAGGAAAAATGGAAAGAGAAATGATAGTGATTCAAGAAAATCATGAAAAAAGTCAACAGTTTGAAAAGCCAAATTGGCCAAATGGAAAAGGAGGGACAAAAGCTCTCTGAAGAAAATAATTGCTTAAAAATTAGGATGGAGCAAATGGAAGCTAATGACTATGAGAAATCAAGAAACAATAAGGCAAAAAAAAAGAATGAAAAAATAAAAGGCAATGTGAAATATCTCAATGGAAAAATAACTGACCTGGAAACTAGAACCAGGAGAGATAATGTGAAAATTGTTAGACTACCTGATAGTAATAATCCAAAAAGAGTTTAGGGGGCAGCTAGGTGGCACAGTGGATAAAGCACTGGCCCTGGATTCAGGAGGAACTGAGTTCAAATCTGGCCTATGACACTTGACACTTACTAGCCATGTGACCCTAGGCAAGTCATAAAAAAGATGAGTCTAGACATCATCCTTCAAGAAATTGACAGGGAAAATTGCCATGATATTCTAGAAGCAGAAGGTAAAATAGGAATTGAAATAATCCACTTATCAGCTTCTGAAAGAGATCCCCAAATGAAAACTTCCAAGAACATTATAGCCAAATTCCAGAGATCATAGATCAAGGAGAAAATATTGCAAGCAGACATAAATAAATATTTCAAGTACTGTGGAGCCACAGTCAGTATAACACAAAATCTAGCTGCTTCCACATTACAGGTTCAGAGGGTTTGGAATATGATATTCAAGAGGACAATGGAACTGAGATTACAACCAAGAATCACCTACCCAGAAAAAGTGTGTATAATCCTTCATGCAAAAAAAAATGGGACTTCAATGAAAAAGAAGAAATTCAGATGTTCTTGATGAAGATATCTGAGCTGAATAGATAATTTGATTTCCAAATACAAGACCCTAGAGAAGCATAAAAATGTAAACAAGAAAAAGAAATCATAAGCAATATTTAAAACTCAAACTGTTTGCATTCCTACATGGGAAGATTATACTGGTAACCAATAAGAACTTTCTCATTATTAGGGCAACTGGGTGGAGTATATTTAGACAGAGGGCACAAGGGTGAGTTGAATATGAAGGGATGAAATCTTCAAAAATAATAAAATTAAGGGGTGAGAAGAATGCACTGGGAAAAAAGGAAAGGGAGAAGTGGAATGGGGTAAGGTATTTTGCATAAAAGAGGCAAGAAAAAGCTTATGGAGTGGAGGAGAAGATGGGGGAGTGGTGGGGGAGTGAGTGAGCCTTACTGTCATCAGAATTGGGTCAAAGAGGTAATAACATACACACTTAATTGGGTATAGTAATCTATCTTAGCCTGCAGGAAAGTAGGAGGGGAAGGGGATAAGGAGGGGAGGGTGAAAGAAGAGAGGGCAGATTGGGGGAGGGGCAGTCAGAAGCAAAACATTGTGGAGGGATAGGGTGAAAGAAAATAGAAAACAAATTAAATATCATGGGGAGGGAAGGGGATGGAGGGAAATGCAGTTAGCAGTAGTAACAGTGAAAAAAAATTTGAAGCAAGTTTTTCTGATGTGCCACAGTTCTCAAACACATAGAGAACTGAGTCAAATTTGTTAAAATAAGAGCTATCTTCCAATTGATAGATGATACAAAGATATGAAGTTTTCAGATGAAATAATCAAAGTTACCTATAGCCATATGAAAATAAAGCATTCTAACTCACTATTGATTGGAAAGATGCAGGTCAAAACAATTTTGGGGTACTACCTCATACCTATTGGATTGGATAATAGGACAGCATAGGAAAAGGACAGATGTTGTAGGGTATATGGGGAAAATGAGACATTAATACACTCTTGGTAAAGTTGTAAACTGACTCAAATATTCTTTAGAGCAAATTGAAACTATGGCCACAGAGGTATAAACCCATGAATGCTCTTTGGCCTAGTAATACCACTACTAGTTTGGTATCCAAAAAGGGATAAAAAAAGTTGAGGGGGCAGCTACGTGGTTAAGTGGATAAAGCATAGGCCCTATATTCAGGAGGACCTAAGTTCAAATCTGGCCTCAAACACTTGACACTCACTAGCTGTGTGACCTTGAGCAAGTCATTTAATTCTCATTGCCCCAGAAAATAAGTAAGCAACCTAAAAATGTTGAATTTGAAATTGGGGAGATACCCATCAATTGGGGAATGGCTGAACAAATTGTGGGATGATATTATGATGAAATGTTGAGCAGGATGCCATCAGAAAAACCTGGAAAGACTTACATGAGCTGACAGAAAGTGAAGTGTACTGTATACAAAATAACAGTGATATTTTAAGATGATCTGCTGTGAATGACAGTTATTTTTAGCAATACAATAATCCAAGACAACTCCAAAGAGAACTGGTGGTATCTGAATATAGATTGAAGCATAAGTTTTTTAGTTCTTTTTTCTAAAGTTTGTTTTTTTCTGTTTTTTTTTCACAACCTGGCTAATATGGAAATGTTTTGCATGACTACACATGGATAACTTATATTGATTTGCTTGAGGTCCTGGGGTGGGGAGCAGAGGGAGGAAGAGAATTTGGAACACAAAGTTTTAAAATTTGATGGTAAAATTTGTTTTTACATGTAATTTGGAAAAAATAAAATTTTAAATTAAAATAAAAAACATATGAGAGAATAATGCTACGTAGAAACTGTGCTAAGCCTGAGCCTACTCTCCCTGTAGATCTAAGTGGTATTGGTGAGTTATGGGAGAAAATATTTGTACTTTTGTTCTTGTTATATCTTCCAAATAAACATCAAAGCAAGTATCAAAAAATAAATACAAAAGCTAATTGTAAAAAAAAAAAATGTGGTAGGGGTGTATGACTTTGTGGAGTTTCTAGAGCAGAAAGATATCTAAGCAATATTCTTTTTTTTTAATATGTACCATCACATTAAACCTATTTCTGCATTAATCATGTTGTGAAAGGAGAAACAGAACAAAAGAGAAAAAGTTTTAAAAAAAAGAAGGGGCAGCTAGGTGGTGCAGTGGATAGAGCACCAGCCCTGGTGTCAGGAGTACCTGAGTTCAGGTCTGGCCTCAGACACTTAACACTTACTAGCTGTGTGACCCTGGACAAGTCACTTAACCCCAATTGCCTCACCTAAAAAAAAAAAAAAGTAGGAACAGCAGTGTTCAATCTCCATTCAGAACCCACAGTTCTTTTTTTCTGGATGTGGAGAACATGTTATGTCATGAGGTTCTTTCTAATTGTCTCAGGTCATTGTATTGCTGAGATTAGCTAAGTCTATCCCAGTTGATCATCATACAATGTTGTTGTTACTTTGTGCAATGTTCTGCTGTTTTGCTCACTTTACTCACTATCATTTCACTTAAGTATTTCCAGGTTTTTCTGAAATCCAACTTACGTAATATTCTTAAGACATATTTCTGCCATTGTCACTCTCTTACTAAAACATTCAATGTTTCTCTATTGCAATTTCTTATGGAATGTGATCAAAATTTCTCAAGACTCTGCATGTTCTGACTCCTGCCTTATTTTCAGATTTTATTTAATATTTCTCCCTTTTTAGATATATCTTCCAGGGAAATTTGAATATTCATTTTAGTTTGTTAAACTTTTATATCCCAACTCTGAAGTCACAGAATCCATCCCCCATACCCAGAATGGATTCCCTATTCTTTACCTTTTAGAATCCTTTAAAGATTCAGTTCAGGTGCCACCTCCTTCATTAGTCTTCCCTGATTGCCTTGTGTTGCTAATTTTTCCCCTCCCTGAATAATTTTATTACATATGCACATTTAAAATTCCACAGTAGTTTATTGAGTTCAAGGATTAATTAATTTTTGTCTTTGTATTTCTTGTGTGCTTAATACATTTTTGCCTTCTTGCTATTCCTCACACATAATACTCCACTTCCCCAAATCCATATCTTTTCCCTTGTAGTCTGCAGTACTTGAAACACTCTTCTCCCCTCTGCCTTATGGCTTCTCTGCTTTCCTTTAATACTTAGCACATAATCCACTGTTGGTGGAGTTGTGAAGAGATCCAACAGTTCTGAAGAGCAATTTGCAACTATGCCCAAAGGGCTATAAAACTGTATATACCCATTTGATCCAGCAATACCACTGCTTGGTTTATATCCCAAAGATATCACAAAAAAGAGAAAAAAGACCTATTTGAACAAAAAAAAATTATAGCAGCTTTTTTTGTGCTGGCTAAGAATTGCAAATCAAAGGAATGTCCATCAATTGAGGAATGGTGAAATAAGCTTTGTTAAGTGATTGTGATGGAATATTTCTGTGCTATAAGAAATGACAAAGAAGCACCTTCCCTGGATTCAGGAAGACCTGAGTTCAAATCTGGCCTCAAACACTTGACACTTAATAGCTGTGTAACCCTGGGCAAGTCACTTAGCCCTCATTGCATCCCCCCCCCCCTCCCAAAGGAAAAGAAATGACAAACAGGATGATTTCAGAAAGCCTGGAAAGATTGGTATGAACTGATTTATAGTGAAATGAGCAGAACCAGGAGAACATTCTACATAGTGACAGCAATATTGTTTGATGAAGAACTGTGAATGACAACTATTCTTAGCAATACAGTGATCGAAGACGATCCCAAAGGATTAAAGATAAAGCATGGTGTCCATCTTCAAAGGAACAAGAGACATTGATTGAACACAGAATGAAGCATGTTATTTTTCACCTTCTTTTAATTTTTTCCTTTTCTTCCAGTCTTACATAAAATAACTAATATGGAAATATTTTATATAATTGTACATGTATAAGCTATATCTGATTGCTTACTGCCTCAGGGAGGCGGGGTAAGAAGCAAGGAAGGGGATAATGAGGATAGAATTTGACACTCAAACCTTTAAATAAAAATCTTTATTATTATTATTAGAAAAGACAGCACATTTTCTATCTCCTTCTGCATGCATTTCCCAATAATTGCCTTCCTCTTTTGCCACACAATACATTCACTGTATGTATATTCTGTATGTGTCCTGATTATATTATGAGTTCTTTGAAGCAGGGATCATGTTTTTGTCTTTTTTGGTTTAATATTCTGTCATAAACAATAACTCATTTAAGGCTGGGGGGTGGGGCACACAATTTAAGAATTCTTAAAGTCCACAAGGTCCTTTTTCTTCACGTTTAGGTAATTTATATTTGGTAAAAGCTATGAGTTTAACCATAATAGTTCTGAACCCCTAGTCAGGAAAATTTCTAACCTATAGACAAAGGTTGGGCTATTTGCCTAACTTTATACTGATATTTGCATTTCAGAATCATAACTAAGAACTTTAATACTGTCAGTTGTGAGTGCTTGTGGAAGATAATGGCAAAATTTGGTTGAGTTTATCAATATGTATGAAAGTTTCATGATGGCAAGCTTTCACAGCTTCTGGATAAAGGATGATGCTCCCAACCTTTCCTAGTTACCAATAGAATGATGTAGAGCTGTATGCTTGATGCCACGCTTTTTAGAATGATGTATTTAGTGATGTTATTAGACACCTTCAACAAAAATGATAATGATATCAAGGTCAGCAATTTCACAGAAAGTAAATAACTTAACTTGAAGGTTACAAGTCAAGACTAAAGCAGAGAGTGAGTTGATGTATGACTTGTTTTTCACAGATTATTTTGCATTCAATGTTGTCTATAAGGCTGAGATGCAATAATTCTCTGCTGCTTCTAATTTTTGCCTGACAATCAACACCAAGAGAAGAGAGATTCTATACCAGACAGTTCCACACCATCCATACATGAAAACATCAGTTACAGCAAATGGAGAAAGTTCTAATGCTGTGGATAAGTCCACTTACCTTGGCAGTATACTTTCCAGGGATGTCCACATAGATAATGAAGTTGATGCACACATTGCAAAAGCTGGTTCAGCTTTTGGGACGTATTGGCTATTTACTGAACTGAAGTTCTACAGTTGTATGTCTGTGAAACCTAGACAGTATAGTAGCACCATGTCAGAAAATTGAACTGTTTCCATTTGAATTATCTTAGCAAGATTCTGAAGATTACCTGGCAAGATAAGATACTAGATACTAAGGTTTTTTCTTGAGCCAATTCTAATGGTCTGGTTATATAGCCTGAATGTCACATTTACCTAAGTGACTATTCTACAGAGAAGTCTCACAAGGCAAGTGCTCATTCAGTGATCAGAATAAGTGATACAAGGACACCCTGATGAACTTTGGAATCTGCTCTGAGTCATGGGAGATGCTGTCAAAGGACTTCTAGCTTGGTGTGCCTTTTTCTTTTTTAATGAAAAGGTTTATTATTTAAAAATTAACACATGGAAACAATTACTTAAAGCTTATGATTTCCCCACTAAAACTAGCCACCCAGATGTGACTAATTCTTTTTTATTACAAAAGTATTTTATTATTTTCCAGTTACATGTAGAGATAATTTTCAACATTTGTTTTTATAAGATTTCTAGTTTCAAATTTTTCTTCCTCCCTCCCTTCCCTCCTCCCCAAGATAGCAAGTAATCTAATATAGGTTTTATGTGTACAATAACATTAAACATATTTCTGCATTAGTCATGTTATAAGAGAAGAATCAGAGCAAAAAGGAAAAACCTTAAAAAAGAAAAACAATAGCACCAAAAACAAGAGAAATAGTATGGTTCAATCTGCATCCATGTTCCACAGTTATTTATTTTCTTCTGGAGTTGGAGAGCATTTTCCAACATGAGTCCTTTGGAACTATTTTGGACCATTGTATTGCTGAGAAGGATCACGTCTATCTCAGTTGATCAACACATAATGTTGATGATACTGTGTACAAAGTTCTTCTGGTTCTGCTCATCTCACTCATCATCAGTTCATGCAAGTCCTTCCAGGTTTCTCTGAAATCTGCCTGCTCATCATTTCTTACAGCACAATAGAATTCCATTACATTCATATACCACGACTTGTTCAGCCATTCCCCAATTGATGAACAGTCCATCAATTTCCAATTCCTTGCCACCAGAAAAAGAGCAGCTATAAATATTTTTGTAAACATTGGTCCTTTTCCCTTTTTATGATCTCTTGGGGAAAAAGACCCAATAGTGACATTGCTGGGTCAAAGGGTATTCACTACTTTATAGCCCTTTGGGCATAATTCCAAATTGCTCTCCAGAATGGTTAGATAAGTTCACAGTTCCTTGGTGGGCCTTTTTCAAAGAAGGTGCAGTTCGCTATGAGCAAAACAGAATTGCAGTAGCATAAAAGAAAATGAAATGGATGAATCTAGAGACAACCCCATCCCAAATGATCAAATGTACTATTTGTGCCTAAACTGGGTGCAGAGCCTTCCAAGCTCATATTGGACTGATCAGCCAGAGTCAAACACACTGTCCTCTGAACCAAACATAGAGATGACATTGGTTCTCTTTCAGTTCAAAGGATGAACAACAACAACAATAACAAAACAACATTGCTATTTATCTCTATTTAATTCCTGACCTCTTTGTGTTTTAGGCAAAATTTATTTTATTGAAAATTTTGGGGTAATGACGTAGATTATATTCTTGTTCGTATGGAGGAATGCCCCTCTGGGAGGGGAGGTTAGATAAAGAGCCAAACTTTTCTTAGGACTTGCTCCACTTGAATCTTCTCTGAGAACCAGGGTGCCACCCCCTGCCTAGAAAGACATTGTGAGATGACCTTCTAAAGGTCATCCTGCCTTTTGGAAGCTGCCTGGCATTTGGAAGTTACCTTTATTCATAGATTGCCTTTAGGTCATGTCAATCAATGGACTTGAATGGGACTGTCCAATTAGCTTGGAGCTGTGTGTGGGGACTGCCCCTCTTCCTGTCTGACAGAAAGCTTCTGCTTGAGGAGACTCATGATCACTCTCTTTGGTTCAGGAACAAGCTTGTGGTGGCAGAAGAAGGAGGAGGGTAGGCAGGTTTGCTAACTTTCAGAACTTCACATGTTCTCTCTTGGATAGCTAAGTGAAGGCAGTTTTCCCTCTCTCTCTTTGCTAACCCCTAATATACATTAATAAATGCTTAAAAGCCTAAACTGTTGCTGAATTTATCAGTAAATCTTAGCTAGTTTCCCCCAGCCCTCAAATTGAGGCATAGGTAAGGACACACATTAGATTTTAAACATCACACTTCTATTGTTAGAGGCCTTCAAGTCTTTGATTCTAAGTCAATTTTCTTTTTTAGATATCTCTTCATTATATTGTAAACTCCTTTAAGGCTAGAGACTGTCTTTTGTCTCTTGTTACCTAGTCCATAGTAGATCTTTAAGAAATATCAATTGATTCATTCTCTTCCATTGACCTTCAGAAAACTCTTCTTCTTCTTCTTCTTCTTCTTCTTCTTCTTCTTCTTCTTCTTCTTCCTCTTACTCCTCCTCCTCCTCCCTCTCCTCCCTCTCCTCCCCCATCTCCCCTTTCCCCCCTCCCCACTCCTCCTCCTTCCCCTCCTCCTCCTCCTTCTCCTTCTCCCTCTTCTTCTCTGAAAATACCTTCAGATGGGACAAAGTATCTCACCCATTTACATGGGTTGGATAATGACTCCCTTACTTTTACTTCCCCAGTACTTAGAATAGTGTTCAGGAAAAGAGTAAGGAATTAATAAATAGTTGCTGATTAACTAGCTCTCCACTCTTAGGTTAAAAATTGATACATTTCCTTATAATTTCTAAAGCATTTTTCTCCTTTTCCATGATCTTGCCCATGTGACTTACATTGTCCCTGGAATCCAATGACTGGTCCTTCTGAGACTTAAATGATCTATAAGCTCAAAATTTGTTCATTCAATATATATAATACAGAAAAACACATATGCCAATTCAAACTGGTTGTTTAGTGACTTGCACACAAGAAAAATTGGTTAATTAATTCAATTATCCATTTTCACAAAGTTCCTGAGTTGTATAGATAAAATGTATATAAAATAGAATGTCAAAAATTCTGGTGTTTCTGGCATATGAATTTCATTTTGGTAAAGAATGCTTTTTTTCTTAAATATAAAACAATTAAAAAATTGAGAAGTCACTTTGCTATAGATTATACATGTTCAGTCATGTAAAATATATTTAAATATTAGGTATATTGAAAAAGAGGATGCAAACAAAAACACAAAAGAATAAAAACATAAAAAGAATATATGCTTTGATCAGCGTTAAGACTCCATTAATTCTTTCTCTGGAGATGGATAGATTTTTTTCTTCATAGGTCCTTCAAGTTTGTTTTCAATCATTGTATTGCTGAGAATAGTGAAATCCTTTACAACTGATCATCATACAATATTGTTTTTACTGTAACAATGATCTCTTATCTCTTCTTACTTGATTTTGCATTGGTTCAGTGAAGTCTTCCCAGATTTTTCTGACACCATTGTGCTCATCATTTCTAATAGCACAGTAGTATTCCATCTCAATCATATACTACAACTTATTCAGCCATTCCCTAATTGATAATCATTCTTTCAATTTCCAATTCTTAGTTACCTCAGAAAGAGCTGTGATAATTATATATATATATATGTATTTATGAACATATATGTATGTTTCTGTGTGTATATGTATATATGTATATGTATGTGTCTATGTGTGTGGGTATAAAAGGGACAGTTTCTGTTATCTTTGGTATCTTTAGGATATAGACATGGTAGTGGCATGCACAAGGTATGCACAGTTTTATAGTCCTTTGAGCAAAGTTTCAAATTGTTCTCTACCCCACCAAGAGTGCAAGAGTAACAATTTTTCCACATCACCTCTAACATTTGTTGTTTTTGTTTTTTTTTTTTAATCATATTAGCCAATCTGATAGGTGTGAGGTGGTACTTCAGAGTTGTTTTAATTTGCATTTCTCTAAACAATAGGGATTTAGAGCATTTTTTCATATGTATATAAATAGCTTTGATTTCTTCTTCCAAAAACTGCCTAGTGTATTCATATCCTTAGACCATTTACCAATCGGTGAATGACACTGGGATATGAATTTCTGAGCCTTATGTTTCTAAATGGGAGGGAAAATACTGGTGATTTGTAAACTTCAATAAAAAAAAAACACACACACACATCAGAGTAGCTGCTATTAAAAGTGTTGATAAAAGCAGGAAGGTGACCTTTCTAGCTAGTTGCCTCTGAGATATGCTAGCTAACACTTTAAGGCTCTCCAGTGGTGAGAAAGCTTCTACACAAATGGGTCACTAATTCTATTCAAATTACTCTCTTAAAACATACATTTTAGGTTTTAAATTTTTTATAAGGTTGCTTCATTTAAAAACACTATCTCAGGGTGAGCTTAATAATGCTTAAGAGATTTTTTGTTTACTTTTGATCAGCATTTCAGGGGCCTTTCAAAGACTTTCCTTTTTTTTTTTTTGTTTTCAATTTCAACTTACTGTTTACCTTTTTGTCACTGCTTCTGGATTCAATATAAATGTGCCTTTATGTACCTTGCAGGTGTTAGAAAGACTTAACAAACTAGAGAAGAAAATTAAAGATTCTTGACAAATTGTTACAATCCTTCTTTTAGCAGGTCTACTTCAAACATACTGGATTTCAGCATTCTGACTTATTGATGATGGATAGGAATAAATGTAAAATCCAAAGAAGGTGATAAAATCCTCACTCTGGCCTCTTTCTCTGAGGGTGTATTCCTTTTGATAAATTTTATGCAGTTACAAAGAATTTAGCGCATATACATACACACATATCTATCTATCCATCTATCTATCTATCTATCTATCTATCTATCTATCTATCTATCTATCTATCTATCTATCTATCTATCTATCATCTATCTGTCTTTCAATCTATTCTGTAAGATTCTTTTACTTAATGAGGATATTATTGGGTACTAAAAAATAATTCATAAGAGCAATAATTTAAAAACCAATCTCTAGTAGCAAGTTAAGAAAAATCAGCTCTCTCTTTTGAAGAGATTTAGATAAAAGGTAATATAGAGGAGTGACATACTAACATCTTGCTTTTTGAAAATATATGAATAAAGGACAGCCACTTATGTGATACACCAGAAGGCCCGTCTGCTCCAAAATACCCCCTTGTTTACCTCTTTGCCCGATGTTTGCACCATTATCACTGCACTTTGGAATGAGGCTTACTATTTCTAGGAATCCTTTGTTTAAATAGGAATGTCAATTTGCAAAGTTAGCGTTTTCATTTACTAGGAAACATTATCACATTAACATTAGTTTGTTTACTTAGGACAGACTGGATTAATGGAAAGCATGGTGGACCAAGAATAAGAGGTCTGGCTTCTAATTCTGACTCTGGAATTTAGCCATGTGACATTGGAGGAATCATTTAACATAGCTGAATCTCAATTTTGTCATCTAAGAAATGTATATAATAATTATTTCACTGCCAATGAGAATTGTTATGAGGAAAGCACTCTGAAATGCATTATTAAAATGTGAGTAGGGGGCAGCTAGGTGGCACAGTGGATAAAGCACTGGCTCTGACTTGAGGAGGACATAAGTTCAAATTCAACCTCAACACTTGACACTAGCTGTGCGACCCTGGGCAAGTCACTTAACCCTCATTTCCCCTCAGCAAAAAAAAAAAGTGAGTTATTATTAACAGCAGAAGGCAGGGAACAGTGATTTGGACATTAGTAGATGAATTAATTAGGATGGATGGAATATGTATTGAAAGGATGGGAAGGGATCAGGATGTGATATTATAATGGAGAACCTGTGTTGGGAAGAGTAGTCAGTATAATTCATCAAATATATTTGAAAGCAAGGTAAAGTTTTGTGAGAGATGTTGCCAAAGACATGCTGTCAAAAGGGATGATAGTTGGGAGAGTGAAAGGATGATGTTAAAGACAAATTTCTGCATAGCTATCAAAATTATGTCCCAAAGATCTGACTCTCAAAACCTGTCCCCACCCTTACCTCTGTAACGAATTAGAAATCAAGGGAATGTCCATCAGTAGGGGAATGGCTAAACAAATTGTAGAATGTGATTGTGATGGAATATTACTGTGACAAACAGGTTGATTTCAGAAAGGCCTTGATATACAATTGGGCAAATAGTTCCTAACAGGTGTCTTAATTTTCTATTCATCGGTGGTGAGTTCACTCCTTTCATTTTTGATAGCAGTAATTTGGTTTTCTTCTTTCCTTTTTTTTCTTTTGATCAAATTAAGCAATGGTTTATCTATTTTTTGGTTTTTGCCATAAAACCAGTTTGTAATTTTATTCATTAATTCAATCTTTTTCTTTCAGTTTTATTAATCTCTACTTTGATTTCCAGGTGTTTAATTGAGGATTGAAAAATTTGTTCATTTTATGGTTTGTTTGTTTGTTTTTATTTTTTCGGTTGCTTGCCCAATTCATTGCTCTGCTCTTTCTCTATTTTATTGATGTAAGCAGTTATGGATATAAATTTTCCCCTAAGTACTGCTTTGACTGCATCTCATAAATTTTGATATGTTGTCTCATCATTGTAATTTTCTTAATGAAATCATCTATGATTTGTTCTTTGATTCCCCCCTTTTTAGGATCAGATTATTTAATTTCCAATTGGTTTTTAATCTCTTTCAATTTTAAATTATTGAATATAATTTTTATTATATTATGATCTGAAAAGGATCTGTTTATTATTTCTTCTATTTTCTATCTGTTTGTAAAGTTTTTATATTCTAATACATGGTCAATTGTTAATTAGGTCCCATGTACTACTGAGAAGAAGGTATATTCATTTCTAGTCTCATTCAATTTTCTCCAGAGATCTATCATATCTAAATTTTCCAGAATTTTTTTTCATTTCCATAATTTCTTTCTTGTTTATTTTTGTTTTTTAGTTTAGCTTTATCCAGTTCTGAGAGGGGAAGGTTAAGGTTCCCCATTAGGATAGTTTTATTATCTATTTCCCCCTGTAACACCTTCATCTTTGCCTTCAAAAATTTAGATGCTCTACCATTTGGTGCATATATGTTAAATATTGATATGACTTCATTGTCTATGGTACCTTTCAGCAAGATATAGTTTCTTTCCTTATCTCTATTAATTAGATCTATTTTTACTTTTGCCTTATCTGAAAGTCATGATTGCTACCCCTGCATTTCTTGCTTCAGGTAAATTATAATAAATTCTTCTTAAGCACCTTACCTTTACCAATGTGTTTCTTGTAAACAACATATTGAAGGATTTTGGTTTCTAATCCATTCTTCTATCTGCTTCTGTTTAATTGTTGAGTTCATCCTATTCACATTTGTAGTTATGATAACTATTTATTTCCCTCCATGCTATTTTTTGTTTGTTTGTCCTTCTCAATCTTAGCTCCTATCCTTTCCCTCCACACAAGACTTTTACTTTTGATCACTGCCTTCCCAAATATTCCCTGCCTTGTATTCCCTCCCCTTTATATTACCCCCTCCCATTTTTACTTCCTTATATAGTAATATAGATTTCTATATCGGAGTGTGTACATTGTTCCCTCTCTGAGCCAACTTTCATGAGAATAAGGTTTAATCTTGCCCACCACCATTACTACTCTCTATTATAATCATTCTTTCATATATCTTTTTTTGTGGGACAATTTCCCTCATGAAATCCCCCCTCCTTCAATGCAATTGCTTTCTTACCCCTTTATTTTATTTTTGGAGTGTTGTCCCAAAAATGTCACCTTCTAACAACATATTCTGTCTACATATCCTCCTTTTAGGTAGTCATAATAAAGTTGTTAAAATTTACAAATATTATCATGCCATCAATGTCACCTTATAACCACATCCTCTGTCTATATATAATTCTTTAAATTGCTCTTATGATAGTTGATAAGACTGACTAATATTATCTTGTTGCACAGAAATATAAACAATTTAACATCATTCTTACAGTTTTTTTCTTTCTTGTTTCTTCTTTACCTTTTTGTTTCCTTTGGGTCTTGTATTTGGAGATCATATTTCTTATTCAACTCTGGACTTTTAATCAGAAATGCTTAAAAGTATACTATTTCAGGCAGCTAGGTGGCACACTGGATAGAGTACCCCTGGAGTCAGGAGAACCTGAGTTCAAATCCGGCCTCAGACACTTAACAATTACTAGCTGTGTGACCCTGAGCAAGTCACTTAACCCTAATTGCCTCACTAAAAAAAAAAAAAAAAAAAACTATACTATTTCATGAAATATCCATTTTCCCATGAAAAATCATATTCAGTTTTGCTAGGTAGCTGATTATTGGTTATAAATCTAATTATTTTGCTTTTAGTTATATTATATTTCTATCCTTGTGGTTCTTTAATGTGAAATCTGCCAAATCCTGTGTAATTCTACTGTATCTCCATTATATTTGAATTATTTCTTCTTTGGCTGCTTACAATACATTCTCCTTGATCTGTGGGTTTTGAACTTTGGCTATGATGTTTCTGGGAGTTTTTATTTTGGGTATCTTTCCGGAGATGACCTGTGGATTCTTTCAATTTCTATTTTACCCTCTGGTACTAATATATCAAGGTAGTTTTTTTTTAGGATAATTTCTTGATATTGTCCAAACAGTTTTGTTTGTTTCTTTGTTTGTTTGTTTGTTTGTTTTTTATTTTGGGTTTTTCATCACACATTTATTTTATTTTCCATTTACATGTAAGGGTAGTTTTCAACATTCATTTTCATAAGATTTAGAGTTCCAAATTTTTCTTCTTCCCTCCCTCCCTTTCCTCCCCACTCCACAAGATCACAATCAGGTTATATATGTAAAATCCGCAAGTGTTCTTTTTCTCAGTTCTTTCTATAGGGGTGCATAGTAAGCTTCCTCATTAGTTCCTTGGGATTGTCTTGGATCATTGCACTGCTGAGAGTAGTTAAGTCATTCACAATAAGTCATTGAACAATACTGCTGTCACTATGCACAATGTCCTCTCAGCTCTGCTCACTTTACTATACATCGATGTTCATTAGTCTTTCAAGGTTTTTCAAGGATCATCCTGTTTGTCATTTCCTGTAGCACAAGTCCATTCCACTACAATCATATAACACAGCTTTTTCCATCATTCCTCAATTGATGGACATTCCCTTGATTCTCAATTCTTAGCCTCCACCAAGAATTGCTAGAAATATTTTTTGTACAATTTTCCCCCTTTCTCTTTTTCATGATTACTATTGTTAACTGTTTCCCTTCTATCCTATTCCCTTCCCCATGATATTTATTATATTATCCATCTTCTTTCATCCTATCACTCTTCAAAAGGGATTTGCTCCTGTCTGTCCCCTCCCCCACTCTGCCCTTCCTTCTTTTGCCCCTCTCTCTTTATCCCTTTCACCTCCTATTTTGCTGCAGCATTATAGAGATTACTCCACCCAATTGAGTGTGTACATTATTCCCTCCTTGAGCCAATTCTAATGAGATTGAGGTCTTTGAGCCAATTTTGATGAGTGTTAGGCTCATTTACTGCCCAGATTAAATAGATGACTCCACCCAGTTGGTTGTGTCTATTAGTCCCTCCTTGAGGCAGCTCTGATGAATTTAAGGTCCTTGAGCCTTTTCTGATGAGTGTAAAATCCATTTACTGCCCTGCTCCTCTCCCATCTCTTCACCCACTCCAAAAGCCTTTTCCTGTTACTTTCATGTAGGATTTTCCTTCTGCCCTTCCCCCTCCCCCAATGAATTCCCTTCACCCCTCAATTTAACCCTAAAGATGTTATCATCTAGCTAAGTGACACAGTGGACAAATCATCACCCCTGCACCCAGGGAGATCCCAGCCAAAACCTGGCCTCAGACACAAAACAGTAGCCCACTGTACCACCCCAGGTATGTCCCCCAGCTCTATTTTTTTAATGGTTCTCTAGGGTCTTGTATTTGAAAGTCAAATTTGCCATTCAGTTCAGGTCTTTTCATCACAAATATCTGAAAGTCTTCTTTTTCATTAAAGTCCCATTTTTTCTACTGAAAGATAATGCTAAGTTTTGTTGGGTAGGTGATTCTTGGTTGTAATCCCATTTCCTTTGCCCTTTGGAATATCATATTCCATGCTCTCCGGTCCTTTAATGTAGAGGCTGCTAGATCTTGTGCTATGCTGAATGGGGCTCCACAGTGCTTGAATTCTTTCTTTTTGGCAGCTTGCAATATTTTCTCCTTGACCTGAGAGCTCTGGAATTTGGCTATAATATTTCGAGGAGTTTTCTTTTTGGGATCTCTTTCTGGAGGTGATCGGTGGATTCTTTCAGTTTCTATTTTAGCTTCTTCTTCTAGAATTTTAGGGCAATTTTCCCTGAGAATATCTTGGAAGATGGTGTCTAAGCTCTTTCCTTGATCATGGTTTTCAGGTAGACCAATAATTTTCAAATTATCTCTCCTGGACCTATTTTCCAGGTCAGCAGTTTTTCCCAGAAGTTTTTCACATTGCCCTCTATTTTTTTTTTATTCATTTGGATTTGCTTTATTGTGTCTTGGTTTCTCATAAAGTCACTGGCTTCCATTTGTTCAATCCTAATTCTTAGGAAATTATTTCATCAGAGAGTTTTTGTACCTCCTTTACCATTTGACTTTTCAAGCTGTTGACTTTTTTCTCATGTCTTTCCTGCATCACCCTCATTTCTCTTTCCATTTTTTCCTCTACCTCTCTAATTTTATCTTCAAAGTCCTTTTTGAGCACCTCTATGTCTTGAGACCAATGTGTATTTTTCTTAGAAGCTTTAGATATAGGGGCCCTGATGTTGACATCTTCCTCTGAGGGTGCCCCTTGGTCTTCCTTGTTACTGAAGAAACTTTCTATGGTTCTCACCTTTCTCTGTCGGCTCATCTTGCCTTTCTTTTACTAGACTTTTAGCTCCTTAAAGTGGGGCATTGTTTCCAGGCTGCAGTATCCCAAGCTTAAGAAGTTCCAGGTGGTATGATTTAAGGAGAATCAGGTTCTTCCCTCACCCACCCTGTTTCCTGGTCCTAGATGACCCCAGACCAACTTGCCAATCAACCAGCTTTGTTTGTTGTGGTTGTTAGCTCCAATGAGCCTGTGCCCCTCCCCCACCTGGGCCACTTCTACTTGGGACTACCACCTGGTTCTCAGTAGGGGTGTAAAATCCAAGTTCTGCCTTAGCACCAGCATAGACCCCTGTAGTCTCTCCCCTGCCCAGGGCTCAGCCCACTCACCAGACTGTGAGCTTAGTTCCAGATGAAACTGGTGCTTCAGCTGATTCAGAGGATCTGGGGGTCTGCTTCTCTGGTGAGGACTTCCTGAGACTGGATTTGTGTCAGGGTGACTGTGGGGTTGGGCCCGACTCCTGTATCAGCACAGCAGCTCCCTCCTTCTGACCTTCTAAGCCATTCTTGGTTAGAAGATGATTTCAGCACATTCTTCTGTGAGTTTTGCTGCTCCGGGCATTGTCCTATGGCATTATTTGGATGTTTTTTTGAGTGATCATGTCATGAGTTCAGGAGCTCACTGCCTTTCCTCCACCATCTTGGCTCCTCCCCTGTGGCTGGATTTGAACTCCCCAAGCATTTTTTTTTAATTATGGCTTTCAGTTAGTCCAATAATTCTTAAATTGTCTGTTCTGGATCTATTTTCAAGGTCAGTTGTTTTTCCAATGAGAAATTTCACATTTTCTTCTATGTTTTAAGTTTTTTAACTTTGGTTTATTGTATTTTGATGTCTCATAGTTTCCATTTATTCAATTCTAATTTTTAAAGAATTATTTTCCTCAGTCACCTTTTATACTCCCTTTTCCATTTGGCTCATTCTTATTTTTAGGGAGTTATTTTACTCAGTAAATTTTTGTATATCTTTTTCCATGCTATCGACTATTTTCATGGTTCTCTTGCATTATTCTTACTTCTTTTCCCAATTTTTCTTCTATTTTTCTAATTTTCTAAAATGCTTCCAGGAATTCTTTTTGGGCCTGAGATAAATTTAGCTTTTTTTATTTGAAGCTTCATCTGTAGTTATTTTATTACTATTGTTCTCCTATAAGTTTATGCCTTGAGCCTCCCTGGCACCATAGTAACTTTCTATAGACAAGCTTTTTTTTACTCATTTTATGTCTTTTTTGTGACTTGGTCAGCACTAGGATCAAGGCCTCTCTGGTGATTTGCACTGGGGATGGGTTGGCTGGTGAGGGTCCTTGCTTTGCTGCCCAGACTGCTCACTTTCCTATTGGGCTGCTGGTTTTCAGATGGGTGGAATCTTACTGATGGAATGCCCCTGGCTCAGAGTCCTACTTCAGGCTCCCTGCTGTGAGACTGGTGGCTGCTGCTACTGCTGTTCTTGCTTTTGCTGCTGCTGCTGCTGCTGCTACTGCTGCTTTTGGATCTTATATCCCTCCTACTCAGGTAAGACAGACCTTTCTTGCTGGGCTGGTAAGCTGCTTCCCTGCTCCTGGAATGATTCAAAAGCAGTTTTATATTGGTTTGGAGGGGGGATTTGGGAGAGCTTCAGAGGGTTCCTTCCTCACTCTGCAATCTTAACACTGGAAACGTTATGCAAGAATCCTTTCCTGAATTCCCATGGGAATTATTACTTATGGTGAAAATTCTTTTTGTTTTCATTAGGTCTTTCCCTACATGTGAAAAGAAGTACCTTCCATGCACATAGCTGTGTTTCTTCTTTTCAGGCCAGTAGTTGGTAAGTTAATTTCTATCAGGCACATGTTGCCGTTTTGTGTGGTCTAATCCAAGACATGCATTGTTCCTGGAGGACCCAATGTCCTGGCTGGATGAGCTCAAGTGGTGTCCAAACAAAGAAGAACATGCTGTGATACTCTGTCAAGCATGCAACTGTAGAGAGCAGAAAACCGAGAAGGAAACTGCGGAACTGAAAACCAAGAGAGAGTTGGCATACAGATAAGAAAACTCACCATGGAGGCCAGCAACAATGAGAGGGTCCTTCTTCAATAAGGCCATCAACTTCACTTGACAAATTCAGAACTGTGACCAAATTCAAGATTATAAGTTGTTTGGGGATGATTTCTGAGGTAAGTTTAGAAGGAGAACTCACCATATTGGAGTTCTTCTATTGTGCTGTCGCTATTGCTACCTTAATTACTCTCTTACTGCTTTGTAAGACTCATTCTTTATAGAATAATAGGAAAGTAGAGAGAAGGGCTCTTAGAGAGATATGAACCACATTTTGAATGTTCTCATAAGGAGCTCTTGGTGAGGGCATGAGACAAAAATTATTATTATGGATTGATAGTAATACTTCCTCTATTTCCACCTTCCCTCCCCTCACCTATCTTGACTCTAATGGACCTCTTCTATATAGATCTCAGAGCTTAGACTCAAGAACAGATTGGACATACATAAACTATGCTGGTATAGTTAAATTACATATGAGGTATTATGGGCCAATAAAAAGGAATGCAAAGAAGATAAATAGAGCTTCAGCTGCAACCCTCTAGGATACAAAACTCAAGATTTCCTTAAAAAATTCACAGGCACCTATAGCTCATTTGTTCTTCTAACAATCATGTTCTAGTACCTCATTCATTATCTTCTTAAAATAAATACAATTCCTACTATATTGGGCTTTGGCCAAAATTCCAGACTCCATGTCCTCATTCATGGTCTTGAGAGCTCTTTTGTGCTATTTTGTTCTTTGGAACCAAATTTTCCATTTTTCCTTCCCCTGCTTCTGCTTTAGTGACTGAGCAAAAGGTATTTTTGCAACATCAGCAAACAACATTGATATCAGTAATGATTATTATAGTACTTTCCCTTTTTACTGCATGTTAATCATGACAACTGTCCTTAGTGGCTACTGTTGGTATTCTCATTCCTGTTTTGTTAAGGATGAAACAAAGGCAACAAAGGTTAAGGGGCTTGGATAGATTTATACAACTGGTGAAGATCAGCATCAAGGTTCAACCCCAAGTATCCTCCGACTCTGTACTCTAGACTTTGTAAATGTACCTCCCCTAATTAGTTAATTTTCCTAAAAACCAAAAAAAATTTTTTACTAGAAATTTGAAACTTTTTCAGGGTACAATATGTAATTAGGTGAGGAATTGTTAAGATATAATATGCCTATGTATTATATACACATATATGTATATGTGTGTCTATGTGTTTATAGAGTTTCATACTCTTGCTTTATCTAGTACAAGAGATATTAACTTAAATATCCTACAAGCCCAGAATATTCTTAGTTACCTATTCAATCCTTTAATCATCCATATCTTTTTCTCATCCTCATAATAATTATTATTACAGCATCAAATTACCATAATTAATATACAATTATTCCTTATTGAGGGGAATGTTTTGCTTGTTGTCATGAAAGACAAAATTGATATAAAATAGAACCAGTGTTTTTAAGTAATTTATAGACTATTAGGAAAACAAGACATGAACATACACAGTTAAATTATGAATAAGATATTATGGAACAAATCATAGTATATAATAAGTGCTTGAAAGTGTTAAAAACTTATTTGCTTTGTGAGAAGAAAGTCATTATTAATTAGTTGGATAATGGGAGATTTGAATGTTGATACTATACATGTATTATCAGTAGAAAGGAAGTCCCTATTAGAATGCCCTGTCCATTAATCAATATTTTTTGGATATGGTCTTTGAGATCATTCCAAGTCCACTAAATGGCCACAATGAGACACTTTACCAGATGCTTTGCTGAAAGCAAGGTATATTGTCTCTATAGCAGTTCCTTGATATTTCAATCTAATAATGATCAAGAGAAAATGAAGTTAATTTTGAGTCCCTTATTTCTAGTGAATTTGCAGCATGTCTTAGTAATCAATTCTTTCTTTATAAGTGGACACAAACTCATTGTAGTGACAGTCAAGATGCTGACAGTGTCACTGGTGTGTTTTAATGAAAATATTCACTAGAAGCAGCTGCTCATATAGTTAGTGAAGAAAGGGAAACCATGCATTTTTTTTTACAGGATAATAACTGATTAATGACAGTAAAGAAGAGCTTATTTCCCAGTACATACAATCTACTGGATCTGATAATGGCTCTTACTGACCTATAGTTTAGCATTATGCCCTGGTTTAGTATCTAACAGGACTTCGTTGTGCACAAATGGAACAGCGGTGAACTAATACCAGAGGATCATGGAAGATAGCTGCTATATCCCAAATTGTATACATCAAAGTTATGAGTTCAATTCTTGAATGGGCCACTCAGCTTCATCCTATTCCATGGCCACAGACACTTATACTCCTTACACTCTACAGCTGTCTCATAAATCTATGCCATTGACAACAAAAGGCATAAGATAGTGTGATATAGTGTGATTAATTCAAGTGTGTTCTTACTATTGTGAATATATATTTTTTTGTTTTTGGTGGGGCAATAAGGGTTAAGTGACTTTCCCAAGGTCACACAGCTAGTAAGTGTCAAGTGTCTGAGGCCAGATTTGAACTCAGGTCCTGAATCCAAGGCTGGTGCTTCATCTACTGCAGCACCTAGCTGCCCCATGAATATAATTTGAAGCATATTTTAAAGTGTTAGTAATATTCTGTACATTAGTATAACTATGTATAGAGATTTCATTGTTGACATTGTTGTTATTTGAGGGAGTAAAATAGCAACCCAGAATGGGAATGCTGGGCTAGAGGTTATTTCTGCATTTCATAGGTTAACTCTGTATGATAAGAGAGAAAGAGTTATTACAGTTGACTAGTTTTGGGGATTTACAACTAACTGCTCTTTAAATTCCCTTCTCACTATGCCAACACTATGTCCTACAGTTTCAATCAATAAAAATATTTGGCCAAACAATTATTACTTTCTACCTATTAATAAAAATGGCAATACTTACTGTAGAAACTAAAGAAATTTATGTATAACCTGGCAAAAAGAAAAAAAAAATTCCAAAGTCATTTGCAGTTCTTTGCATAAAAATAATCATAGCTAATATTTAGATAGCACTTCATTTAATCTTCATAACTTTGTAAAATGAGTGCTATTATCATTCCTATTTTGCAGATGTGTAAACTGAGGTTGAGAGAAGATAAGTGAGTTGCAAAGGGTCTTGAAAATAGTAAGTGCCAGACGTGGGACTAGAACCCAGATCTTTCAGACTCTAAGGCCATCCCTTTCCCCATTACAGCACCTAGCTCCAATGTAAACCACTGTGGAAAGCAGGAAAAAGGAAAAAAAAAGAAGTAATACCCTTTGGAATTAAAACAAATTTCATAAATGGACATTTGAAAGTAATCAAGAAGTGTCCAGTCAGTGGAAAAGTTGTATTTTCTTCCAGGGTATTAGACTATTGACTCAACTGGCTCAGAACCTTCTCACTGGCAAAGACTTCCACTCTATGCCTCATAGGAAGGTAAATAGGAACATGGTGTACTCAGCCAAGGGTGAGATAGTCTGAAGTTGGAGGGAAGCAATTTCTTTTTGGCATTTATAGAGACTACCAATTTGTACCCTGACATGTGTGATCTGATTACATTTATCATTAGCTTGGCTTGCCAAACTCAAGAAGTTATTAATGGGCATAAAATGATCCAGTCCTTTAAAAGAATGTAGCCACTGTATTCATCTCAGTGACCTCTTGCTGCAGAGTATTCCACACATCAGTTTAATGAAGTATTACCATTTATTAGTTCTAAATATACTGCCTACTAATTTCACTGAGTGTCTCTTTGCTCTCATATTACAGGATAGGGTAAAGGAGGAGACTCATTCATTTTCATGGTGCCCTTTACTTTTTCAAACCCCTTCATCAAGTGTTGTTTTTTTAACCATTGTCATTTCTATACTTAAATGATATTTTTTTCTCTTAAAAATATACACCCTCACACAAGGTTTTCCCACTCCCTTTTCTCTCCCTACCTCCCAACCAACAAACAAAATGTACCCATATTAGGAAATTCACAGAAACCACAACAATTTTGTGTTAATCCAGACACTCCCACAAGGCCTAAGCATTTCTTTTGGTGGATGAGCTCTCCTATTTGGTGGTTTTCAATTCTGCCCTCTACAATGTCTTTCCTGCCTTTTGGCAGGTTGTCAAATATCATCAGGCCTCTGTTCATGATGTTTCATTGTTCATTTTTCTTTACCTAGGGGAAAAAAAAAAAGTTCTAGCTGTCCACAGAAGAAGTCCTGTGGACATTTTGTATTTTCTAATAGGTGTAAAGATCTATAATTTGGTAACAATAAGATTTTGGAGATAAGAGACTTAAATTTTAAGGACGGAATTTAAAACACCTTCATTCCAAAATCTTTATATCATATTACTTTAGGCTTTGTGAGTTTTTAAGGATTTCATCAGGCCTGATTTGAGGGAGCATGTTATATGATAGCAGTGTCTTTTAAAAATTTCTTAAATATATGTATATGTATGTGTATATATATATATATATAAATATATGTACATACTTGTATGTGTGTGCATATATATATATATATATATATATAGTATGTGTGTACGTGGATATATGGATTTATGAGGCATTATCTTTGATGAATCACTTCAAAGGACTTTGAGATGGTAGATGGTCTAGAGAGAATGTTCTCCAACATCATCCCTACTCTAGATTTAAATACATCATTTTAAGAACCAACTAATTTTCCTAGAAGTTTTATTAAGAACTCTTTCAGTGCCCAAAGATGCAATGAACAGACTAAACTACAAAAAAGAAATTATTTGCAAAAAATCAGAAAAAAATCTCATAAAGTCCAGAATGAATCTGCCTTGTGTCCTCTTTCCTTTTCCTATAATGTTACTATCATACTTATTATACCAAATACACTAATAGTTGATTTCCCAAACATATATATTCCCATGATATGATAAATACAAATTAAATGATTCTGCTTTAGAAATTATTGGTTCAGATTCTAAACAAATTGGAATATAGGAAGCATTATTATGACCTATGTGATCTTAGAGAAATCATTTAACCTCCTTGATCTTCAAATCCCCATACATCTATCTTATTTAAAATAACAACAAAAAATTGTAATTTGTATAGTCTTGTACATATTATTTAATTTGATCCTCACAGCAACCTAGGAAGTATATTGCTATTATTATTCCTAAATTTATAGATGATGAACCTGAGGCTGAGAAAGGGTAAATGACTTGCCTAGGGTAAAAAAAACAACCTAGTAAAGGTCAGGCTGGATTAGAACTCAGGTTTTGCTAATCTCAAAGCTTATACTCTCCATTGTACTACCTAGCTGCTCAAGTAAATACTCATAATATAATTTTTTTAAGACCCTCATAATGTATATGAAAACATGCAAACTTGAAAGCATTACATAAATAAAGGTTATAAACAATAGTAATAGTAATTATCATAATTATTGTTGAGCAATAATACAATATAAGACGTTTAAGGTCAGGGACTGTTTTCATTTTTGTCTGAGTATTCACATTGTCTAGCACAGTGCCTAGCACATAGCAAACACTTTATAAATGTGCCCTTCATTGAGCTGAGAGGAGAAAAAAATTCCCATCCATGTTGGATAAGAATGATTTTTTTCAGTTAAATGAAGGCTTAGTGGCTCTCTTGGCTTGCATAACCAATTAATAACTAAGTACTGATACGTTAGCTATACTATGCCTACAGCTCCAGAGTGTAGTGCTGTAGGCACCACCAAGATGAAAACAGTCATTCCATCTGATTCTTAACTAATAAGATACCCTGTAAAATATATATAACTTTGAAAAACCAAAATAGTATCCTGTGAGTACAGTGGAATTAAGTAGTGTAGGACTCTGACTATTAAAGAGATGCTGGTGGTGATGATTTACATCCTATTCCAGCTCTTTTTCCCCAGAGAGTGGCCATTCAAAATATATTATGTCAGAACTGACTGATCCGAAGAATATAGTGAGAGGGCCATTGCTGGCACTCGAACATTTTATTGGCACCTGGGACTTATTCAGCCATGTAATGGGCAAACTAACAGCCCAGTTTTAATTCCAAGTTCTCTGGTGTTTTATTATGAGCTTATAAAAAGAGGGACTCATACAGCGATTCTAAAGGGGTATAGGAAAAAGGCATATGGAAAGAGGGAAGAGAGTAGAATTAGTACTACTTTCAGTTTTAAGGGCTTGTATTATTATTTTCAGATGAAGGTTCTTTTCTAAGAAAAGTGGTCCAATAGATAAAAAAATCAGGAAACTTGTTTCCTTTCCCCCCAGTTCTCTTCCCTCCTACTTGATTTCTAACAGGTTTTCAGATAAAAATAAGGAAGAAATTTGCCTTCCCTTGTGAACTATCATTTCTATATTCACCTTCTTCCATTTTCTATTCACTTGTCTAGTTCCTTAATATTTCCTGTCTTTTCTCCCCTTCCCCATCCCCAAATAACTCTTCTCTGTTGCATCAGGTAGGAATGCTTTTCTTTTCTTAGAAAGGCCTATTGAATACAAGTACTTTACATGTAACAGTCACTTTGTGATTCTTCAGTGATTAAGCTGGACACATGCATGATCACTTCTAGGAAAAGGAAATGAATGATAAATAATTAAAGAAACCCAAATTGAACATTGTCAGTTGCTTTGTTTCAGGGAAGCATTTAGAAAGCCACTTGTGAGGGGTGACATCAGAGTAAAGAAAAACCTCAAATATGATTTGGAGGAACATTAAACATAATTTCTAAAGCTTAGAATTTGAACTATAAGGGGCTCATTTAATTCACATCTTTCATTTTACAGATGAGGAAACTGAGGGCCAGAAGAGTTAAGTAACACTCCCAAAGCTTTACAACTCCTAGTCATGAAGGGAATCTCAGTTCCCCCAAAGAGAATTCATGGGTCCTATTTTGTTGCTCAAATATTTAGCACAGCAGCCAAATGATTGTTTTGTTCACCTTTTATCAAAGTGAGTACAGAGGTCATGATGGAAAAGAGGCAAAATTGGGGTGATAATAGCACATGCTTTAAAGGGTTATTATGAGAATGAAATATGTAAATAAATTTAGAAAATGTAAAAAGTAATATGTCAGGTATTATTGTTGTTATTATTTTCTTGTTTTTCTTAGCAGCAACCATAGTCGTAACAGTCAATATATTAGTAGTAACAGCAGAAGCAAGAGGAATAGAAATCTCATTCTCATCTTTTTCAATGGCTTTCATGTAGAAATGGTTCTGGAACAAATCACCAGACAGTGGTTATTCTTTTATATGTGATATTCTGTGCACCACTGAACATGTGGGTAAAGTGGTTGCCTTTTGTAATTGAATGAAAGTGCTGGGATATAAACTCATGTCCTGTAGGCTCACTGAAAGCATCTTAAAGAAAAGTCATATCATGGATAGGAAGATAGGGAAGATATGTGCCTCATTTTTTCCATGTGATTTTGATTTTTTTTTTTTGCTAGGTCTCCTTTTTTGAAAGATTTTCATTTCAAATACCTTGGAGATTATGAGCATTTTACATGGTGACATATTAAAATGATTTGGGTGATTGTGACATAATTTTATCTGCAATGATACTCTGGTTTGAATTTGGATTATTTATTGAATTATCAAAGAAAGTATAAGGTCTTGATTTGAAGTTCAGGGATTTCTTGTCTCCTACTTATTTTACTATTCTATCTCAGATTCCATTGTTGGATATCCTGCCATAATTTTGGGTGCACTCCAAGATCTGTGTAGGTATTTTTTCCTCTTTTCCCTCTATAGAATCGGATTTGTTGATCTCATTAGTTGCCATGGGTTCAATTATCATCTCAATGTGGATGATTCCAAATTTTACATATTTTGCTTAAGTCTCTTTCCTGAACTCCAGACTCATACCAACACTTGCTTCTTGGATACCAGGGACTGGATATTCTGTAGCCATTTCAAAAGCAACATGTCAAACTAGAACAAATTATATTTCTCCTCAAACTTCTTCTCTCACCAACATACTGTCAAAGCAATCACTATTCTCTTAGGCACAAAGGCTCATAGCCTCACTCTCACTCAACCTGTGTATCTAATCTCTTGACAAGTCTTATCATATCTATCTTCACAGCATCTGCATATATCCTTTCCTCTCCACTCACACAGCTGCCTCATTGATGCAGTCCCTTATCACCTCACATCTGAATTATTGAAATAGCCTTCTAGTTGTTATCCTTGCCTTATATATCTCCCCATTCCAGTCTAACCTTTAGTAATTTGCCAGATTGATCCTCCTAAAGTACCTGTGTTATCAAGTAGCAAACTAACTCTATAAAATCCCATGCTGCTTCTTCTTGCCTCTGAGATCTCTATGATTTTAAAGTTCTTCACATTCTGGTCCATTCTTTCCCATTCTTCTTACAACTCATCCCCCTTTATATAGTCTCTGAGTCAGTCATGATGACCTTGGTTTCTTTGAACTGACCCTCCATCCAATGAATCCATGTCTTTTTATTAGCTATCCTCTATCCATGAGATACTTCCCCTCCTCACTTCTTCTTCCTGGCTTTCCTGGCTTTCCTGGCTTCATTCAATACTCAAATGAATTTCCACTTTCTGTAGGAGGTATTTTCTGATACTCCATTAGCCACTTCTAGTGCCTTTTAGTTGAGATTACCTTCCACTAAAATTGTATGTGTCTTGATAAGCATTTTTTTCATGTTTTCCTCTTTCTTAGAATGTGAGCTCATTTCGATAATGGAAGATATTTTTGCTTTTATATCCTCAGCACTTATCACAGTCCCTCATACATTATATGTGCTTAACAAATACTTTTTCACTGATTGTTAGCTTAGGAAAGGTAGGGAGATCCAAATAAGGCCATAGAAAAATGCCCGAAGCAGCAAAACTCACAGAAGAACGTGCTGAAATCATCTTCTAACCAAGAACTGCTTGCAAGGTCAGAAGGAGGGAGCTGCTGTGCTGATACAGGAGTCGGGCCCAACCCCACAGTCACCCTGACACAAATCCAGTCTCAGGAAGTCCTCACCAGAGAAGCAGACCCCCAGAGCCTCTGAATCAGCTGAAGCACCAGTGTCATCTGGAACTAAGCTCACAGTCTAGTGAGAGGGCTGAGCCCTGGGCAGGGGAGAGACTACAGGGGTCTATGCTGGTGCTAAGGCAGAACTTGGATTTTACACCCCTACTGAGAACCAGGTGGTAGTCCCAAGTAGAAGTGGCCCAGGTGGGAGAGGGGCACAGGCTCATTGGAGCTTACAACCACAACAAACAAAGCTGGTTGATTGGCAAGTTGGTCTGGGGTCATCTAGGACCAGGAAACAGGGTGGGTGAGGGAAGAACCTGATTCTCCTTAAATCATACCACCTGGAACTTCTTAAGCTTGGGATACTGCAGCCTGGAAACAATGCCCCACTTTAAGGAGCTAAAAGTCTAGTAAAAGAAAGGCAAGATGAGCCGACAGAGAAAGGTGAGAACCATAGAAAGTTTCTTCAGTAACAAGGAAGAACAAGGGGCACCCTCAGAGGAAGATGTCAACATCAGGGCCCCTATATCTAAAGCTTCTAAGAAAAATACACATTGGTCTCAAGACATAGAGGCGCTCAAAAAGGACTTTGAAGATAAAATTAGAGAGGTAGAGGAAAAAATGGAAAGAGAAATGAGGGTGATGCAGGAAAGACATAGAAAAAAGTCAACAGCTTGAAAAGTCAAATGGAAAAGGAGGTACAAAAGCTCTCTGATGAAAATAATTGCCTAAGAATTAGGATTGAACAAATGGAAGCCAGTGACTTTATGAGAAACCAAGACACAATAAAGCAAATCCAAATGAATAAAAAAAAATAGAGGGCAATGTGAAAAACTTCTGGGAAAAACTGCTGACCTGGAAAATAGGTCCAGGAGAGATAATTTGAAAATTATTGGTCTACCTGAAAACCATGATCAAGGAAAGAGCTTAGACACCATCTTCCAAGATATTCTCAGGGAAAATTGCCCTAAAATTCTAGAAGAAGAAGCTAAAATAGAAACTGAAAGAATCCACCGATCACCTCCAGAAAGAGATCCCAAAAAGAAAACTCCTCGAAATATTATAGCCAAATTCCAGAGCTCTCAGGTCAAGGAGAAAATATTGCAAGCTGCCAAAAAGAAAGAATTCAAGCACTGTGGAGCCCCATTCAGCATAGCACAAGATCTAGCAGCCTCTACATTAAAGGACCGGAGAGCATGGAATATGATATTCCAAAGGGCAAAGGAAATGGGATTACAACCAAGAATCACCTACCCAACAAAACTTAGCATTATCTTTCAGTAGAAAAAATGGGACTTTAATGAAAAAGAAGACTTTCAGATATTTGTGATGAAAAGACCTGAACTGAATGGCAAATTTGACTTTCAAATACAAGACCCTAGAGAACCATTAAAAAAATAGAGCTGGGGGACATACCTGGGGTGGTACAGTGGGCTACTGTTTTGTGTCTGAGGCCAGGTTTTGGCTGGGATCTCCCTGGGTGCAGGGGTGATGATTTGTCCACTGTGTCACTTAGCTAGATGATAACATCTTTAGGGTTAAATTGAGGGGTGAAGGGAATTCATTGGGGGAGGGGGAAGGGCAGAAGGAAAATCCTACATGAAAGTAACAGGAAAAGGCTTTTGGAGTGGGTGAAGAGATGGGAGAGGAGCAGGGCAGTAAATGGATTTTACACTCATCAGAAAAGGCTCAAGGACCTTAAATTCATCAGAGCTGCCTCAAGGAGGGACTAATAGACACAACCAACTGGGTGGAGTCATCTATTTAATCTGGGCAGTAAATGAGCCTAACACTCATCAAAATTGGCTCAAAGACCTCAATCTCATTAGAATTGGCTCAAGGAGGGAATAATGTACACACTCAATTGGGTGGAGTAATCTCTATAATGCTGCAGCAAAATAGGAGGTGAAAGGGATAAAGAGAGAGGGGCAAAAGAAGGAAGGGCAGAGTGGGGGAGGGGACAGACAGGAGCAAATCCCTTTTGAAGAGTGATAGGATGAAAGAAGATGGATAATATAATAAATATCATGGGGAAGGGAATAGGATAGAAGGGAAACAGTTAACAATAGTAATCATGAAAAAGAGAAAGGGGGAAAATTGTACAAAAAATATTTCTAGCAATTCTTAGTGGAGGCTAAGAATTGAGAATCAAGGGAATGTCCATCAATTGAGGAATGATGGAAAAAGCTGTGTTATATGATTGTAGTGGAATGGACTTGTGCTACAGGAAATGACAAACAGGATGATCCCCCAAAAACCTTGAAAGACTAATGAACATCGATGTATTGTGAAGTGAGGAGAGCTGAGAGGACATTGTGCATAGTGACAGCAGTATTTTTCAATGAGTAATTGTGAATGACAACTACTCTCAGCAGTGCAATGATACAAGACAATCCCAAGGAACTTATGAGGAAGCTTACTATGCACCCCTATAGAAAGAACTGAGAAAAAGAACACTTGCGGATTGTACATATATAACCTGATTGTGATCTTGTGGAGGGGGGAGGAAAGGGAGGGAGGGAGGAAGAAAAATTTAGAACTCTAAATCTTATGAAAATGAATGTTGAGGGGGCGGAGCCAAGATGTCGGAGAGGAAGCAGCAAGGTGCCTGAGCTCTCCTTCTGTTCCCTCAAAACGAACATTAAATCAAGCCTCTGGATGGATTCTGAAACTACAGAACCTGCAAAGAGACAGAGAGACACAGTCCTCCAACCAGAGATAATTTAGAAGACTTCAGGAAAAGGTCGGTCTGACTCGGGAAAAAGGGAGGCCCAGCGCAGGGCAGCAACCCAGCGCCGAGGGGGTCGGGGCTAGTCAGCAGGAGCTGCGGGCCACAGCCAAACAACTGAGGCTCCCAGAACCTGGTTCAAAAATCTGGTGGCCAAGAAGGACAGTGGAAAAACCTACCTGCACCGGCCGAGAGGGCCACGAACGGCCGGATCAGATGCCGGGGTCTGGCGCCTGGCTGGCCGAGCTCAATCAGACAGGAAGTGCAGGACAGGGGATCTCCACACACCATAAAGGCCTCGGAGTAAAAGCCCGGTCACACAGCACCTATACACCTGCACAAGAAGCCCAAAACAGGGACCCTGGTGCCCCCAGAGCAGACCTCAACTTAAAGAATAAATAAATAGGCTGCAATAATGAGTAAGAAGCAAAAAAGAGCCCTCTCCATTGAGAGCTTCTGTATCAATAGGGAAGAAACCAACACAAACTCAGATGAGGACAATAGCCTCAAATTGGCTACATCTGAAGCCTCACAAGGGAAGGTGAATTGGTCACAAGAACAAAAAGCCTTCCTGGAAGAGCTCAAAAAGGATTTTAAAAATCAATTGCAAGAGGTAGAAGAAAAAATGGGGAGAGAAATGAAAGCAAAACAAAAAAACTATGAAAAAAGAATCAGCAGCTTGGAAAAGGAAGCTGAAGAAAACAATACCTTAAAAAATTCACTTGGCCAAATGGAAAAAAAGGTGCATAATCTCACTGAAGAAAACAATACCTTAAAAAATTCACTTAGCCAAATGGAAAAAAAGGTACATAATCTCACTGAAGAAAACAATGCCTTAAAAATTAAAGTGGGACAGTTGGAAGATAAGGAATCCATGAGACACCAAGAATCAGTCAAGCAGAATAAAAAAAATGAAAAAATAGAAGAAAATGTGAAATACCTTATTGGAAAGACAACTAATCTGGAAAACAGATCGAGGAGAGACAATTTGAGAATCATTGGGCTGCCTGAAAGCCATGACCAGAAAAAGAATCTAGACACCATATTCCAGGAAATTATTAAGGAGAACTGTCCTGATATCATAGAATCAGAGGATAAAATCATCATTGAAAGAATCCACCGATCACCTCCTAAAAGAGACCCCAAAAGGAAAACTCCAAGGAATATTGTAGCCAAATTCCAGAATTATCAGGTGAAGGAGAAAATACTCCAAGCAGCCAGAAAGAAGCAATTTAAATATCATGGAGCCACAGTCAGGATTGCTCAGGACCTGGCAGCTTCAACATTAAAGGACCGCAAGGCTTGGAATATGATATTCCGGAAGGCAAAGGAGCTTGGATTGCAGCCGAGAATCTATTACCCATCAAAAATGTGCATTTTCTTTCAGGGGAAAAGATGGACATTTAATGACATTGGGGACTTTCAATCTTTCCTGGTGAAAAGACCAGAACTGAATAGAAAATTTGATCTCAACATACAAGACTCAAGAGAAGTTTAAAAAGGTAAACAGAGGGGAAAAAAAAGTTACCCTATTAGGTTAAACTGTTTATATCTCTACACAGGAAGATAATACTCATAACTCTTAAGAACTGTAAATGTATTTGGGCAGAGAGAAGGACTTTATATAGAGGGTATAAATATAAATTGTCTTTGATGTGATGATACAAAAGAATTAAGGGAATAAAAAGGGAGTCTATGGGGAGGAGAGGAAAGGGGAGGTGGAATGGGATGAATTATATCATATGAAGAGGTGGAAAAAAACCTATTACAATAGAGGGAAAGAAAGGAGGGGGGAACATGGTTTCAACCCTATTCTCATTAGATTTGATTTAAAGAGGGAATAACATATACGTTCATTGGGATAAAGAAACTTAACTCATTCTTTAGGGAAACAAAAGGGGAAGGGAAAGGGGGGGACTGATAGAAGGGAGGACAAAAGCAAGAGAGAAAAGGGTAAAGAAAAGAGAGGGGGGTGATAAAAAGGGAGGGCAGATCGGGGGAGGCAGGGGTAAGAAGTAAAACGTCGGTGAGGAGGAATAGGGTGAAAGAAGGGGAGAAAAGTACAAAGGGGGTAAATAGAATGGAGGGGAATAGACAGTCAGTAATAATAACTGTGAATGTGAATGGGATGAACTCTGCTATAAAACAGAAGCGAATTGCAGAGTGGATTAAAAACCAGAACCCTACAATATGCTGTTTACAAGAAACACATTTGAAGCAGAGAGATACACACAGAGTAAAGGTAAAAGGCTGGAGCAGAATATATTATGCCTCAGCTAAAGTAAAAAAGGCAGGGGTAGCAATCCTTATCTCAGACAAAGTGCAGGCAAAAATAGATCTCATTAAAAGAGATAAGGAAGGAAATTACATCTTACTTAAAGGTACTATAGATAATGAAGTAATATCAATATTAAATATGTATGTGCCAAGTGGTATAGCATCCAAGTTCTTAGAGGAGAAGTTAAATGAGTTACAAGAGGAATTAGATAGTAATACTATACTAGTGGGGGATCTGAATCTCCCCCTCTCAGAATTAGATAAATCTAGCCAAAAAATAAATAAGAAAGAAGTGAAAGAGGTGAATAGATTACTAGAAAAGTTAGACAAGATAGATGTCTGGAGAAAATTGAATGGGGATAGAAAGGAATATACCTTTTTCTCAGCAGTACATGGCACATTTTCAAAAATTGACCATGTATTAGGGCACAAAAACATCATAGTCAAATGTAGAAAGGCAGAAATAGTAAATGCATCCTTCTCAGATCATGATGCAATAAAAATTACATGTAAGAAAGAGCCAGGGAAAAGTAGAATGAAAATCAATTGGAAACTAAATAATTTCATTCTAAAGTATGAATGGGCCAAACAAGAAATCATAGAAACAATCAATAACTTTATCCAAGAGAATGACAATAATGAGACAACATACCAAAATCTATGGGATGCAGCCAAAGCAGTGCTTAGGGGAAAATTTGTAGCTCTAAATACTTACATGAATAAAAAAGAGAAAGAGGAGATTAATGAATTGGGCATGCAACTTAAAAAGTTAGAAAAAGAACAAATTAGAAATCCCCAATTAGACACTAAATTAGAGATCCTGAAAATTAAAGGAGAAATTAATAAGATTGAAAGCAAAAAAAAACTATAGAATTAATCAATAAAACTAAGAGCTGTTTTTATGAAAAAAACAATAAAATAGAAAAAATATTGGTTAATTTGATTAAAAAAAAGAAAGAAGAAAACCAAATTACCAGTATCAAAAATGAAAAGGGTGATGTTACCATCAATGAAGTGGAAATTAAAGCAATAATTAGGAAATATTTTGCCCAACTGTATGCCAATAAATTTGACAATCTAAATGAAATGCATGAATATTTACAAAGATACAAACTGCCCAGGTTAACTGAAGAGGAAATAAAATCCTTAAATAAACCCATATTAGAAAAAGAAATTGAACAAGCTATTAATGAACTCCCTAAGAAAAAATCCCCAGGGCCAGATGGGTTTACGGGTGAATTTTACCAAACATTTAAAGAACAATTAATTCCAATATTATACAAATTATTTGGAAAAATAGGTGAAGAAGGAGTTCTACCAAATTCATTTTATGACACAAATATGGTGGTGATACCAAAACCAGGCAAAGCAAAAACAGAGAAAGAAAATTATAGACCAATTTCCCTGATGAATATTGATGCTAAAATCTTAAATAAGATATTAGCAAGGAGATTACAGCAAGTGATCACCAGGATAATACACTATGACCAGGTGGGATTTATACCAGGAATGCAGGGCTGGTTCAACATTAGGAAAACTATTAACATAATCAACCACATCAATAAGAAAACCACCCAAAATCATATGATTATCTCAATAGATGCAGAGAAAGCTTTTGACAAAGTACAGTACCCATTCCTAATAAAAATACTAGAGAGTTTAGGAATAGGGGGAGCTTTCCTTAGAATAATAAACAGTATCTACCTAAAGCCATCAACAAGTATTATATGCAATGGAGATAAATTAGAGGCCTTCCCAATAAGATCAGGGGTGAAACAGGGATGTCCATTATCACCCCTATTATTTAATATTGTTCTAGAAATGTTAGCTTTAGCAATCAGAGAAGAGAAGGGAATTAAAGGAATTAGAATAGGCAAGGAGGAAACAAAACTATCACTCTTTGCAGATGATATGATGGTATCCTTAAGGAATCCTCGAGAATCAAGTCAAAAATTAATTGAAACAATTAACAACTTTAGCAAAGTAGCAGGATATAAAATAAATCCACAGAAATCATCAGCATTTCTATACATGACCAACAAAGTCCAGCAGCAAGAGATAGAAAGAGAAATTCCATTTAAATTAACGGTAGATAATATAAAATACTTGGGAGTCTACTTGCCAAGACAAACCCAGGAACTCTATGAACACAACTACCAAACACTCTTCACACAAATCAAATCAGATCTAAATAATTGGAAAGATATCAATTGCTCATGGATAGGCAGAGCTAATATAGTAAAAATGACAATACTGCCTAAATTAATTTACTTATTCAGTGCCATACCAATCAGACTACCTAAAAATTATTTTATACAGCTAGAAAAAATAATAACAAAATTCATCTGGAAAAACAAAAAATCAAGAATATCCAGGGAAATAATGAAAAAAAAAATCACAGGAAGGTGGGTTAGCGGTACCAAACCTGGAGCTTTACTATAAAGCGGCAGTCATCAAAACTATCTGGTACTGGCTAAAAAATAGAGTGGTAGACCAATGGAATAGGCTAGGCTCAGGAAATGCAGTAGTAAATGACACTAGTAATGTAGTGTTTGATAAACCCAAAGACTCCAGCTTCTGGAATAGGAACTCAGTATTTGACAAAAACTGCTGGGAAAACTGGAAGATAGTATGGCAGAAATTAGGCATAGACCAACATCTTACACCTTATAATAAAATAAGGTCAAAATGGATACATGATTTAGACATAAGAGGTGATACCATAGGTAAATTAGGAGAGAAAGGAATAGTGTACCTATCAGATCTTTGGAAAGGAAAACAGTTTTTGACCAAACAAGAGATAAAGTATATTATAAAATACAAAATGGATGATTTTGATTATATTAAATTAAAAAATTTTTGTACAAACAGAAGCAATGCACCCAAAATTGGAAGGGAGGCAGAAAGCTGGGAAACAATTTTTGAGGCCAGTGCTTCTGATAAAGGCCTCATCTCTAAAATATATAGGGAATTAAATCAAATTTATAAGAATCCAAGTCATTCCCCAATTGAGAAATGGTCAAAGGATATGAACAGGCAGTTTTCTGATGAAGAAACCAAAGCTATCTATTCCCATATGAAAAAATGCTCTAAATCTCTAATGATAAGAGAGATGCAAATTAAAACAACTCTGAGGTACCACCTGACACCTATCAGATTGGCTAAAATGACAAAAAAGGAAGATAATAAATGTTGGAGAGACTGTGGGAAAATTGGAACACTAATGCATTGTTGGTGGAGCTGTGAGCTGATCCAACCATTCTGGAGAGCAATTTGGAATTATGCCCAAAGGGCGATAAAGCTGTGCATACCCTTTGACCCAGCAATCCCACTTTTAGGTCTTTTGCCCAAAGAAATCATGGAAGGGGGAAAGGGACCCACATGTACAAAAATATTTATAGCTGCTCTTTACGTGGTAGCAAGGAATTGGAAGTTGAGGGGGTGCCCATCAATTGGGGAATGGCTGGACAAGTTGTGGTATATGAATACAATGGAATACTATTGTGCTGTAAGAAATGATGAACAGGAAGAGTTCAGAGAAACCTGGAGGGTCTTACGTGAGCTGATGATGAGTGAGATGAGCAGAACCAGAAGAACATTGTACACAGTATCATCAACATTGAGTGTTGACCTACTGTGATGGACTATATTCTTCTCACCAATGCAATGGTACAGAAGAGTTCCAGGGAACTCATGATAGAAGAGGATCTCCAAATCCAAGAAAAAAAAAGAAAGAAAGAACTGTGGAGTATAGATGCTGATTGAACCATATTATTTCTTTTGTTTTGGGTGCTGTTGTTTTTTTTCTTTTCTTTCTATTTTGAGGTTTTGCATCACTGCTCTAATTCTTTCTCTTGTAACAGGATTAATGCAGAAATAGGATTAATGTTATTATGTGTATATATATATGTGTGTGTGTATATATATATATCTATATGTATATGTATAGAGATATATAGATATAACCTATATCAGATTACCTGCTGTCTAGGGGAGGGGGGAGGGAGGGGTGGGAGGGAGAAAAATCTGAAATTGTAAAGCATGTATAAACAAAAGTTGAGAACTATCTTTACATGTAATGGAAAAAATAAAATACCTCATACATTAAAAAAAAAAGAAAATGAATTTTGAAAACTATCCTTACATGTAAATGGGAAATAAAATAAATGTTTGTTGAAAAAAAAAAAAAGGAAAGGTAGGGAACTTGTGGAATATAATTCTAGCCACCAAGATATGTCTTCCTATGTCTTCAGTAAGTTCCCACTTTTTTGCATTGTGCACTGATTTGTTTCATAGTTGCTAACTTTTTCCTTACAAAATATCCACTCATCAATATGTCCTGATTTAAGGATAACCCTTCTGTGATTTCTCATGGCAATGCCCTGATCTTGAGGTCATAGAAGCATTGGTGATACAGTTCATAGACTCCTAGGTCTGGAGTCAGGAAGATTTGAATTCAAATCTGGACTCAGACAATGAGTAGCTGAGCCTGGGCAAATCATTTAATTTCTGGTTGTCTCAGCTTCCTCAACTACAAAATAAGGATAATAATAAGACCTACCTCCCAGGATTATTGTGTGTAATAAATGAGTTAATATTTGTAAAGCACTTAGCACATAATAGGTGCCATATAAATGTTGATTCACTTCCCCATCCTCAATTGCTGCTACAAAGCCTTCCATCATTATGAACAAACTGGCAAGACTCATCCATTTGGTTGATGATCCTTTTCTATATGTTAGTAATTGAATTGATGTAGATGTCTTCAAGGAAGAGATTTTCAATTCCACTCTTGGATTTTGCCTTTTCATAGGATCTATCTGGATGTAAACTATTCTCATACTAAATAAACCCTGTGGCATGTCCAAGCTTTGCTATGGCTCAGTAAAATAAAGTCTGTTCCAAAAGTGTTTCTGCAAGTTTTGAACATATTTGTCATATGCCCTAAAAAGTCTATTAATTGCCTTTCTCTTTTTTGATAAGCAATTGTTAATTTATCAGTAGTTTCCTTAGGGTGATGGCAACTGTGTTTCATGAATATCATACATTTTTTTTTTCATTTTACACTATTGCTTTTATTTTGTATACAGTGTATTTCACTCTGCTTCAGTTCATGTAGGACTTTCCAGGTTTTTCTAATAGTATCCTGTTCATCATACCCTAAATAATGTACCTTAAACTTGACAAAGAATTTTCTTCATATTAGCCCAGCAAAGTCATCATAACTATTTCCCTCCATCCTATTCCCTTCCCATGATATTTACTCTATTTTCCATCTTCTTTTAAACTATTCCTCCTCAAAAGTATTTTACTTCTGACTGTCCCCTCCCCTACTCTGCACTCCCTTTTTTTTCACCGTTCCTTCCTTATCCTCTTCCCCTCATACTTTCCTGTAAGGTTAAATAGATTACTCCTCCCAACTGGGTGTGAATGTTATTCCCTCCATGAGCCAACTCTGATGAGTTTAAGGTCTTTGAGCTAATTCTATGTTCCAAATTTTCTTCCTCCCTCTCTCCTCAACCCTCCCTATGAAATCAAGCAATTCAATATTTCATACTTGTGCCATTATGCAGAACATCTTCACCTTCCTTGAAAGTATTTTGCTTTTTACTACTCTCTCCCAGAATCTGCCCTTCCCTCCTCCCCCCCCCCCCTTACCTCCCTCCCCTCCCTCAGGGCAAAATATATTACTATACCCACTTGAGTATGTATGTTAGTCCTTCTTTGAGTCAATTCTGATGATATTAAGGTTCAATCACTCCCCAATTCCTTCCCCCTCTTCCCCTCCCCTCCATAAGCTTTTTTCTTGTTTCCTTCATGTGAACAACCTCTCCCCAGACCATCTCTCCCCTTCCCCCTCCCCCAGTCTATTTCTCCTACACCTCAACCCTATTTTAAGCATGTCATTATGGGTTAGTTAGGTGGCACAGTGGACAATGCACCAGCCCTGGACCCAGGAGGCCCCAAGCCCAAATCCGGGCCCCATACATAAGACACCCCACAAAGAACTAAACATAACATCCCTTCGTATTCAGTTCAGACCTGTGTCCTCTGTATTATCTTCCCATATAGGAATGTTAACAGTTTGATCTTTCAATATCCCTCATGAAGTCTTTTTCCTGTTTATCTTTTTATGCTTCTCTGGGGTGTTGTATTTGAAAGTCAAATTTTCTATTCAGTTCAGGTCTTTTCATAACAAATGCCTGAAAGTCTTCTTTCTCCTTGAAGTTCCATGTTTGCCTCTGAAAGAGGATGCTTAGTTTTGCTGGGTACGTGATTTTTGGCTGTAGTCCCAGTTCCTTTGCCCTCTGGAATATCATATTCCATGCCCTCTGGTTCTTTAATGTAGAAGCTGCTAGATCTTGCTTTATCCTTATTGGAGCTCCACAGTATTTAAATTCCTTTTTTCTAGCTGCTTGCAATATTTTCTCCTTGACCTGGGAGTTCTGGAATTTGGCTATAATATTCCTGGAGGTTTTCCTTTTGGGATCTCTTTCAGGAGGTGATCAGTGGATTCTTTCAATTTCTATTTTAGCTTCTGCTTCTAGAATATCAGGGCAATTTTCCCTCACAATCTCTTGGAGGATAGTGTCTAAACTCTTGTTTTGGTCATGGTTTTCAGGTAGTCCAATGATTTTCAAATTATCTCTCCTAGATTTATTTTCTAGGTCAGCTGTTTTTCCAAGGAGATATTTCACATTGCCTTCTATTTTTTCATTCAATTGGATTTGCTTTACTGTGTCTTGGTTTCTCATAAGCTCACTAGCTTCCATTTGTTCAATCCTAATTCTTAGGCAATTATTTTCAGCAGACAGTTTTTTAATCTCCTTTTCCATTTGGCTTTTCAAACTGTTGACTTTTTTCTCATGACTCTCCTGCATTGCTCTCATTTCTCTTTTCATTCCTTCCTCTCTTTCTCTACATCTTCGTTCTATCTCTCCTACTTTCTCTTCAAAGTCCCTTTTGAGAGCTTCCATGGCCTGAGACCAGTTCATATTTTTCTTGGAAGCTTTGGATGTTGGAGCTTTGACCCTATTATTATCTTCTTCTTTTGAGGATGTATTGTGGTCTACCTTTCCCCCAAAGAAGTTTTCGATGGTCTTCTGCTTTCTCTGCCTACTCATCCTGGCTTACTGTTTCTTGGCTTTTTACTCCTTAAAGTATAGCGCTGCTTCCCGGACACACCGTTCGTGCTACAGCGTGGCCCAGGGGGTGATTGGGCTTCTTCTCAGCCTGCCTGGCTTGTGAGTAATCACAGCCGCTTTCTCTTTGATGGGAATCAGAAGTCTGATTGAGCTCTGATTCTCTATGGTCAGAAGCTTGGCGTGCTTTTACCCCTCCCTCACTGGGCCACCACCACTCAATTCAGCCCACTGGTTCAGACCCAGGGCGCTTTGCCCCAACTCCAGTAGGTACTGCCTCCACTTCACCCCGGCCTACCTCAGAACCCCCTCACCAGTCCGTGATCGGAGCCTCAGAAGCTGCTAGTTGCTGAAGACTCTGACGTGTTGGAAGCACTGTCCCTGGCTGGGTCCGGACCACGCGCTGAGCTGTTCAGCCTGATCAGTAGGTGATCAGAATTTCCCTCTTTTGCGGAGAAACAGTCTCACTCTGTTCTTATGTTCATTAGGCTGTTCTGGGTTTTCATTTTTACCGCATTATTTGGGTGCGAATGGATGGGTATATCTGGAACTTGTGGGAGTCACAGCCTCTCCTCTGCCATCTTGGCTCCGCCCCCTCCAATATCATACATTTTTAATAAAAGACTTCCTGAATCTATTATTGTCCACTTAACAGTTCAAAAAAAGTCTACATTAAGACTAGCATTGCATATACACTGATTGCTTTACATTTATTATCCTCATAAAGATTTGATTTCAGGAAGCCAATGTTTTGATATACATAATCACACCTAATTTTTATTATTTTCATTGCTATCATCACCATCATTGAGTTAGATAAGACTATTTTTAAAGAATTTATAAATTTAGTTAACCTCCTGAGAATAAAGCCTGTGAAAGGGTATTTTCATATTACCATTTGGAAAAAAAAAAGTATTCTGGCATATTCTCATTCCTCAAGGGTTTATATGTAAAAAAATAAAGGTTCCTTATTTCATTTTGCTTAGTATTCCCTTTCTTGTTGAATCAAACACCTGTATAACTACATAACAGGACAATAATGAAAAAGAAAACCAATAATTACACTAACAAATTGGAACTTTACCACTTCTCTCCATCTTTAAGATCTGTGCAGCACTAAATCATCCTCTTTTTAGTCATTCATTCTTGGTCACCATATCAAGACCCTCTTTTCCTATAATTTGAAAAATGCCAGCTGTCTAGTGAAGCAAAATATTTACTGATGGTATGTTATATGAGTGGCGAAGCATATAAGAGGTGTATCTTTTCCAAATGTCCTCAGGGAAATAGAAATCTCAGAAACAGCATAGGATAATGATAATGAATATCGAAAGTATTATTATGTATTAGTTGTGTCCTACAAAATTAATCAAAAGACAACAGATTATCTGGAAATAGTGCAAATGTTATATTAATGGTATGTTTAAAAATAAAAAATCAATTGTCTGGCTACCATTTACAGTGATCCTCTAAAAAAAAAAAAAGATAAGTTTACAGAGTCCATTTTAAAACTCCAAAAGTATCTGTGAACTAGCTGGCAAAACTGTCTTCTCTGCTTTCCAAGCTACAAAATTGTCACATATATTTTCTTACCACATTATAGGAAGATTTCTGGCAGGCAATCTAAAGACTTTAGAGAATGCCAATAGCCTAGCAACCCACAGAGCTACACCTCAAAGTGCCAAGAGAATCCATTCATCCAGTAATAGCTGTATCTGTTTGCAAATTAATTTACTTGAATATATTCCCACTCCCCAGAAAACAAATTCTCAGAGGATGAATACCCTGCAGATAATCCCAATGAAGTGTGTTTTACAGATGGGAGATTAATATAGCCAAATATGTTACGGTGTTTTCTTAGCAAAGTACACTCCTGGTTAATGCCAAGTAACTATGTAAAATACATGAAATTAGAGTATTCTTTTAGGATAGGAGCTTTTTGAAGTTTTATTGCAAGGACCTGCCTCTGATTTTTTGATACTGCGGTGGTGATTGAAGCAGCATCAAGTAGGGGGTGACAAGGTATGGGGGAACTTAGTTTAAGAGTCAGGAGAGTTGGGTTCACTCTACCACTTTTAGGGGCAATAGAGCTTTGCCACTAACTCATCATGTTATTATGGGTAAGTTATTTAACTTCATTGCCTCTTAGTCTACTCATCTTTAAAATGAGTAGGTTTGGCTTCTATCATATCTTTCAGCTCTAACACTCTATGATCTATCTCCCTCCCCTTCACACCCCAACTATGTAATTTGATTGGCCCAAATGGCCATTTAACAACCCAGCTTCAGCTCACTTCTCTAAATGTGTTTGATGCCTTCTCTAGTAAGCCCACACATACACTTAAAAAAATCTCTTAAATTGATTAATGTTTGTCACTGAATTACCAAACTCTCTCAAAATGAAGATAAATCAGGTGGATTTTAAAAATCAGTTATTTACACTTTACATGTAATCTAAATGTAATGTTATCAGATTACTTTTTTTAAAAACTCCTAACTGCCTAACTAGATAAACTAAGCTTCACTGAAAGAATGGTTGTTTGGGGATTATGGGGAAGGGGGAAATTAATTTTTGATGTAAATTATTTGAAGACAAGACAAACAATAGAAGAAAGAATATATCTGATCTTTGGTCAGTCAAAAAGCAGTTATTAGACATTTGGAGGATTTGGGGAAAGGGTTGCCCTGAAATGGGAGAGAGTAACAGATAGGTACTTAAGCATGTAAGAATAGACAGGCTTACTTTCCAACTTTATGTAGCACCCTGGTGGAAATACCTATAATGTTTGCCATAAAATCATTCTTTAATGAATATCTTTGTAGATTGTTGATTTCTACTCTGGTAAGCTACTTTCTTTCTTATTTTGTTTCTTCCCTTCTTTTTGTTTGTTCCTTTCCCTCTCTCTTCCTTCCTTCCTTCCTTCCTTCCTTCCTTCCTTCCTTCCTTCCTTCCTTCCTTCCTTCCTTCCTTCCTTCCCGCCTTCCCGCCTTCCTGCCTTCCTTCCTTTGTTCCAGCTTTTTATCTATGATCCCATAAGCCTACTGGAGTGAAGGGAAATATATAAAAAATAATATAATACTTTTAGTCCCAATTCTCATACTGTCTCTGTATGACCTTAAGTAAGTTATTGAAGCTCTAGAATCCCCATTTAAGTAAAATGAAAGGATTGCACTAGATTAATCCTTCCAGATCAAAACTTTTATAATTCTTTTATGTGTGGAGCTATTTTCATGAAAAGGGGAGGGTGCAGAGACAATTTTGACTATTTGGCTTGTTCACATATTTTTACCTCTAACATGCTTAAGGAAAATAATCCCTTTTGGAATAGAGTAGTGTAAATATTTTAAGCTATATATGAAGATAATTTGGAGACAATAGGATATGCAGATCATGCACTAGGTAATGGGCCAGTCTCTTAGTCTCTTTGTGCCCTAGGCAATTCAAGGAACAGGAGTTCCCCACACCAATGAAATCATAGTCCTGGACCAAAAGAAAAGAGAAGAAAGGATTTTTTTAAAAAATGAAGCTATTATAAAATAGAATCAATTAATGAAAAAGGTTATATGTTAAATAGAATACTCTCATTATGTTGCAATCAAATATTATTTTGGACTAATTAGGGTGAAGCATAGTTTAAATCAATGAAATTTATTTAATTATACACTATATTTTGCATAATTCAAGTGAGTTTGAAATGACAATTTTGGATAGACTGAATTGCACATTTTTTAAAAGAAATGCAATTCTTTTACTTTTAAGTGTCATAAGCTAATTAGAACAAAGTGACAAAGGATTGGTTGTAGAGGACCTTGAAGAAGGAACTTGTTCAAGAAAACTGATTTTTAATTAGATAATTAAGTAGTTATTTGAAAGCATATTTTCTGTAGTGCTTTCAGCTATTTATTGTTGAACTTTTGTTGGATACGACCCAAGTATTATCCTACCTGATGTAGGAATTCCTTCTACAACTTCCTTGATAGGAACACAGTCAAATTCCACCATCTCTTCCAGGGATGTGGAAGTCATTAGATGATGGTGCAGCTCATTCCATTTTTGGATGACTACTTGTTAGAAACATCTGTCATATCTTCACTTGAAATCTTCTTCCCTGTGATTTCCTTCCAATGGTTGTTCTGCAGCTATAAAGAATGTCTTTTAGATGATTACTCTCCAACATATTTGAAAACAGCTGTTATTTTTAACCATTAATTATCACATTTTCTTTTAGTCTTACTGTATGTAGTTCCTTTAACCAGTCCTTCTAAGAAAAATTTAAGTTCTCTTCCCTCCCAGCTCTCTGCCACCAATAATACTCTTTTTTTTTTGCAGGGCAATGAGGGTCAAGTGACTTGCCCAGGTCACACAGCTAGTAAGTGTCAAGTATCTGAGGTCAGATTTGAACTCAGGTCCTCCTGAATCCAGGGCTGGTGCTTTATTCACTGTACCAACTAGCTGCCCCACCAATAATATTTTCTAAACTATCTTTAATGACTTTCTGTTTATCAGTATCCCATTTAAAATAAGTACAGTCTATTTTCTTAAATTGAGAATTAAAAATTCCTTCCAGCAATTTCATTTATACTCTTCATTTTCTTAGTAAATCTTTTCTTTCAAGTATATAGGTTACTTTCAGCCAGGGCCCTGTCCAATATTATATGAAACTTTGAATTAGTCCAAATGAGTATTGTTTTGTAGACAACTTAAACAATCTCTGAAACTAAACATTTTTCTTTAGAGGTATTTAGGCATTGGATACCTTATATTAATATAACAAAAAATTCCTAAAGCGGCAAAGATAGGATCCAAGGAGTTCACAATACAATTCAAAATATTATTTTGATGTTATATTAAGCATTTGTCCTCTTTGGCACTCATGAAGTATGAGGTCACAATGAGATTAGGGGAGAAGTCCCTGGCAATTTTAACACAAGGGAAAAGGAACTAGGAGGGAATAGACTGTTTTGACAGATTTTTTCCCCCAGGCAGGTCCAGCTGTTTGAATGAATTATCCATATTAAGAGTTATTTCTGGGTCACAGGTTCTCACTGATAATGGCTTACTTATTCCAATGATCCAGAGAGGTTCTTCCATGGTTCCTTCTTTAAAGATCAGTGGTTGGGACTATAACTGCATTTTCAGGTTGGAAATTTGAGGGGAGGCCTTAAAATGAGCCAAATGTACACAGAAAGGGATTCTGACTTGCTGTAAAAACAAAGCCAAAATGAACACCTGAAAAATATAACTATAAATGTGTGAAATGAGTTGGTTAACTTGAGAAATAGTTGGATCTTCCTTACTAGTGGTCTTCAAATGAAAGCTGAATGGTCATTTGCTGAGGATGGTCAGAGAAAGGACTCTCAGGCAGTTAAAGGCATCACAAGATGTTCTCTTCGTTCCAATTTTTTTTTTTTTAGTGAGGCAATTGGGGTTAAATGACTTGCCCAGGGTCACACAGCTAGTAAGTGTCAAGGGTCTGAGGCCGGATTTGAACTCAGGTCCTCCTGAGTGCAGGGCCGGTGCTCTATCCACTGTGCCACCTAGCTGCCCCTCTTCATTCCAATTTTGAGATTCTTATATTATATAAAAGGATTATTCTTTTTAAAAAATATTTAAGTTGATCATTTTGAAAAAAAAAATGGCTCCTGGGGCATGAGACAGAGAATGTTTCAGGTATTCCCCATGACAAATGAATCCTGAACATTTGTGAATTTTAAAGACATTTGTTTTCTTTCATTTCTAATACTATTGCTCAGTACCAAACCATTGTCAATAGGAACACCCAAAGTAAACATTTCAGCTATTAAACATATTCTTATTTCATTTCAAACTTACCAGAATGTGACCTTTCTAAGCTTATTAAAGAAGATATCTTAGAATTCTTGCCTCAAAGACAATCCTTTGAACTTATGAGGTGTTGAGAATTTATAAATCCTGAAATGAATTTATGGCCTTTGGATAACTTGGCCTACAGATGGGGAAGGGAAAGAATGAACATAGTGCAGATTAACAAAGGTTTGCAATAGATAAGTGAACATTGATTCCTCCAACGGCAGACAGCTCAAAAAAAGATTAGTCCAAAGGACTGTTTCTGACATTCATATTCATAAATTCTGTACCAAGGCAAAGTACAAAGGCGTTCTTTTGTGCTTAAACAGGTTATAGTCACAAAAAAGGGTCACCTGTCACACTACGGATAGGGATTACCAAGAGAGGATTTATTTTCTTTCAAATCAAATTTTTCTTTCTTCTACTTTCCTTCCTCTACCTCCTGTCACAACTTCCCAATAGACATAGCCCTGCTGGCTTCCTGGAGAGGGCTGCTTTGCTTCCCTCCCTGTGTTGTGACTCAGAGCACAATGGTAACTGCTTTTCCCTTCCAGCTGATAATTTTGTCAAGAGACCTGTTGTGAAAAAATGCTCTTCCTTGCCATGCCCCCTGCTGCTAAAGGACCCAACCTCAGAGATAAATGACTGCTTTATTTTGTTCTCCTGGTGTGCCTGTTTGGTCACATGGTGTTTGTCTTGAAAGCAGAAGCTCAGGGTTCTTTTGTAAACAACACAAACACAAGCTTAGGGGGCAAATGAAGAAATTTGCTAGGAAACAATTTATTAAGTTAAAAGACTATTAATGAAGGAGGGACTTTCAGTTTTCTGATCTTTCCTGGCAAAATACTTTTTCTATTTTTCCCACAGAATAGAGAGGCAAGAACATCATGGGATTCTATGCAATTCAAGTCAAATTTATTTACTAATTGCTTTGATCAGGGCAATGTGATAAGTCCCAAGGAAACCAAAACAGAAAGATGGTTCCTGCCCTCAAGAATATTATATTCTCCAGGAAGGATGAAAAGTTATTGAGTCACCAGCGTATAGTAATCAGTATAAATACAGAAGGTCCAGATTTCTGAATTAGTTGATCAAAGGATTAAACCAGTTTTAAGTAAGTCCCTACCCAAGTTACGAAGGAAAGAAGTGCTTTGATCTTTAGATGAAATAACGAATGACACACAGCAAATATTTTGTGATTGTTTGAAGAGAAGGAGACATACCTGAGGGTCATCACATAGCAAGGCCTTTCAGAATTATTCTTCCAAAGGTGAATCAGGCTAACTCTGGAGCTTCTAATGTTAGGAGAGACTGATTCTTATTCCTGGACTAGAAAGTAGCAGATCAAGACAAGGAGCAAATGATTCATTGAAGTGAGGTTATACTTCTTTCTCCTCTATTGACAAACCCTGAAAGGTTTTAAGATGTAGAGCTCACATGGGTGTCAGTTGCAGTGTCTCCTGAGTAGCTATGGCTGATAGCAGCATATATAAATTGGGAGTAAAGAGACAAAGAATGGAAAAACTAGACATCTCAGCAAAGGCAGATTCAGAACTCTTAAAGGGCTCTGATTCTCAAGAGGGAACCACACCTAAGAGGAACTTCCTGCGACTCCACAAAAGAACACAAGGACTTCCAGCAACCAGGAACTATGGAAACTTCATATCATTTGTCCACAGGTGGTCTCTAAATGTAGCTTCATTCTTTTTTAAAAATATTTTATTATTTTCCAGTTACATATAAGGATAGTTTTCAACATTTGTTTTCATGGGATTTTTAGTTCTAAATTTTTCTTCCACCCTCCCTCCTCCCCAAGTTGGAAATCAGTCTGATATAGGCTATATCTGTATAATCACATTAAATATTAAATGTAGGTTCATTCTATTACTTTTGGGACATAATTCTGTGCAGTAAGGTCCCATGTGTGACAAGGGCTGTCCCCCAAGGTAGCATGAGTGTGTCAGTGTATGGCTTTGAAGGACAGACTTTTCTAGCCTCTTCTAATCTTTCTCCAAGAAGATGTTAGTTCTTGTTAGAAGAAGCAGGAAGGTGGAGCCAGAGACTAACAAGTCTGTTCGTTTTAGAGAAGGGATACCAGGCTATAATTATATCTATCTGCTCCCTTAAATATTACAGTGTAAGGGACGTGAATTTTTGGTTCAAGTTAACTACCAACTGCTGTTTCATTTTTGGGGCGAAGGAGAATGTCAAGCTTTATATCTAAGCTTTGACCCCTTTTCTACCAAATGCCAATCCCATAATAAATAGCCCTTATCCAAGAAAACCCATTTATCCTAATCTGTAGCAAAACAGAAATCAGAGAAGTAATACATAGAACATTAGACAGTATAGTGTAAATACATTTCAGTTAATGGAGAGAGCCCTGGATCTCACCCAAGGGCAAGTTTTCTGAAGTTTTTAATGTAGCAAGCTAAACTTAGGGACATTATGGAGACTGTCAGTTCCCCTCATGTCTTTCCAGAGTCTTTTCCTTCAGCAACTTGAAGTGAGAATGACTTCTCCCATTTTCCTTCCCAAAGACTGGACAAAGACTGAAGAGAAATCCTCTTTTACTCTTGTCAATTCTGCCTTGCTCCTTGCACTTACATGCAGGGCATTGATCTGTACCAATAAGGTGAGAATCTAATGCAAATGTGATTTTGGGCTGGAGTTATATCTGTAATGATAAATATTTCCCTAGTTGCTCAGCAAATATCCTATTGAAACGTTAATTGTTCTGTGGATTTTTTAAAGTAGGAAGAACACCAGTAGAGGTGTTCATTAGCAAGAGTACCGATAACTTCATCTTCTTATAGAATTTTTTAAAAAGTTACTTAGACAATTCTAAAGAGAGTAGCAGGTACTAGATCTAAAACTGTATTATAAAATGGTAATTATCAAAACAACTTGGTACAGGCTAAGAAATAGAGTGGTGGATCAGTGGAATAGATTAAGTACACAATACATTATAGTAAATAACCATAGTAATCTAGTACTAAGGTCTAAGCTTTTGGAACAAAAGCTCATTATTTGACAAAAATTACTGGGAAAACTAGAAAACAGAATGGCAGGAAGTATGTATAGACCAATGTCTTATACCATATAACAAGATAAGGTCAAAATAGCTTTATGATTTAAAGATAAAGGGTTATAGCATATAAATATTAGGAGAGCATACTATGAATAAGGGAAAAAATTAGGACAAAATTATATATAGAGAGCATTACCAAATGTAAAATAGATAATTTTGATCATAAAAAGTTAAAAAACATTTCCACAAACAAAATCAATGCAACCAAAATTAGAAGAAAAGAAGAAAACTGGGGAAAATTTACAATTATCTCTGAGAAAGGTCTCATTTTTTCAAATATATAAAGCACTGAATCAAATTTATAAGAATATAAGTTAATTGATAAATGATCAAATGATATGAATAGGCAGTTTTTACACAAAGATATCAAAGCTATCTACAATCATAAAAAATGCTCTATATCACTATTGATTAGAGAAATGCAAATTAAAACAACTCTGGGGTAATACCTCACAACTTTCAGGTGAGCTAATATGCCCAAAAAGGAAAATGATAAATTTTGTAGGGGATATAGGAAAACTGAGACACTAAGGCACTGTTGGTTGAGTTGTGAACTGATATGACCATTTAAAGTGATTTGGAACTATGCCCACAGGGGTATAAAACTGAGCATATCCTTTGATCCAGCAATATCATTGCTAGGTCTATATCCCAAAGAGTTAAAAAAAAGTAAAACAACCTATTTATACAAAATATTAATAACAGCTCTTTTGTAGTGTCTAAAAATTGGAAATTGAAGGGAGATGGCCAAACTAGCTGAGGTATGATTGTGATGGAATATTATTGTGATATAAGAAATAACAAGGGGGATGATTTTGCTTTTATTTTAAAAAATATGCTTAAAAAGAGTTACTCCTTCCCCAATACATCATTTTCTCTAAAAAAAGACATATACACAGAAATGCACCAACAAAACAAAAATCAACAGTCCTTTAAAACAAAGAAATACAGTGAAGCAAAGTAAATACACACATTCTCTGTATCTGATAGTGTATGTCTTAAATTGCATCTATAATCCACCCCCTTTCTGGTGAGAAGAAAGATATATGTTCCATCATAGTCCTCATTTATAAAATGAGGGAGTTAGCTCTGATATTTAAAGTCCCTTCTAGCTGTACATCTATGATATTATATCCTCTGGCATTTGGAAATTGGACATTGCATTGATCAATATTTGTTTTTTTAAGCTTTATTTTATTTTATTTTTAAATTTGAATTTTCAATTTTTTTCTCAATTACATGTAAAGATATTTTTTGAGTTCCTCTCTTCCCTCTCCCCTCCTGAGGCCAGCAAAGAATTTGATATAGGTTATACATTACTATCTTAAACATATTTCCAAATTAATCAGAACAAAAGGGAAAAAACACAAGAAAGAAAACACAAAAACAATAGTGAAAATAGTATGCTTCAGTCTGCATTCCGATTCTATAGTTATTTTTCTGAATGTGGAGAGCATTTCCCACAATAAGCCTTTTGGCATTGTCTTGGATCAATGTATTGCTGAGAAGTGTTAAGTCTATCACAGTTAATCATCATCCAATGGTGTTGATACTATATATAATGTTCTCTTGTTTCTGCTCATTTCACTCAGCATCAGTTCATGTAAGTCTTTCCAGGTTTTTCTGAGATCCATCTGCTTATCATTTCTTACAGCATAATTGTATTCCATTACATTCATATAACACAACTTGTTTAGCCATTCCCCAATTGATAGGCATCCCCTCGATTTCTAATTCTTTGCTAACACAGAAAGAGGAGCTATAAATATTTTTGTATGTAAGGTGCTAAAATTCTAGCTAGTCTGTCTAAAATATCTAATGAGTGGTTGCCAATAAATTATAAGCTTTAGCAAGAGTTAGACTTTTAAGCATTTATTAAGGAGAATAAGAACTTGATGAAGAAAGAGAGAAAGGCCTAGATTCATCTATCTATTAAAGGGAGAGCACATTTCTAGGTCCCTTCTCCACCCGAGTCTTGAGGAAAGAGAGGGAGAGCGCCAGCCTTGCCCCCTCTTCCTCCCACAAGCAAATGTCACTTCCTGATGCCAAAGAGCCACATGTCTTGCCCTCAGATGCCTTCTCCTCATGGCAGAGCATCCTGCAGTAAGTCTCCAGCAGGTGGCATCATTACAATTGTTACATATACATTTTCATCCTTTTCCCTTTTTATGAACTCTATGAGATATAGACCTTGTAGTGGTATTGCTGGGTCAAAGTATATGCACAGTTTTATGGCCTTTTGGGCATGGTTCCAAATTGCACTCCAGAATGGTTGGATCAGGTCATAGCTCTACCGACTGTGCATTAGTGTTCCAATTTTCCCACATCTTCTCCATAATTTGTCATTTTCCTTTTTTGTCATAGTATTCAATTGGATATGTGTGAGGTGGTACTTCAAAATTGTTTTAATTTTCAGTAGTGATTTAGAACATTTTTTCATATAGCTGTAGATATTTTTAATTTCATCACTACTGAAAATTAATGACTTGTATTATTATATATTTTATTCAGTTCTTTATATAGTGTAGATATGAGGCCTTTATCAGAAACACTGTCTGTAAAAATTGTTTCCCAGATTTCTCCTTTCATTCTAATCTTGTTTGCATTAGGTTTGTGTGTGTGTGTGTGTATGCAAAATGTTTTTAATTTAATGTAGTCAAAATGATCCACTCTGCATTCCAAAATGTTCTCTATTTCATCTTTGGTCATAAATTCTTCCCTTCTCCATAATTCTGACAAATAAACTATTCCTTGCTTTTCTAATTTACCTATTGTCTCACCCTTTATGTCTAGATCTTGTACCCATTTTGTCTTTACTTTGGTATGATATAAGATGTTGTTCTATGCATAATTTCTGCCATACTATTTTCTAGTTTTCCCAGCAGTTTTTGTCAAATAGTGAGTTCTTATCCTGAAGGCTAGAGTCTTTGTGTTCATCAAACAGGAGATTGCTATATTCATGTACTGCTGTGTTTTGTGTACCTAACCTATTCCACTGATCCTCTTCTCTGTTTCTTAGCCAATACCAACTAGTTTTGATTATTGCTGTTTTATAACATAGTTTTTTTTTTAATTTTAAAAATTTTCTTTTTTTTGGCTAGGCAATTGGGGTTAAGTGACTTGCCCAGGGTCACACAGCTGGTAAGTGTTAAGTGTCTGAGCCTGGATTTGAAATCAGATCCTCCTGATTCCAGGGCCGGTGCTCTCTCCACTGCACCACCTAGCTGCCTATAATTTAGTTTTAGATCTAGTACAGCTGGGCCACCTTCCTTTGCATTTTTTTCATTAATTTACTTTATATTCTTGACCTTTTGTTCTTCCATATAAATTTTGTTATTGTATTTTCTAGCTTTGTGAAATACTTTTTTGGTAATTTTATTGGTATGGCACTGAATAAGTAAATTATTTTGGGTGGAATTGCCATTTTTATTATATTAGCATGGCCTAGCCATGGACAATTTATATTTTTCCATTTGTTTAGATCTGATTTTATATGTGTGAAAAGTATTTTGTAAGTGTGTTCATATAGTTCCTGGGCTTACCCTGGTAGGTAGATAGATTTCCCAAGAATTTTATATTGTCTACACTTATTATAAATTGTATTTCTCTTTCTATCTCTTTCTTTGTTGGTCATATATAGAAATACTGATGAGTTATGTTAAATTTGTTAATTGTTTCAAGTGGTTTTTTAGTCAATTATTTAGGATTCTCTAAGTATACCATCATATCTACAAAGAGGGACAGTTTTTTCTTCCTTGTCTATTCTTATTCCTTCAATTTATTTTTTCTTCTCTTATTTATAAGGCTAATATTTCTATTATTTTTATAGAAATATTGAATAATAATGGTGATAATGGTAATCCTTATTTCACCCCTAATCTTATTGTGAATGTCTCTAACATCCCCTTTGCAAATAATGCTTGCTGAAGGTTTAAGATACATACTGTTTATCATCTTAAGGCAAGCTCCATTCATTCCTATGCTCTTTTGGTAGGAATGGGTGTTCTATTTTGTCAAAAATGTTTCTCTCCATCTATTGAGATAATCAAAGGATTCTGGTTAGTTTTCTTATTGATGTGGTCGATTATGTCGATAGTTTTCCTAATATTGAACCAGCCCTATATTCCTGGTTTAAAACCCACCTGATCAGGGGCAGCTAGATGGAGCAGTGGATAGAGCACTGGCCTTGGAGTCAGGAGTACCTGAGTTCAAATCCTGCCTCAGACACTTGACACTTACTAGCTGTGTGACCCTGGGCAAGTTGCTTAACCCCAATTGCCTCACTAAAAAAAAAAAAACTGGAAAAAAAACCCACCTGATCATAGTGTATTATCATGGGGATAAATTGTTGTAATCTCTTTGCTAATATTCTATTTAGAATTTTCTCATCAATATTCATTGGGGAGATTGGTCTATAATTTTCTTTCTTTGTTTTTGCTCTTCCTGGTTTATGTATCAGTACCAAATTTGTCCAGTAGAAGGAATTTGGTAGGATTCCATCTCTACCTATTTTTCCAAATAGTTTGTATAGTATTGGAATGAATTGTTCTTTAAAGGTTTGGTAGAATTCATTTGTAAATCTGTCTGGCCCTGTAGATTTTTTTTCCTTTGGGAGTACAGTGATGGCTTGCTCAATTTCTTTTTCTAAAATGGGCTTATTTAAGGATTTTATTTCCTCTGCTCTTAATCTGGGAACTTTATATTTTTGTAAACATTCATCCATTTCATTTAGATTGTAAAATTTATTGGCATGTAGTTGGGCAAAATAGCTCCTAATTATTTCTTTAATTTCCTTTTCATTGGTGAATTCAAACTTTTCATTTTTGATGCTGGTAATTTGGTTTTCTTCTCTCTTTTAAATCTAATTAACCAAAACTTTATCTATTTCATAGTTTTTTCATAGAACCATGACTTAGTTTTATTTATCTACTCTAGAGTTTTCTTACTTTCAACTTTATTAATGTCTCCTTTAATTCTCAGAATTTTCAATTTGGTATTTAATTGGGGATCTTTAATTTGTTTTATTTCTAGCTTTTTTAGTTGCATCCCTAATTCATTGATCCCTCTCTTTTTTATTCATGTAGGCATTTAGAGATATAAGATCTCCCCTTAAAATTGCTTTGGCTGCATACCGTAAGTTTTTTTTTATGTTGTCTCACTATTGTCATTCTCTTGGATGAAGTTTTTAGTTGTTTCTATAATTTGTTGTTTGTTACACTCATTCTTAGGGTGACTTTATTTAGTTTCTATTTAATTTTTCGTCTATCTTTCCATGACCCTTCATTACACATAATTTTATTGCATCACAATTCAAAAAGGATGCATTTACCATATCTGCCTTTCTGCATTTGACTCTGAGGTTTTTATGCCCTGATATATGGTCAATTTTTGTGTATGTAACATGTAAAGGATGATGATTTTTGAAAAACCTGGATTGACTTACATGAACTGATGCAAAGTGAAGTGAGCAGAACCAGGAGAATGTTATTAGTAAAAGCAATATTATAAGATAATCTGTGAATGACTTAGCTTTTCCTAGAAATACAATTCAAGACAATCCTGAAGAACTTATAATGAATCATGCTATATTCCTCCAGAGAAAGAACTAATATAGACCAAAATACACTATTGTGCACTCTCTCACTCTCTCTCTCCCTTGTTCCTATCTTCTTGTAAAAATGACTAATATGGAATTTTTCCATGAATGTGAATTTATAACTTTTATTGGATTGCTTACCATCTCAGGGAGGGTGGAGGGGAGGGAGGGATAAAATTTGGAACTCATTTTTTAAAAATGTTAAAATTGTTTTAACATGTAATTAGGGAAAATAAAATATTATTAGAGAGTAGGAGGAAGAGGAGGGGGGAGGAGGAGTAGTAATAGTCACATATACTATCCCCTCTTATCACTTGTAGCCTAGGCACTATTTCTCTCATTCTCTTTTCCCCCTCTGAATGGAAAGATGAATGGTGGACTACTCAATACTTCCCCAAATTTGCCTTTACAGAGGGTAGAAATTAGATCCACTTATTCCACTTGGCTGTGACTGGTTTCAGGTCCATGGAACAAGATACTCCTGTGCTGGGTAATCCCTTGGTTTACTTCCAGTACCCCAGAGCACCTTTATACCTTCTTTTGTGTGTTGTCTTCCCCCACTAGATTGGAAGATAGTGATACTTGAGGGAAAGGATTTTCTTTCTTCTACAAGTGGCACATAGTGGGAGTTCGGAAAGTGAGCCCAGAGTGGGTACTCCTGGGAAATTTAAGGTTGGAGAAAATATGAAGAACAAGGAAATAGGTGGATGTTTCAAAGAGAAGGTAGACCGTGAGCTGAGCTTTAGAGGATAATAAGGACCTTGAAAGAAACAGAGAAGGAGGGAATACCTTCCACGATTGAAGTAAGAACTGGGCTTTATGCAAATTTATAGGGGTGAGAGTTTAGGGAACTGCTAAAATCCAGTTTGGCTGGAATATAGTGTGAGGTGAAGTAATATGAAACAAGTTAGTTAAGGCATATTAGAGACATGTCATAGAGGGCTTAAACATCAGGCTAAAGAGTTTGTATGTTGTACTAGGGAAAATAATGAGGCACCAAAGATTTTTGATAATATCTGCTGTAGTGAGATGCTCTTGTAATTGAAAGCAATTGGAAGCAAAAAGATCAATTAGGAAATTACCAGTTAACAGTGTTAATAGTGGTCATATCATGGAGCATACTCACAGATAGACATGGGCCCACATAATCTAGATGGGTCATTTTCCCTCACCTGGGCACATTGCACTTTTTGGTATGCATAAGTTCTATAGGAGTTGGAGCTTTGGGATAACACAACAAGTCCTCAGTGGTGCCTTCTTTCTCCCAACTCCACCACCCATAATTGTCAGAATGGGAGAGAGGTAGGTAGAGAGAGAAGGGGATCAGGAAAGACTGCATCATAGGAAACTAAGTACTTAGCAATAAAGAGTTGATACTCAGTACACTTTAAAAAGAGTGGCTCTACTTTCTGATCTTTCTCTCTCTTAAATGTATGGCATGTAGTATGTGTACTCATTCTCTCTCTCTCATTCTACTATTCTCTCTCTGTCTCTGTCTTTCTGTCTCTGTGTGTGTGTGTGTGTGTGTGTGTGTGTGTGTGTGTGTGTGTGTGTGTGTGTGTTTGTGTGCCTCTCTCTCAGAGAGGACATTCTTTCCTACCTGGACAGAAAGGGGCCTGGCTCAGCAGGCTTGAACCTAGGCCTCTAGATGCCTTTTCTGATTTGTATTTCATTCCCTAAATGTAGATAGCAGAACAGCACACCCCAATTGAGTTTCTTTACTTTAAGAAAGAGTAGGGGAGAGAGTTTGGCCAGAGTTTGGGTCCTTCAGTTAATGCCAACTGTTCTTGAGGAGGTGTCTTTTGCAACTAGACTGTGTATTACCAAAAATGGATAGGTTGCACTGTTATTTACAGTATACTACTATAGCATCCCTTTACTTCAATATGTCCACCACCCCCTTTTTTTTTGTACTTAGAGATGGGGCTTTAGCTCTATAAAATAAATTTTACATAGTCTGATTGCTATGGCACTAAGTCAATTAATTTAGGTAGAATTGTCATTTTTATCATATTAGCTCAGCCTATCCATGAGCAATTGATATATTTCCAATTATTTTGATATGATTTTTTTGTGTGTGAAAAGTGTTTTGTACTTGTGTTCATATAGTTACTGATTTGTCTTGGCAGGTAGATTACCAAGCACTTTAAATTTTCTACAGCCATTTTAAATGGAATTTTTCTTTCCATCTCTTGCTGCTGAACTTTTTTGGACATGTATAAAAATGCTGATGAGTTATTTGGATTTATTTTATATCCTGTAACTTTTCTAAAGTTAATTGTTTCAAGTAGTTTTGTAGTTGATTCTTTAGGATTCTCTAAGTAATAATAAAGGTGATAATGGACATCCCTGTTTCATCTCTTATCTTATTGGAAATGCATATAACTTATCCACATTACATTTAATGTTTGCTGATGGTCTTTGGTAGATACTACTTATCATTTTAAGGAAAGCTCCATTTATTCAAATGCTCTCTATTTTTTAATAGGAACGAGTGCTGTATTTTGTCAAAAGCTTTTTCTGCATCTATTGTGATAATCATATGATTTTCTTTAGTTTTGTTATTGATGTGACCAATTATGTTGATAGTTTTCCCGAATGTGCAACCAGCCTTGGATTTGTAATGATTGGAATAACGCCACCTGCTGGATACTTACTGTAGAAGAGTTCTGCCCATGAAGAGAAGGTCTTTGAGGGCAAGACCAGGAGACTTTTCTTTGGTATCAGGAAGTGACGCGGAGTAGTGGCAGGAGGAAGGAGGAGACTGGGTCTCTTTCCTTTGGACTCTGGTGGAGAGCGGAGCTAGAAATGTGCTCTCCCTTTAATAGATAGGAATCTAGGCCTTTCTCTCTCTCTTTACCAAATTCTTATTCTCCTTAATAAATGCTTAAAAGTCTAACTCTTGCTAAAGCTTATAATTTATTGGCGACCACTCATTAAATATTTTAGACAGACTAGCTAGAATTTTAGCCCTTAACAGGTTCCTGCTACAAATCCCACTTGGTCATAGTGTATTATCCTGGTGATAAGTTGTTATAATGTTCTTGCTAATATTTCATTTTGATTCAATATTCATTAGGGAAATTGGTCTATAATTTTCTTTCTCTATTTTGGCTCTGCCTGGTTATGACACCATATTTGTGTCATAAGATGAATTTGGTAGAACTTCTTCACCTATTTTTTTTCAAATAATTTATATGGCATTATAATTAATTGCTTTAAATGTTTGGTAGAATTCACTTGTAATCCCATCTGGCCCTGGAGATTTTTTCTTAAGGAGCTCATTGATGGGTTGTTCAATTTCTTTTTTGCTAAAATGGGGCTATTCAAAGTCTTTTATTTCCTCTTCTGTTAATCTGGACAATTTATACTTTTATAAATATTCATCTACTTCCTGTAGACTGTCAAATTCATTAGTATAAAGTTGGGCAAAATGGCTTCTAATTATTTCTTTAATTTTCAATTCATTGTCAGTGAATACACCCCTTTCTTTTTAATAATGGTAATTTGTTTTTCTTCTTTCTTTTTTAAATCAAATTAAACAAAGTTTTATCTATTTTATTGTTTTTTCATTGAACCAGCTCTTAGTTTTATTTATTAATGCTATAGCTTTCTTACTTTCAATTTTATTAATATCTCCTTTAATTTTCAGAATTTCTAATTTGAAATTTATTTGGGGATTTTTAGTTTGTTCTTTTTCTAGCCTTTTAAGTTGCATGCCCAAATCATAGATCTTCCCTTTCTCTCTTTTATTCATGTAAACATTTAAGAGCATGATTGGCAAATTGTGCACTGAAACTCATTTGAAGTGGCCTGATGTTTTACACTTGGCACTGTTCTATTTGCGAAGCAGGCCAAGAGGAGAACTACATATATCACCTTTTGAGATGCTTTTTGGCCATCCCCCTATCCAAGCAAAACCTTTTTTCCCCAGTATATCCATCATTGGTAGGGGGAGATGCCTCTGTTGCTTTCTATATACAGGTATTACAAGCCAGGCTATGTGAACTCCATGAGGCAGGAGTAGCAGTCCAGGCTGGCCCCTTGGACTTCTCCTTACATGATTTGAAACTGGGAGACAGTGAACATATTAAAATTTTTCATCAGACTAATGGGACCCAGACAGCTTGGGAAGGTCCTTTCCAAGTGTTGCTAACAACTCCAACTGCCATCAAAATCAGAGAGAAGGACCCTTGGATACAGTGCTCCCAAGTAAAACCAGTACCAGCACATATAGACCATTGAATTCTATTGTCTCTTATTCTTTCATGTGTATTTTGTTCTATCCATCTATTTCTCCAATTCTGAAACAATGCTCCTTTTTCACCCCTTAATTTTCTTTATATCATCACATCAAAGTTGATTTATACCTATACCTATACCCTCTATGTATTCTCCTTCTTTCTGTCCAGATAGAGATACAGTTATTTATAACTTTAACTCTTTAGAGTTACAAGTATTATCTTCCCATGTAGGGATGTAAACAGTTTAAACTTATTGAATAACATTTTTTTCCTGTTAATGTTTTTATACTTCTCTTGAGTCCTGTATTTGGAGATCAAATTTTCTGTTCAGTCCCCTATTTCATTGAATATCCCTTTTTTCCCCTTAAATACAATGCTCAATGTAGACAGGTAGTTGATTCCAAGCCTTCTGATCCATTAATTTTGAAGTTGCCAGGTACTGTGTAATCCTGACTATGGTTCCAGGATATTTAATTTGTTTCTTTTTGGCTGCTAGAAGTATTTTCTCCTTCACCAGATAATTCTGGAATTCGGCTACAATATTCCTTAGAGTTTTCCTTTTGGGGTCCCTTTTAGGAGCTGATTAGTGGATTCTTTCAATGACAATTTTACCCTCTGATTCTACGTCATGGAAGTTCTCCTTAAGAATTTACTGGAATATAGTGTCTAAATTCTTTTTTTGATCATGGCTTTCAGATCGTCCAACAATGCTTAAATTCTCTCTCCTGGATCTGTTTTCCAGGTTAGTTGTCTTTCCGATGAGGTATTTCCCATTTTCTTCAATTTTTTTTTATTTGATTCTGTTTATCTGATTCCTAGTGTCTCTTGGAGTCATTAGCTTTCATCTACCCAAATCTACTTTTTAAATCATTATTTTCTTTGGTAAATTTTTACATCTCATTTTCCATTTTGCCAATTTTACTTTTGAAGGAGTTAATTTTTTCAGTGGATATTTTTTTTCCCCATTTTGGCCAATTTTAATTTCTAAGGGATTGTTTTCTTCAGTCATTTTCTGTGCTTCCTTTTCCAAGCTGTTGACACTTTTATTGGAATTTTCTTGAGTAACTCTTATTTCTCTCATTTCTTTTCCCATTTTTTCTTCTACCTCTTTTAGTTGATATTTTGAATTCTTTTTAAGCTCTTCCAAGAAGGCTTTTTGGTCTTAAGACCAATTCATCTTCCACCTTGAGGTTTTACATGTGGCCATTGTGTCAGTATTATGCTCATGTGAGTTTGTATTTTTGTCTTCCCTGTCACCATAGAAGCTCTCAGTGGTAAGGGTCCCTTTCTGTTTCTTATTTATATTTTAACATTTTTTTTAACTTTTTATTTTTGGCAGGGCAATCAGGGTTAAGTGACTTGCCCAGGGTCACACAGCTAGTAAGTGTCAAGTGTCTGAGGCCAGATTTGAACTCAGGTCCTCCTGAATCCAGAGCTGGTGCTTTATCTACTATGCCACCTAGTTTCCCCCTATTTTTGTCTTTTAAAGTTGAGGTATGCTCCTGGAAACAAAGTCCATTATTGCAAGCTTCTTGTGCTGGGGGATAGGGACCAGATCACTGGCTTTCTGCTCTGAGGCCTATGGAGCTTTCAGTTTCCTCATCACTCTGGGCATACTCCCTGCCCACTTGACCATACTTGGCCCACTCACACATGTGCTGTGGGTAGTTCTTTAGCTGGCAGTTTGCCCTCTCAGTGCTATTTTAGGAGGTGTCTCACAACTGGCCTGCTGTGCCATCAGCCTTCTGAGCTAGGACCAAGGGTTTTCGGCTGCTTATCTGCCCTGAGGCCAAGAGCCTCCTGCTGACTTGCCCAGATACCCTCCACAATGAGCTGAGCTGTACTGTGCTCCCTTTTCACCCAAGTGAGACAGAACTTTGCTGAAGTCTTTTAAATTATCTCAAGTTAGAAGATTGCTTCTCTCTCTTTTTGTAGATTCTCTAGTTCTAGAATGCATTTAGAGGACTGATTTAATGTTGTTTCTGAAGGAAACTCAGGAGAGCTCTGGCTTCTCTCAACCAAGTTGGCTCCACCTCAGAGATGAGTCTTTTGCTTTGGAGTAAGAACAGAAAATATCTAAAGAATCTACTCTGGAGAAGAAGGGAACCAACATAATGTTGGGAGAGAAATGCTAGAGCCAACTAAAGCTTTGGGACTTGTTTCTAGGACTGACAGTTTTTCACCTAGTATTCTATTCACCTAATTTCTACGGCTGAGTGAATATTTTTCACATATTTAGTGAAAGGTTAACTGTGATCAGATGACTTTTTTACCAGGACAAGACAATGGCTGGGGCAGTTTCTTTTTTTACAACTACTTGAATACTGAGGTATTCCTCCAAGTATTCACTCTTTTTTTTTCATTAGAAAGGAATTAAAATAGGGAGCTAAACAAATTCAAATTGTACTAGAACTCCTGGGTGCAGATTGGTCCTAGATCATGGAAGATTCTGGGATGTAACAGTTCAGGGAAAGTACACCTTTAACTGGTGGTCCTAGTTGTTCCCTCTAGGATAAACCTTTGAGACCAAAAATAAAAATTATGAAAACATAAAAGAGAAGACTGCAATTTTGATAAGGTAACATAAAATCACATTTAAACTTGCCTGAATGTTAGTAGAGACTTTACATGAAACTGCTGAACAATGAGACAGTCTGCTGTAAATATTTGTCAAGAAGTCTTGGATGAAGGCTTTCTTAGCTGCACAGACACAGAATTTTTTCAATACATCCTAAAGCCTTGAACCACATTTTGAGCATTTAAGGATTAATTAAAGATAAACTCAAAGAAACATTTTGTAATGAGTAAACTATAAAATGAATCAAGACAAAGGATTATAGCTTGCCTGTATTTCATGACTTAAGAAGGTTACGACTGTTGTTATTACTTTGGACAAGAAAAGAAAATAGGGGTCTTCATAATGGATCAAGGTGAAGGTGAATTTTTTTCACCATTATCATGGCCTTAGGTGGTAACTAGTAAGTGAGGAAAGATGAAAATCCCATAAGCTTCAGTTAAGTAGCAAATGGCCATGTTCACAATTGAGAACTGCCACCTTATCTTACTTTCTTCAAAGGAATCAACTTCACTTTCTTATAGTCACTGAGCCAGGAGAACAGACATATCTGGGTTCTACTAATCCATTCTCCTATTTTTGTGTGTGAGAATCTAGGTCAGTCACAACCCCTGATTCCCCAGCCTTCAGTTGCTGCTCTCTGAACCCACTGCCAGGTGGTGAGATTGTGAGAGCAGCTGTTTCATCACCAGTTTTTAATCACTGAACAGCTGACTTCCATTCATTTTCAAACTACACCACCATCCTAATGATTAAAATGACATGCTACAAGTGATACTGAGAATAGTCTCCTCCTGTTACCTCTGTGAGATGGGGGGAAGGGTGGAAACCCTCATATTTCACAAATAAGCCTTGAAGTCACTGAACTTGATCTGGAAAATAAGTAGACAGATGATTTCACAATTGTTCCTTTTTCTTAAAAAGGAAAAACATTGGGGACTCTGATGGGCACCCTTAATTTATGTAACCTTTATCATTGATTGTCCTCCTTTCCTTTCTAAATTAAAAAAAAATACTTATCATCTTCATTTTAATAGGTGACATATGCATACAGAGGGAAATCAAGATTAAGTTTCCTCTTTTGAAATGTTACCAGGGCTGTTGAGTGCATTGCTTTGTTTGCAATCACTCCTAAGATGACAATGAATACACTTAACTCTTCTACCAAATATGCATAGGATAATTTCACACCCCACTGAAATGCAGCTGCCTCTGGCATGGCTAGTGTTTAACAGCTCCGAGCAAGAGCACATGGTAACATAGGAAAGCAAGCGTGGAGGACTAGTTCAAAAGGAAACCCCAGAATGGGGGTGTTGTATTTTCAACCCACGTTCCATTTTTTTTAATCCATTGAACAAATCACTGGGGACAGCAGGTCCCAGTGGAGGTATGTTCAACAAAACTGTTTTTAATAACTTTCCAAATGAATTAGTCTTTGGAAGATCACGAAACTGATCACCCAACTGCTCCTTTTTTCTTTAATTTTTAATAGCAGGTATGTTTTGAGTGTGTTTTCACTTAACCTATCAAGTTGTACTTTCCTAAGAGCTATTTGATGTTGGGGAAGGCTTGTGAATTTTTTATAGGCTGTGTTAAGTGTTTTCTCTTTGAACCACAAAGATGTATTTTTTGTCAGACCTAAGTGAAAAACAAACTGAAAATATCATGGGTATTTTCTTCTAAATGTAGAGACCCCCACAGGAAGAAAAATAATCTCTTAAAACAATGCTACTTCAAATGGCAGAACTTTTATATACATATAAATCAGCAGATGGTTGATAATTTTCCATCCCTAGTAAGAGCTTCTTTCTTTTTTTCTGGGAAAAAAGATTTCAAAGTGTATATCTTTCTGCAATCATGTCAAAACAACCAATTATTTCTGTCAATACAATCAAACTATTAATTCAACGGAAAGAAAACCAATAGTGGTCAAACACTTATTTGGCATTAAATAGAAATATCACCTTACCTCTCCCCCTCACTGCAATATATGATAAACAGAATCTGTTCACTTTTTAGCCAGCTCTTTTGGCATAATGTAAAACAATTTTATGGTAAGTTTTATGTGATGTTTTTAATCAAATTCCATAAATATGAAGAATGAAATTGGAGAAGTAATGGGAAGGAATATAAAGCAAAGGAAGGAAAAAAAGAAGGGGGTAAGAAGAGTTAATCTTGTTAGATGAAAATAGGGGAAAAGGCAAAAGTCCTTGAGGGCTCATATTCTAGATTCTGACTTTAAACCAAGTAAATTAGTATTGTTGAGATAAAAATTTAATGAAACACACAATAAATATATATATACATATATACACATATATTTATATGTAAATCTATATCTATCTCTCTGTTTTATTTTAGAAACACTGAAGGATATCATCAAAAGTACATGAATGATAGGGAAAATGATGTATTTACATAGAGGGAAAGGTATATTTGATGGACATCTTACATGTTCCATTTGACATCTTCCTGATAAACATTAAGTAGACTCCATGGAATAAACTCACAGGAGGACATGGACAAGGGATACTCAGGATCAGAAAGAATGGATGTTTTCATTGTGTGTAATAACTGCATTAATGAGATCACAAAGATATTGGCATATCCATGTAACGACAAGACTGTTCTCTTTCACAGGTAATTCCTCTTTTTTTTTTCTTGCATAGCAATTAGGGTTAAGTAACTTGCCCAAGGTTACACAGCTAGGAAGTGTCAAGTGTCTGAGGCCAGATTTGAACTCAGGTCCTCCTGAATCCAGGGCCAGTGCTTTATCTACTGCACCACGTAGCTGCCCCTACACAGGTACTTCCTAGGGCCAATATTGTATTTAAGAGAGAACACATGAAATGGGCTATAGGGACATAGATGCTGAGCTACATATCCCATTCCTACATTCCCTATAGGAATTTGTGTAATCAGGGAAATGGGAGTAAACAGAGATGCTAAAACATTTTTTAAAAATGTAGAATGGGAAATAAGAAGCCTCTAGGCTTCATCAATTTCCTGTTTAACAAAAGCAAGATGATGATGGGGAACTATATGCATTGATGAGCAGCAAAACATAGTAATAATGAAGAAGAGTAAATAGGTGGACCTTGATCTTGCCACTATCAGAGCATAGTAAAAACACACAGGGGCTCAAAAAAGGATCAAAGTGTCCCTGTAGATGAAGGCGCCCGCTTTTTGTTGTTTCTTTGGTTCAATACAATTTGTCCTATATGTGATGTCTTTTTATCCTGATGGGTGGCAAGGAGACTCCTATATTAGATTTCCCCACTTCCTTTCCTATCACTGTCTTCTAACCCTCTATGAGCCAGCTTTTGACCTCATCATTCAATTGAAGCTGATTTCTCCATAGTTACCATTGATCTCTTTAATTGCTAAATACAATGTTCTCCTCATCCCACCTGAAAAATATTTTTTCACTATCTCCTCCCAGGTACCCTTTCCTTTCTATGACAATGCTCTCTTATAGTTCTCATTTTATTTTTTTTTAACTTTCTGACTGTTCTTTCCATTTTCTTTTCTGTATATTCATTCTAGATCACTCTTACTGACCTTAGACATTTCCCCAAGGCTTTGCACTAGGTTAACTTCTCCTATTTTATCAATTCATCATTAGTTCCTATGGTTTTAAATGTCATCTTCATGTAGATGCTTTCCAGATCTACATAATCCACTCCTGGTCTCTTTCCTGAGGTTCAATCCTTCATCACCAGCTGCCATTTGGACATTTCAATCTGTATGCCCTTTAGACAACTTACACTCAACAGTTAAAACAGTACTAATTTTATACCTCTGCTCACCTGCAGTCTTTCCTTCTTCCCAATTTTCCTATTATGATGTCCAGGTGACCATTATCCTCTGCCATTATTGTAGGCTACCAACCTCAGTGTCATCCTTCACTCTTCCCTCATCTCACATACACAATCTGTCAAATAATTGTATTTCTACTTTCACAAATTTTTCTTACACATCACTTTCTCTCTACTCTCCCAACCACCCTCTTGATGCAGTCCCTCATCACCTTATGTGTGTACTATTCCAATAGCCAGGTTCTTCTTCCTGCCTTAAGTCTTTCCCTCTTCTTGACTCAGCTTCTAGTGTTTTTCCTCAAAGATTTGGTACATTATCTTTCTATTCCACAAACTTCAGGGACTCCCCAGTACTTTCAAAGTCAAATATAAAATACTCTGTCATTTAAAGCCCTTAATAACCTGATCCACTCATAAATCCCCAGTTGTTGTACATTTTATCCACTTTGATAAATTCTTTTATCCAGCAACACTGGCCAACTGGTTCCTAGCACACCACAGTTCATCCCCTCACACAGTGCCTTTCATTGGCAGTCTCCTCCAAGGTTAGAATACTCTCCACACTTCTGCTTACTGACTTCCCTGACTTATGACTCAGCTCAATTCTCACCTTCAACAAAAATCTTTCTCTCCCCTAACATGCCCCACTTCTGATGCCTTTTCTCTGAAATTATTTTTATTTTATATTGTATATATCTCATATGTACATAACTATTTATATTGATTTCCCCATTTGAATGTGAGGTCCTTGAGGGAAATGATTATATTTTTGCCCTTCTCTGTATTCCTAAAGCTTAGTATAATGTCTAGGACATTGTAAGCACTTAATAAATGATTATTGACTAAGTCGCTGTCTAAGAGGAACTGAGAATTTTGTGGGGGGGAGAACAAATAGAATCAGATACTGTGTAAAGATGCATGTCAGAGAAATTAAATTAGATTCACAAGTCAGGCAGATTTTGGGAGAGATGTACAAGCTAAGGTATCTGAGCAACCCCTCCAAAATGAAGGCATTTCAAATTGAACATGTGGAAACCAGAATTGTGTACCTTTTTTGCCAAACTCTATTTTCAGAACTTCCCTATTTCTGCTGAAGTCACCACAATCCTTCCAGTTTTGCAACCCCATTTAGCCTTAACTCCTGTCCCTGTTACTCCCCATGTATCCAATAAGTTGCTAGATCTTTCTATTTCTAACTACACTTTATTAATTATGTCTTCCCTCTTTCTACTCATGCTGCCACCACCCTAATTCAGAGCCTCATTATCTCTCTCCTGGACCTCTTCAGTAATCCTGTAAGTACACATCTCCATTTGTCTCTCAGAATGAATATAAGTTGCTTGATTTAGCTTTCAAAGCCATTCAAACCAGGCTCCAACATACCTTTCTGACCTATTACTTACATTACTTTACTGCTATTCCTGCACTTTAAATTCCAATCAAACTTTCCTCCCTTTAGTTCCTAACATATCATGCTAAATATCCTGACTCCACACAATTGCACCAGGTTTCTTATGTCTCGCTTTGTTTCTGCCTCTTCAAATCTTTATTTCCTTCATAACTCTTTTCAAGAGATTCATTCTACATGAAGCCTTTCTGTATCCTCCTTGCTGTTAGTGTCCTCCCCAGCAAAATCACCTTCATTAATTTTGTATATAATTTGCATATATTTATATACTCAAAGACTGCTTCTGCCAACACAATTTAATCTAATTGAGGACAAAGACTTTTGACTTTTGTTTTTGTATCCTCAGTGCCTGGCACAAAGTAGTTATTTAATAAATCCTTACTGATTGATTGACTTGGCATTTAATTAAGGATTTAATTGTCCATTAATTCTTTTTTCCTATATAGATACTTAGACTAAAGTCTTTTAAGTGATTCTGGATTGCATTTTGAAGGCACTTTAATGTCCTGGGACTTGATACCATCAGTAAAATGTTAACCACATAGCTATGAATTGCTTTATGTATTCTGGAACGTAATCCAGAAACATGTCTTTATATGAATAAAACTAAGCAAACCAAGACAATCCCTGGCTCTATTCTCAAAGAGATTAAAAAGGGAAAGCTTGGTCAGACATCACAGATGCCAAAGTCATCTACTGCATTCCAGGTCATTGCCGGTGGTCTTGACTTTTGTCTTGCCACTGGATTTCAATGACTATAGAAGAGTGAGGCTGGCAACTTTTTGCAACTCTACCTCACTTACATCCAATTCATGTGCAAGTCAAGACTTCACTCCATGATGTCATTGGTCATCTATGTACACAAAGAACAAACAATAACAACAATAATAACAACAACAGCAACAACAGAGAGAGAGAGAGAAAGAAAGAAGAAAAGAAGGAAGGAGGGAAAAAAAGAAGAAAGGAAGGAAGGAAGGAAAAGACAAAGGAAGCCTATGTACTGTAATGATTGGAATGACGCCACCTGCTGGAGACTTACTGTAGGAAAGCTCCAACATGAGGAGAGGGCCTCTGAGGGCAGGACCATGCATCTTTTCTTTGGTGTCAGGAAGTGATGTTTGTTTGTGGGAGGAAGAAAGGGGAGGCTGGTGCTCTTACTCTCTTTTGGGTGGACTCTGGCAGAAAGTGGAGCTAGGAATGCTCTCTCCCTTTAATAGATAGATGAATCTAGGCCTTTCTCTTTCTTTTCACCAAATTCTTATTCTCCTTAATAAAAGCTTAAAAGTCTAACTCTTGCTAAACCTTATAATTTATTGGCAACCACCCATTAGATATTTTAGACAGTATAGCTAGAATTTTAGCCCCTTACAGTACAAAAATATTAATTGCAGCTGCTTTTGATGTACCAAAGAACTAGAAATGAAGGGAGTGCTTATCATTTAAGACTAAACAAATTAGGTTATATGAATGCAATGGGATATTACTGCACCTTAAGAAATTATGAGATGGATGAGAAACCTAGAAAGGTTTGTATGGACTTATACTAAGTAAAATGAACAGAACAAAGAGAATAATTTCTACAGCAATGACATTGAAAAGACAAACTACTTTGAAAGATTTAAGAAATTTTACTAATGTGATGTTCAACCATGATTCCAGAGAAGTGATGATAAAGCAAACTTACTACTTACCAATGAAGAGATGATAGACTTAGGAGTCCAACTGACATACAGAGTTTTGGATGTGGTCAATATCATGTGTATTTGGTACAAGGACTTTGTTTTTGCTGGGAGGAAATGAAGAAAGAAGGATAAGGGAACAAAAAAGAAAAGAAAGGAAACAGGATTATTGAAGCATTTCTTAAAGGACAAAAGAGGAAAAAACAGGAAGACCAAAAACAACAAAAATAAAAAGAATGACAGATAATTTGGGAATGCTTTGAAAATTACATGGTAAATTTATTCTATAATTAAAGAAAAACAAGTTGTATGTAATAGTGATTCACAGTTTGATGTGCACTGTTCTTCTTGTATAAAAATACACATATACATACATATGCACCTTTGAACATGTATGGAAATGCCCATTATATCTAGTTTCTAAATCATATCAGAATGCAAAATGTTATTGTGATTAATAATTTAAAATGTCATCCATAAACTGGAGTTATCTAGAAAAACTCACCATTTTTACGTATTCCCTTCTCCACTTGAATTCAGCACTGGACATTCTTTATGATGGTAGTAAACATGATTAGTAGAACACTAATTTTCCTATCATATGTTTCATTTGTATTTAATAATCACAGGGTCATCAAATAAAATTATCTGTTATCTCTCTCAAATCATACATTTCAATAAATGTATGTGAAACACATTATTAGAAGAGAGTATTTAGGGTGAGATTTTATTTTATTCAATCCTGCTTTTTTCTTACAATTAAGAAATAATAAGCACAAAGATATTTTTATTCCCTCCTCCTTTCAGTAAATTGTGTGACTCTTAAGTTCTTGTCTTTTACAAAATATGTTTTCATAAAATCCTACTTCTACCTATATCAAGGATAGCTTCATTGTAAATGATTCTTAGAAAAAAAACATGTACACATGAAAGAATGGGAATTTGGGATGGTGATTATTGATATTTTCTCAGTTGTTTTTTTCTGTAATAATAGATTATGGGATTTTCCCATTGAAATGGTGATAACCTATCTGGTATCTGTTCTTTTATTCATTCTGACTCCTCACTTCTTTTGGTATCAGTGGTTTGTTTGATTTAGGATGGGTTAAAGTTGCTACAGTTAGGTATTTTATCTTTTCATTTGTTTTCTTTTAATGTATTATTGATATTGACTTTTCTTTTATCAAGTCAATAGTTTATATATAGGAAGTTGTTCTAGAAATGACTCCTAAATTAAGACATATTTTGACCCTCTCCGTTAAAATACAACCTTTTTTTCTTTTTGGTGGCATTATTGTTTGTTATATATTATATCCAACTCCTCTTGACTCTCTTCTAAATAAAAAAAAATATTCCTGATTTGTAGAAAGCACACTTCTGTATTATTTAAAAGTAGTTGGCTTGTCTTGGTTCATAATGCTGAACAATATTTCTATCACTGTGTTTGTGAGATCCTCTCTCTCCTTTCTTTCTATCTGTCTCTATCCATCTCTTACTCCCTCTTTCTCCGTCTTCCCCACTGTTGTTTCAGAAGGAAAAATGCCAAGTATTGAGGATTATTTTGTATCATCTTTTATTTGTGAGGTTGCCACATCCTTCAAATTTATCAATGTGGGGCCAGGCCACTGGTGATAAGTTTCTATTTATTTACTGTAACAGGTCCTAAGAAACCAGTTGTCCCTTTGCTGAAACTATTACTAAAGTTTTTTTCCAGAATAATAGAGCTTAGTGTTATTGCAATTTTGAGGCATATAGATAGGGCTTTGTCAATAATAATAATAATTATCAGAAGTGCCTGTGATTATTTTTGTTAACAAGTAGAATTTTGGTGTGACAAACCCCCATACCAATAGACCATCTATTAAAGGTCATATAGAGTTTCTTTGGACACTTAGAAGTTAAGTAACTTCTTCAGGGTCACAAAGGTAGAAGTGTCAGAAAAAGAATTTGAATGCAGATATTCTCTGATTCCAAATTCAGCACTCTATCTAAGACACTGCATCTCTTCTTATATTGTATAATTAAATATTATGTAACAAGTATTAAGCATTGCTTATATATTAAGAATATTTCTATATATTCATCTTTTAAAATTTCAAAAGAATTTCAATTAATTACATTCAGTTCTGCCCATCTCTATGATAGTATTATCAAATGAACTTCTGTTTTTGCCCAAGGCACTGTTATATAGAGTCTTCTAAATAAGGCCAACTTTATAGTATGTTAGGCAATTATGTATATGACATATTTTGAGTTTCCCCTCCTATCTGAAATATAATGTTCAATGATGTTTTAAATTCCAATTATATGTTCTTTCTTTTGAGATTGTGCCTTACTCTCCTTTTATGTTTCCCTTTTCAATACAACTGGCAAAAACATCTTAATGAGGATGAGCTTTTCAGATCACTTTACTTCATGAAGGACAAGAGAAACCCAGAAGATGAAAAAATAAATGAGATTGAAAAGTAATGCAGCATCGTGGTGTCTGAAACACTGAAAGGGGCTGGGGGTGTGTGTGTGTGTGTGGATGAATGAGAAGTGAGGAATGTCAAAGGCAAACTTACCTTACTAAGATCTTTGGAGCTGGGAACATCAAATATAATCTCATCCTACCTTTTGTGTTTAATAGATGAGGAAACTGAGGCTCTGAGAAGAAAAAAGCTTGTCTTTGTTTCCATAATGAAGCTTTTCAGTTGTGATTGGTAAGTGGTGGAACTGGTATTCAAACCAGGTGTCCTAATTCTTGCTCTTTCTACTACATAATGTGTCCTCTCAATTCCATTTTTTTCCTGTTATCTGCTCTTTCCCTAAGCACAGTTATCCCTCTGTTTTTATATAATTGCTTTTTTCTTCAATGCCTTGCTTAGTGTTGGTCTTGGTACCTAATTGTTGAAAGAGTTGAGTTCTAGGGACTATAGTTCCAATGAACATGAAACTATAGCCTTAAATAAAATAGACTCCAAATTTATTAATACATACTTATATCCTGTTTTCTGTCTAATTTAAATCTCTTCCAATTTCAGTGATACTTGGGAAGAGAAAACACTTTCCTTTAATGCCATTACTATTTTAATATTACTCTTCATTCAATTCAATTTAGTAAATGTTGTCCAGATCTCTCCCTCTTTGTCTAGAATTAAACTTTTCCAAGATAATGAAGCAGTTCTTCTTGAAAATAGAATATAATAATTAAAACATTATCCTGAAAATGAGGTTGAAAAGAGATGCAATGTCCATAGTAATAATAATTAAAATAACAATTAACATATATGTGAATGAATATATATGTATGTATGTATGTATTTATAAACTTACTATGGGCCAAGCACTGTGCTAAGTATCATTAAAAGTACAAGAAGAAAAGATACATATTCTAAATCCTAAAATATTAGAACTAAAAGGTAAGCCTATAAAGCTGAAAACTTATTACTTCAGGGAAACAAAAGGAAATACTATTTTACAGAGTTATAAAAAAGTAATAGTCCTTAAAGCTGACAGAGGTCAAATATATATTTGAGGAAAAAATTTAACAAATTAATGTGTTTTAAATCTACAATTGATTATTAGAGGAAATTGTGGGAATAGTGAACAATGGAAGAAGCAGGGTTGACTTTAGAGTTGTATGAGCCCAGTTCAAAACCTGGTTCTGCCACTTAGTGATTTTGTGAATTTAGGCAAGTTTTTGGGACTGTATATACACACAGAGGGACATAGACATAGATATAGATAGATAGATATACATATAGATTATATATATGTTGAATTATGTGTGTGTATATAATATAGAATGAAAAAAAATTGAGTTGGTTGCTGTCTATGGTCTCCTTTAATACTAAATTTTAATCCTAAATTTGTATTTTAGTCCTAATTTTTAGAAGCTTCTATCATGGAGAGCAACCAATCTGCCCCACAAAATATCTATAAAGGCCTTTATCAGATATATACATGAGTGAATAAACATTATTCTGACTTAGAATGGCATTGATATATGCTTAATAGCAGATTTTTATGTATGCAATTTTTTTTCTCTCTCTCTCTTTTCCCAGACGGTACGTTAAATTTGAGGGCAGCTGTGGATTTTAATTTCCTTGGCAGACCATTAGAATGGAGCAGTCTATGTGCACACTGCCTGTGACAAATATTCCACAAATAATATGTTATCATTAAGCACATTTTAGAGGTAGAGAAAATGGAGACTTAGGGGACTTACCGTGGACCAAATAGCTAGTAAGTGTTCGAGCCCATATTTCAACTGAGGAGTTAGGAAATAATCAAAGGTTCAAGGTTTTAGTTCCCACACCAATAAAAACTGCATTCTGGAAGTGTCCTCTCTCCAATAGATTGATAATTGATTCAATTAGTTTTTGGTACTAACAATAATTAGTATGGGGCAATAAAGATACATCAGAATCCAGAACACTGCAGTGGATTTCTGATGTCTGATGCATGTTATCTATGAGACCACGTAAGTCAACTACTTACTTAGCAGAAGAGTTGCTCTATACTCATAGAGGGAATTTCCTCACTGGAAGTTCTCTACACTCAATGGTTCCATATGTCTGTTTTAATGTTTAAGATTAGTATAGGATTTCCTATGTAAATATACCCTGAGGCTTTTCCAACAGCAGATTGTTAAGCCTAAAGGCATCTTATGGTATGATTTGGATCAAAATGTTTTGTATTCCTTCATTTCTTCAGGGTCTTCAAATACTTTAACTTTAAATATCATTTGATAAATGCATACCGTGTATACAATATTGAAAAGAAAAAACCTGCAAATATTTTGGTTAAAATAACTCAAAACAGTACAATTATGCCTACTCTTTGTGTTAATTATCATAACCATTCTTGATTGATCTCTATATTATATTTACAAATATTCATAGAGTAGTAAATAGTGCTATTATTGTCTGCTTTTCTTCTTATTGCTAGTTAGCTTCTATTTCATCATATGAAAAATGCAATCAATGACCATAGAAAGTCGTGAATTGGGAGTCCTGGTTTCCAACTAATACCGATATTTATAATGCCTATGTAACTATGTAACCTTGAGAAAATAATTAACCTTTAAGTACCAATTAGCTGAAAGGCACCATAGCAGCACTTATGTCACCTTTCATATTTGGGGAAACTATTTATTGGCTTTTCCATGAATTGAAAGAAGAGATCCATTTATGTGAGGAAACATCAGGACCCAATCTATCAAAGTTAAAATGTAAAAAAAATATCATTCCCAGAGATTAGGAAAACATTTCCAATGTTTCCCCTTGGCTGTTTAGTATAATAGATAGTTGATATGATCCTGCACGTTTATGAGCTAGGCCAGCCCTTTAAAGGACAGATGTTCTGTACCAGGAAAATGAATAGGAAGGTTCCAAGTGAGATTTACCAAGTGACTCACAAACATTAACTATTTACTATTCAATTATAACTAAAAGTGCTAAGAGGCTGAATCCATTAATATTTAAAACGAATGCGAACTCTTCATGTCAAGCATTAATGAACCCATAATATTAGGAACATATTACATATTTAATTGCAGGTAAAACCCATAGCAATTTGCATTTAGCTTTTTAATTACTTTTGTAATTTAAGGTACAGCTTCATTGAATAAAGAGACAAATCTGGACATAAATATAATTTCTTATTGTAGGATTGCATTGAATAAAGAGACAAATCTGGACATAAATATAATTTCTTATTGTAGGATTGGTCATTTTAATGACCTAAATCTATCTTTGTGTAGAGGATAAGAATGGCAAACTTTCTCTTCTCTATATTCATCATCTGAATACCAGAGTTTTGACAACATTCGCTTCCCAAAATCATAGAATCTTGAAGATGGAAGAGATGATTGGAAAATACTTCTTTACTTTATAGAGCTGGAAATTATATGCACAAGAGACTAAATGACTGGCCTATGAAATGAAATGACTCATCTTTTTGGCAGAACTGATAGTAGGTCTGTTTTCACTTCTTTCAATGTGAACTCTACTATTTGTTGTTATTTACTTCTTTCAGTCTTGTCTGACTCTTTTTGAATCCATGTGGGGTTTGCTTGGCAATGATAATGGAGTGTTTTGCAATTTCCTTCTCTGGCTCATTTTATAGAGGTGAAACTGTGGCAAACAGAGTTAAGTGACTTGCCCAGGTTCACATAGCCAGTAAGTATCTGAGGCCAGATTGAAACTCAGGAGGATGAGTCTTCTTTACTCCAGCTCCAGCACTCTATCCACTCTTACACCTAGTTGACCATGGAATAACAACAGCAACAAGAATTTCTATTATAGGCAGTCTTATTTACCTTGTCCTCCTGGCATTGTCATAAGCAGCAATGTAAGTCACCTTGTGTATTACAGAAATAACATTTAACACATCCAGTGATGCTGATCTGAGTCCTTTCCATGTGAAGGACTTGTATTAGATATTAAAGATACTTAGGCAAAAATCAGAGACTGCTTTTCCTCAAGAAGCTGACATATAAAAATATGGTTATATGAGGAGAAAGAATATGGACCTCCCAGAGAATCAGGAAAGGTTTTAAATTGAGATATCACCAGGGGTAGGTCCTTTTAGCTACTAGTGCCATCATTTCTTGTAGGGTATAGGAGTATTCAGGGAAGACTAGTCATTATAGTATGAGGGCTGCCAAGCTCTCTCCAGGGCTGCTTTCCACCTTTGGTGTCTGCCTGATTCACCCGACTCTTACAGCTACCATAAACTGTAGAAGATGAAGTGGTCATACCACAGTAAAATGTTTTATTAGATGGGCTAAACCAAATTGAGCCTGAGAGGTTTCAAACCCATTGGTGAGTTAAGGGCAGGTTATCTACCTGAAGAATGTGAAGTGGATAGAGCTCTAGGTCTGGAATCAGGAAGACTTGTCTTCCTGATTTTAAATCTGACCTCATATACTTAGTAGCTGTGTGACCCTAGGCAAGTCACTTAACTGTTTTGCTTCACTTTCTTCATCTTAAAATAAGCTGGAGAAGGAAACTGGGAAGCTATCCCAGTATCTTTGTGAAGAAAACCCCAAGTAGAATCATGAAGGGTCAGGCACTACCAAAATGACTGCACGATAGATACACACATACTCACTGTAATATGATAGAATATAGATAGATAGGGAATTCAGAAATCCCTACTACCAATTAAAGTTAATAACTTTTCTGTAACATAGAATCATACAGATTTGACTAAAGCAGTTATAGTTTGAGTGACTTGCCCAAAGTCACCCAGCTAATATATTTAAGAAACAAGACTTGAACCCAAGTCCTCCAGGATCTGAGGGCCAGCTCTCTAACACTATGCCATGGTATCTTTCATATGCATATAGTTAATATGTATGTGTATGTATGCATATATAGATATACATGTATATATGTACATGTGTATATGTGTATACATATATACACATACAAATATATATGTCTCTGTGTATGTACTAGGACATTGGAGAAGCATTTCTGTGGGCAGAGACTCAAGTACTTTGTTCTATGAGTTTCTGGGATAAGTAACCTTAAAAAGTAAGTTTCTCTCGACCAGAGAGAGGCTATCAGGAAAGGATAGCGCTTCACTAGGAAAAGAGGAAGTTTCTGAGTCTGTGACTAGACTGGGGGTGAGGAGGGCTCTGGCAGGTGAGTAAGTGATGTAGATTCAAGAGATTTTATGTGCTGGGTGAAGAGAGGAGGCAGAAGTAGGAACTGGATAACCTTTCCATCTCTAATAGCTTCTCACATTCTCACATCTGCCTTTTGCAGAAGGAAGCTCTTTGACCCCCAGTAGAGTCATGCACTCAACCTTTTATATCATGTACATATCCTTCTGAAGACAGGGAAAAGGAAACAATGGTCTGTTTGAGATAGAGTTTCCAGAAATATACACCTTTGGATACTGAGGGTTATTCTCTGCTCTCAGAAATTTTTCTTGACTGCTCTGTCACACTCACATGCATGTATGCATGTTCATATTCATTTTCATCTACTTATACATATTTTTGTATACATGTGTATACACGGACATACACATGTGTTTCTATATATGTCTATGTATACATATATGCACATAGATGGATGGATGTGTTTATGTATGTGTGTACATATAAGTATATAAGAGAGGCAGTGAATAGAGTTCTGGGTCTAAAGATGGGAAGGCTCATCTTCCTAAGTTCAAATCTGGCATCAGACACTAGCTATGTGATCCTGGGCAAGCATTTAACTCAGTTTCTTGGTCTGTAAAATTAACTGGAGAAGAAAATGGCAAACTGCTCCAGGATTTATGAAAAGAAAACCCCAAATAGAGTCATAAAGAGTAAAATATGACTGAAACAACTGAAAAACAACAAAAATTCTGCAAGGAGAAAATATTGATTCCATGGCGGATGCAAGTGTGACCACCAAGAGAGAACATGTAGAGAAAGCAAAGGACTTAGGATAGAATTTTTGGAGTCTCTTAGAAAGTGAAAGAACTAGGAAAAAGTAATGTGAGAAAAGCCAAGTGAAGAAATTGTATATAGAAAAAGAATATCTAAAACAAAGGAAGTTTCTTGATTGAAAAAACTGTTTTCTTTTGGTCTTTATATTCCTAGTACTTACCACAATGCATAGTACATAATAGGTATTTAATAAATATTTGCTGAATTGAATTTAATGAATAGGGGGTGTTCAATACTGTGAAAGGATATAGAGAGGTCAAACAGGAAGACAACAGAGAAAATTCATTGGATTTAGCACTTAAAGGACAACTGATCATCGTTGAGAAAATGTATTCAGTAACAGTGGTGGGTTAGAAGTAAAGTAATGAGAAGTGAGTGGGATGGAGAGAAAAGTGAGTTATTCAGCATAGATGATTCTTTCCCAGATTTTTGAATAGCTACAAGTCATAGAATAATATAGTCTCCAAAGAATTCAAGCTGAGATCACCCAAAGGGAAGCAGAGATATAAGGTGGGCATGAGTAGGCTATAGCACATTAAAAACAAAGAAGTATTAAAGATAGGTGGAATAAATGATACAATTAAATAAACATCTAACTAGAAAAGAAGGTGAGTCAATCACTTAGCTGGAGTGAAGGATAACTAATGGAAGGCTGACGTTCTTTCTGTATTGACTCACATTGAGTAGACTTAAAGGAAAGCTCTCAGCTCACTGGGTGTTCTTCCTTTAGAGTATTTGTGAGATAACATGAATAAAAGAAATCATGCATGGTGGTTTTGAGCTGTACTTTTAAAGAGACTAACCATATCAATTATATCTCAGAGCTATCAAAGTATTATAGTAAGCTTGAGGAAATGACAGGGTTAAGTGAAATTTTTTGTCTATTTTAGGATGGCTAAAAAGTAAGAATATTTATAGAAAGTGAGGAAGGAGCCAATAGATAGGGAAAGACTGAAATTTAGAGAGAATTTGATCAATGGGTTGAACTTGCAGAAGGGATAAGTATGCACAAAGGCATGAAATAAGTAGAATTTACTTTGACAAGGACAGGAATCACTGTAATCTCTGGGTCTGGAGCAAAGAAAGTGAAGATGTAGAAGGAATTTCAGGCATCAGGAAGAAAAGAATATTAATTGATTAAATGAAATGATTAAGTAGAAATTAATGAGAAATGGTGTCCATTTCAAAATATAAGGGAAGACAAGGTTATCTGTTGAAAGAGGGACTGGGCTGAACTATGAGACTTAAGAGAGAAGGTTTGAAATAATTGATATAGAGAGCATAATTGTCAATCAGAGAAGAAAAAATGATTGCCATGCAGCCAGATGATTAGATTAGATAGAAATTAAGTAGCTTGTATTTCTAGTGGACCCACTTGTCAAGGGTCTGCAATTTTCTACAGTGGTGCTCAGCAACTTGGGAGTAGGAGTGGAAAATAGGGATTGCAAGTGTGAAAAGGAGTTAAGAATTGGCAGGGCACAAATGCCCTAGCTAGAAATTGCTTTATAAAAGGTATGAGGAAGATGCCCAGTGGCACAGATTATATAATGTTTAAATACAGATCTTTAAAAAAGATACAGAATCTTGCATTTTTTTCAGTTTAGCAACTGCAGCATACTTATATAATTTGTGATAATTGATAAACTGGTAATTATAGCTACATTCTAGTGAAAGTGTAATAGTGAACTAGTATCAGTTTTATATTCATGCATCAATTAATGGTAATGTAATGGTAATGATGAATTTTAGATTATATAGTAAAGTAATGGTAATGATGAATTTTAAATATGATTTTATATTTTGGTATCAAGCATGAAAGAAATTTGAAAGAGGTGTTATGGGATTTCAAGTAAATGGCTAAAGAATGAAAATATTTGTTAAATTAATAAGAGGTAATGGTGGCTGAATCCAGCAGAAAATCTGGTAAACACTCCCATCACATAAGGATGTTTACTGAGATCAGATGTTTGTGGGCACTGACCTATCTGAGAAGGAAAAGCAAAGAAAACTTTTGAAAACAGAGAATAACCTCAATGTAAAATGACCACAGACACAGCAGAGTACTGATATGATAGACATTGATATGATATAGAAAGACAACAATAATAGCAAAACCACAAATAAAAATCTTCTAAAAACATCTATCCTTAAAGATCATTCCCTTTCAACTTTGTGTAATATTCAGGAAGATGTGAGTTTTTAAGTCTTTCCAAGGAAATCATATATGAAGTTTCATACTTTTTAATAAAATGTTCATTTTTTGTGATACTGGAAGAGTTGGTTGCTCTGAGTATTCTCACCCACTATTTAGTGCCCATGAGGCTATCTGTTGTTGTTATTTCAGTTATGTTCAGTTATTTCATTCATGAACATGAATCCTATTTGGTGGTTGTTTGGCAAAGATATTGGAGTGCTTTGCAATTTCCTTCTCTGGCTCATTTTATAGATGAGAAAGGGGTCACACAGCTTTTAAGTATCTGAGACCAAATCTGAACTCTAGAAGATGAGTCTTCCTGACTCCAGGCCCATATCCATTATGCCATCTAACTACCAACCATGAGCTACAGGTTTATATAAGCAGGTTTATGAGATTTAATCTCAAAGAGAAGTTTCTCTTTGGCTTATTGCCCCCTATCTGGAGTAACTCTAAGAAACTGATATACTTAAGATTTGTAGCATGCCTAGGTTTCCCCAAATATGAGTAAAGTCCCAGCACACTTAAAAAACACTAAAGGTATGTGTGTATGTATGTGTATGTATGCATGTATGTACATATACACACTCATATACTTGAGTGTATATATGCATATCAAGGCACATATATACACATTTATATATCATATATGTCTATATGCCTAAGCATGTGTATATGCATGCAAATATATATATATACATATATACATATGTGTGTATGCATACATGAGATGGCAACTTTTATTTCAGCTCTTAAAAAATTTGGAAAATGTAAAAAACACACAAGGCACTCAAATAACTCATCACCTCCAACCAAAAAAGGAACTGAATTTGGGATTACTCTCAGGATGGCATTCTAACCTTCCAGTGAAATCCCTCTACCCCAAGGAAATACGTATCTCTTTTGAAACTCATCATTGCACTCTCTGACTTAGACTCCCTTCACTTTAAGGTGCTTTAGGAGATGCTGAACAAGTAATTCCCTTCCCATCAGACCTTTGAAGTCTGTGTAACTCACTGATTTTGCCTTCCAAGTAGGAGCAGACACACACACACAGAGGTATGATATATAGATATAGATATATAGATATAGCTATCTCGATCTATCTCGATCTATCTTGATCTATCTCGATCTATCTATCTATCTATCTATCTATCTATCTATCTATCTATCTATCTATCTATCTATCTATGGTATACTCAGGTGCATGCAAAAGGAACGACTTGCAACATTTAACTCTGAAAATAACAGAAACCTCCAACTGGAAAGCATCTCCAGACTCATGGGTTGGCTTTAATAATGATAATTGACTGAAGGGTAGTAACAAAAGATAAGGAATTATTTCCAAATAGTGTTGAAAAACCCAAGTTCTCTTACCTGTGACTATGTCTAACAATAATGATTTGTTAACATAGTTTGCATCAGTTGTGAACAATGAGCATTGTTTTCTGATGCCTATTTCTCTAATGGAAGAGAAGAAGAGGGACTGCATCCTTATTTTGGCTTTATAAGAATCATGGGGTGGCCAATAATTAGAAGAGTGAGAATCACCTGGTTCTTGGTGACAGGGAGACAAGGTTGGGGAGCAGAGGGATTTGTGTAACCTCTCAGTGTGTGAAAGGCCTCTAGAGGTGCAGATTGTGATCCATCCACACCTTTGCATCCACATGGCCTCTTGTCCAGGCCCCTCCATTACCCAGCCTGCTTGTGGCCTTCCTGTCTGTGTCCTGATATGATGTAGATGTCAATGGGCCTCCCAGGCTTCTTGCCCAGGAGTCTTTCCCTTTCCCCATGGGATGGGCCCTCCTCACTCTGGTCATTCCTCTCTCTGATGACTTTGCTTCTGTCCCTTCTGCTCAGTTCTTCCTGGATGATCTATTGCTGTTGCCTGTGCTTGTCTATCATGGGCCTCTCTGTTGTATTTTTAAAAATTAAATTTTCACTAAAAAAAAAAAAAAAAAAAAAAAAAGAATCATGGGGTGGGAAAGCTAGGTGGTAGAGTGGATAAAGCACCAGCCCTGGATTCAGGAGGACCTGAGTTCAAATCCGGCCTCAGACACTTGACACTTACTACTTGTGTGACTCTGGGCGAGTCATTTAACCCTCATTGCCCTGGAAAAAATAATTGTGGGCATGCTTCTGGCATCTTGACTTAAATATCTTTGGAAACAGAATGGATGATTCTTTCATATTATTACTTTCATTTGGGTTCCTTTGAATGCCAATCAAGTCAATAGAGTAGATCACCTCCAGTGGCACAGCCACACAATATCACAGAATTGTCTTTGTAATGGATGCTTATGGGGCTTGTTGAAAAATTCTAGAAAGGATTTCTATAACTGATACAAATCTGGTCATGTATGAAATATTTTATTTATATAGCTTCTTTCTATAACAGTTACATGATTTAAAAGAAATTAAAGCACCCTTCCTTGCCAAAAAGATAGCAATCTTTTTAGCCTGTCATCTAACATGACTCTAAAATGCCTATCTGTAATATGGCAATCATTAGAGTAATCCATATTTGATAAAAACTTGTAATTTATAATATTTTCCAGGCTTTTTTCCAGTCGCCAAGTGGTGTGCTTATTGTTTTGTCTGATGTGCTCAATTCCAACATCATAAAGCCCCCCCTAATATTTCAGGGGCCCCCAAAGGGGGAGGGAATGAGAACTGGCCTGTTCTAAAATCCTCTTCAGGAAACACAATTCTCTCCTTGTTGCCATTTGTGAGGTGGCAAACATACAAAAGTTCATTTGCAAATGCAAACTCACCTATTTCTAAGCCTGTTCAGTCTGATGAGGGCATAGTCTATCAAACCAGATCAAGGGGACTTTTTATAGTCCCACAAACATTGCTCTTTATGTACATACATAAAAGAGCTGATAAGAATAGAATTTCCCTCACATGGGAAAATCCCATAAGTGTAAATACCCAGTTCTGGGAAATTTATTGATCATAAAGGGAATGTGCTATAAACAGAAGTGCCACTAAGTGATTCAGGGTCTATTGATACAGAACACAGAGAGGGCACAGCATTGTAGAGAGAATCTCTGGTGCACTCTTTGGGAAAAATCCATTCAGACAAAATCTTGATGAGCAGGTTGTTCCATGTTAATAATGAACTAAATCATTCTTGCAGATAGCCCCTTGGATGTTTGCCCAGGGATACTTAATCTTTGAGGAAAGAGAATAGCTTTGCTAGGGGCCTCTGTTCACCTGTGTCATTCAGAATTGTAGCGGAAAAGCAGGGCTGCTGCAGCATGGCTGTGTCCACATAGACCAAAGTAACTGGTCATTTTGTTCAGCAGTTGGACAGCCCACCATGTGGGTGAAAATATAAAATTATTTTTTAGTTGAATTATTTCGTGCAAACAGTTGCTCTGGGGAGTCATTGCTACTCTACAAATTAAATTCCCTGGTGTTAAAACACCATCTATTCCAGTGAAATCCTTTGTGTCCTGCTTATATTTCTAATTTACTTTTCCCTTGGATGCCATAGATTCTTGGTCTCTCTCCCAGAGTTCCAGAGTAAAATCACTTTTTGCCCCTACTTCCCAAGTGATCTTGTCATATTTGAGGTCTGAAATGTACCTGCTATAGGATATTTATATAAATGTATAAGTTTGGAGATAATTAGATATTGCAGAGAGAGAAGTTCTAGGTTCAGAGTCACTGAGTGATCAAAAGAGGTGTAGGTTTAAGAAATATGGAAGCAGTGAGAGGTGAAGAATATCCATTGCAGTTGAATGCCTACATGAGATAAGTGGATAAGAGAAATAATACTCACTCATAGTGATCAGGCACTTTATTGTCTACAAAGTGCTTTCTTTATAGCCAGCTTTTGAGTGAAGTTGTGGATGTTTTGCCCTCATTGTACAGCCCCCCAAAAAGATCAACTAAATGAGATAAAGTGATCAGTCACCAGTCATATGGCAGCTTAGTTTTCAAGCTGGGATTCAAACCCAGACCATAAATCAGAACTTAAGTAGCTCCATGTATAGAGTCAGGCCTTTGACAGCTCTACCTGCTTTAAGAAGTCATGGTTGGCATTTATTAGCCATCATGAAAAAGAAGCTATTTTAAAGCACAAGCTGAACAAGGCAAACTACATTTTAATTGATAGTTAAGAGCATCTGTTTTTTTTCCTTCTTTCTTAATTTTGCTGGAACTAGATTTCTGCTGACTTTTGTCTGAAGGTAAATTTTAGGCATTGACTACATCATATTTAGCTGATATGGGTGCCAGGTGGATTCACTAATTGACAATTTCATCATATCCCAACTCTTCAGCCTGATTCTTAACTCATTGTCCTGTTCCTTCTCATTTTGGCTCCATCAAAGTATATCTTCTGATATTTCCTCATTAGTTATTTATATTTAATTTTTAAAAATCAATTATCCTTGATCTTCAACTGAGTTTATTAAATATTATTTTCAAGCAGGAGAAACTTCTTTTCCCATAAGGTTTTATCCATCTCTTTTAATATCAAATCCATAATGTCTAGGCTAACATAAACTTCAAGGTAACTGGTAATAAAATTTATTAATAGCATAAAGACAATTTCAAAAGTCAATTCCTTACAACATGTAAGTTACAATAAAAGTTCACAAGGTAACTTCTAACAATCAATACTATAGTTGAATTTCCAATTCTGGAAACAGAGGCCCACCATTCAGCTTTATAGGATGCCAAATGAATGCATATCTCAAAAATTATTTCAATAATAATTCCTCTTAGAAGAGCTAAACCCCAGTCTCTCAGGAAATGTCTCTTCCAACTCTTTCATTTTAATAATTAACCCAGTCTCTCAAGAAACTATTTTAGTATTTTATTTCTATGTTTCATCTCATCTCTTGGTGACATCACAATAAATGTTACAGAATGATAGTTAAACTCTCAAGATTCCCTCATAGAGCCACAATAAAAAGTATTTATAGTCTTATAATCTTCATAAGGGAGACTATTTAAGCTCACATGTGCTACATATGTTATTACATTTGTATTAATACTACTTTAACTTCCTGAATTCTGCTTCTGCTGAAACTATTCTTCTGATGTCTTTAACCCTTTCTGGATTAGACTGTGGCCATTGGCTCATCCCTGGATCCTGCCTTCACTATCCTACTTCCTCTACTTTGTGCCCATTTGCTGCTTATGAATACTTGATAGATCTGGCATTTAACATTTACCAAATCAAAGTCAATTGATAGGATGGGATATACAAGAGTATAATAATCTATTAGTGCTTTTCAGGGGGGAAATGCTTACTTCTTTAGTTATTTAACTAACCTGCCTTGTTTGATTAAAAAAGTAGCAAAAGGCATTTTATGATATATGTCCACTTCTTTCCAGAAAGTCTTAAACTTGAATGTTTGGATTTAGCATATGAAAGTAGACAGATACTTTACTTCTGGATTCAGAAGATCTGACTTCACATCCTAATTAGGAGATTTATAGGTTGTGTGACCCTGGGGGAATCATTGAACCACACTATTCATCAGTTTCCTTATTTATAAAAGTGATCAGGGCAGCTTGGTGGCGTGGTGGATAGAGCACTAGCCCTGGAGTCAGGAATACCTGAGTTCAAATCTGGCCTCAGACACTTAACACTTACTAGCTGTCTGACCCTAGGCAAGTCACTTAACCCCAATTGCCTCACCAAAAAAAAAAAGTGATCATATAGCCTAATCCATAGAATTATTGTGAGAAAAATGCTCTTCAACCTTAAAGTGTTCTATAAATATGAGATATTATGAAAGTGAAATTCTAGAGATACTAAATCTTGTGATTATTCAGAGTCAACCTATTTGGAGGAGAATGCATATGTATATGTGCATGTATATGTGTGTGTTTATAGACATATATAAGCATATATGTAAGAAATGATTTTTAAACCTCACAGTACTTTGAAAATATGATCAATGCTCATCATCTATGGTCATTGAACCAATTTCTATAGTCATTAAACCAAAATTTCCAATGATATATTTAAATTAGTCAAATAAAATGACTTCACCTAGTTTTCTAAATTCCCTTTTTCTTTGGTTTCAAGATACTGACTAACTGTATCTTTTCTAATACTATCAACAACCAATCAGACCAACAGTCTTTGTTGAGTACCTATGTGTCCAACACTTTTCTTTGGTGCTGTTAGGGATTCAAGAATTGCACTATTTATATGTGTGACAATAAGAGACACCACACTGGGCAAGTCACTTAACCCCAATTGCCTCATACACACACACACACACACACACACACACACACACACACACACACGAGAGAGAGAGAGAGAGAGAGAGAGAGAGAGAGAGAGAGAGAGAGAGAGAGAGAAACCACAGAAAGAAGTTAAGTGGCACAGTAGATAGAGCACTGGACTGAAATCAGGAAAATCAAAAGAGCTGATTTTAAATTTGACATCAGACACTTACTACCTGTGTGATCTTAGGCAAATCATTTAATCCCTGTTTGTCTCAATTTCCTTTACTATAAAAGATGGAGATTTATAAGCATATAAGCACCTACTTCTTAGGGATGTTGAAAGGATCAAATGGGATGTTTGTAAAGTACTTAGCACAGTGCCCAGCACATTGTAGGCACCATATAAATGTTTATTCTCTTCCAGTTCCCAATAGATCATGAATGAAAGATTTCAACTATGTTTGATATCTTGTAATTTATCATGTGAAAAGACAAAACATTGATCATAAAGCAATGACAGCAAAAAATAGTTGAACTCTTTAAATGAAACATTTGATTTGACTTAATCACAAATGCCGGCTGAGCCAAACTTCAAATATCATGGTAAAAGGGAGGAAAGACAGTAAGCTCTTAGAACTCACAACATTATCACTCCAAAAAACATCCAGATAATTCCATAGGACATTGCCAGGAGCAGCAAAACCCACAAAAGAATTGACTGAGGTCGTTTCCAAGACAAAGACAGATTAGAAGTTTGGCAGGAGGGGCCTGCTGAGCCTAGGCAGGAATGGAGCCCAACCCCACAGTCACACTGACATAGATCCAGTCTTAGGCAGGCTAAGCCAGGGAAAGATACCCCCAAAGCCTCTGAATCACCTTTAGTGCCAGTGTCATCTGGAACTAAGCTCATGGTCTGGTGAGAGAGAGGAGCCATTGGCAGGGGGGACATTACAGGGGTCTCTGCTGATGCTGAGGAAGAACTTGGGTTTTTCACCCCTTCTGAGAACCAGGAAGTAGGCTTGAGTGGCAGTGGTCCAGGTCAGGGAGGAGAGCAGGCTCATCAGAGCTAACAACCACAATACACAAATTTTGCTGTCTGGTTAATTAGCAAGTTGGTCTGGGGTTATCTACTGAACAGGGAACAGGCCAGGAGAGTGAAGAACCTGCCCCTCTTTAAATCGTACAACCTAGGACCCCCTGATGCTTTGGACAGTGAAGCCTGGAAATAGTGCTCCACTTTAAGGAGTTAAAAGTCAAGTAAAAGACAGGCAAGATGCCTTCCTCCCCATATGCCAGCACAAGCTGAGCTCCACTCACTTCCCAGCAGCTGCTTGTCTCATAACTCTTCCCAGCCTCCTCTGTCTCATCCCATGTGATTCATGGTACTGAGGAAACAAAGAGGAGCCAGGTCCCATGTGAAGCCAACTCGGGAAACCCCCCCAGTACCACCTCCTATACTGCTGCCATCATGATGAATGTACCCGTGACCCAGCACACCTACTGCAAGAACTGTGGTAAACACCAGCCACACAAGGTGATGCAGTAGAGGAAAAGGCAAGGATTCTCTGTACACACAGCAAGTGGCACTATGACTGCAACAAGAGTGGCAAAGGCAGCTAGACCAAGCCCATCTTCCACAAGAAGGCCAAGATGACACAAAAGATTCTAGAAGGCTGGAAGGAGAGAAGAAGAGGAAGGGGAAAGTGATCCAGTTCTGAACAGCCTCCAGCACACCCTGGCTCCTGGGAGAGAAACAATTAAAATGTTGAAGCTACAGCAAAAATAAAAAAATTAAAAGACAGGCAAGATGAGAAGACAGAGAAAGGTGAGGACCATAGAACCATAGAAAGTTTCTTTAGTAACAAAGAAGATCAAGGTGCACCCTCAGAAGTGGATACCAATGTCTGGGCTCCTATAACCAAAGCTTCCAAGAAAAATATGAATTGGACTCAGGGCATAGAAGCACTCAGAAAGGACTTTGAAAATCAAGTGAGAGAGGTAGAGGAAAAAATGGAAAGAGAAATAAGAGTGATGCAGGGGGGGTCATGAATAAAAGTCAACAGCTTGAGAAGCCAAATTGGCCAAATGGAAAAGGAGATATAATAGCTCTCTGAAGAAAATTATTGCTTAAAAATTAGAATTGAAGAAATAGAAGCTAATGACATTGGGAGGAATCAAGACAAAATTAAACAAATCCAAATGAATTTTAAAAAATAGTGTAAAATGTCTACCTAGAAAACAGCTGACCTAGAAAATAGATCCAGGGGATATAATTTGAAAATTATTGGAATACCTGAAAACCATGATCAAAGAAAGAGCTTAGGAAACATCTTCCAGAAAATTTTCAGCAAAAATTACCCTGATATTTTAGAAGTAGAAGGTAAAATAGAAATTGAAAGAATCCACCAATCACCTCCTGAAATAGATCCCCAAATTAAAACCCCCAGGAATATTATAGCCAAACTCTAGAGCTCCCAGGTCAAGAAGAAAATACTCCAAGCTGCCAAAAAGAAACAATTCAAATACTTTGGTGCCACAGTCAGGATCACACAAGATTTAGCATCACCTACATTAAAGCATCAGAGGGCATGGAATATGATATTCCAGAGGGCAAAGGAATTGGTATTACAACAAAGAATCTTCTATCCAGCAAAACTGTGTATAATCATTCGGGGGGGGGGGGGGGATAGGACTTTAATGGAAAAGAGGACTTTCAGGTATGCATGATGAAAAGACTTAAATTGAATAGAAAATTTGACTTTCACATACTAGACCCTAGAGAAGCATAAAAAGGTAAACAGGAAAAATAAATTAAGAGGGATGTTAAAAGGTTAAACTGTTTACATTCCCACACCTAACTCATAAGGACATTCTCAGTATTAGGGCAGATAATAGAAATAAATTTAGACAGAGGGCACAGGTAGGAATTGATTATGGACTGATGCTATCTGTAAAATATTTATTTTCTTTATCTTTTTCTGTGGGGTGTTTGGAGTTGAGTGACATGCCTGGGGTCATACAGTGGGTGAGTGTCTTGTGTATGAGGCCAGATTTGGGCTTGGGTCCTCCTGGGTCCAGGGTGGGTGCTTTGTCTGCTGTGTCACCTAGCTGCCCCATGATGACGTTTTTAGTATAAAATTGAGGGGTGAGAGGATTGCACTGGAAGAGGGGGAAGGGGAGAGTTAGAATGGGGTGAAATACCACATGAAATAAATAGAAAGGGTTTATGGATTGGGGAGGATAGATGGGGGAGGAATAGGGCAGTAAATGTACCTTATACTCATCAGAATAGCCTCAAAGACCTTAATGTCATCAGAGTCCACTCAAGGAGGGATTAACATACACACCCAATTGGGTGTAGTAATCTATTTAAACTGGGCAGTAAATGAGCCTAACAGTAATCAGAAATAGCTCAAAGACCTTAATGTCATCAGAGCTGAATCAAGGAAGGAATAACCTACACACTCAATTGGGTGGAGTGATTTATCTAACCCTGCAGGAAAGTAGTTGGGGAAGGGGATAAGGAGGGAGGTGTAAAAGAAGGGAGGGCAGATTGGGGCAGAGAGAAGTCAGAAATAACTTTTGAGCAGGGATAAGGTGAAAGAAGATAGATAATAGAGTAAATATCATGGAGAAGGGAATAGGATAGAGGGAAACACTTAACAATAGTTGTAGCAGTAGGCCTCCACCAGTCAGGGACAACCATGGATCAGCACCTTGAAGAGCCACAGGCCACAGTGTGGCTGTGCAGTCCCATACAGAAGCCGCAGCTGCTGAGTGACTTATAACAGGTAAGCAATGCATCCTGTGTTGTATCTACCCCATAAGGAGTAGCTGCAGTCTCCTCTCCAGGGCACTGGCCTGGGAGGATCAATATGAAAAACAAGCTGTTGCCCATGCAGCAGGTTTTCCCTCTCTGCGACATTGGTGGATCCAAAGGAGAGGTGGAGCCAATACAGTTTGGCACCAGTGCCACCACCGGAGTTGCCAGAGGGATGTGATGTCCAACATCCCACTGCCTAAGGGACTCTGACTCCTGATTTTTCCTCAGGGTTAACTCCCAAAGCCTTTCCCATTATATGGGTATAGTCACAAGGCACAGTGGAGGTGTAAAAGCAGGGTTCCTTCTCCTCGGCGGGTTACCTGCCAAGGCTAACAAGCCCCACCTGCCCAAAGCGACTGGTTTTAAGGCACCAGTGACTCCCCCTTCACCCCTTCTCCTCTTAGTGGAAACAGTTCCACCACGAGAAGGCCAGGAGTTAGGCTTCAGTTGTCAGAGGCTATTGGAGCATGTTATAGACAGTGGGAGCTTATCCCCACTCCCACCCCAGCATGACAAACCTTTGGAACCAGTTAACAATAGTAACAGTGAAAAAAAAATGTACAATTTTTCCCCCTTTTCTTTTTTTTTTCCACAGTTAACAATAGTAACAGTAAAAAAAAAAAAGAAAAGGGGAAAATTGTACAAAATATATTTATAGCAACTCTTTGTGGCAGCTAAGAATTGGAAATCGAAGGAAAGTCCATCAACTGGGGAATGACTGAACAAGCTGTGGTATGTGATTATAGTATTAATCTGCTATAAGAAATGACTAGTGGGATGATTTCAGAAAAACCTGGAAAGACTCATATGAACTGATATATAGTGAATTGAGCGGAACTGGGAGCATATTTTGCACAATGACAGCATTATTCTTCTATGAGCAATTGTGAATGACAACTACTCTCAGCAATACAATGATACAAGACAATTCCAAAGGACTAATTATGAAACATACTATTCACTTCCAGAGACAGAACTGATATTAATTGAACATATACTGAAGCATGCTACTTTGCACTTTCTCTTTTTTTTTTACTTGAGTCTTTTTATGTAAAATGACTAATATGGTAATGTTTTACATAATTGCACATGTATAACCTATACCGATTGCTTGCAACATTTGGGATGGAGGTCGGGAGGGAGGTAGGGAATGAGAGAGGGATAGCATTTGGAACTCTAAACTTTAAATAAATGAATAAATATTTTAAAAAATGTCATGGTAGGAAATAATGGTTTTGATATTGGGACAAAGATGAGAATAGCAAGTACAGGATCATCAGTTTTTTTGTTCAGCAGATATGCTCATATAACATGAACAGTGTTAGTCGATTTGAATTTGAATTATCAAATAAGGGAGTCCATGTAGCTACTTAGAAAATTCATAAGAATAAAAACTTTGTTTTGTTATACCTTGCTAAATCTGTAAATTGAAGAGTCAGAAAGTGACCAGGTTGTGGGGTGTTTACACCTGAGAGTAGATGCGTGGTCTCAGTTACTAGGTTTTTATTTGAAAAGCTTAACATTTTCAACATATTAATGTTAAACATTTGGCAATGAAGAATAATTTTAGTAATCTCATGTATACCTTGTTTGATAGAGAAAATCAGGGGGTTATTAGGTATTGCTCTCTCTGTGATTGTATCTATCAAAGAATCTTCCATGTTCTTAATATATATATATATATATATATATATATATATATATATATATATGTATTCTCTCCTGAGGCAAAGGATTATTTTTTTTTAAAACAGATACAGTTTAATCTTGTAATTATTTTTTTACCTTTAGTTCATTGGTGTAATGGTAAAGACTTAGTTTGCTTATGAAAATCAAGCATGGAAGTCTTCTTATCCTCTTCTCTCATTTTTGTTCAGGATAACTTTGATTACTGCAACGATACTCTCATACATTTTTTTAAAGGGGAAAACAATATGGTTTGACAATTATGGATCTCTTCTTGATTTCTCACATTTAGTAATAATATAATTCATCATTCCAAAATTTTTTGATAAATTCCCTTTTTTGAAAAAATAATATTCCTCAAGTCCCCCCCTCAAATAAATTTTTTGAGCTGTTAGAAGGAAATATTTATTTTATGTGTTCATGATCCAATTAAGTTGTTTTTCAATGCTTCATATCCTTCAGGATATCTTACATAGAATCCAAATTGAAGAGGGATTCCTTAGGGATAGTGAGGACTTTCAGAGGCTTCTGACTACAGATAAGATCATACTTACTGAATCATGACCTAGAATAATTCATGACTTTTTTAATGATATCACTGGCAACATAGAAGATGTCAGTCTAACAATTCATGAAGGAAAACCCAAGTGGGTTAAGAATGTACATCATCTACTTTATGACATACACTTGGATGAGTAACAAATTGAGTTAGCATATCAGTACATACACACACAAACACACACATGCATGTATATATATATATATGTATATATATACACACACACACACACACACACACACACACACACATACACATACAAATATGCTTATTATTGGATACGTATAGAGATAGACAAAGATTTATATGGCTATGAATAATGGAAGCTCTGGAGAATAAAAAGGGAAGTTTTCCCAAAAGTTGATGGGCAATGTATGGGTTTTTGGATGATGCAAATTTCTCATAATTAATTTCATGAATGAGCTTTAAAATGCATCATGAAGAACATGAATGACCAGAAAAGTACGTGGGCTATACTGTAACCAGATCAGGAGAAAAAAATAATGGGAATCCTGAGGGCTGTTTTGTTATTCATGGTTTATAATTAAAAATTCTAAATGTGGGTCCACCTGCTGGAGACTTACTGTAGAAAAGCTCCACCAATGGAATGCTAAAAAAAAAAATACATGTGGACAATGGCTTCCATTTTGGGTCCTCTGGAAAAAGAACAGTCATCCCGAGCAATTCCCAACCAACTATTGCTCATAGTATAGGCAAACCAGCCTAGTTGATGCAGTAAGACACCCAAAGGTTGAGGTGGGATGAATATTGAAGTATGTGCTTAGGGAGTCAAACAACAACCATTTTGAACACCATATTTCTTCAGACTTTGATGGAGATAATCCAGAACCCAGGACCAAAGAAGAATAGCCATGCCCCAAGCTCAGTGTCCTCAGCCATTATTCTGGGAAGTAAGCCCTCTGGAAATGTATCCTGACAATTGCTCCTGCTGGCACTACAGCCACAGCTACTGAAGATCCAGAAAAAATCCTTACCATCAGAGTTGTTGGCACTATCAAATAGTGTAACATCAGAAACACATGATTTTGTCAGAGTAAATTACATTTAAGAAGAGGCACTACCATCAACTTTGCTTCTACACCCTAAAGAAAAGAGCATGAAACTTTATCTGTCTAGAACTGAACAGTGCTATATGTGTCATCTCCCCCATTAGAATGTTAGCTCTTTGAGAATAGGGACTGTCTTACTTTTTTTCTGTTTGCATTTCCATTGCTTAGCACTGCTTTGCATATAAAATGTTTTTAATAAATGTTTCATTCATTCATTCATTCATTCATTCATTCATTCATTCATTCATGTATTTATGTAAGAACCTGAACAAAAATGCCTTAAGTAAAAAAAAAATTGTGAAGGGGTAGCAAAGATCACAAATGAAGGTAATCTTATAATTTTATTTGATAAAATAACAAACACATTTAAATGTTGATATACAGTACAGTGGAAAAGAAGATAGAATAGGATTCTGGAATCTTGTTCATGAAGATGTTTGAAAAAACAGAATTACAAAAATTGCTTAGATACAGTTCTTTCTCAAAACAGGAAAAGATTAGATTATCATAAGATTTTTAAAAATGAAATATAGCAATTCAATATGTAATTAAATAATTACCTACACTCTACCAGGCATAGGTGTCAAATATAGAAAAACATAAATGAAACTATTTCTACCTACTAGACAGGTGACCTTAGGCAAGTCATTTGACCTCTCTGTGCTCCAATCTCTTCATTTATAAAATAGGGATGAAAATAGCACCTACTTCCCAGAGCTGTTTGTGAGGATCAACTGAGATTATATTTGTGAAGTATTTACTATAGTGCCTGGCACACAGGAGGTCATTAATGGTTCTTCATTTTCTTCTCCCCTTTCAGATGTTCCTCTGAGGGGAAATGTCATATTAAACAAATCAGAAAAAAATATTATTTACCTATAAATACAAGGTATATTTGGGAATGGGGTGGAGAGAGCACAAAAATCAGGGAGTTTCAAGCCTCCTGTAGAAAGTGACATTTTAGGGGGCAGCTCGGTGGCTCAGTGGATAAAGTACCAGCCCTGGAGTCAGGAGGACCTCAGTTCAAATGCAACCTCAGACATTTGACACTTACTAGCTGTGTGACCCTGGGCAAGTCACTTAACCACTATTGCCCCACCAAAAAGTGACATTTGAGCTGAAACAAAGAGTAAGAACATTATATGCATAAGAGAAAGTCTGTTTGAAGTCCCAGAGGTTAGAGATGGAATATCATGTATGAGAAATAGCAACCTGGCCAGTGTTTCTTGGTTGTAGATAGAGAACATGAAAGTGAGTAATGTGAAATCAAACTGGGAAGAAACCAAATTGATATCAAAATAATGAAGCTTTTAAAATAATAAATGAGGAGTTTATATTTTAACAGCAGTGATAGAGAGCTATTGAAGATTCTTCAGAAGGCAGTGACATGATCAGACTTTCCTTTAAGAAGATCAATATAGCATATAAAAGAACAGGTTTGTGAGAAGAGATATCAGAGACTTGGAGACCAATTAAGTGTGTATTGCAAAAGTAAAGATGAGAGATGATAAGGGACTGGAGAATAGTGGTGTCTGAATGATTAGAAAGGATTGAGTATAGGGAATATCATAGAATTTCATAAGATTTGATGAATTGGAATTTGAAAGTAAGTAAGAGAGAAGGGTGAAGATATTTTCTAGATGGGAAATTTGTGTGATTGAAGGATGGTGATCTTAAAAACCACACATGAATATTCTTAGATGAAATAATAAAGAAGAAAATGAGCAGAATCGAGTGAACATCGTATACAGTAACAGTGTTGTTTTAAGAATGACTTTGGCTTAAAAATTAGGATTAAGTAAATGGAAGCTAATAACTTGATGAGAAATCAAAAAACAATAAAGCAAAACCAAAAGAATGAAAAAATAGAAAGGAATGTGAAATATGTACTTGGAAAAACAACTTACCTGGAAAAAAGACTCAGGAGAGATAATTTGAAAATAACTGGACTACCTGAAAACCATAAACAAAATAAGAGTTTAGACAGCATATTCAAAGAAATTGCCAGGGAAATTGCCCTGATATTCTAGAAGAAGAAGGTAAAATACAAATTGAAAGAATTCACCAATCAGCTCCTGAAAGAGATCCCAAAAGGAAAACTTCCAGGAATATTATAGCCAAATTCCAGAGCTTCCAGGTCAAGGAGAAAATATTGCAAGCAGCCAGAAAGAAACAATTCAAGTATTGTACAGCCCCAGTCAGGATAACACAAAATCTTTCAGCTTCTACATTAAAGCATCAGAAGGCTTGGAATATATGATATTCCAGAGGCCAAAGGAACTGGGATCACAACCAAGCATCACCTCCCAGGCAAAACTGATTGTTATCTTTCAGGGGGAAAAATGGGGATTCAATGAAAGAGAGGATTTTCAGGAATTCTTGATCAAAAAGACCTGAGCTAAAAAATAAATTGACTTGAAATACAAGACCCTAGCGAAGCATAAAAAGATAAACAGAAAAAAAGAAATCATAAGGGATACTAAAAAGTTAAACTTTTCACATTCCCATATGAGAACATGTTACTTGTAACTCATAAGAACATTTTCATTATTAGGGCAATTGAATGGAATATATTGATCCCGAAGGCATAGGTGTGAGTTGAATATGAAGGGATGATATCCTTAAAAAATAAAGTTAAGGGCTGAGAGGAATGCACTTGGAGAAAGGAAAAGGGAGACGTGGAATGGAGTAAAGTATCTCACATAAAAGAAGTAACAAAAAGCTTATGGAGTAGAGGGGAAGAACGGGGAGGTATAAGGGAGGTAGTAAGATTTGCTCTCACCAAAAGTGGCTGAAAGAGGAAATAACATACACAGTCAATTGGGTATAGTAATCTATCTTACCCTGCAAAAAAGTAGATGGGGAAGGGGATAATAGGGGAGGGGTAAAAGAAGGGAGGGCAGATAGGAGGAAGGGGCAGTCAGAAGCAAAACACTTTTGAGGAGTGAGAGGGTGAAAGAAGATAGAAAATAGAGTAAATATTGAGAGGGAATAGGATGGTGGGAAACAGTTAGCAATGATAAATTTGAAAAATGCAGCAGAGGCAAGAGGAATACAATATGACAATGAGAGTGATGATGAGGAGGATGATTATGAAATAGTGTATGGTACTTACTTTGCTGGGGTATTGAGAAGAAAATTCTTTTTCAAGTGTAAGGTACTATAAAAATGTTATCTATTATTATTGTTGCAACAATAAACCTCCTGAATTCTATCAGAGAAACCTGGAAAGACTTACATGAACTGATGCAAAGGGAGATGTACTTTATACAAAGTAACAGCAATACTGTAAGATGATCTGCTCTGAATGAGGTAGTTATTTTCAGCAATACAATGATCCAAGACAACTCTGAAGGACTTATAAAACATGCAATCCATCTTCAGAGAAAGAACTGATGGTATAGGAATACAGTTTGAAGCATAATTTTTTGTTAGTTCCTTTTTCTGAAGGTTTTTTTTTTGTCTGTTTTCTTCCACAACCTGACTAATATGGAAATTTTTTAAATGACTACACAGGTATAACTCATATTGAATTTCTCAAATTCTTAAGGGTGGCTAGTGGGGAGGGAGAGAAGAAGAGAATTTGCATCACAAAGTTTAAAAAATCTATGTTAAAATATATTTTTACATGTAATTTGGGGAAAAATAAAATTCTAAATAAAAAAGAATGATTTTGAGTAACAAAATCATTTTGACTATTATAAATACTCAAATTAATTACAAAGGACCTATGATGGAACATGCCATCAACATCAAAAGAACTGATTAACAGAAGTATGTTTTATATACATAAGAATGGTTTTATACAGACACACATATACAAAATAGATATATACACACATTTGTATCTAATGGTAGCCATCTCAAGGGAGGAAAGAAAAAAAGGGGGGGAAAGAAGGGTATGATATCTTTATTATACATTTAAAAGGAATAGCCAGTTGTACATAATAGGTTTTTTTTTCAGTTTCATGCACAATACTCTTTTTTTCTAGTCTACTATTTTATGGAGATGCTTTTTATTTCTTAGGTTCAAAATTTTTAGAAAAGGAAAAAAAAACCAAATAGGACAATTTGGGAGAGCCATGGGTTTGTAGGAGAAATAACCTGGCATGTGGAGTTTGAGGTACTTATTGGTTAGCAATATCAGACAGATAGTAAAAGATGTAGGACTTGAATGTCAAAAAAGAGATGAGGCCTTGGTAAGTAGATTCAACATTTGCCTCCAGAGAGATCATAATGTAACTCATGAGAGTTATTGAGATGAACAAGAAAGAGTGACTAGAGAAATAGCAGAATATAGAGAAAACCATGTCATGAAAACTTGGAAGAAAATGTTTATTGGAGGAGGAGGGGGTAGTCATTGGAATTATAAATAAAGAGATGCACTGAAAAAATTTGAAGGAAAAACTTTCAATCTAGTGGTTGGGTTGAAAGCCATATTCCAAGAGTTTGAGGAGTAGGATATGAGAAAATGGAGTTAATAAGTGAAAAAATAGTGTTCCCATAGTTTGGAAATAAAGGGGGTGGATGTAGAATTATAGCTTAAGGAGATGTCACTTGTCAAGTAGGGGTGTGCTGGTAAATGTTTAATGAGGAGAGAGGTGAGACACACTTTTAAGTTTAATTTGCTTTATTAACACATTCTTAAGTATAGATAATTGAGAAAACAATAAATCAAGTCCTGATTTGCAGTTTGACAACTTCTCAGATGTAAATACACCGAACATTTAACAAGATCTTGGGGAGTGTGTTCTTGCTCATCCAGAACACTTTGTAGTCAAGTTAAAGGTTTGTTCATGGTAGGTTTGATCTTGGCATGTTGTTGTTTGTCCTTCATTTTTTTTTCTTTCTTTCTTTCTTTTTTTTTATTGAGGCAATTGTGGTTAAGTGACTTACCCAGGGTCACACAGCTAGTAAGTGTTAAGTGTCTGAGGCCGATTTGAACTCAGGTACTCCTGACTCCAGGGTCAGTGCTCTATCCACTGCACCATCTAGCTGCCCCTTGTCCTTCATTTTTGAAGAAGACCATGACATCACAGTGATGTCATACCTTGCAGTGAATTGGATTTCAGTGCAAGATCACCAAAACCTTACTCTTTCATCCAGAGCTATGTGGGTCCAGTGGCAAGATAAATATCATAACAATTGGAGATGGCCCAGGATGATAATTGGGCTTGTAACTTGCCCAGGGTCACACAGCTAGTAAATGTCTGAGGTGAAATTTGACCTCAGGTCCTCCAAACTTGAGGGCCAGTGCACTATCTACTGTGCTACCTAGCTGCCCTGGCATGTTTATAGTCAGCAGAAAATGTGACATGCATGAAGAGGGATTAAAGGTCTGAAAAGAGAGAAGGTATGATGAAAGAGCCATGATCCCAGAAAAGAAAGGAGGGGTTATAATCCAGGGTACAAATTGGAGCTAGCTTTGGCAAGGAAAAGAGCTACCTTGTTTTTTGAAAAAGGAACAAAGGAGAAAATCAGTTTAGTGTGAGGAAATTTGAGGTATCAGAAAGTTTCTAACCAGTACCTTATTTATACATAGAAATATTTTGATTCTCTTCATTGTAAATAAATCACATCATTACTCATAGAAAAGACAGAGTAGGATTATTGAAGGTATGCCTCCTATATTCAGGAAGTTATGAGATCATCATGTTCATAGTTGCACAATAAGCCAATTCTCGATTTATTGTTTTCGCTTCATGGAGTGCCATTTGCTGCACTGCTGCTGTATTTCTGCTAGATGAAGAACCTAAAGTCAAAGGTAATGCACCATCTTAAGTACTTGACCTGCTAATAGGGAATGACTTAAATACTAGCCAAGTTGTGACTTTATACAGAGCATCAGGAGGTGGTCCATCAAAACAGTTAAATTGACTTTATAGTTTAAAATGTATGAAAGGATAGAATTTTCCTCTGTTACTTGCCCTGGAAAATCTCACCTTGGGCTAGTTCTATCTTCCCATGTTAAGAATGCGTGCCATGTGTAAGAGACATAATGTTCTCTTGGTCTGTTCCACTGAAACAGGGAGGGAAATAAAAACACTCTATGATATTGCATCAATAGATTTGGGCTCCCATAGTGAGTAAGATGTGAAAGTAAAAGTTAATGTGTATATATTTACTTGTATAAAAATTGCTATCATTCGGGCCAGACAGTTCATCTCTTAAGAATGTTGTACTTCAAACTGTTGAGTGATTTGCGGAAAGCTGTGTAGAAAAAGAACAGTAAACTATCCAACTTGTAATCATTGCCAAGGATAGTAACTGTCTTAAGTGGTAAAAAAAAAAAAATACTGGAGGTACTTTCTGGAGCTATTATGAGTGCACTGCCCCCCAGGGGGCTTTGAGCCATAAAAGCCAAGCACAGATAAACACTCCCTGGGGTGCCATAAGCCATGAAGCACAGATGTGTTAACCCATATTATGATAACCACTGTTCAGAGTAATACTGTTTCCAGTGGGAAAATATGAAAAAGGCGGGGGGGGGGGGGAAAGAGAGGAATACAGCTTCCTATTGGATAAAGTGTTAGCAATTTAAACCCTCACCTTTTGCTTTTACGTTTCATTTGAATTGGGAAAATTTGCATAACTACATATTCTCCTTGAGAATGTACAATAAATGATATTTTCAGGAATGATCTTGCTTTATACAGCTAAAAATATGCCACATGACTTAGGAAAGCTAACTAAGACTTCCTCTTTGCTGTCAAGTATTCAAAAGAGGAGTCTTATTGATGTCCTCTATCAAAGATTATCTCCTTTCCCCCATAGGCAATGGGAAGAGAAATAAAGAATCTTTTATTCAATCCAATATATCCCTCTCAATATCTAATTGGCATTAATGAAGATAAAAAAGTCAGAGCCCCATAGGCAATTCTCTGTTATTTGCATCGAGTATGACTCTACTCTTTTGTTATTATTGTTAATAAATTAAATAATTGCTCACACAAAGCTTTGCAAAGAAAACCAGATATAATAAAGCCATATCTCCCATATTTAGGCTCTGGTAATTGCACTGTTCTTTACTAGGATATCAGTCATAGGACACCATGATAAACATGGTTAAAATCAAGGAAGAACCAGATCATACAAGTATACTTACTCACCAGTCCCAGAATAGGTTATGCTGTTCCACTTTTAAAACAATATGTTTTTGGGGGGACATGATAGAAAATATGTATGATTTATTCATGTCATTTGAATTTTAAATTGCACAAAATAAATTTGACTTCCTTTGAAAAAATATTATTTTACTTTTTTATATTTAAGAGTGTGAGAAAAGAATTATTTGATCATGGATTTCTTGCGGACACAGGGACCCAGTCTTAGCTTTCTCTTCACTCCCACTTGAAGGTTTATGGAGATAGAAACCACATCTATTTGAAAGTGTCTTTACACTCAGGGGATCTGTCTTTCACTAGATCCTGATATCATTAGGTCATAGGTAAAGTTCATTTTAATATGGACCACCCTTAGGTCATGTCAACCAATAGAACTGAATGATGCTAGTCAATTAGCTTTGATCATTGTGTAAGAGCCACCTCTATCAGGAGAGGAAAAGAGACTGAGATGATGAGGTGAATGCCACACTAGGAGGAGAAAGTTGTCTGGGTTTTGAGTCCTTCCTCTTTAGGTAATGTAGAATGTCTGAACTCTGCTTGGGGCTATGTGCTCTCTTTTAGAGACAGTATGTTGCTGGGGGATTTTGGTTCATGTTAAATGTGGTAAATGCTCTCTCTCTAGTGCCAGAGACACTTTTGAACTAGCTACACACCCTCTCCTCTCTTTTTCTGGTACTCTTCATGATAGGTATGTAAGTTTTCAGAATTGTATGGTCTGTAACAAGTGAGAAAGTCAGTCAGACAAGTGGTCAATACCTTTAGCAATATGTGATCTTAATTAATAATAAATGATTATGAGGGGCAGCTAGGTGGCGCAGTGGATAGACAACCGGCCCTGGATTCAGGAGGACCTGAGTTCAAATCCAGCCTCAGACACTTAACATTAGCTGTGTGACCCTGGGCAAGTCACATAACCCCAAATGCCTCACCAAAAAAACAAAACAAAAAACAACAACAACAGCAAAATAAATGCTTATTGCCAAAACTGGTGCAATAGCCTTTAATTTATAAATAGCAATATATCTTAGAAAACCCCAATGTAGTTCCCCATAATTTAGACAGAAACAGAATAGTGCCCCCTATATTTTAAATGATGCAGGTTCATTTTAGAATCTTATTCTCTCAGAGCTGGACAGGATCATAAGATTATATGGTTCAATCTCTTATATAAAACATGAATTTAACTACAAATTACCAATTAAGTAGTTATCCACACGTTCTTAAGACTTCTAAGTACAGGGGTATCATGTTAGAATGGAAAATATATATGTATGTATGTATGTATGTATGTGTGTATGTATATGTGTATATATAACCATTTATTTACCTATAAGACAAATAAAATTATATTATAATTACTTCTATTAAAGCATGTACATGCACAATAAAATGCATTATAATCAATACAATAAATTGGGTGACTTTCCAACCAATGGATGCAACATGTGTTGAGAAGAATGGGCACACACTTAAAGAAATCTGGTAAAAAGAATGCAAAATGGAGAAAACCCCATCTTCTAAGAGTAATTTTCAAATGTTAAATATTGGCATTTATGCCACTGGTTCATTTAGGAGGATCTGCAACACATAAATCTGCTTGTGTGCTAACTGTTGCCACTCATTATCTGTGCAAATTCTCTTCTGTTTCTATTCTTGGAATGGTATATTGTTTACAAGTTCAATCACCCTTAAAAGTGTTTAAGAAAAATCATAAGACATTATTAATAGGAATAGCAGTTTTTTTTTTCAGTTGTAGAATTGTAAAGACTATCAGACTGATTGCTTTTGGGAACTGTAGACCAGACCAACTGGCTATTCACTTAACAGATTGGTATTTGGTCAGAAGAAGGAGGAAGAGGAGGAAGAGGAGGAGGAGGAGAAGAAGAAGAAGAAGAAACCACAGCAAAATCGGCCAGCCATCTCTTTATTCACTGAGTATTACCCTGTCCAATTAAGTCTCAGACTACTTATGCAACAAAGCAGGCACAGTGCTTGTCTTTACCCTTTCTCTTTCCCCCTATCAAACAATATTTGGTAGTAAAAAATAACAGACACATATACTTCAGAGAGTCTTCACCTTTCTTATGCTGCAAAGCATTATTTGGAACTGAAATTGTTCTCCAATGAACCTGAAGCTCTACCCAAATAACCAGGAATCATGTACCTTATTGGTTCCATGAGCTGTGACTTTTTCACTCATAGTTCCTATAGACCTGCTTTTCATCCTTCACTGTTTCTTCAACCTCCCCACATCTTTAAATTAAACTTCAGACTCCTCTTTCTCTTCAGTAGTTTAAATCAGAACTTCCTGACACACATCGATTCACCTTCCACTTAAAAGGTGATTAGGAATTACAAGAAGTAGAGAAGAGGAGGGAACACATTCAGACATGTAGGGCAGCCAGTACAAAGCATAGTGCTGGGAGACTATGCTCTGTGTGAAGAAGATCGAATAGTGAGTTACTTCACTAAGCAAAAGCTAGGATTCCTACCAAGGTTCCCTGACTTCCAGTCTAACACCATTTCATTAAGTCGCCCACAAGGAATAAAAAATGCCAAGGCAAGGGCAGATTTTCATGAGACAACAGATAGCAACAAAACAATTCCTTCCTTTAGTCTTTCTTGTGTACACCAATATAAAGCAGATATGTATTGCTTAGTAATTGTTTAGCACTATGTTTCCCAGGAATGTGATCACAAGCAGTGTGAGACCAGTGAGGGACCCTTTCATTTGTAACCTTTTTCTGACCCTAGATATGAATGAATCTGTACCACACTTCTTCCAACTGCACTGAGCTCTAGCCCCTAAGTCAATTGTCTTAGGATCTACAGCTTGCTTTAGTGATATTTACCTTTTTATCAATGACTTACATAAAAACATGCCTATTATATTTGTAGGTGATAATAAGGTAGGAGAGATAGTTTCTATATTGAATCAATGAACATATAAATAAACACTTATTAACCCTTACCATGTTCCAGAAACAGGCACATAGTAGAGATTAATAACTGAGTATATATGTACAAAATGAGGTAGTTACCAATTTCAAGGGGTTTATGTTCAACTAGAAGGTTATCTAGTTGGATGGCAGAGAGAAGGTGTGGAAAAATCTTGACAAGACAGAAATATTGTACTAAATCTAGTCAACAGCATTCAATAAGGAAGAAATTTTAAAAAACACCTTATACTTGGGTTAAAAAGACAAGTTTACAAATATAAAATCGGGAGAATATGTCTAGACAGTGATTCTTTTGAAGTACATCTGGGAGATTTAATGGATAGCAAAGTCAATACGAATTATGAAGAGGAGCCAAAAAATCTAATGGGATCATCAATTATGTTGAGAAATATAGTATCCAAAATGAGGGAGGAGATGGTTCTGCTATAACCTATTATGATCAGATCACACATAGGGTTTTGTGTTGAGTTCTGATTACCACATTTTAGGAATAACAGATTATCTACAGAGAAACATGAGTAGGGAAACCAAGATGGTGGAGGGAGAATCATAATAGCATACTGTATGAGAACCAGTACAAGAAACCATTGAGTTTTAGTGTGAAGAGAAGAGTTGACGTCATGCAATCACTGACTCCAAATATCTGAAGCAATATAATATAGGAGAGGAATATTTTTTCCAGCTTCACCCTATTGGGTGGAATTTGTTAACAATGAATCAAAACTGTTAAAGGGCTAGTTTAAGCTTGATAAAAATATATATAACAGTCAGAGCTATTCAGATGTGCAATGAACAGTCCTAGAAGAGTCTTCTTCAATGGAGGTCTTGAAAACATGTGAACCCTTGCCTTCAGTAAGGAGTCCCTCTGTTCTGGCTCCCCATATGTTGTTCAGATTGGGTACACATTGGGAAAACCTAATTTCTAACAAGAGCAATTAAAGTTGTTTTTTTTTTTTTTTCATGACTTACCAACTTCAGTTTCCCTGGGAATAAGTATTTGAAGTTTAGGTTTTGGATCACTTTTAGATTCGCACCAAAATGGGTAGGGGTTTATTTTATTATTATTTTTTTTTTTGGTGAGGCAATTGGGGTTAAGTGATTTGCCCAGGATCACACAGCTAGTAGGTATCAAGTGTCTGAGGCCAGATTTGAACTCAGGTACTCCTGACTCCAGGGCCAGTGCTCTATCCACTGTGCCACCTAGCTGCCCCCCATAAAGTTTTGTTTTTTTTGGGGGGGCAATGAGGGTTAAGGGATTTGCCCAGGGTCACACAGCTAGTAAGTGTCAGGTGTCAGGTGTCTGAGGCCGGAATTGAACTCAGGTCCTACTGACTCCAGGGCCGGTGCTCTATCCACTGTGACATCTAGCTGCCCTCTAGGGGTTTATTTTTAAAGAAAATTTGGGAAGAATCGTTAACAATTTTAAAACTGTGATTGTGGAAAATCATTTTTGAGAGGTGAAACTTTAAGTTTCATGAAACAGGTTAGCTTTTTTCCTATTACAGAACTCGGGGCTAAGCAATATGATAAAGGTCTGGTTTTCTGATTTTTTTTTGTTCAGTATCTGATTTGCTTACAAGCAAATTTTTATACAACTAGTGTTGGGAGTGATAGAAATAAAGGATTTAATCCCATTGTAACTAATTAATAAATATTTTTCCATTTCAACCTTGAACAAAAAGAAAAAAGAAAACTAGAATAAAACAAAGCAACAAAATGAAAATAAATGACTATGAAAATGAAAATCCAACCTGCTATCAAAAGGAAACTCGAGTTTTCAATCAGTCCCAGAACACATGACTTACTCTCCAAAGTGATCAAGCATCTGGGCTAGACTGGAACTTAGCCCTCACTCTTGAATGAAGAACAAGGTGGCCTGAATTCAAGTGCTTCTAAGATCCTTCAGTACATAGAGCAACCAATAGTTCCTCCCAATGGACTGCTTGCTATTCAAATGGAGGTTCAGATAAAAATCTCACCAAAGATTCCAACAAAAGATCCCTCCCAATGCATAGGTCTATCAAAATGCAGATCCAACCTTGCATGATGTGGGCTTTCTTAAAAAAGCAATTAAACTCATATGGACTCCAAACATGTATGGATCTCCCAAGAAAGGTTTAAGTACTTATTTATTTTTCCAGACTTTCAGATATGAGGTAAAGACAGACTTCTAAAAATCAGAGCCAGTGTCAGAACCTAGGGTCTGGGGGCACTGGGCCAACTTGTTTGCACTACAGGTGTCATCTGCTTTTGAAACATGAAAGAAATATAGACTTGATTCAATTTTGGGAAAGTCCAACCCTGAGAAGATGTTTCAGAATAATTTCCTCACTTATTTTGGCTTATTATTCTCCAGCCTTCAGAACCCCAGAGGGGGGAAATAATTAAAGATTATTTTAAATTCAAATACATTTGATTTTATCCTTAGTTTCTCCAAAATTTATAGTAGAGGGTAAATTATGATGCAGTTGTGGGACAACTAATTGTTTCCTATATTATAAGTCAATATACATTTATTAAGAACCTAATATGTGCTTTTAAGTGGTTGATAATTTGTATAACTAATAATTATACAAAGAAAAAAAAAGAAAAACTGCCCTTGCTCCGAAGTAGTTTACAATGTAATGAGGAAGACAACACATAAATAGAAAGTAAAACTGAGATGATGAAGAGGAGTGTACCCAGCATGTGTGGGGGAGCAAGATGAAGTCCTGTATCCATATAGAAAATGATGAGGTATCTTCCTTGAGTCCCTCCTCAAGGAGAGAATCTGAGAGGAGTCCTCCAAAGTCCATCTTTCCTCACCAGTCAGAAGGAGGTAGGGACCAAAGGGGCAGGGGTTATTGAGGAAATGTGGGTTTCAGAACTGAGAAGATATTACAGGGAAAAGAGTTTCTGGAAATTATGATGAGGTCCAGGTGAGCAGTTAGATGAGAAATGAATGTATAAAGTAATTTGTGCTAAATACAAACCACGCATAGACATGGTTTGACAGAATGTCTTGAGACAGGATTCATTGAATTGACTTTTAATTCTAACCATACTCTTCCAAGAATTTGAGTTTGAATTCTCACCAGAACATAAAGCAATTTGCAGCACAGCTGACAAAGCAGTTCTATTTAAACTTGGTTCCACCCCTTACAGGCTAGAAGACATTGACTTCTCTTGTGGAGGCAGAAACTCACACCTGCCACCGATCAACTCCAATTAATGAACGCAAGATCCCCAGACCTCATGAACTTTCAAGGTCACCTCTAAGTCTAGTCACAGCCATATCTAAATAGGGCACTCAGAATCAGGAAAAAAAAAAAAAACATAAAACAGAAGAAGACTCCAGAGGCTCAGCTTTCTCAAGCTTGTCTAGCTAAATCTTCCTTCTCTAGCTTTCACATGAGACCAGTTCACTTACTTCCAATGTAAAGAAGGGTAAGCCTTTTCACAGCCCTCATGAGAAGTCCCAGAGTTATACAATATTACCTTGAGAGTTTAAGGGACAGAGCTTGACGAGGCAATATTTACTTTCTAAAGGTCGGGCTCAGAGCCTGAGGCTAATTTTAATGCCTACAATCCAAATTGCATAAGTACATATGGTTAGATGGAAGCATTCATAGATACTCTGTACATGCTCTCTGCAATCCCTGGTTATACTATGGAGCAAAGGATATATGATTACTTGTAAGGTATGATACAGAACGGTTCTGTTTCTAGTAGAGTTGAAATAGTTGCTCTCTGAGGCCCTTTCTAATTCTGAAATTCTCTGATGGTGACCCAGAAGAATTGTGGTTATAATCTTATTCAACTCCCTTCATTTTATAAATGAGGAGACTAAGGCCCAGAGAGTTAAGTAATTTGTCCAAATCATACAGGTACTTACTTAGTCACTGGATAATGGGATCATAGATATAAAGCTTAGAAGCAATTGAGTATAAAATCTTAATTTTTATGAGTGAGGAAACTGGGGCAAAAAGTGATATGTTCAAGGTAACATACTATTAAATATCTAAGGTACGGTTTGAACCCAGATCTTCCTGATTCCAAATTCCACATTGCCTCTGGAAGTCATAGTCAGGATTTGAACCATTGTACATACCACCATTGAATTTGCTGACCTTCAATCTTGAATTTTTGTTATTTTCTAATCTACTTATCATGTAATACTATATATTATAGTTATCTCTGGTTGTGCCTATTCTCCTACCAGTCTATTTTGATTTATACATTGATTTAGAACTAGACATGATCTAATCTAACTTTATCATCTCTAGATGAGGAAAATACACATACACACATATTTGTATGTATATATTTGTACATATATACTTATATATGTATATATATATATATATATATATATATATAAACTTGCAAAAAACAGCTATGTACATACCAATAAGTGACTGATAATTTTTTAAATCCTTAAAGAAATTCTATTTTTATTGGGTGGTGAATTTCTAAAGTAAAGTTTTGGTTTTGGAACTTCAGGCTTAATCCAGGAGGCATTCAGTAGAAAGAAAACTGTTTTGAGGTCAAAGGAAACCTAATTCATGGGACACTGGAATTAGAATCAGGAAGATCTGGGTTCAAATCAGGCCAGGGACACTTACTAGCTCTATGACCTAAAAAGGTACCCTAACCTCTTTCTGGTTCAGTCTTCTTATCTGTAAAAGGAGGTTGGCCTCTGAGTTTCATTTTCGGTTTAAATCCAAAATCTTGTGATCCTGTGACAATGGCACCAATAATCATTTTGAACCATGTGCCTTATAGATGGTAGAAATGCTGAAGGGGGACCCAGAATACATAGTTCCCTTCAGTGGAGGCACCTGCTACCAGATGGAAGAATCATCATAGTTGCTCTCTCTCTTTGTGGCAATTTAGGAACAGGTCTCAGAAAAGCCTGGTGAAAATGTCAAGCTATTACATTACTTGGCCAGACTGTTTAGAGGGGACATGGCTTCCCCATATGCATTGCTAGGGAGGGAGATTTTCTGCGTCTAGATAATGCATCACATCTACCTTTATGTCCTTTGGAACAATATAATCACCTTTTTTTTTTTCAGAGAACCTCTTATCTTTTCTCCAGAGATGTATGGATATAGGCTTGGTGAGAATTCCTGATTTCCCTATGGATTACCATCTTTTCCTACCTCTTGCATCTTATTTCTCTATATTTGGTTCTTCAGTACGAATTAGTTGAAAGGGTTATACTGATTTAATAAACTAATCTACCTATTATTATGCTGCTTCAGAATAATATACCACCTTTGTGAAATACCTGCGATTTTGCTATTTACTTAAGGCAAACTCAGATGAGTTATCTATCTCTCTGAGCTGTGATATTTGCATTTTGCTGTAATAGGATAATGATGAAGGCAAAATAAGAAATAACAAACTCTTTTTTTTGCATTTTTTTCCTCTTGCCTCAGTAACTGAACCAGCACAGAAGGAATTTAGGTCTGAAATTTATATTTTAAGCTTAAAGGTATAAATTTTCCCTGAGCCCACTCAAGCTCTGTGGCTGCCCCTCCTTGATTAAGGTCCCTTGGCATTATCGCCAATTCCAGAAGTGCTATTCTCGCCAGTTCTACCATATGCCCTGCTGGGAATTTGCCCAGGATGTTAGGCACAGCTGGTCTAGCACAATCCCTTAACATGTCCTGTCATTTCTACTTCTATGATCTTCCACACATTAATCCCTTCCTCTATATTCTCACTCCCACCATCACCATCTGGTTAGTATAAGCTATGAATAGTGTCGTCATCATCATCACCTTTTTGAACTATAGCAATAATTTTCTAATCTGTCTTTCCACTTTCTACATACTGGTCCAGTCTTTATACCTTATTCAGACTAATTTTTCTTATTCACAATTTGAGTCATGTCTTTACCTTGCCCAGACCTCTCTACTGTTTCTCAAAGAAAGTATAAATTTCTTCATAAGTATTCACCAAGAATCTCTTCAATATGACAATACTGGCAGCTAGGTGGTACAGTGGATAAAGTACTGGCTCTGGATTCAGGAGGACCTGAGTTCAAATCTGGCTTCAGACACTTGACACTTACTAGCTGTGTGACCCTGGACAAGTCACTTAACCCTCATTTCCCCACAAAAAAAAATGATAATGACATTATTGTGAATTTCTGCATTTATCTCATATTAATCACTATCTTAGGCCCAAGTGAAAGGAAATTACTCTCTACTCCAACTTTTCCATGTCACTGGCTCTCCTGCCTTTTTGCATTCATTCAAAAACTTCCTACAAGAGTAATGTTCTTCCTTAACATCAATCACTCATTTTTGAAATCTATCACAAACTTCAAGTCCCAACTCAAATGCTACCTCCTCTAGGGGCAGCTAGGTGGTGCAGTGGATAGAGCAGTGGATAAAGCACTGGCCCTGAATTCAGGAGGACCTCAGTTCAAATCCGGCCTCAGACCCTTGAAACATACTAGGTGTGTGACCCTGGGCAAGTCACTTAACCCCAATTGCCTCACCAAAAAAATAAAATGCCACCTCCCCAAAGAAGTCTATCTTAATTTCCCTCTCCTATTTCCTCCTAGTCACAAAGGACAATTTCTTCCTTGAGCTTCACATTACACTGTCTCGGACATTTATTAGTTTGGTTTGAATCAGAGTTTATTGTGTATATGTCAAATCTTATTTTTCAATGTAGACTACCCCTTAGCTCCAAATGACCTCTGGGATATTTTAGTCACTGTGAGAATAGTGAAAGTGAAAAAGGATACAGAGTTGGAGAACTCATCTGAGTTTACCTAAAGCAAGGTCCATAAATGCAAGGTCTCTACTTTTATTCTTTTCCCCAGGGAAAAACAAAGTGGTCTTCACATAATAAGTGCATAATTATTTTCTTATTCATTTGTTTTTCTCATAAATGAACAATTCTTTCTTAGACTTCTCTAATCAATCAAAATGTAGATTTACTGAGTGACTACTAATGTGTATAAATTTCTTACACATATCTGTTCATAATGATGTTATATTCTTGTTAGGAAGATAAAACTGATAAGCTGAATGAATTAACAATGCAAGACATATGTGATTAAGCACCAAATGAGCAGTGCAGTGGGAGTCAAGAAGCTTGTGTTCCAGTCACTTCTATAAACGGGATATGTCATATTGGGCAAGTCTTTTTGACTTTCTAGTTCTCAGCTTTCTCATCTGAAAAAATGAGGAGCTAATTCCAGATGGTCAGGATTGATGTAGCAATTTTTTTAAGCAAGAAGTGTTCTTAGAATTAAGAGAAAAGATTCCTGTTTTCTCGTGTAATTGTTAAAGGCATCGTGGAAGAGATGAGACTGTAGACTAAAAGAATGGGGAATGGGAAGGTTGTCATTGTTACATGTTTATCTTTAGAGGAAAAAATATTCTTCATTTAATAGGTTCTCAGTGGCATTCATATGGATATGGATTGAGAGCTGGAAAGAATCTCAAATGGCATTTAGTCCTAACTTCAAATTTTAGAAATGAGAAAAGTGACTTGCTTAACGTCACAGAGGTGTTATGGGTGAGAACTAAGTTTCAAATCAGATCTCTTATCTTAAAATCAGATCTCTGATCCTATTCTACCATCTTTCTGGATGCACCTGGCTGCTTGCTTATAGGTCTTTTGATATCTATGTACCCTGCTGATCTCCATCCCAGCATCTTGAAGTCATTGTAGACTGTGGTGCTTTGGTGAGCAAAGGAAATCTTTTACTATGAATCAAGGACAGTTGTTTTGGTTTCACTGCCATGATAGAATCATCTTAGGAAAAGGCCCATTGTCAGGAGGTGTCATAATGGTTAGTGTTTAATATGAGAAAGTCAGAATTGAATAAACAAACAGAGGTGGTTCCCCAAGGTCAAAGCTGAGCCATGTGGACAGGATAGAATACAAAGTATTTAGATCCCCTATGAACTATCACATGAAAAGGACTCCAGGTGTACATGCCCCAAACAACATTTCTACACACCATTTACAGCCATGAATTTAGGGTTGCTTAAAGCAGAGACAAAGCAAACACATTTCATGGGGCAGTCACAGTGAAAATAGCAAATTTTATGGTTTGTCACAGATTAATAGGCAAATAATATTAAAGCTGTGCAAACTCTTTTTCAATAACTTGGGCGATTATCAAAGATTACACAGTGCGTGTTTAGCAAAAGAACAAAAACTAATAAATATGAACATCAATCTGTGAGCTGTGCCTCATTAATTCTTTACACAACAGTGAAATTGCAGGCAAAGCAAGAAATATTCATTGTTTACCCAGTGCCCTGTTTGTTTTTTTAATATTGTAGGAGTTTTTAAAAGAATAAATGAAATGGTGTGTTTAGTATAGGCTATTCTTAAAAGCTTTTCCAAGAGTAATAGCATCTTATAGAGTAGGAATCTTTATACAGAATTTTCATATTTATGATGTTCTGCAATATCACAAGAGTTCTCCAGACCTGTAAGTATTTTTGATCCCCATCTTACAGATAAGAAAACTAAGGTGTAGATGTGGTATATGACATACCCAAAGCTAGAACTAGAGACTGGTGGACACTGGACTCAAATCTAGTGCTTTTGCTTCTAAGGTCAAATATTTTTCCCACTGTAACATAGTATATAATCAAGGACTTAGAACAGGAATAAACTCAGAGGATCCTATAATCTAAGTTCTCATTTTATAGATGAGGAAACTAAATAAAAAAGGTAACATGACCTGTCCAAGGAAAAACACTTAGTGACATATCCAGGGCACCAAAATTTCCTCTGACTCTAATTGCATTGCCATTTTAACCATATGACATAGACTCTAACTCACTCATTGAATCAATAATAAGTATTTATTAAGCTCCTCTACTATGTTGGGTATTATACCAATCTTTGGGAAATATAAATATAAAAATGAAATAGCCCCTCTCTTCAAAGTGCTTACAATACACTGAAAGAATAAACTGGGAAAAGTAGGAGATAAAGAAAGGAAGAATCACATGATTTAGGATTGGAATCCATTTGATCTAAGGTTCTAATTTTACAAATGAGGAACCGGAAACCAAGAAAAACAAAATTATTTGGCAAATGTCACCCAGGTTATAAATGAGAGGACTAGAGTCTTACCCAATTGATCTCCTGATTTCCATTCTAGTGTTCTTTCAATTGTGCCAAGTTGGTCCTATCTAATGCATGTTTACATTTCTATGTCTGCATATTTATCATGTGTCTATGCCTCTATATTTGTCTCTCACATACACAAATATGAAATGGAATAAGACAGTCAAAATGTAGATCATTAGAATAGTAATTAAGCATTCAAACATGAGTTTTAGAGATGGACCACCAGGGATATTAATATTTCTCTTTTGTTTTTTTGCATGCATATATGTATATTACATTACTATTTTTAGTAAAGCCTGTTTTTAATTATATACATCTTGTATGTATATATACACATATATACACACATATGATATGTATATACATATATGTATATAAAACTTATGCACACATATGAAATCTGTTCATAAAGATAACTAGACCTTAGTAAAATCATCAATAGATATATACTTGTACATTTACAAACAAATACAAATAATATACTTATATATACAAACTACACTATTTTTTGTTGCTATTGTTCAGAGATGTGTGACTCTTTGTGACCCCATTTGGGGTTTTCTTGTCAAAGATCTTAGAGTGGTTTGCCATTTCTTTCTCCACATTATTTGATAGATATGAGGAAACTGAGGCAAACTGTGTTAAGTGACTTACCCAGGGTGATACAGCTAGTAAGTGTCTAAGGCAGATTTGAACTCAGGAAGATAAGTCTTTCTGACTCTAGGTCTTGTGCTCCAGACCCTATACCACCTAACTGCCCTTACATACAGTAAACATTCATATCTGTGTATACCTGCATACATATATACATGTATGCCCCCCCACACACATATGTACATGCATATGTCTATAACACACATGCATACATACATACATGCACATGTTCGTGGCACAAAGGAAGATTTTCTTTCATAATGTTAGTGATACTGTCTTTAGTAATGAGCAATAAAACACAATTTCATCTGACTGTGAGGACTACTAAACAGAGTTAAACATGAATTAGATTAATTGAGGAAGGAAATGGTTCCATTAAAGTAATAGTATTTCCTGAATTCTGTTAGAGTATAGAGTTATAGAATGATAAAATTTCATTGCTACCAGGAAAACTCCTTTAAAATTTTGACAAGTTCTCAATTATGCCAATATATATATTTGCATTTTTATTACTTCATCATCAAAGTTGGCAGAGGAAGGCTTATTCTTTAAGTTAGAAAGTATGGTTGAGGATTATAAATGAAAAAAAAAATCAAATGTTTAGAGATTACTAAGGGGCTTCCTGCCACTATATCATCAATACTTTTGTTCAAGAACAGATTCAAAAAAAATTAATGTGGCAAATAGCAATATTATTATGATCCAAATAGGAGAAATTGATTATATCTCAATAGATCAAGTAGTGATGTGGAACACATTTCACTATAAGCTTAGCTGTTGAATGTCTGGTTAGAAAAAAAGGCAAAAATCAATAACAAATTAGAGAGAACTAGAAATATGAAAATAATTATCACTTCAATGAATCTGTGATTTCATCAATATGGTTTACTTTCTCAGCAAAGAAAGAGGAAAAGGGCCCATATGTGCAAAAATATTTGTATCAGTTCCTTTTTGTTAGTGATAAAAAAAAACTTGGAAATAAAGGAGTTGCCAATCAATTAGTAAATGAATGGGTAAAATTGATTTCAAGGTAGAATATATTAATAGAGAAAAGCATGGTACATATTACTATTAAAGTAAGAATTACAACATTATTTATTACACAGTTATTGTTTTATTGATTTAGTGAGTTTTTTTAAAAACAAAACCTTCATTTCAGATTACAAATCTCCTCTCTCCCCTACTCAGAGCTATCCCATGTAACAAACTTGCCATCACATTTACCTATTCTGGTAGTATATCTTATACTCTACAACTATGGTGCACCAACTGTACAAAGAAAAGAAGTAAGTAAAATTTCACTTCTTTGGGGCCAAGATTTGATATCATAAATCACTCTGTGATACATTTGTTTATTTGTTGTTCTTCTTATCTATTGTCATTAAGTATATAGTTTTCATTGGTCTGTCCTCTTCATTCTGCATCAGTTATACAAATCTTTCCCTAATTCTCTGAATTCTTCATATTAAAGATCTTATGCAAAATAATATTCCATTACTTTTTATACCACAATTCATTTAACCATCTCCCAGATGATAGACATACATTTTGTTTATAGTTCTTTGCTAAAATCACAAAAATTACTGTATTTTTTTTTCTCTTTAACTTCCTTAAGGTATATGACTATCAGTGGGAATTCTGGGTGAAAGACTATAAGCATTTTATTCACTTTCTTCACATAATTACAAATTGGAAACTTATTGAACCAGTTCATAGATCCTCTGAATATGTATTGTTGTATTTTTTTTCTACAGTCTCTTCAACATTCAGTATTCCAATGTGATGAAATGATGGGATTTCACAGATACTCAAACACCCACCTGGAGATTAATCTAGACTGATTGAATCAAGTGAGAGTGATTGACTGCTGATTAGCCTACTTCAAGTTAACTGGATTGTAATCAAACCTGGCTATCCTTTAAGAAGGTATTGTTCTCAAAAGCTAAACTGTGAACTCAACTTGAGAATACCTTCAAAACCAGTGGATTTGGATGATGCCAACCAATCAGCTTGAAGCAGTGTGTAAGGACTGCCTCTGTTCCAGACCTATAAAAAGCTTCCACAATCAGCTTGCTGGACAGTTACTGATTAAAGCAGGCTCTTGGAGGAGGACTTGAGGAAGAACCCAACCAGGCTGGAACTCTAGGCTAGATAGGCTTTTTCTTATCTTTCTGAACGCCTTGTGAATACCTGTATGCTTTAATAAATATTTAATGCCCCAAAACTGGTGATGAAGCTTCTAATTTAAGGTGACCACACTTTAGATTTTAAATATCACACCCATTATTTTATGTCTTTCCAAATTTATTGAATGTGATGTAGAAATGTAATTACTTTCATCTATATTTCCATTATTATTAGTGATTTGGAGTATGCATTTCTTCATTAGTGCACTGCTGCTTTACATATTTTAAGCTTGTGAATTTCTAGTAAGTACCCATTAGCTATGGTTTTCAGTGAGTACTAATATATAGAGCTCTTCAAACCAACAGTTGCTTTTGTGGTGGAACCACCATTCACATGAAAGTAGTTAAGAAATGATTGTTGAGTCAAATTAAAGCAGATGCTAATGATTTCAGAAAAATAAAATGAAGTGTATCCAATAGCCAGAAGGTCTATAGGAGAAGAGTTCTCAAAATGGATGGAATCTTTTCCAGTAACAGAAGAAAATCAGCACTATTGGAGTGTTCCTTGATTCTATATTGTTTGATATTTTTATCTGTGACGTGAATTGAATAATAGGCAAGCATACCTATAATGTTTATATGTGTCTTGAATGTGATAGTTTTTTATGAAGGATTTGTTTTTGTAAATATTCAACATCTCCATAAATGTGGATTGTTGTTACTTTCTGTTAAAATAAGGAAAAAAAGAATTGAGAGTTAGCAATTTTCCCACTTTGTTTGAAAAGCATCATCAGGTAATGGGTTTACTATGATTGGATGTCTTCAAGAGGAGACTGCATGTCATTGATTTTTCAGAGAGGATTTCTATTCAGGTTTGGGTTGGATTAAGTGATTTCTGAGATCTCCTCATCATATATATTCTATAAGACTAGGAAGATTCTATCACTTCCTTCAAAAGTATTATTGGGGGAAGAGGATTTTTAGCCCCAGATCTGCATTATCTTTTTTTTTTTTAAATTTGGCCAGTCATGTTATATTTTATCGCTCGATTTCATTCTATGTTAAAGTTATTAGATTATGATGATAAAATGAAAATGGAAGGAAGGGAATAACTGTCATCAAAAGTGGTGACAGAGAATATTATATAACAAAAACATATAGAGACTTGACAGAAAGAAGAAATCTAGTTACAAGGAGACTGAGGAAAACTAAAGCTGTTTATCAATTAATATTACTAAGTATTCCCTTAATCACAGGAGGCCATTCTATTGCCAAGGAAAGTCATGATTGGGTGGGGAGCATGACAATAAAGTAAGGCAAGATCAGCCAGGGTGATATATGATGGGAACTTTTTATTCCCTGGAACTACAATAGTAGCTATGAAGCCCTGTCAGGAACATTGAAACAATGATCTATTGAAAAATCTACACACAATGCAAATTTTAAAGTATAGTCAAATAATGAAATTATATATATATTTTTAAAATATCAATGTTGATGTCAGTAATTATTTTACATGGGGGATGGAGATATTTATAATGGAATTTTAGAAAGAGCCTATAACTTCTAATGCCTTCATCATGAAGAAATTATTTCTTTCACAATATATTATTGAGTAAATACAAATATTTCAAAAAATCCATCTAACAATATATGCTATTTGCCATAGTAGCAACCATAGGAAGGAAGGTAAAGGTATCCAGGTATATTCTAAGGAAAGGTATTTAATAACTATGATGGTTGCTGTTCATCCTTCAGTTTTGAAGAATACCAATGACATTATAGGTGGTGTCTTAACTTGTGGGTAAATTTCATTTAAGTGAGTGCACAAAGTCATCAGCTTGACTCTCTCTTCCAGAGTTATCACAACTGGAAATGGCTTGGGATGTAGTAGATGACCTTGTCATTTTTAAAGTCTGACTAAACTCTAAGTACTCCACAGCACCTAGTTTAACTGCCTTCATGGCTGTTGGAACAAATTGTTCCCATTTGCCAATTCCTCTAGGGGAATGTCTTCATATACTTGTGGTGGACACCCCCCTAACTCACCAATGGATTTGAGGCCTGTTGATTACCCTCAACCTGATTTATCCCATCTGTCAAGATGGTTTACCACAATGTAGCTGCTCCATTTCATAAAAAGACAGGTGAGAGTTGGGTGAAAGATGTACACCGAAGGTGGATTAACAGCTCTGAAAAGGGCTCAGCACACCCTTGTACCAGAGATACTAGTCTTCCTGGAATAAGCATATGCCCCAATAACTATGATAAGAAACTAGAGAAAAGCATTGAAGACATAGTATGATTAGCAGGGAGATTGCATCAGAATCTGTATAGTATATGAAATAGGAGAGTTGAAATCACATTTCTCAATTAAAGACAACAGCAAAGAAATGTGGAAAATAAAGATGTATAATAATTTCATTGATATTTAAATCAATGACTGAAAGCGAAAATTAAAAGTTAGGTTGATATAAGGAATTATAACAGCACAAATAAAAACAATGTGATATCAAATCAACGCTTTACTACAGAGCTTTGAGAAGCAAAAAATGTGGAGGAGAAAGATAAAACTCAAAAAAGAGATGTGTAAAATGTCTAGTTATCAAAATAGTTAAAAGAAGTTCAATAATAAAACTGAAATTTGGAAAAAAATTGAGACAGAGAACTTGTACAAAGTAATTTTAATGAATTCAAAGTGGTTACATCAAGGAAGGTGGTAGAAAGACTAATTTCTCTGCAAAACTCAAAAGTAGGGGCAGCTAGGTGGCACAGTGGATAAAGCACTGGCCCTGGATTCAGGAAGACCTGAGTTCAAATCCAGCCTCAGATACTTGACGCTTATAGCTGTGTGACCCTCGGCAAGTCACTTAACCCTCATTGCCCCACCAAAAATACAAAATAAAACAAAAACAAAAAAAAGAAAAAAACCCAAAAAACCCTCAAAAGTACTGGATAAGTGGTTATGGATAAGATCCAAATTATTGGCTTAAAGACTTCATAGATTCTCATGAATTAAACCTCATCATCCTACAACATCCCATCAGTCTTTGCATCCCCACTCTCTTTGTGTCCCTCTGATTGAAGAGCAGAGTCATTTCTCACCTGGCTGTCCTACTTTTAGAATTCTGCCCCAGCATGGGGAACTTCCTCTGTTCCTTGATTTTCAGCTTCCTTTTGTATGTTGTTTTCACTATAACATCATAAGTTCCCTTAGAGCAGGTACTATGTTTTTTGGATTTGTTTCTAAAGTGCTTATTGAAGGGTGTGGCAAATAGTAGACAATAAATGTTTATTTTCTGACTAAATAAAAAGATATCCACAGTTTATAGCTTGCAAAAAAAAGTATGAAAGCACTTACAATGAAGATATATATTTGATAAAGAACAAAAAGGGCATACAAAAAGGGACTAGTCATATAAAGAAAAACTCAGTATACATTAGATGATTATTGATCTTGAAAGTGCTATAACATTTACATAAACTTTTTTGGCTATCACAAAGCCTTTGACTCAATTCCATACTCATGGCTTGCAAATATATAAGATAGATTTCAGCATAGCCTTATGTGAGGTATGGCTTTGTAAGGAGAATAGAGTTTTTCAGGATGGCAGGCATGCTTATTCAGTCACATATATATCTGATCTGATAAACTGTTGTGTCTCTGGGGTTTCTAGTCTCTTCTTTGAAACTTCAAGACAATTTGTATGTCTCAGGGCTAATGACAGGGAGCATGATGATAACTGAGAAAGCAAAAGTAAAGGGGTACATGAGTTTATCACAAACATCAGAAAAACTCACCAGCTTTTGATTATGTGAGGGGCATGCTACTTGTTCTCTGAAGAGGACAGAACTGCCAATTTGTTCCTCAGTAATGATACTTGAGGTGGATTTAAAATAATAGTCATTTTGTGAAGTACTTCCTTCTTTGTCATCCAGAACCCTCTTCTGCCAAGGCTTGAAAACATGAAACTTTGCTATTAGATACTGCCTCCATAGCTATGATTCCTTAAAGCCCCACCTTTTACTTTGCCTGGAGTCACCTATTGCCTTTTTGTCTGCTATCTCTCCAACATGGTGTTGCAGTTTTCCATCTTTTAAGCTGCCATTTGCTGAAGCTTTACTTTTACTCTCTTGAAGTGAGACCATATAAGCCATATTCCTCAGGGTTGGTCAAAACATTTCCAGTTTTATATTTATTTAACCTGCTTCATTTCTCCATATGTGGGACATAAAAGGCCTTTCAAGCCCCATGAAACTTCTTTTTTTTCTTAATGGGAACTTCCCAAACTGTACTCAGATAACTGACTTCCAGTCTAGAGATCAAAGTTAAAATAGTTCCTAGTGTTTATCTATTCAAACACTTTATAGATGTGAGGCAAACAAGAAGAGGCAAAGCTGGGATTCAGAATCAAGTGCTCAGACTCCAAACCAATGTTCTTTTGACTGCATCAAGCTGCCCCTCATGATATCATTTCCATTGCTTAGAGGGAACTTCTGAAGAGGGAATATTTTCCTACTGTTTCATTTCTATGGAGGCAGTATCTGATAGCAAAGATTCTTGGCAGAAGTGGATTCTGGATGAAAGAGAAGGAAGTACTCTTAATTTATACTAATGAACTAGAGAAAGCAAAACTGATTAATGACAAAGCATTGTCAGTTTTCTGGAGTCTGAACCATGAAAAGTCTGGTAGGGCAAGTTTTCAAGCCATGAAATAAGGCAGGTGGCACTAAAGCTCAAACCCTTCATTTCCTGAAAGCCAGAATTGTGTTCTACTCCCTTCTGGCTCTTGGATCTCTGGTAAATTGTACTCATTTGTATGGAGGATCTGAGGATGATCCCATTCCATGCTTTCCCCATTACTGATCTTGTTAGTCTCTTTCTTGTAAAGGAGTTAGAAGAAGAGACTTGGGGCAGCTAGGTGGCGCAGTGGATAGAACACCGGCCTTGGAATCAGGAGTACCTGAGTTCAAATCTGGCCTCAGACACTTAACACTTACTAGCTTGTGACCCTGGGCAAGTCACTTAACCCCAATTGCCTCACTAAAAAAAAAAGAAGAGACTTTCATACTTTTCTGGCCAAAGTTCCCTTTCTAAACATTTTTTTTTTTACCAATTACTTAGTTTCTCTCTAATGAATTCTAGTCCATCATCAAATACTTCTTAGACTTCTTGAATTTTATATCCCATATCAACTTCAGAATCAATATTTTATTTCTCCTCAAATACTTCCCTCTTTCTAACTTCCTTACTATTGAGGGCACCACTATCCTTCCAGTCTCCCAGGTTTACATTCACAGTATCTTCCTCAACTCCTTACCTTTACACATCTGACATTTCCAATCTATTGTTAAATCTTGTTATTTTAATTTGTATTTCTATAGTTATTTGAATGTTTTTTTTCTTTCTTTAGAATCTAAGTCCCTTGATAACAGTGTTCATAAGTTTGTCTTTCTTTATAACTCCAATTCTTAGAACATTTTTTGTCAAATTTATTAGGATAAATAATTGTTGTCTGAATGACTGATTAGTATTCCTTTCACTGGATCCATTATGATGTCTAATATATTTATATTTCCATAGGCTCAGAATATAGTATTAGACTAAGGCTAGCTTCTCCCAAAAGTTCTCCATGTCCCCAATTAATCTTCTCTTTAAAGTTATCTTCACCCCAGTGCAAGTGATTTGAGGTGAGGCATGAAGAAGGCAAAAACATTATTGAACTAATTTCAAATTATGATATGAATGACTGAACACTGATTATCTCTTTCAAGAGTTTTTGTTCTTTGGGGGGAGGTTGCCTATTAACTTGAATGAATATCTAATTGGGAAAATGTCAGACACTGTACCAAAGAGAAAGAAAAAATAATGACATAAGCATTCTGTATCCTGTTACCAAAAATGACTTGCCTAGAGCCAGTGGTATATTAAAAAATCTTACATCACATTTATGAGTAGAAAAGGGGGAATATCAGCTGTAAAGTAAAATTTAATCACAACAAATAAAAGAAAATAATACATTTGTCCCCAAAGATACTGAAAGGACAAAATAAAAGCAACATTGAATATAATTGGTGGGTCCTCTAAAAGGGTTATTGTGCATTAAAATCACATGGGATAAGAAGACATAAAATTGTTGCAATGTATGTAAATAGAGTACCCACTGAACTGATTTGGGCATCAGGCACTTGATTTCTGTGTGCCTTGGTTTCCTAATCTATAAATTGCAGGGATTGTACTAGATCAATGGTGTCAAACTTGAATAAAAACAGGGACCACTACACTATACATAAGTATCCCTGGAGGCTGCATATTGACTTAGAAATCTGCCTAAGAACATTTTTGATTTATTTTTTAAAGTTTCTTTGTGTTCCATATACCTTTTAAAAATATTTGAGTTCCAAATTCTGTTCCTACTTCCTGTGTTTCTTCAAACCACTCAGAAGGCACACAATATGGTATCACTTATACATGTGAAATCATGAAACACACATGCAAGAGAGAGACAGAGACAGACAGAGAGACAGAGAGACAGAGAGAGAGGCTTACTTTTTTCATTTACCTTTTTGGGACATAGACTTAGTGGTGGTATTGTTTTATCAAAGGATATTCACAGTTTTATAGCCCTTTAGGCATAGTTCCAAACTCTTCTCCAGAATGAGCAGACCAGTTTACCACACTACCAACATTTCATTAGTGTACCTATTTTCTGACATCTCTTTCAGCATTTGTCATCTTGGATAGGTACAGAGTGGTATATCAGATTTGTTATACTTTGAGTTTCTCTAATAAATAGTGATTTAGATCATTTTTCATATAACAATAGATATCTTTGATTTATTCTGAAAACTACCTGTTCATATACGTTGAAAATTTATCGATTGGTAAATGGCTCTTTGATAAGCTTAACTCAGTTCCTGGTATATTTAAGAGAAGATAACTTTATTAGATAAACTTTCTATGACAATTTTTGATATTGTTTCATTTTCTATGGTAACATTTTATCAAAATATATTTTCTTTATCATCTCTTTTAAATAGGTCTATTTTTGCTTTTGCTTCGTCTGAGATCATGATTACTATTTTTTTAACTTTAGAGGAACCATAATAGATTCTGCTCTGTCTTCTTTTAAATCTCTTCTGTATTTTTCTATACTGTCTTTCTCTTCTCAACAACTTTTTTGTTGCATTGTGGTTTCTGATCCATATTCCTATCTGCTTTCATTTTATGAGTGAGTTCATTCCATTTATATCCAGAATTATGATTACTATGTATTTCCTGCAATCCTATTTTCTTCTGTTTATCCTTCTCTCTCTTTTATCCTATCCTAACTTAAAAGACTACTTTGCTTTTGACCAATGTCTCACTTAATCTTCACTGTTTCATCATCCCCTAGAGAAGGGGAGGGGGGGAGAGAGAGAGAGAGAGAGAGAGAGAGAGAGAGAGAGAGAGAGAGAGAGAGAGAGAGAGAGAGATTCTTCCCTCTTTGAACCAATCTGATGAAAGTTAAGTTCAAACATTGCCTACTATGTCCTCCCCCTGTAAAACCTGTTCCTTTCACAGCTCTTTTATATGAGATAAGTTTCTGCATTCCAACTGTCCTTTCCCTATTTTTCCAGTTTATCTTTTTTCCTCACTGCTTCACTTTTTTGAGATCATCCCAACGAAATCCATTCACACCTATGCCCTTTGTATATTGTAACGATTGGAATGACGCCACCTGCTGGATACTTACTGTAGAAGAGTTCTGCCCATGAAGGGAAGGTCTTTGAGGGCAAGACCAGGAGTCAGGAAGTGACGCGGGCTAGTGGGAGGAGGAAGGAAGAGACTGGCGCTCAGTCTCGCTCTCTTTCCTGAGGACGCTGGCGGAGAAGGGAGCTAGAAATGTGCTCTCCCTTTAATAGATAGGAATCTAGGCCTTTCTCTCTCTCTTTACCAAATTCTTATTCTCCTTAATAAATGCTTAAAAGTCTAACTCTTGCTAAAGCTTATAATTTATTGGCGACCACTCATTAGATATTTTAGACAGACTAGCTAGAATTTTAGCCCTTAACAATATGTATACTCATAACTACCTTAATCATGGTAAGGTTCTTAGGAATTACATGTATTATCTTCCCATATAGGAATGTAAACAATTCAACTTTATTGAATATCTTATGTTTTTCCTTTTTACATTTTTATGCTTCTCTTGGGTCATGGATTTAAATATAAAATTATAGGTTCAACTCTGGTCTCTTTTATCAATAATCCTTGAAAGTCATTTTTTTCATTAAATATCTATTTTCCCTTGAAGGACTATACTCAGTTTTGTTGAGTAAATTATTCTTGATTATAAGTCTAGCTCCTTTGCCTTTGAGAATATTATACTCAAAGCCCTCTGCTCTTTTAACATGAAAGCTGCTAGGGGAAGCTAGGTGGTGCAATGGATAAAGCCCTGGCCCTGGATTCAGGAGGACATGAGTTCAAATCTGGCCTCAGACACTTGGCACATACTAGTGTGACCCTGGGCAAGTCCTTTCTTTTTTTTTTTTTTCAGTGAGGCAATTGAGGTTAAGTGACTTGCCCAGGGTCACACAGCTAGTAAGTGTTAAGTGTCTGAGGCCGGATTTGAACTCAGGTACTCCTGACTCCAGGGACGGTGCTCTATCCACTGCGCCATCTGGCTGCCCCGGTGGGCAAGTCCTTCGACCCTAATTTCCCCACCAAAAAATAAAAACAAACAAACAAACAAAAACCATGGAAGCTTCTAAGTCTTGTGTAATCTGGAAAGTGGCTCCACATTATTTGAAATGTTTCTTTCTGGATTCTTGCAATATTTTTCTCCTTTACCTGGGATTTTTGGAAATTGGCTATAATATTCCTTGGCATTTATATTGTGATATTTAATTCTAGTATGTAACTGATGGGTTCTTTCAATTTCTATTATCCCTTCTGGATTTAAGGTATCAGTGATATTTTCTTTTATAATTTCTCAAAAAATAATGTCTATGCTCTTTTTTTGATCATGAGTGTTAAGTAATCTAATAATTCTTAAATTATCTCTCCTTGATTTATTCACGAAGTCAGTTGTTTTTCCAATGGGAAATTTCACATTTTATCCCATGTTCCATTCTTTTGACTTTGTTCTATTGTTTCTTGTTGTCTCATGTAGTCATTAGCTTTCATTTGCCCAATTCTCATTTTTAAGGAATTATTTTCTTCAGTAAGCAAAAGCTCTTTTTCCATTTGGCCAGTGCTGCTTTTTTAAGGGGTTGTTTTCTTTTGTGAATTTTTGTGCTTCTTTTAATATTAGACCAGTCCTGCTTTTAAGATGCTATTTTCTTCAGGTATATTTTGCCTTTTCTTTAATCAAGCCATTAATTAAGTTTTCTTAACTTATTTTCATTACTCCCTTTTCTCTTCCTAATTTTACCTCTACCAACGCTTATCTCTTTGTTTCATCTCTTCTAGGAATCTTGTTCATTTCTTTTTTGTTTTCATTTATTTAGAATTTTATTCCCTCCGCCCCAATTACATTTAAAAACAATTGTAAAATCCATTTGTGGTCCAATTTCTCTTTCTCCCTCCTTCCCTAACCCTGCCCCCTTAAGAATGTAAGCATTTCAATAAAAGCTATAAATGTGTAGTGATGCAAAACATTTCTATATTAATCAGGTTTTAAAAGAAAAAAACTAAAGCAAAAGAAACTAAATATATGTGTATATATACATATGCATATACATACATACATATATGTATATAGGCTTCAATCTGTATTCAGAAACTATCAGTTCATTCACATTTTTCACAAGTCCTTCAGAGTTGTCCTAGATCATTGCATTGCTGAGAATAGCCAAGTCATTCACAGCTGGTCATCTTACAATATTGCTATCATTTCTATACAGTACATTTCAGTTGAGCTAAAATGGAGGAGAGAAGCCAGGAAGTTGCCTTGAGCTCTCCCAAGTTTCCCTCAAAAACAACATTAAATCAAGCCTCTAAATTGATTCTGAAACTACAAAACCTACAAAAAGACAGAGAGACACAAACAGAAAAGGTCAGGCTAACTTGGGCAAAAGAGGAGCATAGCACAGCTTAGCACAGCACAGAGGGGGTCTGGGCAAGTCAGTAGGAAGCTCTTGGACACAGGAGAGAAACTGAGTCCCCTTTATCCTGGCTTATCAAGCTGGTGGTACAGCATGCCAGTTGTGAGATCCATCAGCACCAGCTTAGAGGACAGGCTGCCAGCTGGAGGGCCACCCATGGGACAGGCATGACTGGGCTGTCCATCCCAGCACCTAGAGCAAGCCCAGGGCTATGAGAAATCCACAACCATAGAGGCCTCAGAGTAGAAAGCCAGTGACAAAGTCCCTATCCCCCAGGACAAGAAGCTTGAAACAGTGACCCTTGTGCCCCAGGAGCTGACCTCAACTTTAAAAAAATAAGCGGCAATATGAGCAAGAAACAGAAGAGGGCTCTTACCATTGAGAGGTTCTGTGTTGACAGGGAAGAGCTAAACACAAACTCAGATGAGGACAATACTCTCAAATTGCCTACATGTGAAGCCTCAAGTGGGAAAATGAATTGGTCTCAAGACCAAAAAGCCTTCTTGGAAGAGCTCAAAAAGGATTTTAAAAATCAATTGAGAGAGGTAGAAGAAAAAATGGGGAGAGAAATGAAAGCAACATGAGAAATATATGAAAAAAGAATCAGCAGCTTGCAAAAAAGAAGCACAAAGATTGAGTGAAGAAAAAAATTCATTTGGCCAAATGGAAAAGGAGGTGCAAAAGCTTACTGAACAAAACAATGCCTTAAAAATTTGAATTGGACAGATGGAAGCCATGAGACACCAGGAATCAGTCATACAGTACATCTCACTTTGCATCAGCTCATGTAAGTCTTTCCAGGCTTTTTGGAGAGCATCCTGCTCATCATTTCACTGTTACTTTTGCTAAGTTAATTTCCCTCCATTCTACTCCCTCCCAATCTAATTTACTCTATTCTCTATCTCCTTTTACCCTTTCCCTCCTTAAAGATATTTTGTTTCGGGGCAGCTAGGTGGCGCAGTGGATAAAGCACCGGCCCTGGAGTCAGGAATACCTGAGTTCAAATCCGGCTTCAGACACTTAACACTTAGTAGCTGTGTAACCCTGGGCAAGTCACTTAACCCCAATTGCCTCACTAAAACACACACACACACACACACACACACACACATACACACACACACACACACACACACACAGAAAAGATATTTTGTTTCCTACTGCTCCCATACCCAATCTGTCCTCCCTTCTATCACTCCACACCTTATCCCCTTCCTCTCCTATTTTCCTGCAGTGAAAGATAGTTTACCATACATAATTGAATGTGTATGTTATTTCCTCTCTGAGCCAATTCTGATGAGAGAAAGGTTCACTCACTCCTCTGCACTTCCCCCATCTTCCCCTCCAATAAACGTTTTTTCTTGCTTCTGTTATATGAAACACTTTAGCCCATTCCAACACTCCCTTCCCCTTTCTCCAAGTTCATTCTTCTCTCACTACTTAATTTTATTTTTTAAAAGATATCATCCCTTCATATTCAATTCACATCTGTGTCATATCTAAATATACTCCATCAAGCTGCCCTAATAATGAGACAATTCTTATGGCTACACATATCATCTTCCCTATTAGGAATATAAACAGTTTAACCTTTTAAAATCCTTTATGCTTTTTATTGCTGTTTACCCTTTTATGTTGCTCATGATCCATTTGCTCAATCCTAACTCTTAAGAATTTTTTCTTTTTTTCTTTAGAATTTAATTTTTTACCAAATTATATGTAAAAACATATTTTAACATAGATTTTTGCAACTTTGTGTTATAAATTCTCTTCCTCCCTTTCTTCCTACCCTACCTCCCTTAATAGTGTAAATGATTCAATATAACTTTTATGTGTGTAGTCATGCAAAACATTTTCACATTAGTCAGGTTGTGAAAGAAAAGAGATACAAAAAAATTAGAAAAAGGAAATAACAAAAAATTATGCTTCAATCTGTATTCAGATACAATCATTTCTTTCTCTGTAGATGGACTGCATAACTCCTTCAGAGTTATCTTGAAACATTGTATTGCTTAAAATAACTAAGTCATTCACAGAAGATAATCTCATAATATTGCTGTTATTTTGTGTACAGTACATTTCAATTTGTATCAACCCATGTAAGACTTTCTAGGTTTTTCTGACAGCATCTTGCTCATCATTTCTTATAGCACAATAGTGTTCTATAATAATCTCATCCCACAATTTGTTCAGCCATTCCCAAATTGATGGGCATCTCAACAATTTCAAAATCAACTTTTTTTTTTTAACTTCTTCTTGGATACCAAACCAGTAGTGATATTACTAGGTGAAAGAGTATGCATGGTTCTATAACCCTTTGGCCATAGTTCCAAATTGCTCTGTAGAATGTTTGAATCAGTTTGCAACTTTATTATGTGTATTAATGTCTTATTTTCCCCATATCAACTAAGGTATTTGTCATTTTCCTCTGATGTCCTATGATACAATCCAGTGGATATAAGGTAGTACCCAGAATTTTTTTGACCTGAATGTCTCCAATCAATAGTGAGTTAGAGCATTTTTTAATATGGCTATAGGTAGCTTTGATTATTTCATCTGAAAACTTCATGTCTTTTGATCATCTATCAATTGGGGAATGGCTCTTCTTAATAAAAAGACTCATTTTTCTATGTGTTTGAGAACTGAGGCCTATAAAACAAATGCTTCAATTTTTTTTCACAATTGCTATTGTTAACTGTTTTTTCCCACCATCCTATACCCTTCCCATGACATCTACTCTATTTTCTATCTTATTTCACGTACCCCTCCTTATCCCCTTCCCCTCCTACTTTCCTGCAGGGTAAGATAGATTACTATACCCAATTGAGTGTGTATGTTATTTTCTTTTTGAGCCAATTCTGATAAGGGTATGTCTCCCTCCCTCCTTTGCACCTCCCCCATTTTCCCCTCCACTCCATAAGCTTTTTCTTGCTTCTCTTTCTTTCTTTCTTTCTTTCTTTCTTTCTTTCTTTCTTTCTTTCTTTCTTTCTGAGGCAATGGAGTTTAAGTGACTTGCTCAGGGTCACACAGCTAGTAAGTGTCAAGTGTCTGAGGCCGGATTTGAACTCAGGTACTCCTGAATCCAGGGCCAGTGCTTTATCCACTGTGCCACTTAGCTGCCCCCATAATGAGAATTTTTTTTATGAATTTTAAACATATTCCCATGTAGGAATATAAACAGTTTAACCTTGTAATCTCCCTTCTATTTCTGTTTCCTGTTTACCTTTTTATGCTTCTCTAAGGTATTATATTTCAAAGTCAAATTTTCTATTCAGCTAAGGTCTTTTCATTCCAAATCCCTGAAAGTCCTCTCTTTCCTTGAATTCCTATTTTCCCCCTGAAGGATTGTGCTCAGTTTTGCTGGGTAGATGATTCTTAGTTGTAATACTAGTTCCTTTGGCCTCTGGAATATCATATTCCAAGCCCACTGATCCTTTAATTGTGATGAAATAATGAGATTTGGCAGATACTCAAAGACCCACATGGAGATTAATCTAGACTGATTGAATCAAGTGAGAGTGATTAATTGCTGATTAGCCTACTTCAAGTTAACTGGATTGTAATCACACCTTGAGAACACCTTTAGAACCAACGGATTTGGATGATGCCAACCAATCAGCTTGAAGCAGTGTGTGAGGACTGCCTCTGTTCCAGACCTATAAAAAGTTTCCACAATCAGTTTGCTGGAGAGAGTTCGTGATTGAAGCAGGCTTGTGGCAGAGGACTTGAGGAAGAACCAGACCAGGCTGGAACTCTAGGCTAAATAGGCTTTTTTCTTAACTTTCTGAACTCCATGAGAACATCTGTATGCTTTAATAAATGTTTAATGCCCAAGGACGGGTGCTAAAGCTTCTAATTTAAGGCGACCACAATTTAGATTTTAAACATCACATAATGTAGAAGCTGCTAGGTATTGTGTTATCCTGACTGTGGCTCCACAATACTTGAATTATTTCTTTCTGGCTGCTTGCAGTATTTTCTTTTTAACCTGGGACCACTGGAATTTAGCTATGATATTCCTGGAGGTTTTTATTTTGGGATCTCTTTCAGGAGTTGATCAGTAGAGTGAACTTGATATCCCTTTTAAATAAAGTTATCATGTAAATTTCTCCCCTCCCCTTCATTTTTCTGTCTTCCTCTCTGCTCTTACCTTTCTGACCAGGTTGTCTGACACCCTTAGCATTTCTGTGCTGATAGCTCCAAAAGAGGCTGCTGCTGCCACTATCACACCTGATTCCAAGGCCCACACTTGTGTTGCTTCCGTGTGTGCTATGGGCTGGCCTCCACACCATGTGACAGGTGTCACAAACCTCCCCTGCTGATGTTCCATACTGGAAATTTGTCTCACCCTTACCTTTTCTGAGGTTTGCTACTACAAAATTAGATTTGATGCATTATTTTAAAATTATTTAGAGTGGAATGGTAGAATTTGGCTGGGTTATTGCCTCTAAATTACTATCTTGCTTTCACCAGTTTTTTGCTTTATTCTATTGTATACTTATTTATTTTGTTAAGTATTTCTCAATTTTCTTTTGATCTAAATCCCAAAGTAATTGGGAGATTGCATCTTTGGGCAAATACTTCATACCTCTGGATTAGAATTCTAAAGGCCCTTATATCTCTAAATTGATATTTCTATGAAATCCCAAACATTTTTCATTCTCAAAATATTTTTGTTAGAATATATTTTTTGATAAAGGTATCATTCCATACATGGGCTGGCATTGCCTGGCAATCAGATGCTGTAGTCATCTCTCTCAATCTCATGTTGTTGTTTAGTTTCTTCTGCTGCTATAAACAAATGGATCTCTTAATAATTCTAAGTTTTGTTTTGTGTGATTTTTTTTTTAACTCAGGTCCCCAGACAATAGCAACAGCATCTCTATGTGTATATATTTGTGATGGTGGGATCTATGTTTAGCAAACACACATACATGTCATTACAAGGGCTGAGATTGTCTATTGTATTTAATCCATAAATGATCAAACAAAGTTATAGGTCCACTTGAACAAAATAAGCTTTATAAGAATATTAAAGCTAGAGAATATCTTAGAGAACCAACCTTCCTCTCCCTCTTTAGAGGTAGAAAACCAAGGGCAAGGAAAGTTATGTTACCTATCAATTGTTCTATAACTAAGAAGTAAAGGTGGTTGGACATGCAAAAAAGTTGACCATGTATTAGGGCATAAAAGCATCACAATCAGATGCAGAAATTCAGAAATAGTAAATGCATCCTTTTCAGACCATGATGAAATAAGAATTATGTGCAATAAAAGGCCATGGAAAGATATAACAAAAATTAATTGGAAACTAAATAATCTCATCCTAAAGAATGACTGGGTGAAACAACAAATCATAGGGAAAAAAAATCAGTAACTTCATCCAAGGGAATTGCAATAATGAGACAATACCAAAACCTATGGGACGCAGACAAAGCAGTTATTAGAGGAAACTTTGTATCTCTAAATGCCTACATGAATAAGACAGAGAAAGAGGAGATCAATGAATTGGGCATGCAACTAAAAAAGCTAGAAAAATAACAACTTAAAAATCTCTAATTAAATACCAAATTAGAAATTCTGAAAACTGAAGGAGAGATTAATAAAATTGAAAGTAAGAATGAATAAGTAAAACTAAGAGCTAGTTCTATGAAAAGGTAAAATAGATAAACTTTAGTTAATTTGATTAAAAAAGAAAGAAAACCAAATTACCACCAATGAAAAGGAAATTAAAGCAATAATTAGGACCTATTTTGTTCAACTATATGGCAATTAATTTAACAATCTAAAGGAAGTGGATGAATATTTACAAAAATATAAACTACCCAGATCAACAGAAGAGGTAAAAAAATCCTTACATAAGCCCATTTCAAAAAAAAAGAAAAGAAATTAAAGAAGCCATCACTGAACTACATAAGAAAAGAATCTACAGGGCCAGATAGATTTACAATTGAATTAAACAAAACATTTAAAGAAAAATTAATTCCAATACTACACAAAATATTTGGAAAAATTGCTGAAGAAGGAATCGTAGCAAATTCCTTCTGTGAGACAAATGTGGTGCTGGAACCTAAACCAGGAAGAACAAAAACAGAAAAAATAAATTTATAGGCTAATCTCACCAATGAATATTGATGCAAAAATTCTAAATAGAATATTAGCAAAGAGATTTCAGCAATATATGACCAGAATAATACACTATGACCAAGTGGGATTTATACCAGGAATGCAGGGCATGTTCAATATTAGGAAAACTATCAACATAATTGATCACATCAGCAAAAAAATTAACCAAAATTATATGATTATCTCAGTAGGTGCAGAGAAAGCCTTTGACAAAATACAGCTCCCATTCCTATTAAAGACACTGGAAAACATAGGAATAAATGGAGCTTTCCTTAAGATGATAAATAGTATCTATCCGAAATATTCAGTAATCATTATATGAAATGGAGATAACTTAGAGGCATTCCCAATAAGATCAAAGTGAAACAAGGATGTCCATTATCACCACTACTATTCACTATTGTACTAGAAATGTTATCCTTAGAATTAAGCAAAGGGGGGCAGCTAAGTGGCACAGTGGATAAAGCACCAGCCCTGGATTCAGGAGGACTTCAAATCCAGCCTCAGACACTTGACACTTACAAGATGTGTGACCCTGGGCAAATCACTTAACCCTCATTGCCCTGCAAAACAAAACAAAACAAAAACAAAAACAAAAACAAAAGGAAAAACAATTAAGCAAAGAAAAAAAATTGAAGGAATTAGAAAAGGCAAGGAAGAAACAAAACTATCACTCTTTGCAGAAGATAAGTTATACTTAGAGAATCCTAAAGAAACAACTAAAACACTACTTGAAACAATTAACAACTTTAGCAAAGTTGCAGAATATAAAATAAACCTACACAAATCATCAGCATTTCTATATATGACCAACCAAGTCTAGCAGCGAGAGATAGAAAGAGAAATCCCATTTAAAATACCTGTAGACAATATAAAATACTTGGGAGTCTACCTGCTAAGACAAACTAGGAACTAAATTTACACAATTACAAAACACTTCACACAGATCTAAACAAATGGAAAAATATACATTTCTTATGGGTAGGTCATGCTACTATGATAAAAATGACAATTCCACCCAAATTAATTTACTTATTCAATGCCATACCAAGTAGACTACCTAAAATTATTTTATAGCACTAGAAAAAAGTAATAACAAAATTCATACTGAAGAATAAAGAATAAAAGGTCAAAAATGTCAAGGGAATTAATGGAAAAATGCTAAGGAACAGATCTAAAACTATATTATAAAGTAGCAAACATCAAAACTATTTGGTACTGTCTAAGAAATAGAGACAAGGATCGGAGGAATAGGTTAGGCACACAAAACACAGCAGTAAATAAATATAGCAGTCTCCTGTTTGATAAACCCAGACTCTAGCCTCCAGGATAAGAACTCACTATTTGACAAAAACTGCCAAGAAAATGGGAAAATAGTATGAAAGAAACTAGTCATAAAAAATCATCTTATACCATACACCAAAGTAAACTCAAAATGGGTACAAGATCTAGACATAAAGGTGAGACCATAGGTAAATTAGAAAAAGAAGGAATATTTTATTTGTCAGAACTGTGGAGGGGAGATAAATTTATGACCAAAGATGAAATAGAGAGCATTATGCAATGCAGAGAGGATCATTTTAAATACATTAAATTAAAAAGAGTTTTTACACAAACAAAACCAATGCAATCAAGATAAGAATGAAAGAAGGAAACTGGGAAACACTTTTTACAGACAGTGTTTCAGATAAAGGCCTGATATACAAAATATATAGAGAACTGAGTCAAATATATAAGGATACAAGTCATTTCCCAATTGAGAAATGGTCAAAGCATATGAACAGGCAGTTTTCAGATGATGAAATTGAAACTATCTACAGCCATATTGAAAAACAATGCTCGGGGCAGCTGGGTGGCGCAGTGGATAGAGCACCGGCCCTGGAATCAGGAGGACCTGAGTTCAAATCCGGCCTCAGACACTTGACACTTACTAGGTGTGACCCTGGGCAAGTCACTTAACCCCAATTGCCTCACCAAAAAAAAAAAAGTGCTCTCAATCACTAGTGATTAGACAAATGCAAATGAAAACTACTCTGAGGTATCAATTCACATGTATCCAATCGGCTAATATGACAAAAAAGGAGAGTTGTTGGAAAAGATGTGGGAAAATTGGAACACTAATGCACTGTTAGTGGAGCTGTGAACTGATATAACCATTCTGATGAACACTTTGGAACCATGCTCAAAAGGCCATAAAACTGTGCATACCCTTTGACCCAGCAATACCACTACTAGGTTTATATCCAGAGAGTTCATGGAAAAGGGAAAAGGACACATATGAACAAAAATACTTATAGTTGCTTTTTTGTGGTAAAAAAGAATTGGAAGTTGAAGGGATGCCCATCAATTTAGGAATGCCTGAACAATTTGTGGTATATGAATGTAATGCAACATTATTGCGCTGTAAGAAATGAGAAGCAGAAGGATTTCAGAAAAACCTGGAAAAGCTTATATGAATTGATGCTGAGTGAAATGAGAAGAACCAAGAGAACACTGTATGCGGTATCAACATTTTCTGATGATCAACTATGATGAACTTGGCTCTTTTCAACAATGATATGATCTAAGACAATGTCAAAAGACTTGTGGTAGTAAATGCTCTCCACACTCAGAAAAAGAACTATGGAGTCTGAATGTAGACTGAAGCATATTACTTTAAGTTATGTTGTTGCTCTTTTGTTATGGTTCTTGTGTATTTTGTCTTGTGGTTTTTCTCTTTTCTTCTGATTAATTTGGAAATATGTTTAACATGATTGTAATGTATAACCTATATCAAATTGCTTACTGGCTTCAGAAGGGGAGAGAAAAATTTGGAAGCCAAAAAGTATTTTTACATGTAATTGAAAAAAATTAAAGTAAATAAATAATTTTTAAAAAATAAAGAAGTGGAACTGGGACTTGAAGGCCTGTCTGCTGACTCCAAATTTAATACTCTTTATGTTTGATCCTGATTTTCCAGTAACAAAGTACTTTCATACTTTATTAAATTAGTTCCTCACAATAATATTTGGGGTACATAGTTCACATATTATTACATTTTACAGATGGTTCAATTGAAGAACATAAAGCTTAAGTGAAGGATAGCCAGATGGTGCATAGGAAAGAGTGGCAGGGCTGGGATTAGGAAGACTCTTCTTCCTGACTTCAATCTGACCTAAGATACTAACTGTGTGATCCTGGACAAGTTACTTAAACCTGTTGGTCTCAGTTCCTCATTTATAAAATGAGATGGAGAAGGAAATAGTAAACCAATCCATTATCTTTGCCAATAAATCTCCAAATTGGGTCATAAAGCATTAGATACACGGAAACAGTTCAACAGCAACAAACAACAACTAAAAGTTGAATGACTGGTATAATGTTGCATACTAAGTCAATTTCAGAGGCAACGTTTAGAACCAGGTCTTCCCATGATAAATCTAATGCTCTAACTACCCCACCATACTGTCCATTGAGACAATGGGTTACCTTCCAGAAAAAAAAAGAAAAAAGAAAAAAAAAAAGCTTTACTTTGAGAGCATGTTTTACATCAATTGCAAAGTGATTCTATAAAAGTTAAATAAAATACATTTTTTAAAGTACCTGCCTTGATTTTCAAGCTTCCTTTCTCAGCTGGAAGTTGTCTTTTATTAGCCTTTCAAGTAGAAACAGTAATAAACTCAGATAATATTATCTCATGTAGCAAACAGTATCATTCTAAGTAGCATGGTGTTAAAGTGCTCAGGGACAGAAAACTAGATCCCATGAGTTTTGAGGTGTTCTAGAGAGTTTATTTATAACTTTGTCTGTGAATGTTTCTCTTTTATTAAAGTTTCCTTATGAAATGCTTTTCTGTGTTTTTTTTAATCAAGGCTATTTTTTTTTTGTTTCCGGTTTTGTCAAAAGCTTAGAGATGTTCCTCAATTGTTGGTAAACACACTCAGAAAACTCAAGACAAGGAACAGCAATTCCTGAAAGGCACCACACAAGAGAAGTAACTCTTTTGTTGTGATTTTTCAGTTGTCATATGTCTATACCTAAGGCCATAAAACTATAGGTTACCTAGCCTGGAACTACAATTAAAAAGGTTGTTCTGATTCTTCATTGATTAGTTTTGTACCACATAAATGTTATGATCATTGTCTTCACTCTTTTTATAAATAGCTCAGCCATAGAGAAGTCACAAATTATGTTGTATTTGTCAATGTGGCCCAGTTGACTTGGAATCAAGCAGGTTATGTTAATCTCATCATGATTTTAGACATTAATCCATAATCATTATCATTATTAATCATTACTATCTTCATTCTCACCATGATTATTATTATTGACTTCCTCTCCAAATTACTTTGTATTTATTTTATATACATATATATGTATATATGTCTACATTCTCTCTCAATATAATATATGCTACTTGAGGACAAAGCAAAGACTATTTCATTTCTGTTTTTGTATCCTCAACATCTAGCACAGTGCTTCACACAGCAGGCACTTTATGTTTATTGCTTGTTGATTTTTGTTGTATTAATTTATTGCTTTTACTTTTTCTTGTTCTAAAAATCTGGATAATTTCTCCAAAATCTATCTCCCTTCCACTGAACCATTCCTTGTGTAAAAGAAAGAGCTATTCAAAAACCAATTTACAAAGTGTGTCTGTCTTCTAGTCACATTATTATTTTAGTCAAAAGGTCTCACTAATAATTAACCTTTCATGACAATACCCAATTTAGAGAAATGAGCTATTCTTACTCAGACTTCTTTATCACACAGATAAGTCATTTTTATACTAATATATAATGACACTAAGTATTTATTGACACTACATTTAGTAGCATGTCCTTGGGCTCAATATCACTTCAGAGATGAAGAAATATAACATATTTAATTGAATGAAAGTGTGCCACATCCTGCTGAATGTGAATGTGAAAAATAAAACCTCAAAACAAACACAAAGATTCAGTATTCAAGTTAAAATAGGGGCACAAATCTGATGGGCTATAAAGGATCAAATGGGGCTCTGGTATCATCTTGCTATTTAAAAATGTAGTTAGATCTGATTTCTTCAGGACATCACTCTAATCTCTGGTTACAAAGAAGACACATTTGAAAAATGCATCGATTTTTTCTGGCCAGAAGGCCAGATCATTGCATGAATCATGGTTCTCATGCACAGAATGGAAGCTTTAGTGACTGAAACAGTTAATGTTGCATCCAAGGGTGGCTCATTTAGCCCCAGGGAGCCACTAACATGCTGGGTGAATCTGATTTTAAATATATAACGTCCTGGGCTCTTTGTAGGAATCATCCTACATAAGCATGAAATATCTCTCATTTGAATAATCTTCATGGTGTAAGATCACATATTTATAGTTCCCTAATGTACCACTCTAATGCTACATAAAGATTTATTGGTCTTCCCAAATGTGTTCGACTTTCGATCCTTCATTGTGATGCTTAAGCCTAATAAGTTGGTGGCAGAACAGCGATTCTAATATCTCTTCATCTAACTGTGCAGAGGATAATGGTAAGTGAAGGGAAGAATCTAATGTGTCTAGTCCTTATGAATATTTTTCTAACAGCATTTAGGAACTCTGCTTACTATGTTTTATTGGTAACTAATTTTAGTGAAACCATTTACAAGAGTAATCCAAATATTTTAAATGTTCATCTGCTTATTTGTTGTCTATATGGTATGAAAATGATTAACAATAGGATTGATTCACTTGAATATTTCATTAGGCACTTCCATAATGGGCTTTCAAGTCATCTAAAGACTCAATACAATTTAATGCACCCTAATAATGCAGGGTAAAACTGCAAAAATGACACATTTGTCTCATTATTTCTGTACTTTTATCCATAGAAAGACTACAGTTCAGACAGATGTGTATCTTACATGTCAGGAACAACCTGAAAAAAGATATCTTTACATAAATTTTTCATCAATCAAGTGTTTAAGATATCATCATACATGAAGTACAGTGTCTTATTTCCACCCACAGTATCCTTTACATCTTTTCTCATACCCCTAATTCATTGCTCATAGTGGGAAATTTAGAATACAAAATGATCCTTATTGATGTTTCCAGACTTTTCCTCTCACACCATCATTGAATAATTTTCCCTTCTTTAAATGTAACTATCAAAATGTATCTATCATTACAGGTCCTTGTAACCTTCATCTATCAACTCCAAGGGTATTCTTCCTTCTTTCACAATGCTTTTAGTTCCTGGTCCATAGTCTTCCCCTTCACTCCAACTCTTGCCTTTATTATTAGGCGATTTCAATGTACATGTTCATAATTCTTCACATAACCTAAACCATGAACGAGGCACCACACTCATTGAAGATGAAAGGTATGTTTCCTGGAAGTCAGTACAGTATCTTGATTTGGTGTTAAACATGGATCAAATGAACTTCCAAAGAGAAAATCTTATCGAGTGATGATGAGAGGAAAGTTTAGGAGTAGCAATGGATAGTAAAGACTCTCCCAATGCTCTCATCTTTACCAGTTAGTCAGGAACTATGAGTGAAAGTACAACTTGTTCTTGGACTAGGAATAATATTTCATAAGGAGAAAACCAAGTCTAAATGTAATCTGGAAGATAGAGGGAGTACAAAAGGATACGTTTTAAGATAAAACAAGTTCTTCCCTTAACTATGAAGTGCATATTCCAGAGAGCAGAATGGAAGACTAAGGTAGATTTCTAGTGGGACATTTTGGGGGGAAACTAAGGGGGTCAGAGAAACAAAACAAAAAACCAGAGATGGGAGACATGGTTCGTACAAAGACAGCAGGGTGTTCAGAATCAGAGAACTGGGGAGAGTGTTAGGGGTTTGGAGTTTGCTAAACATGGAGGAATATGTCCAGGAAGAATAACGCTACCTGAAAAGAGGTCTCCTGAGGGATCTGGACAGTATACTATAAAGCAGAGATATCACTTTGACTTTTGAGAGTTCCTTGGACAGCAAGGAAATAAAATCATTTAATCCTTAAATAAATTAAATCATACTATTCATTGAAAGGATGACTACTGATGCCTAAATACTTTGGCCACATGATGAAAAGATAGGACTCATTGGAAAAGACTTTAATGTTGGAAAAGTTTGAAGGCAAAAGGAGAAAAGAATAATAGAATATGCAATAGTGTTATGGAAGCAACAAACATGAGCTTGGAAAGACTTTGGGAGATATAGGATTCATGGGGTCACAAAAAGTTGGACATAACTGAATGACTCAGCAACAACAACAACATTTGACACCCATTTTGTTCAGTACTTTACAAATATTATCTAATCTAATGGCTACTTGAATAGATTGCCCCTCTATAATTTTCATCACAAATGATTATTCAAACCTCAATTGAAGATCTTTGATAATAAAAGGATAGTACCTCTTGAATCATCTCATTCTACTTTTAGATGGCTCTAATATTTAGCATCACCCATACCCACATATCATTCTTTTTTTTTTTTTGCAGGGCAATGGGGGTTAAGTGACTTGCCCAGGGTCACACAGCTAGTAAGTGTCAATTGTCTGAGGCCAGATTTGAACTCAGGTACTCCTGAATCCAGAGCCGGTGCTTTATCCACTGCGCCACCTAGCCGCCCCTTACATATCATTCTTAAACAGAAAAAAACAGCATGAAAGGTGTGGTCAAAAGAATGTTGTATATGCAGTTAGAGGAAGTATGTTGAAATGTTGCTTCTGTTGTGTACTACCTGTTTTGCCTTGATCAAGTCAGCTAACCATTTGAGCTTCAGTTTCACAATTTATTAATGGAATTCATACTAGATGATCTTTAAGATCTATTCTAACTCTAAATCTATGATCTTGTGAAATCATCTACACTGCATTTTATACCTAAGTCTTCTATAACAGCAGATCAAATCTAGTTAACTTTCCATGTCAGCCTTTTATGTATTTATTAACAGCTACCTTCTAACTTCTGAATTATCTATTTTCCATTAAAAACATACTTAGTTCATTCAGTTATTTCCTCACATGCTTTCATTCACCTTACCATCCTTATTATTCACATAAGACTCCACTCTTCTTGATCATAAGAGTAGCTTCTCTCTCTATTTTCAGAATTAGATTCTTGAGAACTTTTCCCTCTTGTTCCACCTCCTAACATGGAATTTTAAGCCACTGGATCCAACCTATTCTTGCTCTGAACTTTTAAATATCCACTCCTCAAATTCTAGTATTTAATGTTAAACTATGCTTAGGATTGAGTCCTATCACAAATCCCATGATAAAATCATCATTTCTGACCAAGTTCCCCATTATCTTGAAAAAACAAACAAAAATTCTAATTCTTCTTGGTCAGAATCAGCTTTAGAACATTTAGCTTTCTATGTTGCTTCCTCCATCTTTCTAAGAATTAAATCAGTATTAAGGCATGGCATGAAGTTAGGTTCTTTGCTTTTAGCAGATAGGGAACTTTAGCAGATGTCTGGATAATTACAGTCCCACATCAATGGTGTATATTAACTTCATGCTGGATTTTCAAACTTTTTCCTGAATTACTCGTTTAGGTCTTCCTTATGTCCTGATGATCTGTACCATGCTTCTACAACAATATTGCTTCTATTTTTCCCTGTTAAACTTCATTTAATTGCTCTCTATCACTCTTCTCCTCTCCAGTTCCTTACTGTCCTTACCTAAATGTGCACATGCACACACACACACACACACACACACACACACACACACACGCACACACCTCAGTACAGAATGCTACCCCTCTCGTCCTTTTATGTATCCTGTTCTTTTTCAATGCAGCCTTTCATTCCAGAGCTATATTCCTGCCCCATTCCACTGAGCCTCAGTGATAATTCTAAGGTCTATTTTACCTTTATCTGCTCATGATAAACCAGTGAGCCTGAATTAGGTCCTGCAGTTTACCTTATTTACCCTTCTTCATGTCTTTGTATATAAGCATTTTTAAGGTTTTCTTGCTTCCTATATTTTGGTACCATATATTATTAAGTCTTTCTTCTACATTAGTATGTTATCCCTACCATTAGCTTTGGTATTTGACTTAGTAAATATTCATTTAATTGTGTTTGTGTATGTATGTACAACACACATACATATTGTAAGAATTGGTTTGGGGGACCCCATCTTTAGCTAAAATTAGAAAGCCTCGGGTGCACCCTACCTGACTTCCTGTGCCCAGCGGAGGTATACACAGAAACTGCAAGCCCTGGTGTTCCCTGCATGGAAGCCCCATGCACCAGCAGGCCTTGGGTGCCACCCCTAGATGTGCCAACAAATTTGCTTGTGGTGTGTGGGTGGTTGGTTGGAGTTTCCTGTGAGAGAAGGCTTGGTTTTTTTGTTTGTTTGTTTGTTTTTAATTCTGGAGTGGGGGAAGAGAAAGGAGAGTGAGCAAGAGAAGGAGAGTGAGTGACCGATTCAGGGAGGAGACAAGAAGGAAAAGAGAGAGAGAGAGAGAGAGAGAGAGAGAGAGAGAGAGAGAGAGAGAGAGAGAGAGAGAGAGAGAGAGAGAGAGAGAGTTCACGGTGGCAAGAGAGAAAGTAAAAGGTGGATTCACAAGGGGATAGAGAGAGTCAAGCAGACAAGTTTACAGGTTGTATGTCCTACATTTCTTTGTCCTTATTTCTACATTTAGTCTCATCAATACACCCTGTTGATTTTGTTTATTTGAAAAGAAGCTTTTTAATCTTGTTTCTTATCAGTCTGGGAGAAACAGTTGGGGAGGGGCAGTGTGAGAAGAGGAGGCTTGGGACATAGAGGTCCCCTGTTGTTTTCTGAGTCCCAATATTGCAGCTAGCCTCCCAATGAACTCTTTTCATATTAAATTTGTCCCTTATAGATTGGTAACCCATAAGGGGCTTAATGAACCTGGGAGATCTTTTTTAAACCACCCCTTTACAGATTGGCAAGAGAGCCAGGAGCTATAATATCAATACACATACATATACATATATATGTATATGATATGTAGTTCTATTTCTCCTATACTTCTTACATCATAAAATCATACCGATACTTGCAAGACACTAGGATGATATCTGTTTATACCTAAATATATAGCATAATTGTAATTTCTCTATCTCTACTTCTATATATATTTCTCTACATATTCTATAGAAAATATATATACACACAAATACATACCCATATATACATCTAAACATAATGTATACAAACCACACGTGCATATATATGTACTATCATAATCACACAAATATATGCATGCACTGTATATACACATACAGAGGTCTTAGAAATGCACTCCACTTCTGGCTAAGAACACATTATTCTTATATAATAATAGCCTGAAAATCCATCACCTGTTTTTAAACCTAGAATCAGAGAATCTAAAGTTTGGAAAAGACATCCAGTCAAACCTTTCCTAAACTATGATCTTTTTTGCAACATTCTTATCAAAAGTTCATCAGATAACTTGCTTAATACTACTAGTAAGGAAGAATCCATTAATTCCCAAGGACAACTCATTCTACCTTTCAGAACTCTATTTGTTAGGTAGCTTTTTTTCTTAAATTGAACTGAAATCTTCTATTTATGAGTCTGACCATCTCTAACTATTTTCCCTCTGGGGCCAAATGGTAGTAATGTAATCTTTTTGCCACATTTGCCCTCCAAATGCTTAAAGATATTTATCATTGCCTTTTTGGGTCTTCTACAGGTTAAAGATCCTCATCGTGTTCAACTGATTTAAACCAAGAACAACCTTCTCCTAATGTTATTTTTGGTTGCTATTCCCTTTATTTCTCAATATAGCACTTATTTCCTTCTTTACCCAGAAATCCTTCTCTTGTAACAAAAGTTTTGTTTCAAGAGTGGTGAAAAGCAATTCATCAAAATCAGTTACTATATTAGCTCTATCTGATAATATATGCAAAGTCACTCACCTCTTCAATAAAGTGAAAAGGGTTCTTTTCTCAACTTTTCTTCAGGGTCAACTCTGTTCATTATATTTATATAGCAATGCATTTCACCTTATTCTTCTTTAAAATTACATTGTTGGGGCAACTAGATGGCGCAGTGGATAGAGCACCGGCCCTGGAGTCAGGAGTACCTGAGTTCAAATCCGGCCTCAGACACTTAACACTTACTAGCTGTGTGACCCTGGGCAAGTCACTTAACCCCAATTGCCTCACTAAAAAAAATTTAAAAAAATAAAATAAAATTACATTGTTTTGGTCATTTATATAATTTTCACAAATCTTCTTGTTTCCCTTTATATCCTTTCATATAAAGTTCCATTTATCATATAAATTATTAATACTATTTCTTGCAGAAGAACAGTATTCCACTGCATTCATGCACCACAACTTGATTAGCCATTTTCCATTAATGATCAAGATTTTGTTTCCAGTTCTTTGATACTACAAATAATGCTACTACAAATATCTTGTACATTTCCTTGCTCCTTTCCCCTTCTCTCCCTCTCTTCTTCCTTCCTTCCTTCTTTCCCTCCTTGACACTTGCTCTAAGTCATTATAATAACTTTTTAATATAATTCCAAATTGCTTTCCATAATGTTTTGATCATTTTCAGCTCCACCAAAAATGTATTCATCTTCCCACCTTTTCAAAATCAGTATAAAAGGAATATCTTCAACTTCTGTACATTATACTAATTTGCTGGGTTTGGGGTTAAAACTCATCTGCTTTGTTGTGAATTTCATTTATTTGGAATAAGTTTTCATATGGCTGGTACTAGTTTTCAATTTTACATTTGAGAAGATTTTCTCATGTTCTTTGACCACTTATCCATTACATTGTCTGCTGGTTTCAAAATTTGTCAAACGTCCTATTTATTTTTGGATATCAGACCTTCATCAGAGCTATTTGATACACATCCACATATTTCTCTTAGTTTATAGTGTTTCATCTTACCTTACCTTCATTGCTTTTGTTGAAGTATATACATTAGAATTTCATGAAAATTAATTTTTCCTACTTTCTTTTGTGATCTTCTCCCTAGTCTTAGTTTGGTTAATACTTTCCTAGCCATAGATGGAAAATAAACTTTTATCAGTTTTCTCTATTAAAAGATTGGATGACCTTTAATATTTAAAGGATTATTTGGGACCTAATTCATCTAAATTTATTTTTTCTTAACACATTTGCCAGTTTTCCAGCATTTCTGTTCAAATTGGGTGTTCTTGCCCAAGTTGATTAAATTCTCAGATTTATCAAACTGTGATTTTTGTTACTGTTAATTGTTAGTTAATTTAACTATTTTTGATTTATCCTTATCAATTGTCTTTTGTTGTTCATTTTTTTTCTATTTTGAAATCTTTATGGATGATTAGAGCTTTATATTATAACCTGATGTCTGAAAAATGTTATTTTTTCCATTGTATATATCTTTTTCCATTATGTCCCATTAGTCTTTAAATATTTTATTCTTCCAAATGAATTTTACTTTTTTTATCTCTGTAAAGTATCCACTTGGTAGTTAGTTTCTTGTAGCCAATATATGTTTATTAATTTCAATAACCATCATCATTTTATATTGGTATGATCCAATTATGAACACTGAATATCCTTCTAAATAGTTATCATTATTTCTTTAAACAGTTGTTTCTCATTATATTTCTATGTTGAATATCTTGGTAGATTTACTCCCAGATATTTTATGTAGCTAATAGTTATTTTGGATAAAATTTCCATTTCTGTTATTTCCTCTTATAATTTGCTATTGCTATATGGGAATGCTGAAATTTTTTGAGTATTTATTTTGTGTTCATCTACTTTATTGGACATGTTAATTATCTCAATGAATTCATCTGCTGATTGCATAGAGCTTTCAAAGTTAACCATTATGACATCTACAAGCAAGGATATATTTTTCTCCTTTTCTACTATTTTGCCTTTAATTCCTTTATCTTATTATTCTTCCAAAAATATGGTTCCTAAAATTTAATAAATTGATCCCTTAATTAGTGAAGAGTAATCTCTCTTATTTGGCATGCTATTCTTTCTCTGTCTCTGTCCCCATCTCTCTCTCTCTGTCTCTCTCATTTAAAAATTTTATTTTATTTTTAATTTAATGACTAAAACAATCATTTCCATAACATAATATAATAACCAGTTGATTGCCCATTAACCTATCAATCTGTTAAGTATAGTGTGCTATTTTAATATAAAAACGATATTAATAAAGTTATCTATTCTGTTTTAATATGACATTGGTATTTTTGGATTCCATGTCACCCTTTGAAGTATTTTAGTGGTAATGAAATTTTTTATTATTTTTCTTGAACTATTTTCTAGCTATGAATTTCTTATACATTTGTGGCTAATATTTTTAAAAACTTAAGTATGGGTGTTTTTGTTCTTTACTATTAAATTCCATCACATACTTGGACCATAATTCCTACTTTGGGAGCTATTTTTTTCCTATCTTCCTCCCATGATCCAACATACTAGCCCTTCCAATATCATCTTATTTGATAGTCTGAGTCTTCCATTTTTAAGTCCTTAATGATAAGCTAAAGTCTTTAGGGACATAAGTTCTATTTCATCACTGCTGTCTAATGTATGTAGGTACATCAGTGGTCCTCTAACCTAGAAATAGCAAGAAAGACTTCAATTATTGCTTAGTTAAAATTTGGATAAACTATATCCACAGCATTTCTCTTATATTATATAAACAAAAAGGCATAAGCTATTCTTAATTTAAGCCATATTAGCTCTTTTTGAACCCATTTTCTCTTTAAATCTTCATTATTCATGCTTTAAGTATCATATTCTTGATGCTTGCCAGAAATCAATTAGGTTTCATGACATTTTACAAAAATATAATTTTATGAATGCATATAGCATATTGGAAAGTTCTCTTAAGGAAGATTTCTGGAAAAGTCAAAGAAAGAATTATTCAGAATGAACAAAACACTTATCTGATTTGCAGTTAATCATGGTGAAAGGATTATCCATAATAAGGAACTCATATAATTCTTGGAACATTGAAAATATTCTTTACATAACCAATACAATGTTATTATTTTCTTTATATCCACTGAGGTGTGGTAAAAGTGAAAGCTTTTAGAGTTGGTTAACGATAACTGAAGGACACCAGTTTTTGATGGACCACCCTTTCAGGGAGCAGACCCTGATGAACAGCCGTGCGTCTGCTAAGCACTACACTTCCAGGGTGCGAGCTTAAAGGCAAGGAGAGAACAGAAGTGGTGTCTTTTTCTCTCCTCTCTCGCCCTGCTCACACACAGGCTGACTCAGCTTTGAAGCGTGGTCCTTGGTGATCGTCCTGGCCCTCTGTAATAGCACATGCTTGACGAGGTTCTCAGTCTTAGAGGTGGCCTTGGGATTTGGTGAGTTCTATATGGAATATAGACTAAGCTTAGATCTAAGACTATTTATTTGTATTTATACTTTCCTATTACTCTAATCAGCATCACCTTGTTTGTTGGCTAATTAATTCCCAAACAATAAAAGCTAAGTAATCCATCTCTAATTAAAGCTCAGAGGTTTCTTTCTCTTACTAGTCTGGGAGCTATATAAGGGAAAGGTTAAATGGGAGTTTAATTCTCTTATATCCAATTTTAAATCTCACAGAGGGAAGTATCCAGAACCTTAAACACTACATGTAGACCAACAATTCTTTCAAAAATTATATTATCCCCAAATAACTAGCTTCTCATTTTGAAATAATTTATTGGAAGACAAAAATTCCTCTAAGAAACTTGTTTTTAACCTTTTAAACTTTCTTTTGGCACTTAGTTATTTTTTGTTTTGTCTTGTTTTTTCCTCCGTTAGAGGTTGGCTACCTCCAAGAAACAACTAGTGATTTCAGATTCAGTAGCTATCAGTCAATAATAATAATAATAATAATAATAATAATAATAATAATGATAATAATAATAATAAATAAGTCCTTAATAGTCCTCTACATAAAATAGGTGTCACTTCTCTCACAGCCTGGAATACTACAAAACTTTCTCAGCAGAAGGTATAAATATGTTTTAAGTTATTCTAATTATCCAAAGTGTAAAACAAAACATGAAATTAACACTTTACCCAGTTTCTACCTTCAGGTAGAAAGGTGAAACAAAAGTTCTTTTTTCATCCACCTTGATGAAACAAGGTGGAGTCATTATGTCCTGCATGTAACTCTCCTAGGTGTTTCTGATGCAAACCTTTCAAAAGGAAATGCCTTTTACTCTTGGAATTTTGTTTATGTATTAAACTATCTTCCAGACTTTGGTAACCAGGTAAGAAGAACATTTATTAGGAAGATAAAAAGAAACACATGGATGCTTGTAGCCTACATATTCCTGTTACCAAAATGGCAAGTGCTATTCAGCTGACAATGAACTAATTTATCAAACCCTTAGAATATGTCATGGAGTTTTTCAATATCTCCAAAACATGTCTTTGTAATGATCAGAAAACTGATGAGGCTTTATTTGTTAAGGCTCATGAGTTTTCTTTCTCTCATCAGGAAGTGCTGCTCACAAAATGCAAAATTTTGGCCAGCCATTATTTTGAGTAGTAGCAGAAAAAAATTGTCCCCCTCAGGAAACCATGTACATACAAAATTAATTGGACAAAGTACTTGATTTTCCTTTTATTGGGAATAATTCAAGTAATTTAGGTGTTTACATTCAGATAAGAAAAGCTACTACATACAAACCCTACCATTAAATGGCTACCACTCACAGTACAATGTATTGAAGAGCAAAGCATCATTAAGGAAATTAACAATATTTAAAGGTGGAGAAAAATCTGTCTTCTTCAACTGCAGATTCCTGTTCAGCCAAAACATTTAGGCTGAAACAATAGATTGCTAAATCCTGCATTATTTTCTTCTCAGTGTGAGACTGGTTTCAGAAAAGTTGTTTTCTAGATAACAAGATTGGTCATCCTAACAGGTTCAGTGACAGTTTTCCAGCATAAGGCTTTTCTGCACAATAATTTCTGCCATCTGAAGCTATATGAAGCTGTAAACAGCCATGAAGAACACTTGATGTTTTTTAGGTGAATTAATTAAATTGCTGTCTCTCCCACACATGGCTTATGCTCTGCTCTGCTAATCATCCAAGATGATGTCTTTGAGAGCCATGGAGCAATTCCCAGAGTCCTGTATTGTATTCAGAATAATGGTCTCTTTTATGAAGTCATACACATCATCCATCATCCATTCAAATTGTTCTTAATCATCTGAAACCTAGGAAAAGTCTATACCAGTTGTATATTTCTACTCATCAATATCTGAAGGATAGGAATCAGAATGATCTCTTTAAAACTTGTTTAATGACATTCACCTAATATCAGACACTTGACTAATCTGTTGCATGAAGCACAGCTCATAATTAAGCTTCTATCTTACTATCGTGGTTTTAAAATAGATCAAAATATTGTATTCCCCAAATTTCCCACAAAAATAATTTCTTTTCTACTCTCCGTATCATCTGTAATATCATCATTAATTTGGACTGTGTTGGCTCAGGTTTAGTGGGTCATCTGGCTTGGCCAAATTAACTCAGTAATTCAGGATGTATATTTGCAACTGCTTAATTCATTCTGTCAAATAATCAGCCATATCATTCCTTCCTTCCTTCTTTCTTTCCTTCCTTCCTTCCTTCCTTCCTTCCTTCCTTCCTTCCTTCCTTCCTTCCTTCCTTCCTTCCTTCCTTCCTTCCTTCCTTCCTTCCTTCCTTCCTTCCTTCCTTCCTCCTTCCTAACTTAATTTCTTTCCTCCCTCCTTGAGTACTTCTTTAAATCAATAATCTATTATTTAAATCAGTATAAAACCACATAATCCCTAGAAACTGAGCTATCCACTGTTGGGATTTCTATAGTTTAAAAATAATTCATTAGTTTCTTCCTTCCTTCATTCTTTCTTTCTCTGAACTGACCTATAGTTTTACTAAATTAATCTATGATGGACTCTGGTTTTGTAGAAACCTAGCCTCACCCCTTAGCTGTAGTTCTCAGGAACACTCATAAATAGCTGAAAGAACTTCTAAAGAAAAAATACTTTTATTTGATTTGTTACTACACTATATGGATTGCTGTATAATAGTCCATTTGACTGTGGAATATCTCACTACATCTATAGACTGTGAGGTCATATTATATATCCTAAAGAAGTGGGTAAACAGCAGAGAAAGCCCACCTTCTTATATGGATATTAGGCCTATATGTTTCTTGTCCCTATGGCAACTAAGGTGGAAAACTGTATTAGATTTGTGTTAGTTGAAAGAAGTATCATTTGCTTTTTGTTCACATTAAGTGGCAGGATACATTCACAATGGTATTCTCTGTATTCTCAGTTGGTCTTGCCTCTATCTAGTTGAAAAAGTTGACCCCATATTCTACTTAAATTTATAAAACTGCCTGAATATTCAAATATCTCCAAAACAATTGTCTTTAGATCAGCATGCCTTCTTTGTTTCAGGCAAAATCAATCACTCCCAAAAGATCAAGGGTTGACCATACTGGGACAAATTGGCCTTAGGAAAAAAAACAAAACAAAAAACAAACAAAAAACAACCAAAATCAAATCAAAACAAAACAAAACCCTTGCAATCTGCTACCTTGTTAAATGGGCTAAAGTGGAGCAAGAATTTTGTGATGAGCTTAATGCCAGCCTGAGCTGGGATAATTTCTGCTCTTGGGCATATGCAGCTGTGAAATCGATACAGTGCTGTTTAGCTATATGTGATTCCCTCCCCTCCCCCGAACCCTGTGCTTTAGCTACAACAGGGAGCCAAATGTAGAAGATCTGTCATTCAGGAACATTATGTGCATTTCTCATTTTCCCCCAAGGACTTTAGGTTTACAAATCAACAAATGGCTTAAAATGAGGCCCAGAGCAAATACAATATTTCCATCTGTAGCATGAAGATTATTGGCAGCTAACAGTGAATGGCATGAATTTCACTTTGAGCAGCCCAGGGAAATATCACAAGATAAGAGGCATCTCTCTTTGCATAGGCCTTTGGAGAAATATCACAACCCCATTTGCTTCCTCTGCTAGAATTGTAAAGGATGATCAGGGAGACGCTAGTTCATCTTCAACAACAAAAAAAAAAACATCCAAAGAGGTGATTGGGGCCAGTGAGCCCAGGGTGGGTTACTAAACTAATCTGAGGGGGGAATGAGGTTTTCAGCTAGTCAGTCAATAAATAGTTATTAAGTGCCTACTATGTGCTAAGGGGAAAGTACCTGGAGGCAGCATGGGCATGACAAATACTTGCAGCTGGGTGGGAAATGATAAGATGGTTTGATTGGTTCCCTCACCCCTTAAAATGGAGCTTTAGGAAGAGCTCTCTGCTATCTACCACCTACCCTCTCTAATCAGAGGGAATGAGGGTCATGAGGGGCAGGGGTTGCTGAGGAGGTATGAGTTTAAGAGATGATGTAATCTTGCAAGATGATGAGTTTCTGGGAACTATGCTGAAGACCAGAAGTAGCCAAGTAGGAAATAATTTTCAAATTTTCCTTCATTAATTTATGTCAGAGCAATAATTTTTTTAATGGATCTTTTGTTTTTTTTTAAGCATGAAAATGTTTAAGCTCCTAAAGGTCAGGGAAAGACAGCGTGGTATAATCAAGAGGGTGTTAGTCTCTTGAAGCTGTCCTGGATTCGGGTTTTGCCTTTGATATGTACTGGCTGTATGATCATAAGGAACTGTTGTAATCACTTGGGGAAAGGGGCAGCTAGGTGGCACAGTGCATAAAGCACCAGTCCTGGATTCAGGAGGACCTGAGTTCAAATCTGGCCTCAGACACTTGACATTGTGTGACCCTGGGCAAGTTATTTAATCTTTATTTTCCTACAAAAAAATTCACTTGGGGAAAAGTTTCTATAAGGGTATAAGTTACAAAATAATTACACCTCTGAACTTATGGAAAGAAACTTCACACCATAGTTCTCTATAATGCTATAATCACATATCCCTTTAAAAAAATGTCCACTTGAGGCCAAGCCCCATGTTCAAAAAGGGGAGGTATATGTTCTCTTGTTATCTCTTTGCTTAGGTGTTTATTTCTCGTTAGGCTTTTTCCCCCTTCTGTTATTTCTAGGGTAAATGTTGTGCTCCTTGGTACAGAAAACAGAAGCTAAGTATGAATTGGGTAGTTCTGCCTTCTTTCTATTGTTAATTATTATCTCACCTCCACATAAACCAGAATGCCTATCTTTTCTTTGAACTGAAGTATTTTTTCTTCCTATTTCATCAGAAAAAAATGTTTTTTGTTTTTCTTAAGTTTCTCTACCAGCCCTTGTTTGTTCTAAGCTTGTGCACTTCTGATATCATTTTACAGGATAGTCACACACTCATATAGATAGATAGATAGATAGATAGAGATAGAGATATATACATGTGTGTATGTAGGGAGAAAGAAACACACAGAGACAGATTTAGAGACAGAGAGGGAAAGAGAGACAGAGACAGAGAAAGGGAATGTTTGGAAAACTAAAGTCTGCTATTTATCAAGACTCTTTGCCATGCTGTCTATTCCCCAAATATCTCATCTCTTTCCTTTTTTAATTTCACTGCTTTGTAGTATATTCTAATAACAAAATGATTTTTCCATCCATCCTCCATGATGTTTACCTAAATTCTCTCCACATTGCTTCCCTGTTCTTTGTTCCTCTATTCAAATGTATATACCTTTTTATTATAATGCTACTTCTTCCTGCCCCCATCATTTTGCTTATACTCTTTCTTTTGAATATTGTAAACCCACCCAGAGTCCTTTCCCAGCTATAGGCTTTATCCCACAGAATTGCGATAATATCTAGGAAGTCAAATTGATGTTAGGGCCTCTAGATTCCTGTGTTTGTTGCCTAAAAATTTTGGCATCTGCACATAAATAATTGAATTTTACTACTATTGTAATACTTTTGGGATTTTGTCTCCTGTAGAACTTATAGGTATCTCAATCAGGTACTCTTTTTGTGTGTGTTTTTGTTTATTTGTTTGTTTTTGCAGGGTCACACAACTAGTAAGTTTCAAGTGTCAGAGGCCAAATTTGAACTCAGGTCCTCCTGAGTCCAGGGCTGGTGCTTTATCCACTTTGCCACCTAGCTGCCTCCTAGGCACTCTTTATGGTATATAGCTTAGTAGTTATAGTTAGTCTGCTTCCCCTCCCATTACTTTTTTTTTTTAGTATAGTTGTTGGTTTTTTAAAATTAGTTTTGCAGGGTTAAGAAATCCAAAACCTGATCTCAGATACTATCCTAACTTGGTGTTTATTTCCCAATTGTGTCTTCCTCTTCTACTGGTTTTGATATTTAATGATAAACCAGTCACTTCTCAACAATCTTCTCATGAAATTGTTCCTCCCTGCTGGGAACAATTAGGTGTGGTTTAGGCTCTTACACCTGTTAAAAGCCCAAATTATCATTAAGTCCAACCAATGAATTCTTAGTTGTCTTTCAAGAGTGATGTTGCAAACAAAACCTTTGCTCTTAAGACCTTTGCCTCCTTCTCAGTGACTTCATAATTGGGAGATATTGGTCCTAGATTTTTTTTTCTGGTAGTAGCATTTTTATTCATGTAAATAACTATAAATAAAGAGTACTGAATACTGAGGGTTTACCAGTCACATAACTTTCTCCATCACATCATGAATACATTCTATGGGAAGAGAGCAGAGTTCTCCTTTATTGCTATTAAGTCAAAACTTAACTACTGCTTCTGTCTCTGTCAATAGGGATGCACAAGCCTGCAGTGCTTATTTCTTCTCTCTATTACTTTCTATGGATGATCTGTCACCTGACAGAACCTGTAAGGCACATTTGTATCATCACTTTTTAGGAGAAAAATAGCTTCTTCATTTTCAGAGGGTCTAAATCTCTCATGTTGGGAAACATCTCCCATTTCTAACTTAGTCCCAAGTCTTAAATGCTCCTTTTTTTGTATTCTGCATCATATTCTTCTACATTCCAACTTATTGACACAAGTTCCTCTGCTTCATCATATCTTTTTTCCATTTAATTTTTATATTGATACCTTGTGTGTGTGTTTGTGTCTTCAGAGCAATTCCTTCTCCATGGTAATTTGAAAAAGGAAGAGGGGTTCTTGGAACCTCTTTATCCTTTCTTCTAGCAAATAGATCAACTTTCACTTTGAACATAGGTAGGGATTACTTGACCTTCTCAGAAAGATAAACATCATGACCATTTTATAGCCCATTGTAAAATTTCCACTATGTTCTCTTCTTTATGACAGAAAGATCCTTAAGCCTTCCTAGTTGTTGTTGTTGTTTTTTCTGGCAGGCTTCCTTACATCTAACTTCTTATCATTCTTTCATCCTCTTATTCTCAAAGCTTACTCACTGACCAAATTCTTTCCACCCCTGTTAACTCTGCTTTTATTAGGAGAAAACATGAAAAAATCTAAGTTCTCACTACCAAAAATGCCCTGGTGACATTTCAGTATTTGTTGTATGTGAACTGTAAGCAGCAGTTAAAGATGAAAAGGAATTGGCATCAAGCTTTCTTAATTATTGTTCTGGTTTCAGGCCTTTAATATAGTCCAAGCTCTTGCTGAAACAGCTAAATGAGGTTTATAGAACTTGGAGCTTTGTATTCAGTGTGCATTACTGGAGAGTTGACAGGACTAAAGACTATAGGTTTTCTTAAGCCCATTTTAAATCATCTCAGATGCCAGATTTAGATTTCTGAAAATGTGGAGGACCTGCTGATTTTGAATTCTTCCAGGACCAAATTCTTTTCAACTAAGGCCAGTAATGAGAGCATAGAACACTGGCATAGGGGAAGAATGGGACCTTGTTAGGCTACTTGGATTCTGTAAAACATGTACTGAGATTAATATGAGAACTTGATATTCCACAATATGTTGGAACCATCAAGAGTTTTGAATGACATTTCTTTAGTAAGGCTTAAGAAGTTCCTAAAAGACACGTTGCTTTCTCAAGCTACATTCCTTTCTCATTCCACATCTTTGGTTACCTCAGATTTTCCTTCTCAAACATCCTATAGAAGGTTATTTCTTTTACCTTTCAAATATGCTTAACAGGTAAACCTGTTACATTAGTTCTCTGTTAGGGTCTTCTCTCTCTGAAAGAGTATAAACTCATTGAGGGTAGGGGCAATGACTTATATAAATTTCATTATTTCTTCATTGTATAACAGAGTTCTTAACAAAACTTCATGACACTCTTGAATTGGATTGCTAATAAAGAGAAGGGGATCCACAAAACCACAATCTTAGATAATACTTTAATATAAAGTCAGTTCTTATTAGTGACTGCTGCAGCTTGTAAATTTACTAGCACTGTCCAGCTCTTTCACATCTTCCTGCTACCTACAAGTAAACACACATTAAAAATACTTCTCCTGAAAATCACCTCTCATATGTGACCAAAAGCACAACACCAATCTCCTACATCAATGACTAAGTCTCTAAACCAGAGGGTTAGATCATAGAAACATGGGATAATGCATTTAGAACTAAATCAGGCTAAAATCCTCATTTTACAGATGAGAAAACTGAGGCTCAAATACATCCTACTGAAGAAGAATTCTCAGGCATTGTAGGGAAAAGCTGGTCGCTATATAATGACTTCCACAAATGCCTTATCTGTGGAATCATGCAGAATTAGACATCGAAAGTTGAAAAAAAAGATAACCAATCCACGCACCAGCAATTTGTAAAGATGATTATATTGGGAACACAGTTGGCACAAAGACATTTCTAGTTCTTATATATAACTGCTTTCAATTTATCCTATACTTGGTCTTCTCTCACTCTTGGCATCTCAGCTACACTTTGTTGGCATCACTAAACCATTGGCGTGTCATTAGCTGATCACTTGCTTCCAATTGTTAGTTTTGTAGGACATCAGTCATTGATATAAAGTTTTCTTTGTAGATAATATGGGTCAGTGATGAATGAATCTGCAACTTGTGCTCATGATGAAATTTCTGCTTTCAACCTAGGGTGCTACTTATTTTTCCAATTGTTGCTATCTTCCTGTCAGGATCTAACCCCAACAAAGTAGTGTCTGTGGAAGTGAGTTAAGTGATGAACATGTGCTTTTATTTTTTGTTGCCAACAGTAACTTATTTTTCATAGGCAAGGAGATATAGTCAAAATAAAAGCAAACTAGGAGATGATTTTTTCCCTAAACTGTCTTGGTCATTTACCATTGAAACTTGCCCAAATTAAATAATCCTTCTGAGCTTTATTTGCTTCATATATAAAGTGAGGACAAATAAACATACATAACATACCTCACATTCGAACTTATTTGGGGGAACAAATGAGATAACCGATTTGAATGACTTTAAAAATGCAATGTCCTAGGGGTAGAGCCAAGATGGCAGAGAGTAGCCAGCAAATCCTGTGAGCTCTCCTTCTGTTCCCTCAAAAAGAACATTAAATCAAGCATCTAGATGGACTCTGAAACTACAGAACCTGTAAAGAGGCAGAGAGATACAGTCTTCTAACCAGAGATAATTTAGAATACTTCAGGAAAGTTTAGTCTCATTGGCCAAAAGAGAGGGGCAGCACAAATGGGGCCATGGCAAGTCAGCAGGAAGCTGTGGAGCAGCTAAGCGACTGAGGCCCTTGCATCCTGGCACAACAGGCTGGTCGTGCAGCAGAACAGGGGCAAAACCCACCTGCACCAGCCAAGAGGGAAGGTTGCCAGCTGGAGTGCCACCCACAGGACAGCCATACTCTGACAGGAAGTCCAAGACAAGGCCTACTGATCCCAGCATGCTCTGACAGGAAGTCCAGGGTGGTGAGAAATCTACAAGCCATAGAGACCTCAGTGTAGAGAGCGAGTGACACAGCCCCTATAACCCAACACAAGAAGCTTGAAACAGGGACCCTAGTACCCCCAGAGGAGATCTCAACTTTAAAAAAAAATAAGCTGCAGTATGAGCAAGAAACAAAAAAGAGCTCTCACCATTGAGAGCTTCTATATCAACAGGGAACAGGCAAATAAAAACCCAGATGAGGACAATACTCCCAAATTGCCTACATGTGAAACCTCAAGAGGGAAGACGAATTGGTCTGAAGACCAAAAATCCTTCTTGGAAGGGATCAAAACGTATTTTAAAAATCAACTGAGAGAAATGAAAGCAACACAAGAAAATTATGAAAAAAGAATCAGCAGCTTGGAAAAGGAAGCACAAAGATTGACTGAAGAAAACAATTCCTTAAAAAACAAATCTGGTCAAATTGAAAAAAAAAAAGGTTCATAATCTCATTGAAGAAAACAATGCATTAAAAATTAAAATTGGACAGTTGGAAGATAATGAATCCATGAGACACCAGGACTCAGTCAAGCAGAATCAAAAGAATGAAAAAATAGAAGAAAATATGAAATACCTCATTGGAAAGACAACTGATGTGGAAAACAGATCCAGGAGAGACAATTTGAGAATCAATGGACTGACTGAAAGCCATGGTCAGAAAAAGAGTCTAGATACCATATTCCAGGAAATTATTAAGGAGAACTGCCCTGATATTATAGAATCAGAGGATAAAATTGTCATTGAAAGAATCCATCAATCACCTCCTGAAAGAGACACTAAAGAAAAACTCCAAGGAATATTGTAGCCAAATTCCAGAATTATCAGGTGAAGGAGAAAATACTCCAAGCAGCCAGAAAGAAGGAATTTAAATAACATGGAGCCATGGTCAGGATTGCTCAGGACCTAGGAGCTTCAACATTAAAGGATCGTAAGGCTTGGTATATGATATTCCGAAAGGCAAAGGAGCTTGGACTGCAGCCAAGAATCTATTACCCAGCAAAACTGATCATTCTCTTTCAGGGGAAATGATGGACATTCAATGATACTGGGGACTTTCAAGGTTTCCTGATGAAAAGACCAGAACTGTATAGAAAATTTGATCTTAACATGCAAGACTCAAGTTTAAAAAGGTAAACAGGGGGAAAAACTTTACTCAATTAGGTTAAACTGTTTACATCCCTACACGGAAAGATAATACTTATAACTCTTGAGAACTATATATATATATATATATATATATATATATATATATATATATATATATATTTGGGCAGACAGAAGGATTATACACAGAGGGTATAAATAGAAATTATCTTTGATGTGATGACAAAGGAAATTAAGGGGTTAAAAAGGGAGTTTTTAGGAAGAAGAGGAAAGTGGAGGTGGAATGGGGTGAATTACATCATATGACTAGGTGAAAAAAACCTATTACAACAGAGGGAAAGAAGGGAGGGGTGAACATTTTTTCAACCCTACTCTCACTAGATTTGATTCAAAGAGGGAATAACATATATGTTCATTTGGATAAAGAAACTTAGCTTATGCTTTAGGGAAGTAAAAGGGGAAGGCGAAAGGGGGACTGATAGAAGGGAGGGCAAAAGCAAGGGAGAAAAGGGTAAAGAAAGGGGAGAGGGGTGATAAAATGGGAGGGCAGATTGGGGGGGCAGCAGTAAGAAGCAAAACTTTGGTGAGGAGGAATAGGGTGAAAGAAGGGGGGAAAGTACAAAGGGGGTAAATAGAAGGAAGGGGAATAGATAGTAATAATAACTGTGAATGTAAATGGGATGAACTCTGCTATAAAATGGAAGTGAATTGCAGAGTGGATGAAAAACCAGAATCCTACAATATGCTGTTTACAAGAAACACATCTGAAGCAGAGACGTACACACAGAGTAAAGGTAAAAGGCTGGAGCAGAATATATTATGCTTCAGCTAAAGTAAAAAAAAAGGGGGGGCTGAGCCAAGATGGCGGAGAGGAAGCAGCAAGCTGCCTGAGCTCTCCTTCTGTTCCCTCAAAAAGAACATTAAATCAAGCCTCTGGATGGATTCTAAAACTACAGAACCTGCAAAGCAACAGAGAGCTATAGTCCTCCAACCAGAGATAATTTCGAAGACTTCAGGAAAAGGTGGGTCTGACTCTGGCAAAAGGGAGGCCCAGCACAAGGCAGCAACCCAGCGCCGAGGGGGTCAGGGCAAGTCAGCAGGAGCTGCGGGCCACAGCCGAACAACTGAGGCCCCTGGAACCTGGTTCAAAAATCTGGTGGCCAAGAAGGACAGTGGAAAAACCTACCTGCACTGTCCGGGAGGGCCACGAACAGGTCAGGCGGGAACGGACGGCGGGATCGGGTGCCTCGCTGGCCGAACAAACTCAGACAGGAAGTACAAGGCGGTGGATCTCCACACACCATAAAGGTCTCAGAATAAAAAGCCAGTCACACAGCACCTATACCCCCTGCACAAGAAGTCCCAAACAGGGACCCTGGTGCCCCCAGAGCAGACCTCAACTTAAAAAAAAAAATAAACTGCAATAATGAGTAAGAAGCAAAAAAGAGCCCTCTCCATTGAGAGCTTCTGTATCAATAGGGAAGAAGCCAACACAAACTCAGATGAGGACAATAGCCTCAAAGTGCCTACATCTGAAGCCTCATGAGGGAAGGTGAATTGGTCTCAATTACAAAAAGCCTTCCTGGAAGAGCTCAAAAAGGATTTAAAAAATCAATTGAGAGAGGTAGAAAAAAAATGGGGAGAGAAATGAAAGCGAAACAAGAAAACTATGAAAAAAGAATCAGCAGCTTGGAAAAGGAAGCACATAATTTCATTGAAGAAAACAATGCCTTAAAAAATTCATTTGGCCAAATGGGAAAAAAGGTGCATAATCTTACTGAAGAAAACAATGCCTTAAAAAGTAAAATGGGACAGTTGGAAGATAAGGAACCTATGAGACACCGGGAATCAGTCGAGCAGAATCAAAAGAATGAAAAAATAGAAGAAAATGTGAAATACCTCATTGGAAAGACAACTGATCTGGAAAACAGATCAAGGAGAGACAATTTGAGAATCATTGGACAGCCTGAAAGTCATGACCAGAAAAAGAATCTAGACACCATACTCCAGGAAATTATTAAGGAGATCTGCCCTGATATCATAGAATCAGAGGATAAAATCATCATTGAAAGAATACACCGATCACCTCCTAAAAGAGACCGCAAAAAGGAAAACTCCAAGGAATATTGTAGCCAAATTCCAGAATTATCACATGAAGGAAAAAATACTCCAAGGAGCCAAAAAGAAGCAATTTAAATATCATGGATCCACAGTCAGGATTGCTTAGGACCTGGCAGCTTCAACATTAAAGGACCACAAGGCTTGGAATATGATATTTTGGAAGGTAAAGGAGCTTGGATCACAGCCAAGAATCTATTACCGAGCAAAAATATGCATTTTCTTTCAAGGGAAAAGATGGACATTTAATGACATTGGGGATTTTCAATCTTTCCTGGTGAAAAGAACAGAACTGAATAGAAAATTCGATCTCAACATACAAGACTCAAGAGAAGTTTAAAAAGGTAAACAGAGGGGGAAAAAAAGGTTACCCTATTAGGTAAAACTGTTTATATCCCTACACAGGAAGATAAAACTCATAACTCTTAAGAATGGTAAATGTATTTGGGCAGAGAGAAGGACTTTACACAGAGGGTATAAATATAAATTGTCTTTGAGGTGATGATACAAAAAAGAATTAAGGGGTTAAAAAGGGAGTCTATGGGGAGGAGAGGAAAGGGGAGGTGGAATGGGATGAATTATATAATATGAAGAGGTGAAAAAAACCTATTACAATAGAGGGAAAGAAAGGAGGGGTGAATATTGTTTCAACCCTATTCTCATTAGATTTGATTCAAAGAGGGAATAACATATGTTCACTGGGATAAAGAAACTTAACTCATTCTTTAGGGAAGCAAAAGGGGAAGGGAAAGGGGGTGGACTGATAGAAGGGAGGACAAAAGCAAGGGAGAAAAGGGTCAAGAAAAGAGAGGGGGGTGATAAAAAGGGAGGGCAGATTGGGGGAGGAAGGGGAAAGAAGAAAAATGTCGGTGAGGAGGAATAGGGTGAAAGAAGGGGGGAAAAGTACAAACGGGGTAAATAGAATGGATGGGAATAGACAGTCAGTAATGATAACTGTGAATGTGAATGGGATGAACTCTGCTATAAAAAGGAAGCAAATTGCAGAGTGCATTAAAAACCAGAATCCTACAATAGGCTGTTTACAAGAAACATATTTGAAGCAGAGAGATACACGCATAGTAAAGGTAAAAGGCTGGAGTAGAATATATTATGCTTCAGCTAAAGTAAAAAAGCAGGCATAGCAATCCTTATCTCAGACAAAGTACAGGCAAAAATAGATCTCATTAAAAGAGATAAGGAAGGAAATTACATCTTGCTTAAAGGTACTATAGATAATGAAGTAATATCAATATTAAATATGTATGTGCCAAGTGGTATAGAATCCAAGTTCTTAGAGGAGAAGTTAAATGAGTTACAAGAGGAATTAGACAGTAATACTATACTAGTGGGGAACTGAATCTCCCCCTCTCAGAATTAGATAAATCTAGCCAAAAAATTAATAAGAAAGAAGTGAAAGAGGTGAATAGATTCCTAGAAAAGTTAGACATGATAGATGTCTGGAGAAAATTGAATGGGGATAGAAAGGAATATACCTTTTTCTCAGCAGTACATGGCACATTTTCAAAAATTGATCATGTAATAGGGCACAAAGACATCATAGTCAAATGTAGAAAGGCAGAAATAGTAAATTCATCCTTTTCAGATCATGATGTAATAAAAATTACATGTACGAAAGAGCCACGGAAAAGTAGAATGAAAATCAATTGGAAACTAAATAATTTCATTCTAAAGAATGAATGGGCCAAACAACAAATTATAGAAACAATAAATAACTATATCCAAGAGAATGACAATAATGATACAACATACCAAAATCTATGGGATGCAGCCAAAGCAGTGCTTAGGGGAAAATTTATAGCTCTAAATGCTTACATGAATAAAAAAGAGAACGAGGAGATCAATGAATTGGGCATGCAACTTAAAAAGCTATAAAAAGAACAAATTAGAAATCCCCAATTAGATACTAAGCTAGAGATTCTGAAAATCAAAGGAGAAATTAATAAGATTGAAAGCAAAAAAATCTATAGAATTAATAAAACTAAGAGCTGTTTTTATAAAAAAACAATAAAATAGATAAAATATTGATTAATTTGATTTAAAAAAAAGAGAGAAGAAAACCAAATTACCAGTATCAAAAATGAAAGGGTTGATGTCACCACCAACAAAGTGGAAATTAAATCAAATATTAGGAATTATTTGGCCCAACTGTATGCCAATAAATTTGACAATCTAAATTAAATGTATGAATATTTACAAAAACACAAACTGCCCAGGTTAACTGAAGAGGAAATAAAATCCTTAAATAAACCCATATTAGAAAACATATTGAACAAGCCATTAATGAACTCCCTAAGGAAAAATCCCCAGGGCCAGATGGGTTTACGGGTGAATTTTACTAAAAATTTAAAGGACAACTAATTCTAATATTATACAAATTATTTGGAAAAATAGGTGAAGAAGGATTTCTACCAAATTTGTTTTATGACACAAATATGGTGGTGATACCAAAACCAGGCAAAGCAAAAACAGAGAAAGAAAATTATACACCAATTTCCCTAATGAATATTGATGCTAAAATCTTAAATAAGATATTAGCAAGGAGATTACAGCAAGTGATCACCAGGATAATACACTATGAACAGGTGGGATGTATACCAGGAATGCAGGGCTGGTTCAACATGAGGAAAACTATTAACATAATCAACCACATCAATAAGAAAACCAAACAAAATCATATGATTATCTCAATAGATGCAGAGAAAGCTTTTGACAAAATACAACACCCATTCCTAATAAAAACACTAGAGAGTTTAGGAATAATTGGAGCTTTCCTTAAAATAATAAACAGTATCTACCTAAAGCCATCAGCAAGTTTTATATGCAATGGAGATAAATTAGAGGCCTTCCCAATAAGATCAGGGGTGAAACAGGGATATCCACTATCACCCCTATTATTTAATATTGTCCTATAAATGTTAGCTTTAGCAATCAGAGAAGAGAAAAGAATTAAAGGAATTAGAATAGGCAAGGAGGAAACAAAACTATCACTCTTTGCAGATGATATGATGGTATACTTAAAGAATCCTAGAGAATCAACTAAAAAATTACTTGAAACAACTTTAGCAAAGTAGCAGGATATAAAATAAATCCACATAAATCATCAGCATTTCTATACATGACCAACAAAGCCCAGCAGCAAGTCATAGAAAGAGAAATTCCATTTAAATAATGGTAGATAATATAAAATACTTGGGAGTCTACTTGCCAAGACAAACCCAGGAACTCTATGAACACAACTACCAAACACTCTTCTCACAAATCAAATCAGATCTCAATAATTGGAAAGATATCAATTGCTCATGGATAGGCAGAGCTAATATAGTAAAAATGACAATACTACCTAAATTAATTTACTTATTCAGTGCCATACCAATCAGACTACCTAAAAATTATTTTATAGAGCTAGAAAAAATAATAAGATTCATCTGGAAAAACAAAAAATCAAGAATATCCAGGGAAATAATGAAAAAAAATTCACAGGAAGATGGGTTAGCGGTACCAAACCTGGAGCTCTACTATAAAGTGACAGTCATCAAAACTATCTGGGACTGGCTAAAAAATAGAGTGGTAGAATCAATGGAACAGGCTAGGCTCAGGAAATGTAGTAGTAAATTACACTAATAATGTAGTGTTTGATAAACCCAAAGACTCCAGCTTCTGGGATACGAACTCAGTATTTGACAAAAACTGCTGGGAAAACTGGAAGATAGTATGGCAGAAATTAGGCATAGACCAACATCTTACACCTTATACTAAAATAAGGTCAAAATGGATACATGATTCAGACATAAGAGGTGATACCATAGGTAAATTAGGAGAGAAAGAAATAGCCTATCTATCAGATCTTTGGAAAGGAAAACAGTTTATGACCAAACAAGAGATAGAGTATATTATAAAATGCAAAATGGATGATTTTGATTATATTAAATTAAAAAATTTTTGTATAGACAGAAGCAATGCATCCAAAATTAGAAGGGAGACAGAAAGCTGGGAAACAATTTTTGTGGCCCGTACTTCTGATAAAGGCCTCATCTCTAAAATATGTAGGGAACTAAATCAAATTTATAAGAATCCAAGTCATTCCCCAATTGAGAAATGGTCAAAGGATATGAACAGGGACTTTTCTGATGAAGAAACCAAAGCTATCTATTTCCATATGAAAAAATACTCTAAATCTCTAATGATTAGAGAGATGCAAATTAAAACAACTCTGAGGTACCACCTGACACCTATCAGATTGACTAAAATGACAAAAAAGGAAAATAATAAATGTTGGAGAAACTGTGGGAAAATGGGAACACTAATTCATTGTTGGTGGAGCTGTGAACTGATCCAACCATTCTGGAGAGCAATTTGGAATTATGCCCAAAGGGCGATAAAGATGTGCATACCCTTTGACTCAGCAATACCACTTTTAGGTCTTTTTCCCAAAGAAATCATGGAAAGGGGAAAGGGACCCACATGTACAAAAATATTTATAGCTGCTCTTTCTTTATGTGGTGGCAAGGAATTGGAAGTTGAGGGGATGCCCATCAATTGGGGAATGGCTGGAAAAGTTGTGGTATATGAATACAATGGAATACTATTGTGCTGTAAGAAATGATGAGCAGGAGTAGTTCTGAGAAACCTGGAGGGTCTTGCATGGGCTAATGATGAGTGAGATGAGCAGAACCAGAAGAACATTGTACACAGTATCATCAACATTGTGTGTTGATCTACTGTGATGGACTGTATTCTTCTCACCAATGCAATGGTACAGAAGAGTTCCAGGGAACTCATGATAGAAGAGGATCTCCAAATCCAAGAAACAAAAGAACTGTGGAGTATAGATGCTGAATGAACCATACTACTTCTTTTGTTTTTGGTGCTGATGTTTATCTATTTTGAGGTTTGTCGTCATTGCTCTGATTTTTTCTCTTATAACAGGACTAATGCAGAAATAGGATTAATGTTATTATGTGTATATATATGTGTGTGTGTGTATATATATATATATAGATAGATAGATATATAGATATGTATATAGATATATAGATATAACCTATATCAGATTACCTGCTGTCTAGGGGAGGGTGGAGGGAGGGGAGGGAGGGAGAAAAATCTGAAATTGTAAAGCTTGTATAAACAAAAGTTGAGAACTATCTTTACAGGTAACGGAAAAAATAAAATACCTTATATGTAAAAAAAATAAAATAAACAAAAAAAAATAAAGTAAAAAAAAAAGCAGGGGTAGCAATCCTTATCTCAGACAAAGAACAGGCAAAATATATCTCATTAAAAGAGATAAGGAAGGAAAATACATCTTGCTAAAGGGTATTATAGATAATGAAGCAATATCAATATTAAATATGTATGCACCAAGTTGTATAACATCCAAATTCTTAGAGGAGAAGTTAAATGAGTTACAAGAGGAATTAGACAGTAACACTATATTAGTGGGGGATCTCAATCTTCCCCTCTCAGAATTAGATAAATCTAGCTGAAAAATAAATAAGAAAGAATTGAAAGAGGTGAATAGAAAACTAGAAAAGTTAGACATAATAGATGTCTGGAGAAAATTGAATGGGGATAGATAGGAATATACCTTTTTCTCAGCAGTACATAGCACATTGTCAAAAACTGACCATGTATTAGGGCACAAAAACATCATAGTCAAATGTAGAAAGGCAGAAATAGTAAATGCATCTTTCTCATATTATGATGCAATAAAAATTACATGTAAGAAAGAGCCATGGAAAAGTAGACTGAAAATCAATTGGATACTAAATAATTTCATTCTAAAGAATGAATGGGTCAAACGACAAATCATAGAAACAATCAATAACTTTATTCAAGAGAATGACAATAATGAAACAACATACCAAAATATATAGGATACAGCCAAAGCAGTGCTTAGGGGAACATTTATAGATCTAACTGCTTACATGAATAAAAAAGAGAAAGAGGAGATCAATGAATTGGGCATGCAACTTAAAAAGCTATAAAAAGACCAAATTAGAAATCCCCAATTTGATACTAAACTAGAAATTCTCAAAATTAAAGGAGAAATTAATAGAATTGAAAGCAAAAAAAAAATCCTATAGAATTAATCAATAAAACTAAGAGCTGTTTTTATGAAAAAAAACAATAAAATAGATAAAATATTGGTTAAGTTGATTAAAAAATAAGAAGAAAACCAAATTACCAGTATCAAAAATGAAAGGGGTGATGTTACCACCAATGAAGTGGAAATTAAATCAATAATTAGGAATTATTTGGCCCAACTGTATGCCAATAAATTTTACAATCTAAATTAAATGGATAAATATTTACAAAAATACAAACTGCTCAGGTTAACTGAAGAGGAAATAACATCCTTAAATAAGCTCATATTAGAAAAAGAAATTGAACAAGCCATTAATGAACTCCCTAAGAAAACATCCCGAAGGCCAGATGGGTTTACAGGTGAATTCTACCAAACATTTAAAGAACAATTAATCCCAATATTATACATAATATTTGGAAAAATAGGTGAAAGATTTCTACCAAGTTCGGTTTTTGACACAAATATGGTAATGATACCAAAACCAGCCAGAGTCAAAACAGAGAAAGAAAATTATAGACCAATTTCCCTAATGAACATTGATGCTAAAATCTTAAATAAGATATTATCAAGGAGACTACAGCAAGTGATCACAAGGATAATATATTATGACCAGGTGGGATTTATACCAGGAATGCAGGGCTGGTTCAACATTAGGAAAACTATTAACATAATCAACCACATCAATAAGAAAACTAAGCAAAATCATATGATCATCTCAACAGATGCAGAGAAAGCTTTTTGATAAAATACAGCACCAATTCCTAATAAAAACACTAGAGAGCTTAGGAATAGGTGGAGCAGTATCTACCTAAAACTATCAGCAAGCATTATATGTAATGGAGATAAGTTAGAGGGATTTCCAACAAGATCAGGGGTGAAACAGGGATGTCCATTATCACCTGTATTATTCAATATTGTACTAGAAATGTTAGCATTAGCAAACAGAGAAGAAAAAGGAATTAAAGGAATTAGAATAGGCAAGGAGGAAACAAAACTATCACTTTGTAAGTGATATGATGGTATACTTAGAGAATCCTAGAGCATCAACTCAAAAATTACTCAAAAAAATAACTTTAGCAAAGTAGCAGGATATAAAAAAAATCCACATAAATCATCAGCATTTCTATACATGATAAATAAAGTCCAGCAGCAAGGGATAGAAAGAGAAATTCCATTTAAAATAATGGTAAATATAAAATACCTGGGAGTCTACTTGCTAATACAAACCCAAGAACTATATGAACACAATTAACCAACACTTTTCACACAAATCAAATCAGACCTAATAATTGGAAAGATATCAATTGCTTATGGATAGGCAGAGCTAATATAGTAAAAATGACAAATCTATCTAAATGAATTTGCTTATTCAGTGCCATAGCAATCAGACTACCTAAAAATTATTTTATAGAGCTAGACAAAATAGTAAGAAAATTCATCTGGAAAAAGAAAAGTCAAGAATATCAAGGGAAATAATGAAAAAATGCACAGGAAGGTGGGTTAGCTGTACCAAAACTGGAGCTTTACTTTAAACCAGCTATCATTAAAACTATCTGTTCCTGGCTAAGAAATAGAGTGGAGGATCAATGGAATAGGTTAGGCACAGGAAACACAGTAGGAAATTACATTAGTGATGTAGTGTTTGATAAACCCAAAGACTCCAGCTTCTGGGATAGGAACTCAGTATTTGACAAAATCTGCTGGGAAAACTGGAAGATAATATGGCAGAAATTAGGCAGACAAACATCTTACAACTTATATTAAAATAAGGTCAAAATGGGTACAAGATTTAAACATAAGAGATGATATCATAGGTAAATTAGGAGAAGAAGGAATAGTCTACCTTTCAGATCTTTGGAAAGGAGAACAGTTTTTGACCAAACAAGAGACAGAGAATATTATGAAATGCAGACTGGATGATTTTGATTACATTAAATTAAAAAGGTTTTGTACAAACAGAAGCAATGCATCCAAAATTAGAAGGGATGCAGAAAGCTGGGAAACAAGTTTTATGGCCAGTACTTCTGCTAAAGGTCTCATTTCTAACGTATATATTGAATTAAACTAAATTTATATGAATCCAAGTCATTTCCCAATTGAGAAATGCTCAAATGATATGAAGAGGCAGTTTTCTGATGAAGAAATCAAAGCTATCTATTCCCATATAAAAAAAATGTTCTAAATCACTATTTACTAGAAAGATGCAAATTAAAAAACTCTGAGGTACTACCTGACACCTATCAGATTGGCTAATATGACAAAATAGCAAAATAATAAATGTTGGAGAAGCTGTGGGAAAATTGGTACAGTAATGCATTGTTGGCGGAGCTGTGAACTGATCCAACCATTCTGGAAGGCCATCTGGAATTATGCCCAAAGGGCTATAAAGCTGTGCATACCCTTTGACCCAACAATACCACTTTTGGTTCTTTTCCCAAAGAGATCATAAAAAGGGAAAAGGACCCACATGTACAAAAATATTTATAGCTGCTCTTTTTGTGGTGGCAAGGAATTGGAAATTGAGGGGTTGCCCATCACTTGGGGAATGGCTGAACAAGTTGTGGTATCTGAATGTAATCAAATTCTATTGTGCTGTAAGAAACAATGACCAGGAGGAGTTCAGAGAAACCTGAAAGGACTTGCATGAACTGATGATGAGTGAGATGAGCAGAAGCAGAAGAACATTGTACACAGTATCATCAACATTGTGTGTTGATCAACAGTGATGGACTAGATTCTTCTCACCAATGTAATGGTACAGGAGAGTTCCAGGGGACTCATGATGGAAGGTGATCTCCAAATCCCGAAAAAAAAAAAAGAACTGTGGAGTAGAGATCCTGATTTAACCATACTATTTCTTTTATTTTTGGTGCTGTTGTTTTTCTATTTTGAGGTTTTCCCTCATTGCTCTTATTCTACTTTTATAACATGACTAATGCAGAAATATGTTTAATGTTACTATGTATGTGTGTATCTATATCTATATCTATATCTATATCTATATCTATCTATCTATCTATCTATCTATCTATCTATCTATCTATCTATATATAATCTATATCATATTACCTGCTGTCTACGGGAGAGTGGAGGGAGGGGAGGGGAGGAGAAAAATATGAAATTGGAAAGCTTGTATAAACAAATGTTGAGAACTGTCTTTACATGTAACTGGAAAAAAAATAAAATACTTTTATCAGAAAAAATGCAAAGTCCTGGGTGCAGCTAGGTGTCATAGAGCATAAACAAAGGCCCTGGATTCAGGAGAACCTGAGTTCAAATCTGGCCTCAGACGCTTGACACATACTAGCTGTGTGACCTTGGGCAAGTCATTTAACCTCATTGCACCACAAAAAAAATGCAAAGTCCTTTATACACAAGATAATGGTCAACAAGCAACAAGAATGAAAGATTCTAATGTAAAGAGGCCAATTTGACCTTCACTATCACTAATATATACTAGAAAGATATAGATTAGTAGAATGTGATTGAGGATAGACATATCTTATTAAGAAGAAATAGAATATAATAAGCAGTATCTACCAAAAACCATCAGGAAACATTGTAGGTAATGGAGATAAGTTAGAGACATTCCCAAAAAGATTAGGGGTGAAACAAGGATGTCCACTATCACCTCTATTATTTAATATTGGACTAGAAATGTTAGCTTTAGCAATAAGAGAAGAAAAAGGAATTAAAGGAAATAGAATAGGCAAGGAGCAATATAAAAGATATAAAATAAACCCACATAAATCATCAGCATTTCTATACATGACCAACAAAGCTCAGCAGCAAGTGATATAAAGAGAAATTTCATTTAGAATAATTGTAGACAATATAAAATACTTGGGAGTATATATGTCAAGAGAAACCCAGGAACTCCATGAACACAATTACAAAGCATTTTTTCACACAAATAAAATCATATCTAAATAATTGAAAAAATACCAATTGTTCATGGATAGGCCAAGCTAATATAACAAAAATGACAATTCTACCCTAAAATAATTTATTTATTCAGTGCCATAATAATCAGACCACCTAAAATTATTTTATAGAGCTAGAAAAAGTAATAACAAAAGTCATCTGGAAGAAGAAAAGCTCAAGAATATGAAGGGAACTAATGAAAAAATGCACAGCAAAGTGGGCTAGCTATACCAAATCTGAGGCTTTATTATAAAGCAGCAGTCATCAAAACTATTTGGCACTAGCTAAGAAATAGAGTGGTGTATCATTGGAATAGGTTAGGCACAGGAGATACAGTAGGAAATGACTATAGGAATCTACTGTTTGATAAACCCAGACTCCAGTGTCTGGGATAACAACTCTATATTTGACAAAAACTTCTGGGAAAACTGGAAGAGAGCATGGTAGAAACTAGGCATAGATAAACATCTTACACCATATGCCAAAATAAGGTCAAAATGGGTACAAGATTTAGACATGAGGTGATACCATAGGTAAATTAGGAGAGGAAAGAATAGTTTACCCCCCCCCCCAGGTCAATGGAGAGGAGAACAATTTATGATCAAACAAGAGACAGAGAATATTATGAAATGGAAAATGAATAATTTTGATTACATTAAATTAAAAAGTTATTGTACAAACAGCAACAATGCAGCCAAAATTAGAAGGGAAGCAGAAAGCTGGGGGAAAAAAATTACAGCCAGTGTTTCTGATAAAGGCCTCATTTCTAAATATATATAAGGAATTGTAGGGGCCAAATTTTAATTGGGGAGTATTAGTTAGGCGGCTTGCCACAATATTGGGGCAAGGAATGAGATTAACAGCCTCTTTCAAAAACAGAACAGGGTTTATTCACAAGAATGAACTTAAAAACACAAGTAAGATTAATATAATTAAGGGAAAGGGAAAAAAAGAATGGGCAAAGGGAAACAATACAACCTGAATCACACCACCTCCCATTGCTCAGCAGAACACATGGCTGTGTCCTGTCTTTTTCCAGCTCCGTGACAGAAAAGTGAAACTCCTCCCTTTTCCTTCCCAGCAGACTCCAGGCTCTCAGCACACAGCCCCAAGCTAATTGGCTGGCATCCCTGACTGATCATCACATCACTGCCCTCACTGGGCTTCCAGTCATTGTAATTTTGCCAGGCTCATGTAGGCATCAGCAAGTGGTGATGACTTGAATTGCCAGTGCCATGTTGATGGCTACAACCAGTGGAGGTGCAGCACCTGAGCCCCAGCCAGTGTGCACACTGGGAATTTTTTTAATCTAGCCAAAAGATGGGGTCATAAAAACCAAGTAATTCCCCAAATGAGAAAAAAGAAAAATGATGAGCAGGAAAATTTGAGAAAAAACTTAGAAAGACTTAAATGGACTTATGCTGACCAAATTGAACAGAATCAGGAGAACATTGTACACAGTAACAGCAACATTGTGTGATGACCAACTGTGATAGACAACTCTTCTCAGCACTGGAATGATCCAAGACAATTCCAAAGAATTCATGATAGAAAATTTTCTCCACATCCAGAAAAGAAGAACTGTAGATTTTGTTTTTGGATTTTTTTTGGTGAGGCAATTGGGGTTAAGTGACTTGCCCAGGGTCACACAGCTAGTAAGTGTCAAAATGTCTGAGGCCTGATTTGACCTCAGGTACTCCTGACTCCAGGGCCAGTGCTCTATCTACTGCACCACCTAGCTGCCCCACTGTGCCACCTAGCTGCCCCAGGAACTGTGGATTTTGAATTCAAAATAAACCATACTTTTTCAACTTTTTGGCTGTTTTCTTTCTTTTTTTGAGGTTTTTCCCTTGTGTTCTAATTCTTCTTTCACAATATGACTAATGCAGAAATATGTTTAATGTGATTGTGCATATATAACCTATATCAGGTTGCTTTCTGTCTTATGGAGGGTGAAAGGGAGAAAGGGAGAAAAATTTGGAACTCAAAAATTTATGAAAACAAATGTTGCAAAGTGTCTTTACAAGTAACTGGAAAATTATAAAATACTTTTCAATAAAAAAAGAAGAAATAGAATTGGTAAAAAGGAAGGTGGGATAGTAGAGTAAATTAATAACTAATAAATAGTAAATTAAAAAGCTTTTCCACATCAGGAAATCTAAGAACCTGAGGAGGGAAAACATTTTAGGGCATCAATGGAAGCAGAATCACACAATTTGTCATCAATAAATCAAGGATCTATTATCTGTTACTTATGTGCCGGTGACAGTATTAGGCACTTCAGAGACAAAACGAAAATGAATCAGGCCCTTTTCCCAAGGAACTTGAATTCTATCATCAGTGTACCAGAGCACCAGAAGAACTGATGAAGGAACAAGATGATGGCATCAACAAAGAAATTACAGAGAGACTTAAAATTCAATTTCCAGACATCTTCTAGAGGTAATTTTCTTTGCCCCAAGTATAGCAACAAAGAATTTCTTGTTTAGATTTAATGGTTTTTTCTTCCTTCCAAAGGTATAAGAACCAACATAGAAAAATTCTGTTTTGGATTAGTTTCTTACTAGCAGTGATGGGCTATTTACATTTAATACTCGTAACAACTCTGTGTAGAGGTGACCATTCCATCTCTCTTAGACTTTGCGAAAATGAAAGAAAAGAAAGCCAAGGATCTGCTCATATGCATCCTAGATTTTTTTCAAATGTTTTTAATATTATTTTTAGATCTGCTTTTTCATCATCCCACCCAATTTTCCCCATAGCCTTTTGAAAAACAAGAAAAGAAAACCTGTTGCAAACATGTATATTCCAGCAAAACAAATTTTTGCCATTGGCCATGTGATTATTTAACTCTCTCTCACTCTCTCTCTCTGTCTCTCTCTCTCTCTCTCTGTCTCTCTCTCTCTCTCTCTGTCTCTCTCTGTCTCTCTCTCTCTCTCTCTCTCTCTCTCTCTCTCTCTCTCTCTCTCTCTCTCTTTCTGGGGCAGCTAAGTGGCACAGTGGATAGAACACTGTCCCTTTAATTGGGAGAACCTTAAGTTCAAATCTCACCTCAGACACTTACTACCTGTGTTACCCTGGGCAAGTCATTTAACCCCAATTGCGTTAAACGTCTACGGCCATACCCAGTCATCTTTTTACTGGACCCACGTAGCTCTGGAGGAGCGAGTGAGGTTGATGACCATACACAGCCCTCCCTCACTTACATCCAATTCAGTGTAAGCCATGAAATCACCCCAATATCATAGTCCTCTCCAAGAATGAAGTACAAAAAGCAACAAACACCACAATAGACACACATACATATACATATATATACATACGTACATATATGTGTGAGTATGTGTGTGTATATACATACACACAGACATCTATATCCATAGTCAGTCTTCAATCTGCTCTCTGAGATCATCGCCTCTCTATTTAAAAGGTATTCTTTTGATTTGAAGAAAGGATTTCAAAAGTTTTCAAGGAAACATTTCAAAACTTTCAGAGGAATCTCACACACGTGCACACACATACACACACACACACACACACACACAAATTCTTCCAAGAAAATCAGCTGAAGAGGGAGAGGATACTTTTATGGATTAAATTCTGAGAGCACAAAGAGAAAAAAAAAGATAAGGAAGAAAAATAGGAGTTGCTTGGGGAAAATGTGTATTCACAAAGAGATCAATAACAATCTTAGTTTCATTGTTTCTTTTTTTTTTCAGTTCTCAAGAATTTATACTTTCTTCCTCCCACCTCCCTTTCCCACTAAAAGAAAAAGCAAAGGAAACACTTGCAACATATAGGCAAACAAAACAAATTTCTGTAATGGTCATAAATAAAACTGCTCGTCTGGTTCTGCATATTAATAAGTCACCTATCTATCAGGATGTGGGTAGCATTCTTCATCATCAGTCCTGTAGAATAATGGCTGATCATTGTCATTTTGGATTTCAAATAGATATGTACAGCAGATAGAAGCAAGAATATACAACAGAGGATTAATACAAAAGTATCACATGGTAGTATAATAGGGTCATGGTCTACAGAGAACTAAAGTCTAGAATGGCCTGCATCTGGTGTAATAAGCCAGGGCTTCTTAAACTTTTTTTCCACTTGCAACCCCTTTTCACCCGAAATTTTTTTTATACTTTCCTGGTTATATACATACATAAAATAGGTATACATAACCTTTTACTGTTGCCAAATTTTTTGTAACTCCTACATTCAGTTACATGACCCTTTATGGGGTTGCAACCTACAGTTTAAGAAGCTGGGTAAAAAGTCATGAAAAACACAAAAATGATTAGTTTCTTATTTGGGGGGGCAGATGATAAAAAATGGATATAACTGATATGCAGGGTGAATTGAATGACAAAAATTGATTACAGAGAGAAAGTGAAGGAAATCAATTTATTTTGCTTCTGTTTTTGCTGTTAAAGATAAGATTGAATTAAAATGTCAAAAAGAAGTTTATACATAGGATAAATAGGAAAATACTGAAATGTCACTTAATTGATGAATTCTAATAACTAATCACAGAAGAACTACATTGCAGTGTAGATACCTTCATAGATAAATAATTTATTAATTAATTACTATGTACCAAAACTATGCACTAGGCTTACAAATGGAAACAGAAAAAGCTAGTCCCTACCCTCAAGAAACTTACATTCTAACGTGGAGAGACAACACAGCCTAAAGCAGAAGCTAGAGGGAGGCAGGGCAGCTACTAGGCTTGGCTGCTGGAGAAGAATTTACTGTGGAGTCTAGTTGTTATATTTCTGGTGGTTGTTTTTAAACTTTTTGATGCTCATAGAGTCATAGCCTCTTGTTATATTACTCATTTACCTAAGATTAGCAACACACATATGCACACACACTGAAACAGAAGAAACAAAGGCAATGCCTTGAGTTCAGTAACAAGGTGACTAAGTCGGGGGATAATGAAAGCTATTGCTACTATAGTGTTAATATCTTCACCTCTTCCCTTGCTCCCCTCTTCCCTAAATCAATTCTTCCTCAACCAAAAACCATCAGACAACAGAGAGAGATTTTATTTGTTTGACCATTTACAATGCACACCCTCAAGAGTCTTTTCATTACCATACAGTGGGCCAACAGGAACAATTAACAGATACCTGCTGATGCTCTGAAGAGGAGAAATGAAGCAGCCCTGCATCATTCACTTGTGGAAACAAACTCATCATCCAAATGTCTTGATACAAGGCAGAGCATATTAAAATATTCTAAGGACTAATTGACTAATAGTCAATTTTCCCATAATACGAACAACAATGAGAAACAAACTAAAAGCAAGGAAATTGTTGTAGATATTATCTAAATTTTAGCAAGATATTTAATAAAGGATCTTATGGTACTTTTGCTGGGATAATGGAAAGTTGTGTACTAGGTGATTTTATAGTTACTTGGACTTCTTATATATTTTTAAACTTCAAAAAATCTTTACAATATTTTTAACTTTTCAACCCACATAAACAACCAGTGTTGTTTCAGTAAGTGTTTATCAACTGGCTCTCCAAAAGCATGCACCATGTTTTAAATTTAAGCTTTATTATTAACACCTTAGCCATAACTTTAAGTCTAGACAATCAACAGAACAAGAAAACAAGCCCTAATGCCCCTATATCTGAGGTGTAAGTACTCCCACTGAAAATTTTACACTTGCCTCTTGAAAACCCATTAGAGCTGGCTCTAGTACATCTTTGGCTATAAAATTGCCAATTCTTTTACCTCTATACCATCTACCTCAACAATGCCTCTCATATCTATTCCCTTCATTCTACTCACACAGCTTCAACACTACTTTAGTCTGTCATCAACTCTAATCTGTATTATTATTAATACATGCTGATTTGTTTCCTTGATTCAGATCTCTCCCTTCTCCAATCTCTCCTATGCAGAGCTACCAAGGTAAATTTCCTAAATTGCAGGTATCTTTTACTCAATAAACTTCAATGGCTCCCTATTGTCTCTTCTAAGCTTTTTTTATTACAACATTTTACATGCTCATGCTGAATCTACATTTCTACCATTAGTATACCTTAGTCCCTTTTTGTACCCCACGGTACAGGCAAACTGTCCTTGCTATTACTCTTGTACAACACTATGTCTCAGTGAATTTCCACTGGCACCCCCTTCATGTTTGGAATACCCTCCCTTTCACCTTTGCTCCTTAAGATACTTTATTTCCCTTAAAACTCTAATGATTTTATCCCATATCTGAAGCTTTTCTTGATCCTCCCCCATTTGATTATCTCTCTCCTCCTATGCCCCCACAAATTACCTTGTATAAATTTATTTAATATTTGTATAAATTTATTTTATATTAAAAGAGTGTCCCCAAAGTCTTAGTGCCGTTTTAAGCTTTAGTAGCTTAAGGCATCTGGAATACCTTATATTTTGCAGACACTATTTATTTATATGTGGTCTCATCCTTGAGGATAAAGACTGGTTTATTTTTTTGTGTGTTTTGTGTTTTGGTTTTTGTCATTTGCTCCCCATGACTTAAAAAAGTGTCTAGGGGCAGCTAAGTGGCACAGTGGATAAAGCACCAGCCCTGGATTCAGAAGGACCTGAGTTCAAATCTGACCTCAGACACTTGACACTTGCTAGCTATGTGATCCTGGGCAAGTCACTTAATTCTCAATGCCCCCCACACACAAAAGAAAAAAAATAACAAAACAAAACAAAAACAAATTATCTTTCATGAATAAATACTTGTCTGATATCATATTAGAAGTTCACAGCATCACAGATAGGTCCATATTTAGAGCTAGAAGGAAACTTGGATATAAGTAGCCAACCCTGGACTTTTACAGATGAAACCAAAGGTCAGAGAGGTTAAATGACTTACCCATAGTAAGTGGTGGAGTTTTAAATGAGTAAATCTTGAATTTATGCTCCCTGACAATAAATAAAGCTTTCCTTCTGTGAGGCCCAAATTTAATATATGGAGAGTTAATTGAGTGGCTTGACATAATATTGGGGTCCCGGAAATAATGAGGGACCTCTAGGTTCAAAACTCCTTCCCCTCCGAACTGCCTTTTTAGATATTTCTCCCAGACCAATAAGAAAGGAGCCTAACACCCTCTTTTCCACGAATGAATCAGGTTTTATTAATGGGAATAAAGTAAACAGCAAAGGTAAAATTAATAAAATCAAAGACAAGGGAATATGGGAAAAGAAATATCAATAATCCTCTTAAATCTATCCTATGTTTATTCAATCCCCAAATGCGCTTCAAGTTCAGCTTATTCAAAAGAGCAGAGTCTGTATGTTAACTCACCATCTGGGGCTAATAGCTTCAATGGGGAAAACAGCTTACAGAAAGGCCTGAAGGACTTGTCTGCTACTGCTGCTGCTCACACCACTGGGAGGAAAATAGACTCCGGAACAGAGCAAGCTCCCTTCAGCTAGCATTTAATCTTCCTTCCCCAAAAGGGGAGGTCCTTCAAAACTGCCTATGGAGAGTGGTTTCTCCTTCTGACATCAGCAGCATATGTCAGGACAGGACAGGTGTGGCCCCTCCCAATGAATCAGCCAAATTCCAATAATCTTACCACACTTACCATTGACTGATACTGGTGGTCTCCAGTGGAGAGCGCTGATCCTTGTACTGTTTAACATTTTTATCAATGAATTGGCTAAAAAGATGTTTACCACACTTATCTTTATCAGATTTGTAGATGTTAGCAAGATGCCAGTCAGAGTTCATAAATGTCTTGACAGGTAGAAACATTGAGCTGAATCTAATAAAGTGAGTATTATAGGGAAAAACCTAAATTATTATATTTAAATTCAAAGAATCAACTTTCTAAGTTTAAAATGGAATAAGTGTGGCTATAGGGAAGCTCATTTGGAAAAAATTCTTGGGGTTTTAAAGGACTGCAAATTCAATAAGTCAATAGTGTGTTAAGCAGCCAAAAAAAAAGGTGATGGGATTTTAGACTCCATTAAGAGATACATAGTGTTCAGGATTAGGGAGGTCATTGTCCTACTATAATCTGCCTTTGTAAGGAAAAACTTTCTACCAAAATAAAATATTTTGTCTCAGTGAGGTCTTTGATAAGGTATACTACTATTGGGTATGTTGTGGGGTTGGGGGGTGGGGGAAGGAGTGTTTTTTACTAGCACTAGATGGTCTCTGACATCACTTCTAATTGTTTCTGATTTTGTGATTCTGGACTTTATCCCAGTTTCAAGATGAAATCCTTTTTGAATGACCTTGCACAAAAGGAGGGAGACAGGATCTGGATGGTGCTGGGTAGGAAGCCAAAATGTAACTAGGAATAGCAAAATTCAATACACCAGCACATGACTATTATATAAACAGCCATGAAGTTAGTACATGATTTTGATCTATGGAGACAATGTACAAGCCAGTAATTCAACTGCTGTCCCTCACACATTTTTTAATCAATCCCTAACTAGATTTCCCAACATATATTTCATTGTTCTCCCCTGTGCCCACCTTCACATTGAACTTACAGTATAAAAGAGTGTATGTTGACTTCGTTAAGAAAATCTTGTCAAGTTCTTCATAGAATTTTTCTATTTCTACATTCTCTCTAACAGATGTTGGCTCATAAACTGCAATTATTTTCATGGTATTCTTCTGACTTCTTCTAATCATGAGCATGGAAAAATGAGATGGCCAATGTCCCATGAAATTGATGTTTCCTATTGCCTTTGAGTGCGTGATGAAATCAAGTCAAGCAACTCCTTTACTTGTCTTTCCAAGGAAAACTTGTGAACCATCTTATCATTTAGATGGAACTTCTTTTTTTATGTTCTGGTTTTAGTTACACCAAGATTGTCAACACATCCATGCTCATTTTTAAACATTTAATGCTTCTATATGGTCTAAAATGGGATACTACTTATTCATCACCACAACAATATCTCTGCAGAAATAGAAATTAGCTTTGTAAGTCTAAGGACCACTGAGCATTTTTCTTTGTTTTATAGGTTTGCATATTCAAAGAATTACACATACCTCCTTTTCTGAATTAAAAGAGACAGTATTTCATATATTAGTTCCAGAAATGTTGGATTTTTTTTTTACAAATGACCAGGCACAGATCTGAACCTGTGCTTCCAAATGGTCTTTTGAACTCACAGGGGGAAATCAACTAAGGAATGTATCCCAGCTGCAGTTCAACTATTTATTATCCACCTAATTCTCAACCAAAACTCTAAACCTATGCCCTTAGTCCAGTTCACTTGGCTTTGGAAATTCAAAATATAATTGTCAAAATGCTTATTGTGTGTAATACTGATCTAAAGGGGAGTAGTGTGATACAACTTGAAATGAACTGGATTTTGAGTCAGGGGACCTGTGTTCAAAATTGGTTTCTACTATTTACTGTCACTTAATCTCTTATCCTGTTTCCTTATCTATAGAGTGTTGAGTTGGGGAGATGATCTCTAAGACCATCTAGAAGTCATAAATTCTATGATCCCATGATCTCAGTGATTATACAGAGCTCTCAAAAACCCCATTGAGTAGGCATATATGTTTTTATCATACATCATATATTTATTATGATATATATGCACATGTATTGGTATATACATTTACATGTATATGTGCATATATCATATGTATATATTTCTGTGAATATGAATTTTATATGTATATGTGTGTATATATATATGAGTGTGTGTATAAATTATATTACTCTTGATAGGAACTTCACTCAGTTAAGTCAACTTGAGCTGTCCTCATTTCCCATCCTTGTTGAATATCTTCCTGCTATGGCTAAATAATTATCCTTTTGTTAACTGTTGAATAAACAACTGAGATGTCATCTGCTTCTAGTATTCAACCTAAACAACCAGGGGACTAATCTGAGCCCAGTCCAGAGCAGAACAAATTCCATTTCCCTTAGCTTCATAGCCTACATACTATTCCCCTTTGCATCTAATAAGAAATTTGTTCCATCACCATTTTTCCTCATTCTAAGTGGAAGGGAAAGAGGTGAGGGATGTTGTATGCCATTTGACAGTACAAGGAGCAGTTTAAAGAGAATGATAATGTGAAGTGAATGATAATTTCTTTTAAGGACAGGCAAGCCTATTCCTCCATGACTCTCTTTTATTTCTGCAGGCAGACCATTACTCTCCAATGGTATAGGCTGCTCAGAAATTGATGTTTGGCATTGTAATGGCCTCATTTTATTTTTATCCATCATGCCTAAGGAGAAAAACCCTACAGTGAGAAAAGGGATATCTTTTCCTCCTCCCATGCTATTCATGTTAAGGAAAGAAGCTGAGAATTTTAGGTGCTGCTCTTATTTTATTTTATAAAACCTTTAATCCTCACTCACCCATCTGGTATTTTATGGAACCCAGACTTTTAAGTATAAGTAAGAAGCTATAGATGCTATGTAAATAGTAATGTCAAAAGGAAGCCTGCACAGGTAGAAAGATTGTATGCTTAAATAAAGCTGAAAACATATCCCTAAATTGGATTGAACTGGAACATATTTGATTACAGTTTATAAAAGGCTTTAAAAAATTGGTGTCAGTAGATGGGTCCCATTTTGGATTTTTATTCTTTGTTCATTGTCTGGATTTAAGCAAGTTCTCTCATATTTCCAGACTTGCATTTGAATGGCCATAAACCACAAATGATTATATTTTCTATCTAGCCATTTCTTAGAACTATGAAAAGTGACCTTGATTTCCCTTTATATGGAAAAAAAGACTCACAGGCCCCAGACAAAAAGAAGTTAAGTTTCATCTGTCCCCAACCTGCTGTGCATTGTGTTAGAACTAAATTTATCTTTTCTTGAGGAATGAATTCTTCCTTTGGTGTCATTAAACTGTAAAATCTCTGATTCTTAGAGTTTAGTTTATTTATTTATTTTTCTACTCTAAAAGATAGTAGGGATGCAGTAGGTCAACAAGCAGTGTGGAGTCCTACTCCAAGTATAGTATGTCATGACTGAAAGGGCCAAGAGATTAATTTTTTAAAAGGCAGTGATATGAGGAGTAGCACTGAGTACAAACTCAAAGAGATAGTCATTCTTCATGCCATAATTTAAAAATGACTTCCTTTGCAAATCTTTTTGATTTATATAAAAGGCAGTGTGTTATAGTGGATAGAAGGCCAGCTTCAGGGTCAAGAAGATATTTGCTCAAGTCACACCTTTGGCACATACTGGCGAGGTGACCCTGGACAGGTCACTTACTCCCTTATTACCTCCAGTCAAGCCTAAGATTATGAATTACAGGGCAGCTGCTGAATCATATTGTTAAAGAATTTCCTCATGTAAAATATCCTACAACAACTAAATAATAAGTCTGACCTAAATGAAATAATAACCCAAAATGTGAGTTATTATTTTTCCTCCATGAGTAATTAGGAGGCCTTTCTCTGCCCTATATATTGCAGAATTAAAATATTCAACTTTTTAAAGGAAAGACAAAGCTTATAATGATATAAAATGATGAAATGTTAGAGCTGGGAAAGACCTTAAAGATCATCTTACCTACACTTCTCATTTTACAGATAAAGAAACTGATAACCAAAAAGATATTTGCCTATAATGAAATACCATCAGAATGATAATGCTCTGAAGCCTAGATCATCTGAGTTCTTTTCTTCTCCCTCATATTTTCTCCTCCTCACTCATCCTTCTCCTTCCTCCTCCTTTGTCTCTTTTCCCCTCTCTTCTCTGTTCTTCCTCTCCTCCTCCTTTTTACTGCCACCACCATCACACTATTAATACCACTAACACCAACATTATTACTACCGATTATTATGCTATTTTCCTCCTACATCAATTGCTAGCATCAAATGTAATTTAATTTCCACCTATTATGCAGGGCATATTATCTAGAGCAGGTAGGTAGTACAATGGATTGAGTGTTTGACCTGGAGTCAGGAAGACTCCTCTTCCCGAATACAAATCTGGCCACATACACTTGTTTGCTGTATGTCCCTGGGCAAGTCACTACCCTCTTTGAATCAATTTCCTCATTTTTAAAATGAGCTAGAAAAGGAAATAGCAAACAACTCCAAGGATCTTTGCCAAGAAAACCCAAAAGGAGTCATGAAGAGTCAGATATTACTGAAACAACTGAACAACAACAAATAACATATGCAAAGAGATTAAATACTAACATATACAGAATTAATGCAATGATTTGGCGTTTGATATTCAATTAATGTGGTCATTCTTTCTGTCAATAGATATTAGAAACTCTCAACAGTCTGTACATTTTTAAAAAATAAGTCTCTGTAACCAAAATTATCATCACTTGGTGGCCAAAATTTTTAATTTAGCCAGGCTGGCTTTTGGAAACAAGACATGTGATGCACTGTTTACCCCTGAAACCTTTCTAGCTTTATGGGTCTTGCTTGAGCTTATATACCACTTGTATAACCTTCAATTACCCAAAATCACCTTCAAATTCCAATGAAGCATCACATTAAGGCTACTGTGTATATATTTTATTATAATAAAATAGTTTGACATTTCTATTGTGGTTTCATGACCTCAAAGGACTTGCACATACATCTTCTCATTTTATCCTTGCAATAGAGAGGTAGGCAATATAAATATTACCATCTTCATTTTACAGATGAGGAGACAAGTTTAGAGAGTACAAATGATTTGAACAATGTCAAATGGCTTGTAAATAGCAAGGCCCACACTTTACCCTATGTTTTACTTTGAAATCTGGTGTTCTTACAAGGAACAGGTAGGAGGTACAGTGGCTAGAGTAATGGCCTTGGTGTCAGGAAGACAAGTTAAAATCAGGAATCAGACACTTGCTGACTGTGTGACCCTGAACAAGTTATTTAACCTCTCTTTGCCTTGGTTTCCCTATATGTAAAATGGGAATAATAACTTCTACCTTCCAAATTATATGGTATTTATAAAGTGCTTAGCACAGTATTTGTCATATACTAGGTGCTAAATAAATATTAACTATTATTATCATTACTGCATAGTTCCAAACTTTATGCCTTTCTTCCCTGTGTCAACTCATGATCTAAGCAGAAGAAAAACACAAAAATTTTAGTTAAAAAGTCATGCACGGGGGGCAGCTAGGTGATGCAGTGGATAGAGCACCGGCCCTGGAGTCAGGAGGACCTGAGTTCAAATCCGACCTCAGAAAATTAACACTTACTAGCTGTGTGACCCTGGGCAAGTCACTTGACCCCAATTGCCTCACTAAAAGAAAACAAAAAGAAAACAAAACAAAACAAAAGTCATGCACGGGCAGCTAGAAGGCACAGTGGATAAAGCACCGGCCCTGGATTCAAGAGGACCTGAATTCAAATCTGGCCTCAGACATTTGACACTTACTAGCTGTATGACCTTGGGCAAGTCACTTAACCCTCATTGCCCTGCAAAAAAACAAAAGTCATTCATATGCTATTCAAAACAATCAATTGCACATAAGGAAGGGGTTGAAAAAATGGTTGAAAAATATTCAATTGTTCTTTTTTTTTTTTTTTTTTGGTGAGGCAATTGGGGTTAAGTGACTTGCCTAGGGTCACACAGCTAGCAAGTATTAAGTGTCTGAGGCCGGATTTGAACTCAGGTTCTCCTGTCTCCAGGGCCAGTGCTCTATCCACTGCGTCACCTAGCTCCCCCTATTCCATTGTTCTAATCCAAATTAAAGGCTGGATTTTTGTGAGTATTTTTTTTATAACTTCAAAAATAATATAACAAAGTCATCACAAAATAATAAAAATACATGATAAAATAAGTCAAAATTTTGATAAATGCCTATGATTTGCAGATCAGGCATCAGGTGGAGAAACTAAGTTTAGATAAAACATGGCCCCTGTCCTCATGGAGCATGTAGTCCAGTAGAGGGATAAACAATAAACACAGATAATAATATAATGCACAGGAATGGTGTTAACCAGTGTTCATGCTTAGAGTTGTAAGGATATTTTGACTTACTGGCCTAATTTTGGGGGCTAAAGCTGACTGGGGTACTTAATCTGGGACTGTTCACTGACTGCTATGAACTTAGTATGGGCTGTTTATAAAGTTCCGCCACACTGCTCCACTCCCAAATTGATAAGCACAAGATTAAGAAGCCTCTTAACTAAATAATCAAAGCAAAGTTTATTTATGAGATTCTATTTAAAATTAAGAATACAGGGAAATAAAAGGTACAGCCTGATGGCATTGCAGTGCATCTCTTTCCACTGTGTCTCTTTCCCACCTGCTACTCCTGGAACTTCTTTAATATAATAAGGGCCTTAGCTGCCTCTTGCCTTAGGGCACTCATGACCTTTATTCTAACTCCGAGCCCCTTTCACTTTGTAAATTCCCCTGCTTCTAACTTTCCTCTCCTTACTGCCACCGCTGAACCCCTGTGTTTCTCTCTCACTGACCTTCTGTCTGTCTGCTCCGTCAGTCTGCCCTTCAGCCTCTCTTTTCTCTATTTCCTTCTCGTCTGCCAGCCTTTCCTCCTTGCTCCTAGTCCTTTAGTCTTCTCCTGCATCCTTGTAGCCCCTTCTGTCTTTTCCAACCTTTTCTGTCTCATCAGGCACCCCCCTGAGTCTAACCCCCAGGTCTCTCTCTCTCTCTCTCTCTCTCTCTCTCTCTCTCTCTCTCTCTCTCTCTCTCTCTCTCTCTCTCTCTCTCTCTCTCTATATATATATATATATATATATATATATATATATATATATATATATATATAATATATATATTTTTTTTTCTCCACTCAAATATCAGGGCCTTTTGCACTCACACATCAAGCTAATCCGCCAGCCAGAACTGTGGCTGGGAGGGATGCTCGAGCATCACGTGCCTCAGCACAGGCTACACCAGAGCCCGGGCCTAGATGAGCCTGGGATCACTCAGATACCTCCACTCAGGGTGGAGTGAGCTGGGGGATTTTTCCCCCCAGCTGTCTGACCTGGTGTCTTGTACAGCTCATGGGGCTTTTTGGCTCAGCTGAAGCTGAAGTGGAGGGGCACCAGCCCCTCCCACACAGAAGAGACCCTGAGGGCCTAAGGCTTTCTAATTTCAGCCCAAAGGTAGGGTCCTCAAATCAAAATAAATTTCCACAGAGTAAAGGCTTATGAGGTGCTTTCTGACTTGCAGAATATAAGTATATTACAGATTTTAAAACAAAGTGCTATATGCATTTCAGTAGGGTAGTTAATTTCCAGGTTGGGCTTTAAAAAATAGGTAATTCTCCAAGTAACAAAAAAAAGAAAATTAGTGGGGTGATAGAAAAGAGCATAAGCATTATAAGTAGGCAGCATAATAATAGTAGTGGTAGCAGCAGCAGCAGTAGCTTGAAAAGCAACATTAGTAGTAGTAGTAGTAGTAGTAATAGTAGTAATAGTAACCAAACAACATTTATACAGCATGTAATATGTGCCAGGCACTGTGCTAAGCACTTTAAAATTATCTCACATTTGATTCTCACAATAAGCCTGGGAGATAGGTGCTATTATTATCTCCATCTTTCAAATGAGGAAACTGAGGCAAACAAATGTTAAATTACTTGTCCAGGGTCACACAGCTATAAGTGTTGCCAGATTTGTTTGACACCAAATTTGAACTCAGGTCATTTTGACACCAGACCCAAAAGAATATAATGTATGCTTGGGTATAGAAAATAATATTTGTTTCTGAATAATATATGGATGAAACAGGAACAAGATCCCAATGAAAATATATCTAACATAGAAACAAATTACAACTTCTTAACAAAGTTCTTAATAGTAATGAGTTGACATTTGAGGAATCAAGTGAAATTGTTCATCAAGACATCTCTTTTATTGACTCAATTCTGGATTTGTTTGAAAACATTCTAGGAAATATAATAGCAGTATGGGTAAATCATAGATTGGCTCACAAATTATTAGGAAAGTAATTTAAGATATGGCTGAAAAAAATTATTGTTGAGAACACTGGCTGCCAGGCAAAGGATGACAAGTTTTACAAGTTAGGTAGCAGAAAGCCATAGAGCATTTTTAAGGAGAAGAGTGACATGAACAAATTTATGTAAATGAAAGGGGTGGTTTTTTTTTTTTTTTTGTCAATTTGACGGATCAAATAGAGGAGGGGAAGTGAAGAAATTGGGAGGATGTGACCCTAATTGAGGAACATTGATGTGGGTCTGTATTATGAAGATGGCAATAAAAATTTTGAGACATTGAGAGTACCAGAAGTAGAAAACGGAATGAATCTAGGATGGCTAAGATCTAGGTTGCTGAATTTAACACAGAGCATACATATCCCCACTTGCTTAATTCTTTTTTGCATGTGTGTGTGGGGGGGGGCAATGAGGGAAAGTGACTTGACCAGGGTCACACAGCTAGTAAGTGTCAAGTGTCTGAAGCCGGATTTGAACTCAGGTCCTCCTGAATCTAGGGCTGGTGCTTTATCTTTATCCACTGAGCCACCTAGCAGCCCCGACTTAATTCTTATTAAAGCCATGGTTAAGATTCAAATTATTTTGAGGCTAACAAATTTACACCACTCTCCCCTAGATAAGCAATATCATTTGCTTTCTGTAATAGTCTGTATGTGCCTTGGCAGACTTTTCAAGGTTTCACTTTTAGCTCAGAATCATCATCTACTCTTCCTTCTCCCTCATGCTTCATATTGTATGTATATTCTACCTCTGAAACACCTCTTATATCCGTCCCCTTCTTTCTTCTCAGTCAGTTGCCATACTGGGTCAGACTCTCATCACTTCTTCTCTAAATTGAAGCAATAGCCTTCTAACTTTTTTGTTCCAAATTCTATTTTCTTTACTTTACTTTTTTCTCTTTTTCTGGAATGTCTTCTACTTTTCCCAATTACATGTAAAGATAGTTTTAACATTCATTTTTAATAAGATTTTGGGTTTCAATTTTTTCTCCCTCCCCCGAAGATGGCAAAGAATCTGATATAGATTATACATGTGCAATCATGTCAAGATATTCCACATTAGACATGTTGTGAAAGAAGAAACAGAACAAAAGGGAAAAGCAACAACAATAAAAAAACACCCCGAAAATAGTATTCTTTGATCTGCATTCAAACTCTACCAGTTCTCTCTCTGTATGTGGGTAGCATTTTCCATCATGAGTTTTTTGGAATTGTCTTGGATCATTGTACTACTGAGAAGAGCTAAGTCAATGACAAGTGATCATCACATGATGTTACTATTACTGTGTACAATGTTCTCCTGGTTCTGCTCACTTCACTCAATATTAGTTCATGTCAGTCTTTCCAGGTTTTTGGTTTTTGTTTTTTCTGAAATCTGCCTGTTCATCATTTCTTTTAAGTGACTTGCCCAGGGTCACACAGCTAGTAAGTGTTAAGTGTCTGAGGCCGGATTTGAACTCAGGTCCTCCTGAATCCAGGGCTGATGCTTTTATCCACTTCATCACCTAGCTGCCCTGTCATCATTTCTTATAGCACAATAGTATTCCATTACATTCATATAATATGACTTGTTCAGCCATTCCCCAACTGATGGGTACTCCCTCAGTTTCCTATTCTTTGCCATCACAAAAACAAATCCGCTATAAATATTTTGTACATGTAGGTCCTTTTCCCTTTCTATGAGCTCTTTAGGATACAGACCTAGTAGTGCTATTGCTAGGTTAAAGGGTATGTACAGGGCATAGTGCCAAATTAATAACCTCCTACTTGTACACTGTGCTTCTAGTCTCTTCCTTCTTCAATATATCTATTCCATTATTGCCAAAATAATCTTCCTAAATTTTAAATGCTACCATTTCACTCTTCCATTCAAGGGACTTTGGTGGCTCCCTGTTACCACTGGTAGAAAATACAGGTTCCTTTCCTTGGAGTATGAAGTCTTTCAAATTCTGGTTCTAGGCTACCTTGCCTAGGTGGCACAGTGGATAGAGCACTGACCCCGAAGTTGGGAGAACCTGAGGTCAAATCTGAACTCAGACACTTAGTAGTTGTGTGACCTTGGACAAATCACTTAACGCCAATTGCCTTTAACATCCAGGACCATCTCCAGTTATACACACACACACACACACACACATAGACACATACACCTACATATATGTACACACATACACATATATATGTGCATAGGCATATGTATGCAAATATATACATTTGTGTATAAATATACACATACATATATACACATCTATACATATACACATACATATACATGTATGTGTATAGATATAGATCTATCTATCTATACATGTATATATACACATATAAACATACACATATATACATATATGTATGTGTGTATAGATATAGATCTATCTATACATATATATGTATATGTGTGTGTGTATATATGTGTGTGTGTGTGTGTGTGTGTGTGTGTATCTTGCCAATGGACCAAGATGGCTTTGAAGGAGAAAGTAAGGCTTGTGATTTCTTGAAGCCCTGCCTCACTTAAATCTAATTCACTGCAGGTCATGACATCATCTCCTAATGTCATGGTCCTCTTGGTGAACAAAGGACAAACCACCACCACAACAACCTTCCCATGCTAATTGCACAATACTAAACCTCTCACACTCTAAGGTTTTGACACACTCGTGACCTACTTGCCATTTTCTGAACTCATCATTCTGTTCCCCATTCCTGGAATGAATTCCTTCCTCTCCTCCATGTCTTGGAAACCCTAACATTCTTTTTTTTTTGGGGGGGGACAATGAGGGTCAAGTGACTTGCCCAGGGTCACACAGCTAGTATCAAGTGTCTGAAGCTGGATTTGAAGTCAGGTCTTCCTGAAACCAGGGCCAGTGCTTTATCCACTGCACCACCTAGCTGCCCTCTACCCCTAACATTCTTTAAGCATTACCTGTATATCTTCTTTTATGGGAAACTATTCCTAATTCCCTTACTTATCAGCCCTCTCCTGTCACCCTTCTCAAATTATCACGAATATACATATTTGCCTATATGCCATATCTCCCCAGTAGCGGAAGCCTTAGTCAGGGGCTTTTTGTTTTCTCTTTCTGTGTCTAGTATCTATCTAGTACTGTAGTAATGTATCTGCTACATTTCACATAGTAAACATTTAATAAATATTTACAGGTTTTGGCTTGGATATATTTGCTTCCTTTGTTGCTGTTTTTAAAGTTGATTTGCAGCCTTTTCAATGTTGCTTTTTAAGCTTAATATCATCCACAATGAATTCCGACAAAGAACAGATCCGTGTTTGTCACAGAGCTACTTATTTCAATCCCCAACAGTCCAGTTTCTTTGTCAAGATAAATGATTCAGCCTTCAACCTTCTGGTTTAGCCACTTGGGAACTGGACTAATGCCTCATAAAACTGTGCAATGGTGCAATTATCACTTTACTATTAGAGAGATGCTCAGAAGTACTAAAAGCCCACCTTAGTGAAGGGTTTTTATTGTCCCCATAAACCCAGCGTGGCCTTCAGGTATTTGCTACAATGTTAACAATGATTCATCTTTGTGGCATTCTCTAACAAGTAGAATGCCAGCCTATTTTATAGTTCCCACTGAAGGTCTGAAGAAGGTAAAGGATGGAAAGTATGGGTGAATGTGTATGATATCAAATGTTATAGCCACCACCTAGTGGAATGCCCAGGCTGTACTGACAATTCCATATGGAGAAGGGATCAGAAAACATCATGTTCACAGTTAAAAATAATTGAGCTCCACTTCTCAAAGAAGCTCATGTTGCCCCCAAGCAGTTTTCTTGACAGTTGGGATTATACAAGAGAAAAACCTTACACTTTTTCTACTCCTAGGAAATAAAACCAGCTGATTTGAGTCTTCTATCAGCTTGGAACTTACCAGACTGAACCGGGCTAAAGGAAAAAAAAACACACTAATATCTGTCATGTTTACTGCTTATTGTGACTTATGAAGATGTTTGTCTGAATTAACATGTTTATTTTTGTGTAACTGATTTTATTTTTCCATGTGCAGACATGGAATGCAGTTTAGACTACAGAAAGCAATTTTCCTAGAATATATACCTATGTTTTAGGGAAAATAGATGTCTTTTCAAGGCAGGTAAAAAGAAGTGTCAGACATCCAGTGTATTTATCAATGATGGAAAGTTTAGAAAAAAACAGCCAGGATTAAGAAAGTAATATCATTAAGAGGCTAGAGGCTTCCACAGTCATTTAGAAGATAGAAAGATTGATCTAAGAGGCCACTGGTAGTTTGTTCCCTTTCTTAAAAGATAGGAAGATCTGTCTGCCTGACAAATGCATGGATTCTTCCGGACTGCCCTTCTTTCAAAAGTTGTGCTGTTGCCAGCTGTATTTCTTTAATATCAGATAATAGTTAGTAGTTCATTTCTTATTTAATATAGAATTTGCTGAAAACAATTTCCTCCCCCTCTCCCCCACATCGTTTTCCCCTTCATTCCATATTCACTAAAATTCTGGGAGGGAAAGGAATCAGATACAGACTTAAGTAAGAAGTTAGCCAACAAGAGCATGCAGGGAAGATCAGAATCCACAATGAGGGTAATCCTGAGAAAGGCAATAAGATTTTTCTTCCTAAGGGAGCACAGTGAAACACATTTGGAAAGGGAGCCAGGTAAAAGATTGTATATTCAAGCATACTCTGAATGGTTATGCTCCAGATGATACTTGTACACAAATGTGAACAAAAACAAACTCATTGCCTAGGGAGAAGATCTGCTGTGGAATATTGTGAAAACACCAGGAAATATATCCTTAGAACACAAATGATCTTTACCGACATAAAGAAAAAGAGAGAAAAGGCATTCTTGATATATCTCCAAAAAGCTACAAATGAATAATATTTTGATGCTTTTTTATTGCAAAAAAATGTATCATGATGAAATTCTCTTTTCTTCTTCATTTTTAAATGTACCATAACTCTATCCTATTTAAATTGGTTTTATTAGCCAGATATCTTTGATCATGATGACTATTTAAAAATTCTATTTCAGCAGTCCTAACAAAGTAATTATGTAGAGTAGGTACATAGATTAAATAAATATAATTAGGTTTTCTGTGCTTTAGTCATATGTTTAGTTATAACCAAGTTATTATACTTTTCTTATTGAAGAAAAATTATTAGACTTGGAATTTGATTGGTCAAATACAACTTTTTTTTAAACAAATGTAGTCATTTCTACCTCAATATCATGGAAGTTTTTAAAAATATATTGTAGCATCATCAGTTAAATACTAAGAAAAGCGTATGTAAAGGAGTAGTATGGATATAACATGTAGTGTGTTTATTCAAAAATATCCTTGGTGTAAATAATTACATTTGTTAATTTGTGTATATTAAAAAATTAGAGCATTTATACTGAATTAAAACCAAAGTGGATATTTCTGACTAAAATTTTTTTTTAATTTTTTTTTTTTTTTTGCGGGGCAATGGGGGTTAAGTGACTTGCCCAGGGTCACACAGCTAGTAAGTGTTAAGTGTCTGAGGCTGGATTTGAACTCAGGTATTCCTGAATCCAGGGCCAGCGCTTTAACCACTTCGCCATCTAGCTGCCCCCCTTCTGACTAAAATTTTTAAAATCCCATATGATAAACAGCCTAATTATAACTCTGTGTATAAAATATTGCTTTTCATTTTTTGAAAGGCATTTCATTATGGTTTATTTTATAATTATCTTGCATCAAGAATATCATGTCATATTTTATAATGTTACTTATCTTTGAATGCCAAATCCTCAAGTATCCTGAACTGCTAAGGAGCATAAAAGTAATCAACTAGAGGGGGCGGCTAGGTGGCACAGTGGATAAAGCACTGGTCCTGGATTCAGGAGTACCTGAGTTCAAATCCAGTCTCAGACACTTGACACTTACTAGCTGTGTGACCCTGGGCAAGTCACTTAACCCCCATTGCCCAGTAAAAAAAAAAAATGTATTCAACTAGATATATGGCATTTTTTTGAACTGTCCAATATGTGATTTAAGTCAAGTTGCACTTCAAGAATGTTTTTTTCTTTTTAATTTTAAAAATTTATTTGTAACATTGATTTAAAAATATTAAGATTCAAATTCTCTCTTCCTCCCACTCTCGCCACACCTATTGAGAAAGCAGTTTGATATCCATTATACATGTAATGTCATGCAAAATGTATTTCCATATTAGCCATGTTGTAAATTTAAAAAATAATAATAAAAGCAAGACTCACAAAGAAGGTGAAAAAATATGCTTTGATCTACACTTAGAGTTCATTTTTCAGCATGAATCCTTTGGAATGGTCATAAATCATAGTATTGGGGGCAGCTAGGTGGTACAGTGGATAAAGCACTGGCCTTGGATTCAGGAGGACCTGAGTTTAAATCCAGTCTCAGACACTTAACACTTAACTAGCTGTGTGACCCTGGTCAAGTCACTAAACCCTTATTGCCCTGCAAAAACAAAAACAAAAACAAAATAAATCATAGTATTGGTCAAAGTAGCTAAGTCATAGTTGATCATCACAAAAATATCATTGTTACTGTGTAGAATGTTTTTATGCTTCTGCACTTCATTTTGCATGAGTTTATGTGAGTATTCTTGGGTTTTTCTGAAGCCACACTGCTTATCATTTCTTATAGCACAATAGTATTCCATCATAATTATAGACCACAACTTGTTCAGCTATTCACCAATTGATAGGCTTCCCTCCATTTACCATTCATTGCCACCATTAAAACTGTTATAAACATTTTTTTTTCCATAGAGATTCTTTTCCCTTTTCTTCAGTCTCTATTAATAAAGCCCAAGTAGTGGTCTTGCTAGTCAAAGGTATGCAACATCTTATAAACTTTTGGGCAGAGTTACAATTTTTTTTTTTTCCAAAATGACTGGACTAGTTCACAATCCCACCAACAGTACATCAGCATAATTATTTTTCCACATTCCCTCCAGCATTTATTACCGCCCTATTCTGTCATATTAGCCAATCTGTTAAGTATGAAGGTATACTTCAGAATTGTTTTAATTTGCATCTATCTAATCAATATAATTAGAACATTTTATTTGATTAGAGATAGTTTTGATTTCTTTTTCTGAAAACTGTTTACATATTTTTTTTCAATCTCTCAGCTGGAGAATTGCTTTTATTTTCATAAATATTACTAAATTCTTTATATGTTTGAGAAATTAAGTATCAGAGAAATTTGCTATTTTCCCCCATTTGGCTGCTATTTGATTTTGTTTGTGCAAAACCTTTTTAATTTCATGTAATTGAAATGTTTCCATGCTCTCCTAATTTTCTAATGATTTCATCTTTTAGGCCTAAATCATGTATCCATTTTGAATTTATTTTGTATTTGGTATGAGATTTTATCTATGCCTAGTTTTTGCAAAACTGCTCTCTGTTTTTTCCAGGAATTTTTGGAAAATGTTGACTTCTTGTCCTTAAATTTAGGACCTTTGTTTTTATTAAAGCTTAGATTAATGTGATTGTTTTCTACCATATATTGTGTGCTTAATATTGATGACTATTGCTTTGCTATATAATTTTAAAATCTGATACTGTTACCATGCCTTCCTTCATATTTAATTCCCTTATTATTCTTGACCAATTATTTTTACAAATAAATTTTATTACTTATTTTCTAATTCTACAAAAAACTTATTTGGCAGTTAGATTTGTATGACACTGAATAAGTAAATTAATTTTGTAGAATTGTTATACTTGTTATATTGGCATAGCCTATCTTTGAGCAACAATTATTATTCCAATTATTTAGATCTCTCTTTATTTGTGTGAAAAGTATTTTGTAATTGTGTTCATTTTGTCCCAGGAGTTGTCTTCTCAGTTAGACTCTCAAGTATTTATAATGTCTGTATTTGTTTTAAATGAAATTTCTCTCTACCTCTTCCTGCTGGGTTTTGTTGGTAATAAATAGTAATGCTGATGACTTAAGTGTATTGATTTCATATCCTGCAACTTTGTTAAAATTATTATTTTGACTATTTCTTAGCTAATTCTCTAGGTTCTCTAAGTATATCAGTTCCATCTGCAAAGATTAACAGTTTGGTTTTTATTGCCTATTCCTTAAGTTTCTTTTCGCATCTAATCTTTATATCTAGCATTTCTAATACAGTATTATATAATAATAGTGATGTTGTGCACCCTACTTCACTCCTGATTTTATTGGGAAGGTTTCTAGCTCCTCCCCATTACAAAAATGCTTGCTTTTGGTTTTAGATAGGGCTTATCTTTGGAAAAAAAATCTCCTTTAATTCCTATTCTTTTTTTTTTTTTTTTTGCAGGGCATCAGGGGTTAAGTGACTTGCCCAGGATCACACAGCTAGTAAGTGTCAAGTGTCTGAGGCTGGATTTGAACTCAGGTCTTCCTGGATCCAGAGCCAGTGCTTTATCCACTGTACCACCCAGCTGCCCCATTTCCTATTCTTTCTAATATTTTTTTCATAGAAATGTGTATTGTATTTTGTCAAAAGCTTTTTTATATATTGATACAATCATTTGATTTTTGGTTTTTTTATTGGTAATATGGCCAATTATGCAGATAGTTTTTTTCTAATATTTAATCAGTCCTGGATTCATGATTCCTGATCAGAATGTATGATCTTTGTAATATAGTTTTATAGTCTCCTTGGTAGTATTTTATTTTATTTAAACATTTTACATCAATATTAATTAAGGAATTTGGCCTGTAGTTTTCTTTCTCTGTTTTTGTTCTCCTTGGTTTAGGTATCAAAACCATATTTGTATCATAAAAGAAGTTTAGTAGGATTTTTATTTACCTATTTTTTTCCCAAATAGTTTATGTAGTATTGGGATTAATTCTTACTTAGATGTTTCATATAATTCACTTGTAAATCCATTTGGTCCTGGAGAAATTTTAGGGAGTTTTTTCATGATTTGTTGATGATTGATTTTTTTAAAAAATCTTTTAGGTGGGGCAGAGCCAAGACGGCAGAGAGGAAGCAGCAAGCTGCCTGAGCTCTCCTTCTGTTCCCTCAAAAAGAACATTAAATCAAGCCTCTGGACGGATTCTTAAACTACAGATACTGCAAAGAGACAGAGAGATACAGTCTTCCAACCAGAGATAATTTAGAAGACTTCAGGAAAAGGTCGGTCTGACTCGGGAAAAAGGCAGGCCTAGTGCAGGGCATCAGCCCAGCGCTGAGGGGGTTGGGGCAAGTCAGCAGGAACTGCGGGCCTCAGCCAAACAACTGAGGCCCCTGGAACCTGGCTCAAAAATCTGGTGACCAAGAAGGACAGTGGAAAAACCTCCCTGCACCGGCCAGGAGGGCAGGCTGCCTGTGGGGCCATGAGCAGGACAGATGGGATCTGGCACCTGGCCGAGTGCACTCAGACAGCAAGTGGTGCAGAGGGGGTGGGGGGCGGGGACAGACTACACACACTATAAAGGCCTCAGAGTAAAAAGCCAGTCACGCAACACCTATACCCCTGCACAAGAAGCCCCAAACAGGGACCCTGGTGCCCCCAGAGCAGACCTCAACGTAAAAAATAAATAAATAAATAAATAAATAAATAAATAAATAAATAAATAAATAAATAAATAAGCTGCAATTATGAGTAAGAAGCAAAAAAGAGCCCTCTCCATTGAAAGCTTCTGAATCAATAGGGAAGAAGCCAACACAAACTCAGATGAGGAAAATACCTTCAAATTGCCTACATCTGAAGCCTCACAAGGGAAGGTTAATTGGTCTCAAGAATAAAAAGCCTTCCTGGAAGAGCTCAAAAAGGATTTTAAAAATCACTTGAGAGAGGTAGAAGAAAAAATGGGGAGAGAAATGAAAGCAAAACAAGAAAACTATGAAAAAAGAATCAGCAGCTTGGAAAAGGAAGCACAAAGATTGACTGGCCAAATGGAAAAAAAAAAGTCCATAATTTCACTGAAGAAAACAATGCCTTAAAAAATTCATTTGGCCAAATGGAAAAAAAGGTGCATAATCTCATTGAAGAAAACAATGCCTTAAAAAATTCACTTGGCAAAATGGAAAAAAAGGTGCATAATCTTACTGAAGAAAACAATGCCTTAAAAATTAAAATTGGACAGTTGGAAGATAAGGAATCCATTAGACACCAGGAATCAGTCAAGCAGAATCAAAAGAATGAAAAAATAGAAGAAAATGTGAAATACCTCATTGGAAAGACAACTGATCTGGAAAACAGATCGAGGAGAGACAGTTTGAGAATCATTGGACTGCCTGAAAGACATGACCAGAAAAAGAATCTAGACACCATATTCCAGGAAATTATTAAGGAGAACTGCCCTGATATCATAGAATTAGAGGATAAAATCATCATTGAAAGAATCCACCGATCACCTCCTAAAAGAGACCCCAAAAGGAAAACTCCAAGGAATATTGTAGCCAAATTCCGGAATTATCAGGTGAAGGAGAAAATACTCCAATCAGCCAAAAAGAAGCAATTTAAATATCATGGAGTCACAGTCAGAATTGCTCAGGACCTGGCAGCTTCAACATTAAAGGACCACAAGGCTTAGAATATGATATTCTGGAAGGCAAAGGAGCTTGGATTGCAGTCAAGAATCTATTACCCAGCAAAAATATGCATTCTCTTCCAGGGGAAAAGATGGACATTTAATGCCATTGGGGACTTTCAATCATTCCTGGTGAAAAGACCAGAACTGAATAGAAAATTCCATCTCAACATACAAGACTCAAGAGAAGTTTAAAAAGGTAAACAGAGGGAAAAAAAAGGTTACCCTATTAGGTTAAACTGTTTATATCCCTCCACAGGAAGATAATACTCAAAACTCTTAAGAATTGTAAATATATTTGGGCAGAGAGAAGGAGTGCACACAGAACATAGAAATATAAATTGTCTTTGATGTGATAATACAAAAAAAGTTAAGGGGTTAAAAAGGGAGTCTATGGGGAGGAGAGGAAAGGGGAGGTGGAATGGGATGAATTATAACATATGAAGAGGTGAAAAAAACTATTACAATAGAGGGAAAGAAAGGAGGGGTGAACATTGTTTCAACCCTACTCTCATTAGATTTGATACAAAGAGGGAATAACATATATGTTCACTGGGATAAAGAAACTTAACTCATTCTTTAGGGAAGCAAAAGGGGAAGGGAAAGGGGGGAGTGATAGAAGGGAGGACAAAAGCAAGGGAGAAAAAGGTAAAGAAAAGAGAGGGGGTGATAAAAAGGGAGGGAAGATTGGGGGAGGCAGGGGTAAGAAGTAAAATGTCGGTGAAGAGGAATAGGGTGAAAGAAGGGGGGAAAAGTACAAAGGAGGTAAATAGAATGGAGGGGAATAGACAGTCAGTAATAATAACTGTGAATGTGAATGAGATAAACTCTGCTATAAAATGGAAGCGAATTGCAGAGTGGATTAAAAACCAGAATCCTACAATATGCTGTTTACAGGAAACACATTTGAAGCAGAGAGATACATACAGAGTAAAGGTAAAAGGCTGGAGTAGAATATATTATGCTTCAGCTAAAGTAAAAAAAGCAGGGGTAGCAATCCATATCTCAGACAAAGTGCAGGCAAAAATAGATCTCATTAAAAGAGATAAGGAAGGAAATTACATCTTGCTTAAAGGTACTATAGATAATGAAGTAATATCAATATTAAATATGTATGCGCCAAGTGGTATAGAATCCAAGTTCTTAAAGTAGAAGTTAAATGAGTTACAAGAGGAATTAGACAGTAATACTATATTAGTGGGGGAACTGAATCTCCCCCTCTCAGAATTACATAAATCTAGCCAAAACATAAATAAGAAAGAAGTGAAAGAGGTGAATAGATTCCTAAAAAACTCAGACATGATAGATGTCTGGAGAAAATTGAATGGGGATAGAAAGGAATATACCTTTTTCTCAGCAGTACATGGCACATTTTCAAAAACTGACCATGTATTAGGGCACAAAAACATAATAGTCAAATGTAGAAAGGCAGAAATAGTAAATGCATCCTTCTCAGATCATGATGCAATAAAAATTACATGTAAGAAAGAGCCAGGGAAAAGTAGAATGAAAATCAATTGGAAACTAAATAATTTCATTCTAAAGAATGAATGGGCCAAACAACAATCATAGAAACAATCAGTAACTATATCTAAGAGAATGACAATAATGAGACAACATACCAAAATCTATGGGATGCATCCAAAGCAGTGCTTAGGGGAAAATTTATAGCTCTAAATGCTTACATGAATAAAAAAGAGAAAGAGGAGATTAATGAATTGGGCATGCAACTTAAAAAGCTAGAAAAAGAACAAATTAGAAATCCCCAATTAGATACTAAATTAGAGATTCTGAAAATTAAAGGAGAAATTAATAAGATTGAAAGCAAATAAAAAAACCCTATAGAATTAATCAATAGAACTAAGAGCTGGTTTTATGAAAAAACCAATAAAATGGATAAAATATTGGTTAATTTGATTTAAAAAAAGAAGAAAACCAAATTACAAGTATCAAAAATGAAAGGGGTGATGTTACCACAAATGAAGTGGAAATTAAATCAATAATTAGGAATTATTTGGCCCAACTGTATGCCACTAAATTTGACAATCTAAATGAAATGCATGAATATTTACCAAAACACAAACTGCCCAGGTTAACTGAAGAGGAAATAAAATCCTGAAATAAACCCATATTAGAAAAGAAATTGAACAATCCATTAATGAACTCCCTAAGAAAAAATCCCCAGGGCCAGATGGGTTTACAGGTGAATTTTACCAAACATTTAAAGAACAATTAATTCCAATATTATACAAATTATTTGGAAAAATAGGTGAAGAAGGAGGTCTACCAAATTCGTTTTATGACACAAACCAGGCAAAGCAAAAACAAAGAAAGAAAATTATAGACCAATTTACCTAATGAATATTGATGCTAAAATCTTACATAAGATATTAGCATGGAGGTTACAGCAAGTGATCACCAGGATAATACACTATGACCAGGTGGGATTTATACCAGGAATGCAGGGCTGGTTCAACATTAGGAAAACTATTAACATAATCTACCACATCAATAAGAAAACCAAACAAAATCATATGATTATCTCAATAGATGCAGAGAAAGCTTTTGACAATATACAACACCCATTCCTAATAAAAACACTAGAGAGTTTAGGAATAATTGGAGCTTTCTTTAAAATAATAAACAGTATCTACCTAAAGCCATCAGCAAGTATTATATGCAATCGAGATGAATTAGAAGCCTGCCCAATAAGATCAGGGGTGAAACAGGGATGTCCATTATCACCCCTATTATTTAATATTGTCCTAGAAATGTTAGCTTTAGCAATCAGAGAAGAGAAAGGAATTAAAGGAATTAGAATAGGCAAGGAGGAAACAAAACTATCACTCTTTGCAGATGATATGATGGTATACTTAAAGAATCCTAGAGAATCAACTAAAAAATTACTTGAAACAACTTTAGCAAAGTAGCAGGATATAAAATAAATCCACATAAATCATCAGCATTTCTATACATGACCAACAAAGCTCAGCAGCAAGATATAGAAAGAGAAATTCCATTGAAAGTAATGGTAGATAATATAAAATACTTGGGAGTCTACTTGCCAAGACAAACCCAGGAACTCTATGAACACAACTACCAAACACTCTTCTCACAAATCAAATCAAATCTAAATAATTGGAAAGATATCAATTGCTCATGGATAGGCAGAAGTAATTTAGTAAAAATGGCAATACTACCTAAATTAATTTACTTATTCAGTGCCATACCAATCAGACTACCTAAAAATAATTTTATAGAGCTAGAAAAAAAAACAACAAAATTCATCTGGAAAAACCAAAAATCAAGAATATCCAGGGAAATAATGAAAAAAAAAATAACAAGAACGTGGGTTAGTGGTACAAAACCTGGAGCTTTACCATAAAGTGGCAGTCATCAAAACTATCTGGTACTGGCTAAAAAAATAGAGTAGTAGATCAATGGAATAGGCTAGGCACAGGAAACACAGTCATAAATGACACTAATAATGTAGTGTTTGATAAACCCAAAGACTCCACCTTCTGGGATAGGAAATCAGTATTTGACAAAAACTGCTGGGAAAACTGGAAGATAGTATGGCAGAAATTAGGCATAGACCAACATCTTACACCTTATACTAAAATAAGGTCAAAATGGATACATGATTTAGACATAAGAGGAGATACCATAGGTAAATTAGGAGAGAAAGGAATAGTCTACCTATCAGATTTTGGAAAGGAAAACAGTTTATGACCAACAAGAGATAGAGTATATTATAAAATGCATAATGGATGATTTTGATTACATTAAATTAAAAATTTTTTGTACAAACAGAAATAATGCATCCAAAATTAGGAAAGAGGCAGAAAGCTGGGAAACAATATTTATGGCCAGTACTTCTGATAAATGCCTCGTCTCTAAAATATATAGGGACCTAAATCAAATTTATAAGAATCCAAGTCATTCCCCAATTGAGAAATGGTCAAAGGATATGAACAGGCACTTTTCTGATGAAGAAACCAAAGCTATCTATTCCCATATGAAAAAAATGCTCTAAATCTCTAATGATTAGAGAGATGCAAATTAAAACAACTCTGAGGTACCACCTGACACCTATCAGATTGACTAAAATGACAAAAAAGGAAAATAATAAATGTTGGAGAAGCTGTGGAAAAATTGGAACACTAAGGCATTGTTGGTGGAACTGTGAACTGATCCAACCATTCTGAAGAGCAATTTGGAATTATGCCCAAAGGGTGATAAAGCTATGCACAGTCCTTGACCCAGCAATACCATTTTTGGGTCTTTTGCCCAAAGAAATCATGGAAAGGGGAAAGGGACCCACATGTACAAATATATTTATAGCTGCTTTTTATGTGGTAGCAAGGAATTGGAAGTTGAGGGGATGCCCATCAACTGAGGAATGGCTGGACAAGTTGTGGTATATGAATGTAATCAAATTCTATTGTGCTGTAAGAAATGATGAGCAGGAGGAGTTCAGAGAAACCTGGAGGGTCTTGCATGGGCTAATGATGAGTGAGATGAGCAGAACCAGAAGAACATTGTACATAGTATCATCAACATTGTGTGTTGACCTACTGTGAAGGATTAGATTCTTCTCACCAATGCAATGGTACAGAAGAGTTCCAGGGGACTCATGATGGAGGAGGATCTCCAAATCCACGAAAAAAAAAAAAGAACTGTGGAGTATAGATGCTGAATGAACCATACTACTTCTTTTGTTTTTGGTGCTGATGTTTATCTATTTTGAGGTTTGTCATCCTTGCTCTGATTTTTCTCTTATAACATGACTAATGCAGAAATATGTTTAATATTATTATGTGTATATATATTTATATAAAACCTATATCAGATTGCCTGCTGTCTAGGGGAGGGGGAAGGGAGGGGAGGGAGGGAGAAAAAATATGAAATTGGAGAGCTTGTATAAACAAAAGTTGAGAACTATCTTTACATGTAACAGGAAAAAATAAAATACTTTATTAATTTTTTAAAAAATCTTTTAAATTTAAAGTTTGCAGATACCGTTTGCACTATATGAGTAGTACAACGATTACTACCTCATTTGGACAGTGAAGATGTTTTAAATATGTGTCATTTAGATACACTTTAAATTATAAGACTCCAAGGCTAAATCTAACAATTAAATTCTCTTATGAGTATAATGACATAAAATTTAGGAAATAACATGCTTGGCAGGGTTTGATGGTAAGGAGATGGAGCAAGTAAGAAATTAACGTCAATATTTGGCTGCTGATTCACTTCTGACATCTGAGGTTGTATTTAACCCTAATTTGAGAAGTTGAATCCTTTTAACCTCATTTTACTCTTCTAATATCAACCCCCCCCCCCGAATTCCTTAACAAAGAGTCTCATTTCCTGGTCCTCCTTTCCCTCCTTTCTATCAACAGCTTGGTGAGCCTTCATGTCCAATCATTTGCCAAGTTTTAAATATTCACAATTAAAATGGAGTTCATCTTTGGTGGACCAACATTGACTTTATACTTCAATAAATTTATTGCTTTGGGTGAAATAGAAATGGAGTCAATCCTAAATCTATGAAAGGGACTGACTCATTGCAATGACTTGGAAAATTATTTGTGTTTTCTAAGCCTTTCATTCCTCCCTTTTTTTTTGGCTTTTTTGTTTGTTTGTTTGTGTTTATTTTTGTTGTTGTTTTTTATCCATTCCTCACTTTTAAAGTGAAGAACTCAGTACCTTCAAAATGAACATTCATATGACAGGCATACAATTAGTTATAATTATATGTGCCAATTCTACTTCTCCAATATTAGTAGGAGTCAATGGTGTGATATGGCTGCTAAAAATGTCAACACAATCTAAGCTTTCATTAAGAAGATTCTAATACAAAATATGGGAACTGATAGTCTCACTAAACTCTTTGGTGGTCGGTATTGCCTCCACTTTTAAGTTGCTTCATTTTAAGAACTTTGGCAAGCTATAGAACTCCCAAGGTATGGGAGCAGGATGGTAAAGGCATTAGCTGTAATTCCAACCAATACTTGCTTGAAGGAAGTGTGGAATGTTTTATGGTTAGAGATGACTTTGGAGGTTAGAGACATGATGGTTGCTTCAAGTATTTAAACAATTTTCAGGTATAAGATGTAATAGATTTGTTCTCCTTCCTTTTAGAGGGTAGATCTAGGATCATTAGTTTCTAATATGCAGATTCAAACTTGAAGGGAGGAAAATTTCATAACTTACAACCTTCTTCAAAAGGTATATTATCTGCCTTTAAGTCAAGGGGTTCTTCCTCACTATAGATGCCCAAGTGAGACCCATTTCTCAAGAATATTGTAGAATAGATTCTTGTTAAAGATGGTTTGGAAAAGTGGAGCCAAGATAGTGAAAAGAAGCAAGAAAGTTGCCTTAGCTCTCCCAAGTTTCCCTCAGAAACAACATTAAATGGATTCTGGAGCTACAGAACTTATAAAAAGACAGAGAGACACAATCTTCCAACTTGAGATAATTTAGAAAACTTTAGGAAAGGTTTGTCTCACTTTATCAAAAGGTGAGCCCAGCATAGCTCAAAGTGGCTTGGAGGAGGTCTGGCGTGTCAGCAGGAGGCTCTTGGCCAAAGAAAAGCACATCAGCTGTGGCCCCTTGGTCTTGGTTCAGCATGCTGATGGTAGAACACACTAGTTGTAAGACCCCCCCAGTCCTGGCTGAGAGTGCAAACTGCCAGCTAGAGAACCACTCATAGGATAGTCACAACAAGGTCAAGCAATTCCAGGTTAGGGAGCAAGCCCAACAAGGTAACCATATGTCCCAGTGGCCTCAGAGCAGATATCCAGTGATCAGGCCCCTATCCTCCAGCACAAGGAACTTGAAACAGGTGTTTCTGTGCCACAGGAGCTGACATCAACTTTAGAAGTTAAAAAATAGGCTAAAGTATGAGTAAGGAACATAAGAGGACTCTTACCAATGAGAACTTCCATAGTGACAGGGTAGACCAAAACACAAATTCAGATGAGGACAGTACACTCAAAATTACTACATATAAAGCCTCAAGGTGGAAGATAAATTGGTCTCAAGACCAAAAAAGCCTCCTTGGAAGAGCTCAAAAAGGATTTTAGGGGGCGGCTAGGTGGCGCAGTGGATAAAGCACCAGCCCTGGATTCAGGAGTACCTAAGTTCCAATCCAGCCTCAGACACTTGACACTTACTAGCTGTGTGACCCTGGGCAAGTCACTTAACCCCCATTGCCCCACAAAAAACAAAGAAACAAACAAAAGGATTTTAAAAATTGAATGAGAGTGGTAGAAGAAAAACTGGGAAAAGAAATGAGAGAAATGAAAGTTACGCAATAAAATTATGCAAATGAGAATCAACAGCTTAGAAACAGAAGCAGAAAAATTCACTGAAGAAAACAATTCCTTAAAAAATACAAATGAGGAAATGGGGAAATGGGGAAAAGAGTTGGTCAAATGGAAAATGAGGTGAATAAAATCACTGCAGAAAATAATGCCTTCAAAATTCAAATTGGGCAGATGGAAATTAATGATTCCATAAGACACCAGGAATAACTCAAACAGAATTAAAAGAATGGAAAAAAAATAGAAAAAAATGTAAAATGCCTCATAAGAAGGACAACTGACCTGGAAAATAGATTCAGAAGAGTTAATTTCAGAATTATTGAACTATCTGAAAGCCATGATCAGAAAAAAAGTCCAGACACCATATTCAAGAAAATTATGAAGGAGAACTGCCCTGATATTGCAGAATCAAAGGATAAAATAGTTATTGAAAGAATCCACCAATAACTTCCTGAGAGACCACAAAAGGAAAACTCCAAAGAATATTGTAGCTAAATTCCAGAATTATAAGGTAAAGGAGAAAATACTGCATCCAGCCACGAAGAAACAATTTAAATATTGTGGAGCCACAGTCAGGATTGCACGAGACCTGTCATCTTCAACATTAAAGGATTGTATAGTTTGGAATATGATATTCCATAAGGCAAAGGAGTTTGAATTACAACCAAGAATTAACTACCCACCAAAACTGATCATTCTATTTCGGGGAAAAGATGGATATCCAATGAAATAGAAGACTTGCAATATTTCCTGAAGACCAGAATTGAACAGATACTTTGATCTTCAAATACAAGACACAAGAGAAGTATAAAAAGGTAAAGAGAGGGAAAAAAAGTTGTTTAATAAGGTTAAACTGTTTACATTCCTATGAGGGAAGATAATACCTTTAACTCTTGAGATCCATATTTCTATTAGGGCATGGTTACTACATAGGTTTTGATGTGATGATATAAAGAAACTTAAGGGGCAGAATAAAAGGAAAATAGGAGGAGGAGAAGAAAGGGGAACTAGAATGGGGTTAATTACATCATATGAAGAGGCACCAAAAACGTATTACAATAGAGGGAAAGAAGGGAGGGGTGAACATTGTTTCAACATTAGTGTCATCAGATTTGGTTTAAAGAGGGAATAGCATATACAGTATTTGGATAAAGAAACCTAGCTTACTCTTTAAGGAAGTAAAAGGTTAAGGGGAAAAGGGTGGTACTGAGAGAAGGGAGGGCAGAAGCAGGGGAGGAAAGGGGAAAGAAAAGGAAAAGGGGCTGACAAAATGGAGGTCATATTGGGGGAAGCCGGGGTCAGAAGCAGAAGACTGGTGAGGAGGAATAGGATGAAAGGAGGAAAAAATACAAAGGGTGAAAATAGGATGGAGGGAAATAAATATTTAGTAATCAAAACTGAGGTTGTGAATGGGATGAACTCTCCCATAAAACAGAAATAAATAACAGAGTGGATTAAAAACCAGAATCCTACAATATGTTGTTTACAAGAAACACATTTTAAGCAGATAGATACACACATAGTAAAGGTAAAAGGTTGGAACAGAATATATTATGCTTCAGCTGAAGTTAAAAAAAATGGGTAGCAATCCTTATCTCAGAAAAAGGAAAAGCAAAGATAAAATCTAATTAAAAGAAACGAGGAAGGAAACTACATCATGCTAAAAGGTACCATATGGGGCAGCTAGGTGACACAATGTATAAAGCACCAGCCCTGGATTCAGGAGGGTCTGAATTCAAATCCAGCCTCAGACACTTGACACTTACTAGCTGTGTAACCTTGGGCAAGTCACTTAACCCTCATTGTCCTGCAAAACAAAACAACAACAACAAAAAAAAAAACAAAAGGTACCATAGGTAATGAAGTAATATCAATACTAAACATATATGCACTAAATGGTATAGAATCCAAATTCTTAAAGAAGCTAAATAATTTTCAAGGGGAAATAGGGTGCAAAATTATACTAGGGGGGATCTGAACCTTCCCCTCTCAAAACTAGATAAATCTAACCACAAAATAAATAAGAAAGAAGTTAAAGAGGCGAATAAAATTTTAGAAATTTAGATATGATAGATATGTGGAGAAAATTTGAATGGAGATACAAAGGAATATACCTTTTTCTCAGGGCTACATGGTACATACTCAAAAATTGACCATGTATTAGGGCACAAAAACCTCATAGTCAAATGTAGAAATATAGTAACTGCATCCTTCTCAGATCATGATGCAATAAAAATTACATGAAATAAAGAGCCATGAAATATTGACTGAAAATTAATTGAAAATTAAATAATATCAAAGTCCTCCCACCAGGCAATGAGCCCCTGTGCCCAGAGGGGGATACAGGGAGAGAACCCCGTTTGGTGGGGTTCAGACACATTGGGTGGGGGAAGGAGGTACAGGGGGGGAATTATCATGCTTGCCCCTAGCTGATCTTCACACCTAGATGAGGTTTTTGTGAATCAAGATTAAGTTCAGGGCCATGCCAAAGGAGCAGCATTAACCCAAACAGGTACAATGCTTTACTACAAGGTTGTGAGGGGCCCAACACCAGGACAGAGTTCTCCAGCCTCCCTGGTGCCCATTGATGAGCTCTGCAGATGCTTCTTCCTCTGTGATCCAGACACTTCTGGGCATGGCAGACAGGTCAGGAACTTACTTCCCTGGAGGTTGAGAGAAGACTCCCCCCAGCACTGGATAATCATCAGCAACCCCACTTTTGGGGTCATAAGAAGGAAAAATTTTGTACTTGCTAACATTCAAGGAAATTCCTACCTCCTCCCTTGCCAAAGGACATGACACATGGGACATTTCATATTGTGACCTCATTGCCTGCTGAAACCTGTGACACCAGCTGGCAGCAGAGAAGAGGTAACCTCCAGAGCTCCCTGGTACATAGGCCAAGAAGGTGGTCAATTGTTCACTGGTATATATAATATTAATTAATAATAAGTGTTCCAACCTTTTACCTAATTATTGTTTTAATTTCCATTTCATTTGTGGTGAATTCACCCCTTTAATTTTTAATACTGGTAATTTGATTTTCTTCTTTCTTTTTTAATGAAATTAACTAAAGTTTGTGTATTTTATTGATTTTTTTCATTAAATCAGCTCTTAGTTTTATTGATTAATTCTATAGTTTTCTTGCTTTCAATTTTATTAATTTATCCTTTGATTTTCAGAATTTCTAATTTAGTATTTAATTGGAGCTTTGAAAATTTGTTCTTTTTCTAGCTTTTTTAGTTGCACACTCAATTCATTGATCTCCTCTTTCTCTATTTTATTCATGGAAACGTTTAGAGATATAAAATTTCCCCTAAGAACTGCTTTGGCCACATCTTATAAGGTTTGGCATGTTGTCTCATTGATGTCATTTTCTCTATTGAAGTTATTGATTGTTTCTATGATTTGTTGTTTGACCCACACATTCTTTAAGATGAGATTATTTAGTGCCTAATAAATTTTCAGTATGTCTTTCCATGGCACTTTATTTCATATATTTTTTATTGCATCATGATCTGAAAAGGATGCATTTACTATTTCTACCTTTCTACATTTGACTGTGAGGTTTTTGTGACCTAATACTTGGTCATTTTTTGTGGACATACCATGTACAGCTATGAAAAAGGTGTAATCCTTTCTATCCCCCTTCAATTTTCTCCAGAAGTCTATCATATCTAATTTCCTAAAATGGTATTTTCTTTAACTTTGTTTTCATTTATTTTGTGGTTGGATTTATGTAGTTCTGAAAGGGGAGGTAAAGATTCCACGACTAGTATAGTTTTGCTGTCTGTTTCCTCTTCTAACTCATTGAACTTCTCTAAGAATTTGGATGCTATACCACTTGGTTCAGGGTTATACAGCTAATAAATACCTGAGGCAGAAGTTGAACTCAGATCTCAAGCCAATGCTTAAGCCACTGCTCACCATGCTGTCAATATAATTACATGTGACTTTTATGTTTGATGTCAAAATGCAGAAACACTTTACTCATACTCCATCCTTTCCCAATTAAACCCTTAGCCCATATCACTTCCCTACCAGTGGACTCCACTCTCTTAGACATTTCTCTAAATGGTATATAATTCTACTCCCTGTTGCCAACCTCGGTTTGAATCCCAGCAGTCTAATGTTGGAATTCTCCTCCTGAAGACATCCTCAAACTTTTTGGATTCTAATTCTGATCCTACTTCTTTTGGAGACATTTTTTTTTCCTGTCTTTGACTCTTCAGTTTACTAGCTCATATTCAAGTTTTCAGTCTTGGTTTTTACCTTCAAGGTTTTCTGTGCCCTGTGTGTACAAAAACTTTCTGAATGCACCATTTCCCAACACTCCCAAAGTGGGAAAGTTTTAACCATTTTGAAACTCAGTTTCCACATAGGTAAAAGGGGAACATTAACCATAATGTGCCTACTCCATGGGGTTAATATAAGGCTTCAATGAGGTGAGGAATATCAAGTGCATTGCAAATTTTAAGGGTTGTCTAAATGTCAATTGGTCATATTACTACCTTCGCATAGCACATGTATGATAGGCACTTGACTAGAAGTTCAGAGAGACTGTTCTATGCATGTATGTGTGTTGGGTGGAAGGAAAGCCCCAAGAGAGATGGGCCCCTGTAACAGTCCCCTGGGAGAGGGGTGCCTGCCTGGGTTCAGTTGTCCTGTTTTATGCTATGGGTTGCTGAAAACTCTCAAGACAAACCATCCATACAGCTTCACAGTATAATCACTGGGTAGAAAAACATGACATGGATTCCAACTCCTGGATTCCTATGGCTCTCTATTCTAACCTTTAAAATTTCTAAGGTTACAGCCCACTCTTTTCTCTTAGAATGAAAAAGAACAAACAAAAAGACCAAAAAAACAAGTCCCATATTTCAGGAACTTTATGGATTCAGGGGGAGAAAAGTCCCTAAGGCCAATCTCCCTTAAGACATGGTCTCTTGTAGCATGATATGACAAAAAGCATCACCAAATGAAGCCAAAGACGACTTCTTTTTTTTTTTTTTTTTTTTTTTTTTGGTGAAGCAATTGGCGTTAAGTGACTTGCCCAGGGTAACACAGCTAGTAAGTGTCAAGTCTCTGAGGCTGGATTGGAACTCAGTTCCTCCTGACTCCAGGGCCGGTGCTCTATTCACTGTGCCACCTAGCTGCCTCTCAGACCTCTTTAAAGCCAACAAGTCTCCCCTTTACCACATAGTTAGAAAACCAGAACAAGTTTTGGAATATCTTTTTGTATGCTTTCCAAGCTTCTTCTAGTACATTTCATCTTGAGTCTCTGGAAGTAAGCTTCCCAAGGTATTCCACATGGAGAGGATCTGCAAATCAAGGAGGATGATGGGATCTGGCACATACATACTTTTCTCACACCTCTTCGTCTTTCTGAACCCTTTTCTAAATGTTCCTTATATGCATGTGGCTTATAGAACCCAGAAGTTTGATCCTTAAAAAGCCTTTACTCTTTTCCCCTGGCTTCTAACTCAGATTGAGTAGGGTGCTCATGGAACTGCATGTTTCCAAGTTTATGTCTTAGAAGTCAGCTAAACTCACTTTAATATTTTGCTATCTAGACATTATCTATTCAAATTCGACTCTTTTTCCAAAATACATTCACACATTTCTCTACCAGGACAGCCAAATGCCTGGGGGGGGGGTGAAAAAAAAAAGGATGACTTTTACAATGAGAGTCCCACCATTTGGTTATGTTCATTTGTACAGCTGATATTTGTTAAACATGGCATTATGTTAGCTATTATTAGTGGTACAAAGACATGGAAATATGGTCCCTGGAGTTAACAATTTCTTTGCAGAGAAAAGGTTTTTATATAAATACACACCCACATACATACATATATATGTATGCACACATACATATGTATATATATATATATATATATACACACACACATGTATATGACAAATTACTAACAACACAAGGCAGAATATGAGAAAGTGCTAAATGAGTGGAGCTAGCAAGAAATTTGGTGGGGGAGGGGGAGGATACAGAGCTCACTGTAGACTTCATTGACCAGGAAGGGTTTCCAAGACAAGGTAGAATTTGATCTGGTTCCCCTCACTTGACAGATGAAGTAGTAGAGGCCATTCAATAATATGCTCAAGGTCACATGGGTATTATGTTCATTGTGGGATTTGAACTCGGGTTCTTTGATTTCAGCATGTGCTTTTTTCCCATTGTACCAAGGTTTCTTCCCATTCGATTTCTGAATATATGTTTAGCAGGTTCTTATGATATGTATCTGTCAATATTTTGGGTCATAGTGATTGAGTCTTCTAGATCTGCTGGACAATATTGACCTACACATGGGAAATCTCTGTAGCAAACAATGGTGAGCCCCTGAAGGATCCAAATATAAAGATAAAGAGGGCGTTTAAGGGAGAAACTGTGGTAACATTTTCTATCAGGCTGTAGTTTCGTAAATCACTGATTTGCTGCAATGGTTATAGAATAAATTGAGATACTTGTACCTCCAATCCTACTTTGGTGGTCCCTTACCATCCAGAGGAATTTCATGAACATAGTTTTAATTTGTTACCTCCTAAGAACTATAATAAATATTGGCTTGTGTTGTGTTTTGCTGTAGTTCACAAATGAGAAAGAGAAAAACCTTCTGCAAAGGAAGGACAAAGCTGTTATAAATATGCCATTGACTGAAGAGGAGAAAAGTTATGGGGATCCATGAGGCACGTGATTATGGTTACTTGGTGAAACTACAAACCTTTCAAATCATTGGTTCGTGGTAGTAGGGGGATAGGCTTTAAAAACACAGGAGGGCACTTGCAAAGTATCCCCATCATCTGTGTGACCATAAGGAAATATTTCAACCTCTCTGAGAATCAGTTTCTTCACTTGTAGAATGGGAATAATAATGCTCACATTATGCAAACATGCAAATTGAGGAGCATACAATGTAATAAGATACAAGAGGGTGAACAGGCAAAAATCCTAGTATTTTGTTTTGGTCATGGCCTGCTCTGGGAATAGTAAATTGTCAAGATAGTCATGTTGCCATTTGCCTGACATTTAAGTCAAGGATAGTGGTGTCATGGACATTGAATGGAAGAGACCTTCAAGGTAATCTTATCCAGACCCCTCATTTTTGTGGTAAAAAGTGAAAGCTTTTAACAGTCAGTTAGGATAACTGAAAGACACCAGTTTTTGAAGGACCACCCTTTTGGGGAGGAGACCTCGACGAACCCCTAAGCACTCCACTTCCAGGGTGTGAGCTTAAAAGCAAGGAGAGAATGGAAGTTGGTGCTTTTTCGCTCACTTGCTAGGCACACAGATGCTGACTCAGGTTCGATAGCATGGTCCTTGGTGATCGGCCTGGTCCTCCGTAAAAGCATGTGCTTGACGCAGTTCTCAGCCTCAGAGGTGGCCTTGGGTTTTTGGTGAGTTCTATAAGGAATATAGACTAAGCTTAGATCTAAGACTATTTATTTGTATTTCTACTTTCCTATCTCTCTAATCAACATCACCTTGTTTTGTTGGCTAATTAATAAAAGCTCTAACTAAAGCTCAGAGGCTTCTTTAACTTACTGGTCTGAAAGATATATAAGGGAAAGGTTAAAGGGGAGTTTAATGCTCTTGTATCCAATTTTAAATCTCACATTTTACAAAAAAAAAAAAAAAAAAAAGGAATTTCAGGATGAAATAGTGTAAGTGACTTGCCTAAGGTCACACAGGTAGAAAATTGCAGACTCAAGATTTGAATCCATGTTGACAAACACAGTTGACTGAGAACTGCCTGAACCAGACCTGGTTTCTATTTCCAGTCCAGTAAAGTACCTGGGGATGACCAGTGTGAGAAATGGGTAATTGTCTCCTCTCAATGTGAATATAAGAGTCAGTCATACTCCTCTGACCTGCTTGTAGGACAAATGTCTCAGATCCCCTCCTCCCACTCAGGTTAGCAAGGTCACATGGTTCAAGGAGCCCTGGTCTCAATTAGGTCCTCTCCAGAGTTCTGTCCATATAAGGAAGTACAAGGTCCACGCCTGAGTCATGCCCATACAAGAAAGAAGAGTGGGAATACTGCGGTCCGATTAGCTAGTTTTTGCACGTAGATTGTAACCCCGACTAGTGATGAAAAAGGGGAAGGTCCATTAGTGTTAGGGACTAGGGTATAAAACAGGGCCCGAGAGCCCCCTTTCAGGGCACCCACTAGCTGCACACTAGGGTGCCTCCTTCTCATGAGAAGAAAATAAAGCCTTTGTCACCTCACTGCTGAGTTCCTGAGAATTATTGAGAAGAGGATGGATTTTTCCCTCACAACCAGACATTATTAAAGCAGCCTCTGATTATTTTGTAAATCTCCCAAACTCTCCAGAGTTTTCTTTATGGACTTTTGTTATGCAAAACAACTTATCTGCTGCAATTGTGAGATACCTAACCCCTCCCACCTGCAGCCTAGTCATTCTCTCTGCCTTAGTACCCTATATAAACCCTGCCCCCCCTTCCCAGCCCCTCTCCTTGGGTACTCCAGCACTTCCTGTGTGGCAGCCTGAGCTGCAACTCACTTGTTGCCATCAAAGACCTCCATTTTCTTATATTGGCAGTTTTCACTAAAATTTAGGTTGTCAATGTTCTTTGAAAATAAGAAAATTGAAGATGCATCATGAAAAGAAACAAAGGAAAAAAAAACCTGGCTTGACAATAAGGGAGGGAACATGATATTCCTGAGTCAGAAACATGGCTTTGATATTTACTAGGTACATGACCTTGGGAAGATCTTTGAACTTCTAGAAGTCTCAATTTCTTCACCTCTAAAATGAAAGTGTTGGACTAAGTCATCTCTAAGGTTCCCTTTAGCTTTGACATTGCATAATTATGTGAATAATTGTACACTTATGCCATTTCATTTCCACTTGATAAATTAGCTTTTAAAAATGCAATCTAAACACAGGGGCAATGTTTAATATAGACACTTAATAGAAATACTGGATTGGCTTTCATAAACACTTCTCCTTCAAGCACCTAGAGCACCCAATTGAATAAGCTTAATATCTTTAAGAGACTTGTAAATGAGGTCACAAGTTAATGCAGGAAATCTGAATAGTACCCAGACCTTCTGAAGTCAGCTGATCTCTAATTACTTACTCCCCTTTACTGTCCCCTATTTCAAATTTCACATTACTGATCTTAGCTGACAATAGTATTTACTTTCTTTCTCTTTTCCTTCCTTCCTTTCTTCCTTTCTTTTTTCCTTCCTCTTTTTCTTCCTTTCTTTTCCCCTTTCTTTTCTTTATCTCAAGCATTTACTACTTTTTCAACACTTAATGATCTCTTTCCTACATTGATGTCATTACTACAATAATGTCATTCCTGACATTATTTTTCATAATAATGATAATAATAGTAGCTGGCATTAGAGATGTAAGGTTTATAAAACACTTTACATAAAATAGTTTTGTCCTTGCAAAACCCTTGTGAGGTAGATGCTATTATTATTATTTCCATTTTAAAAATGAGGAAACTGAGATAGAGACTTTTTGACTTGCCCAGGGTCACACAGTTAGTAGGTATCTGAAATAGAATTTGAACTTAGGTTTTCTGGATGTCAAGTTTAAGCTTCTTATTCTATTCCTGGCTCCCAGCCTGTGATTTCATCAGTGGAGGGAACTCCCATGTCTTGGAACCCCCACCTCCAGAAGCATATCTCACAAACTTCTCTGTAGTATGTAGTCCTAGATATTCAGAAGCTGTTTACTCAAAGTCACATAACCAATAAGTATGAGTGATAGGACTTAACCAGATCTTCTTGGTGCCTAAGCAAGTTTTCCAACAATTACAGCAACTGATCTTATTTCTCCTTCTTATTTGCATTCTTTTTTGTACTGTTACCTACCTTTTCTAACTTGTATTCATCAGTTTCCTTTTTTGTTTTTGGTGGTGGTTGTTTTTTGAGACTTAGTCTCCCTATGTTGCTGAGGCTAGCAATATAGCAGCCATTCATCTGCTGAATTCAATATTGATTGACACCGGAACTTTAATCTACAATATTTTTTTTCAACCTAGGCTAGTTAATTCTTCCTTAGGTAGCCTGGTAACCTTCTTCTCCTTGGGTCTCATGATATTGTCCTGCACTTAGTGCAGATACTCAATAGTCCTAAATCCTTACTAACCCTCAGAACTCTTAAAATCAAGTGATTCACCAGGCTCAGCTTTTCTGAGGAGCAAAGATAACAGGTGTGAACAATCCTACCCAGGACACATCATCATCTTCCTAACAAGATGGTAAGTTTCTTTAGTGGAGGGACTGTGTTGGCTGCTCCTTTCATTTCCCTTCAAAGCCTAAGGACTGAATCTGAGCACCTTGTAGGTGCTCATTAAGTACTGTAAATTGTATAAAGTCAAAGGGAAATCACATAGTAGAAGAATTCTCTCCACTCAATATTCTTGTGTTCTGGTATTCAAGGAACAAGTGAGCTGTGTCTTCCATGAGAGTTTCCCCTTCCCCCAGCCAATATTTTCAAAAATACCCAGCCATAACCTACTCTACTTTCTCAATATCTTAAATAAACACAATGTATTAATCATAGCCTGTTTTGTATAATTCCACCTGGAGCTGTCATTCACCCTCTGTCAACTGCTGATATATGAGAGCTCTCTCTCTCTCGTGTTCTCCTTCACTCCCACCCTCCATCAATTTCATACATAAACCATGGGTAATTCTACATTATTCCCCAATGAGTGAATATCTCCCTGATCAGGAAGTAGCAATCACTGAATAATAAGTGCAATCACATCAGAGAAGGTTTTGCTGTGAGGTTGGGGAAGCATGCCCATTGGAATTGCACCTGTTCCACAAGTGGAGACCCTTTCACACTATTTGTCAGTGCTATTGCCATCAAAGTCGCAGTAGTCAATGTAGTTGTACTGAAAACAGAGTTAACGTGATTGTACTGAAAAGTTATCCTGATTTGGCTATCTCTAGGTTTTGTTAATCAGTGAAATGGGTGGGAGAGAGGTAAGAAAGGGATCTACAGGCACAATAGAGTTCAAATGAACATATTCTCATAAGTTTTGAAGGCTACAAAAATAAGCTTTCTTTTTGTGCTTAAAAAACAAAATACTACTTTCCATTGTTTGTATTTTTCTGTTTCTCTCCCTCATTTGTAGGTGAGATTCTTGATGTCCAAAACATTTGGATAGTTGAAAATTGAAATTTTCACAGGGCCTGAATAATTGTTCTTTTAAAGTCTCTTTTGGAAAAAGACTGATTATGCCTATCTCATCCTTTATTTGCCATAGATTTGTCAAGCATCTTCTTTCTTAGGTCATCTCCCTTCTTAAAAGACAACCTTTCCCCAATGCAAATAAGAAAAGTTTCCACACTCAGTGATATTACAGAAAGTGATATTTTTTTATGTTTGTGTCTAAGTAGAAAAAGTACCTCCATATATAAAAACTGAGAAGTTCAAATTTTCTTCTCTAGAAAAAAGGTTGTGAAACTGAATTTCAAATGCATCTCTAAATTCCATTTAACGGGTGGCCAATGGTACATTACATTTTAATCCTATAAAAATATAAATATTTTATAGGCCCCATTCGTCTAAAAGATATTAACATTAGCTATTAGTTAAAATACATAAAGTAAAATATAAAATATGCAAAACAGTAGTATATTAGCCAAAACCAAGGTGAGGAATGAAACAGCTTAATAAGAATTTCACAAAAAAGAATTGATGACCACAAAAAAAATTGTTCCTACCAGGCCCAATTGTCCTTTCTCTTAGCAACCATCCTTACTTTATCCATGCCCAAAGCTTCTTTTCAAAGTTAATGGGAACCTTCTGTACAGAAGGCATAAATGGGGGTTGAGAGCAGAATAAGAATGGCTTTTGATGATGAGCAATCAAAAATGCTGCATAATTAAATGGTGCTTAGCTAGCTTCAGCTGAGAGCATTTAAAATTATTTTAATGGACATTAGAGGTCCTTGATGAGATCTTACTTGGCCGTGACATTATCCTTAAAGGGAATCTTCGGCTATGTTTCAAGAAATTGCAATTCAGAGTCCTGTTATGAGTTTTAATTATTATTTATGTAAGCAGTCATCTGTATTCTCCTCCTTTGTGTAAGCGAGTAGGAATGGGACCCTCGATCCAGATCCTCTTTTGTCCTCTCCTAATATTCTTCCATTTGCATAATTCTAAGTCAAGAATAAAGAGAAAATACAGTCAGCAGCTCCTAAAAGCATGTTTATAATTTTAAGATATAGTTGAGAGAATTGTACTCCCTACTCAAAGGCAAGATGTAATGCAATGTGTTTCCTCTGGGTCTCATGGATTCAGATGATCATAAACATTTACCTATCCAGTGCAATGCAATCTAATTTATCAAACATTTATTAAGCATCTACTATTTGCAAGGCATAATGTTAGGCACTGTAATATGAAAAGAAACTTTAAACAGCCCCTGACCTCAATAGGTTATCATTCTAATTAGAGGAGAGGGATAGATAATATGTACACTGGTAAGTAAATACTTGTTAGTTTCAGTAAATAAGGAGAGAACATTAACAAAAAAGGAGATTAAGAAAGGCTTCCTATAGCAAAGGGTACATGAGCTGAGCATTGAAGGAAGCTAGAGATTCTGTGATAGAGACATAAGCAGAGAATTCACTCCATACATGTGTGAAGGCATAGAGGTTACAGATGAAGTTCCAAGTTTCGGCAACTGCAAATAGGCCTATTTGGTTGGCACACTAACAGAATAAAATGCAATGAGTTTCTAAATTTAGGTGGACTCATATTGTGAAGGAGTATTGATGACAAGTTGAGGAGTTGATATTTTGTCCTAGAAACAAAAGGATTCTGAAGTTTCTTGTGTAGGGAGAGCAAAATGGTCAGATTTGTGTTTTAGGAAGATAACATTAGCAGCTTTGCAGAGGATGCATTGGAGAGGGGAGCAACTGAAAGCTAGGAATCCAGTATTAGTTATTATTGTATGTTAGAGCAGAGGTATCAGGCATATGGGTCATGGCAACATAAGGTTCACAATACTCCTCAGTTCAGAACAAAGCAGATTAAAATGTAGAAATAAATATGGTAGCCAGAGGAATCCTTAAGTATGGTTTAGCAGCCTCATTTGTATTTGAGTTTGACACCATTTGTTTAAGGGAGAAATGTTGACAGTCTGAACAGGTGGTAGCCCTGAGACTGAGAGATGAGGATAAATTGGAGAGATGTTAGGAAAGTAAAATCTCCATGACTTGGCAATTGATTTGATATGGGAATTGAAGAAGAATCAAGAATGATTCTGAGGGACACTCAATAGTTGTGTGACCCTGGGCAAGTCACTTAACCCCCATTGCCCTGAAAAAAAAAAAAAAAGAATGTTTCTGAGGTTGTGGTTGTGATTGATTGGAAGAATGGTGATTCCCTCAGTAGAAACAGTTGTTATTTGTGCTTTGTTCTTTAAGAGGACTGTGACATCAGGGTGATATCATGACTTGCAGTGAATTGGATTTAAGTGAAGGAAAGTTGTGCAGTATCAACAACCTCACTCTTCCAGAGCTATCTGGATCCAGTGGCAAGATATATACCAGGATGACTAGAAATGGCTCTGGATGTTTATAGCATTTGGGGCTAAGTAACTTGTCCAGGGTCACACAGCTAGTAAGGGTCTGAGTTGAGATTTGAACTCAAGTCCTCCCAACTTCAGGGCCAGTGCTCTATCTACTGTGCCACCTAGCTGCCCCCCTCAATAGAAACAGGAAAGTTAGGAAGAAAGGTATTTTTTGTGAAAAGATAATAGTCTTTTTATGTTTGTGATACTTAAGTTACATCCAATGGTTAAGTTTCCTATGGCTAGTATATGGCATAGAGTCAGAGTTCAGCAGAGACTAAGATTATATTGGAAAGACACATAAAGGGTATAAGTATACTACAGTATATTAGCTGTGATGACTTATTTGGGTGACAAGCTTGGCATGAGGAATATTATGCAGTTGATAATTAAATGGAAAAGGAGGTGCTCAGGTCATATAACAAGAGCAACATATAATAGCTAAAGATCTTCTATATGGTCTTTGCATCTAGAAGATGTGAAGACACCTAAAGAAAAAACTCCAACATATTGGATAGGTTCTCTATAGAAGATTTATACTTTGACATAGACAAGAATCACAGGATGAGAAAGTGCATAAGGATTGTCATTTGCACATCAGGAAAGAGTACCCTCGCTGGTCAAAAATGACAGGTTCCTTCAAGCATTGAAATTTGGGTTTGGCATGTTAGCTTCTGTGCCTGTTGTGTGTCTTGTGCATAAGGAATTCTATATACAAAAAAAACATTGATCAAATATGTGTCTAAGGAAATTATTTTTTTTATCTCCTTGGTCAATTTGTGCAGGGTATGTTAATGTACAGTTATGAGAACCTGTTTTCCCTTCTTATGGCCAAGGACATATCCCAGGACTAACTGAATACATATAGGAGAAAAAACATGCTGATATATTACCTTCTCTCATTCCAGACATTTTCCCCCAAAGAAGCAAAGCACAAGCAGAGTGACGATATTCATAACTCGATGTTACACAAAAACATTGTCTATCAGGGTTATTGTCAGGGTTTTTCCACTAACAATGTATGGCTGTGAGATCTGAACCATAAGTGCCACAGAATGGACATTTTTGAATTGTGGTGCTGGAGAGGACTTTTGAAAGTCCCTTGAACAGCAATAAGAGAAGTCAGTTAATACTTAAATAAATTATTTCTGGCTATTCACTGCAAAGTCAAATACTAAAGCTAAAGTGTAAATACTTTGGGAACATAATGAGAAGATGGGACTCATTGGAACAGACCATGATTTGGGGAAAGATTAAAGGCAAAAGATATGAAAAAATTCTCTAAATGACAATTGATCAGAGAAATGCAAATTACAACAACTCTGAGTACCACTTCACACCTATCAGATTGGCTAATATGACAAAAAAGGAAAATAATAAAATGTTGGAGAAGCTGTGGAAAAATTGGAACACAAATGCATTGTTGGTGGAGTTGTGAAGTGATTCAACCATTCTGGAGAGCAATTTGGAACTATGCCCAAAGGGCTATGGAACTGTTCATACCCTTTGAGCCAGTGGTACCACTGCTAAATCTGTATCCCAAAGAAATCATAGAGGAAGGAAAAAAAAACCACATGTACAAAAATATTTATAGCAGTTCTCTTTGTGGTGGCAAAGAATTGGAAATGGAGGGAATGTCCATCAATAGAAGAATGGCTAAACAAGTTGTGGTATATGAATGTAACAGAATACTATTGTGCTATAAGAAAGAATGAGCAGGAGGAGTTCAGAGAAAACTGGAGGAACCTACATGAACTGATGCTGACTGAGAGGAGCAGAATCAGGAGAACATTTTACACAGTAACAGCAACATTGTATGATGAACAATGGTGATAGACTTGGCTCTTCTCAGCTTTGCAACAATCCAAAACAGTTTCGAAGAACTCATGATAGAAAATGTTCTCAACATCCTGAAAAAATAACTGTGAACTATAAATGCAGATTGAACCATACTGTTTCTACTTTTGGACTGTTTTTTTTTCTTCTTTTTTGAGGTTTTTCCCTTTTGTTCTGATTCTTCTTTCACAAGATGACTAATGTAGAAATATGATTAATGTGATTGTACATATACAACTTATATATTTCTGTCTTGGGGAGGAGGGAGGTAAGGGAGGGTGGGAGAAAAAATTTGGAACTAAAAATCCTGTGAAAACAAATGTTGAAAACTATCCTTATAGGAAACTGGTAAATAATAAGTGCGTGGCAGAGGATGAAATGGATATATGATGTCATAGAAACAATGAACATGAACTTGGTCAGACTTCAAGAAATAGTGGAGAATAGAATAGCTTGGCGTGCTATGTCCATGGAGTCAGAGAGTCAGATACTTCTTGATTGAATGAACATCAACAAAAGAATGCAAAGCTCAGGTAACTGCTTTAAACAATTGCCTTATATATTTTAGGGTATAATTTTTACTGATAATGTTTAATTGATTTTAATAGCAAGTTATATGCACACATATAAATATATCTTTATTTTATCTATGTATATATCGGCATCTTTATCAATATCAATATCCATCTATACACATAAGAATATTTACTTGTATTCCTGCTTTGATAAGTAAAGACACTGAAATCTGCAAAATAAATGAGGCCCTTCCAAACATTAGGCTACATTAAGACAAATGTTGTGTCCAGGATTAGAGTGCTAATAGTTCTGTTTGCACATTGTCTAAGTTATACCACACTCAGAGTCTCAGGTTCACGTCTGGAAGCCACATATTTAGAAGAATATTGTTAAGTTGGAGAGTATCGAGAAAAAACAAGACCGTGAAGGATGTTGGGTTTATTTCACATGAGGACTATGAAAGGAGATGACAATATTTAGGATGGAGAAGAAAATTTGTTGGGAGTGGGGAAGGCAGATATTTACTTTCCTGTATGTGAAAGGTTGTAACAAGAAAGTGAGATTAGATATTTTCTGACATCATGAAGAGGGCAGAACCAGAAAAAAATTATTTCAGAGAAGCACAATTCAGTTCAACATGAGGAAAGCCCCCCCTAATATTTAGAGCTACTTAAAATTGCTCTGAGCTGCCAGAGGAGTGGCAAATTATTCCTTCCCTGGAGGTTCTCCAGCAAAGACTAAGTGGCCACTTGTTTGGAATACCATAGGTAAGCATAGATAGTTTTGGAGGTCTTTGTATGTCTGAAATTCTAGGAGGTTTAAAAAGTGGATTTTTGAAAAGGAAGAAATGGCTATTTTGAAGTACACTAAATTACTACTCTGGAAGCCTTACAGATTTTAATTGGTAATTTCTTCCAACACCTGTGATGGAGGTAGGGAGTATTGTTGTACCATAGTGGAGAAAAATCTGAGTATCAAAAAGGTTAAGTGATTTGCTCAAGGACATAACAAATGAGTGGTGACTGAGAGGATAGAAATTATATGACTCGTGGTTCACTGCAATAGACAACAGATCATGCTTATTCTCTTTAGATGTTATGTTCACATCTAAAATCTTAAGTCCAAACCCCCCAGTCTAATAGCACATTTCCTGTGGTATAGCAATATGCAGATGGTGAACATAAAGGGAAGGTTACAAGTCAAATAGTGTACCTCACATAGTCCATAAAATTGAAGCATAGCTCTTTGAATTATTTCAATTTTATTCAAGGTCTCCTCTTTACTCTCCACTCACATACAAATGCCATCTATTTGCTTTTCAGAGAAAGCACACCACAATTTGATATCTTTATTTTTCAATTGATAGAAATAATTTTAACTGGATAAAGTGAAAGAAGATCACCCTGGTAGCTTCTCAAACAATAAAATATTCTATTATAAAAGGTAAACTTTTATAGTAGCAGCAATTTATAATAAAACATTTGATCCATATTAACTGCATGACAAAATAAAATGTGCCACAATCTTTACTCAGTGCTTTATATCAGATTGCACTTTTTTATAGAAGTATAAAAAGACAGGTGTATTTAATAGAGGTGCTATGATGATAGAAGTTATGGAAAACTTCTTTTCATAAAATGATATATTAATATTTCACAGTTTACTCTCTTAAAATGGCATGGGAACAGGTAAGAATAGTTCTCAAATTACACTTGCTATTTTTAATGTAAAAACAAACCAGTTTTTTTAATATTTCCATAGTTTCTTTGAACAAAGCCAACTATATATATATATAATAAGAATAATGACACTATTAAGCCGCAACTACTCAGGAAGACATAAATTAAATATCTCCTCTTCCCCCTTAAGAATTCTTCCTTCCTTGCTGCCCTTGATGTAGGATGGTAAATACTTGATCAGTTTGAGCATGAGGTATCCCAAAAGAATTACAAGACTCAGTGACTCAGTTTCCCAAGTTTTATTGAAAGGCTGTGATGACCACAGGAAAAATACCAGAAAAATGGGAAAGGTATCTCAAATAGAAAAGGAAAGATGGTTATATTTATAATCAGAGAAATAACTGATCATGTTAGAAACAGATAAACTGAGGCATGACTCTCAATATGGTGCAAAGAAGGAACTCCATTTTATTATAATCTTTCAAGAAAGGGCAAGCAGTCTAGAAGAGTGATGGGCTTTACCACAGCAAACTTCCCTTTTTATTCTAGATCTAATGCAAAGTCCCTCCCCCATCCTGGTTCACATTCTTCATGACACCCCAAATGTAGCATCGCTGCTGCCCTGTCCCATGGGACAACCAGACCTCAAATTTTATGATTCTTTGTTTTCTAACTTCAGAAAACTCCTGGTAACTCAGCAGGGAAAGCAAATTTTGGGGAGGGGGGATAAACCTCTAGGGATCGAATAATGTAGTCTGTTCTTATCTGAGAGGAGCATCCTCTACTGGTTAACTGTTAGCTCAGCAAGAAAAAGAAGGGAATGGAGGTCAGTAGAGAATCCCCTGGGACTTGAATAATGTATCCTGCCTACTGGAGAGGACTCTTTATTCCTCTCAGTCATCTCCTCATTATCCTAATCTCCACTTTAGTGAGGAACAGGGGAGAGCCTATCCTAATTTGGAGTTACTGGGGGCTTAAACCAACCCCCGAGGCAGGTACCTTCTTCCTTGGAGGTGTGTTTTTAGGGTTTACAGTCATAAGGTGAATTTAAGGACAAATTAAGCCTTTTTGGGGCACATTCCCAAGGACATACTTAAACCTGTCAATCTCAGAGAGTCTCTGTGTTTGTTATATCTCTTTACTTAGATTTGGTTTCTAGGTGTCTTGTCATCTAGAAATCATAATAGCTATTAATTGTTAATGGTCCCTAGTTATAGTCTCTGTTGATGGTGAGGGTTGATAGGGGTAAACCCTCTTGGTTACTGTAAGAACACAAACCTTAGTTTTTCTGTTAACCCTTTTAAGCTACAAATGACGGGTTATCTGTTAACCCTTTTTAGCCTCCTCCATCACCCTTGGTGCCTATATTTCAGAATTTACCAAAAGAGTTCCCATAGAGGCAAATCCTTTCCCATAATGGACTGTTCTCTCATTTTACTTTTGCCTCTTAGTTTTCTGGCTTCCTACAAGACAGCTCAAATATCACCTTCTGTAGATAGCTTTTCCCTGTCATCTTAGGTGCTACTACCTTTCCCTTCAGATTACTTTTATATACTCTATGTCTTTGTGTGTGTTTCTTTTTGCTTTTCTTTGTATCCCTAGCACTTAACAAAGATGCTTGGAATGTAGTAAGTACTTAACAATTGCTTATTGACTGATTGACATAAAATCTTCATCATTCAAATAATCACCTTAGTTCCAGGTGCAAGTTCACTTCTCAGGACTACCTACAGGAGGCATTGCCCAATAACTCCTGCTTCTCATTATAACAGCTATCCAGATATTCTACCTTATCTCCTTAGAAGGGTGAGTCCAGGAGCTCTCTGATAGCTTCTCCAGAATGCTAGGCCTCAGTAACCCCTGCCATTTCAGCAATAACCTCTGGATACATTCACTACCAGGCTTTGTAACTCCTGCTCTCCTCTGACATACAGTTTTTCCCTTGGGATTTCCTACAACCTTCTGTCATTGCATGTCCACAGCTGCTATTTCTGCAACTGAGGGAGTTCTCTAAGGAGAGAAACATGCATAGTTATATTCTCCCTCTCTTTTCTCCTCTAATTTTCTATCACAGTTCATGTTCAGCTCTTGCTCAGTCTCCATCTCTATTCTATCTGCTTTTTTATAAGACTAACTCCAAGAATGAGCTCAGATCAAAATCAGCTTCAAAATAATCATTAATTTCAGAGGTTATGACTGAAGTATTCATTCTTAAAAGTATCAATAATTTAACAGTCACCCATGTCATTATCATTATGCACTCTGATTTTTTAGTTATCATCCATCTCAATCATGGCATCAATGAGAATAACCACACCTTTCATGTGTGGGAAAATAATTATTAATAGTGAATTTCTTGGGGGAATCAGAGATCAATCCTTTTTCCTTCCCTCCCTCCCCCACAAGAAAGCACTATTCTTCTTATCTGCAACAAACCTAAGGGAACAAAAGAAGTGCAGATAGACTCTTTTTTTCTAGTTTTTTTTTTCTAGTGAAGGACTGATGAGATCAGACCAAACTTAGATAATGGACTTTGTCTTGAGCAACTTGAGTGAGGGTCTTTCCCTGATGCCATCTGTAGAGTTCATTTTAATTTAGACCTCCCTCAAATCATCTCAACCAATGGAATTGAATGATGCTCACCAATTAGCTTTGATCAATGTGTAATGACCCACCTCTATCAAAAGAGGATAAAACCCTTGACATTCCAGGAACTCTCTCCTGGCTGTCTCTTGGTTCTATTTCTCTCTTGGCATTAGGAAAGCATAGATTTGAAGGCCTGAGACCATGAGAAGTTAGGGAGACATGCAGTCAATCCTTTACTGGTATGTAATATTAATAAATAATAAGTGCTTACTGCCAAAATTGATAAACATGATTGGTCACATATCTGGAGGCTTGGGAAATGATTTGATTTGTTGGAAATTTGGAATGGGGGCTAGTAACAACCCTCTTCTTCCAGCTCTTGTGACTAAGAAGTCTTCATTATTCAAGTCCTCCTGCAATGTCAGACTCCTTTGAATAGCAAACCAGACATACTTGAAGTATAGCTTGGTGGTATAAAGCTATAAGACCCAACTTCCTAATGTTCACCTACATTCCTCAATGAAAAGCAGACTTCCTTCAGATAAAAACAGAATAGTCATTTTCAAGAGAAGTGGTGAACTTAACCTATTACAAGCCAGTTGAATTCTGAAGTAAGTTCAGAAATAGAGAGCCATTCTTAAGAAGTTACAGGACAAAAATCAACTAATTGTAAATAGGATCAATGAAAATTTTATGGACTTAATTTTTATCTTCTCCCTGTGTAATGACAGAATGAGGAGAGGTAGATATTTAATAACTGAAAAAAATTTGAACTAAAAATCTTATGAAAACAAATGTTGAAAACTATCTTTACATGTAACTGGAAATTAATAAAATACTTTTATGTTTTAAAAAAATAGAATAAGACCAAAGTTTTATAACAACAATTCTACTTTTCTTTTTGCTTCATATGAATGAAGGTTCATGGTTCATAAAGGAACTTACAATTTATCATCTAATAAAAATAATTTTAGGGGCCTCAGAAACATCAATATGAATTAGACATCCTTCACCTATTTCAGAATTTTACATAGATCCAATCCTACTTTCTCACTAGTCATAGAAATTTTTAAGTTCCCTGTCCTCTGTCTCAGCAATCCAAAATCATCATTTGAAGACCATGTTGCTTTTGAATCTTGCCCGTTTCGGACTTTGTTTCTTCCCATGCCCACTGGCAGATACTCACTAAGATTGTTTCATAAATCTTTAATCTTCTTATCCTTCCCAAAGTATCACCTTCATTTTTTTGAAGTCTGATTGTTTGTTTGAGACTACACAGGACCCTTTGGCCTAGGGGTAAAAAAATCTGATAAAGAAAAAACATGATGGACTTTGTCTAGCATTAATTTTTGTTAAGAATTCTTATTTGATTATGTAGACACTCAACATATGGACATAGCTTTGGGAATATAAGTGTCACTGACTCTGAGACTATACAGAGGCCACCACTGTCCTTGGGCCATGGTTCTTTAGTCTACATGATCTCAGGAGGGAAACTCAGGAGACAACAATTACATTTAAAATAAAGTGTAAAATAGTTTTACAATTTGCATCTTGGAAATTAATTAGATAAGAGGCAATGAAGCCTAACTCACTGGAATAACAATACACTCTACATGATACCAGAGAAGAAATATAAAGTTGATAATATTGCTTCAAATGTGAAGTTGAATATGTTTGGAAATACTTGGATGGGAAAGTAGACTCTTCTAGGGTCAAGGTTCTATCGGATCAAAAGAAATGTGGAAGAGGGTTTAGACTTGTTCTATTTGACTCCAGGAGGCAAAACCAAGAGCAGTGTATGTGTCTGTATGTGTGTGTGTGTGTGTGTGTGTGTATGTGCATGTATATGTGAATATGTGTGCATATATGTGCGTATAGGAATATCTCAAAATAGAAAATGTTGGCTCGATCTAAGGAAACACTTTTTAATAATTACAACTATCTTTAAATGGAATGAATTACCTTGGAAGCTTTCCCTTGCTAAAGATCTTTAAGCTAAAATTGATTTATCACTTATTGGACACATTGTAGTGTTGATTCCTGTTAGGATATGAGATAGAGTAAATGGCTGCTATGGTCCCTTCCAATTCTGAAGGTTTGTGATTTCGTGAAGACATGAAATTATAAAATTTTAAACTGGACTTAAGAGATCATCTATCATAAAACCTTTACTTTGAAGACAAGGAAACTGAAGATCAGAAAGGAAAAAGAATATGTCCACCATCTCAGCAGTTATTGGCCTAGTTGAGATAATAAGCTATGTCTCAAGATGCTCAGTTCAGGGTTCTTTGCACTAATCCACAGGGCCTGTTAAACAGGTTGACTCTATTTGGCCACCTGGTAATTACAGAATGTTGAGTCATTAATGTGACTGTAAATATCAAGATGGACAAGGTCATAAGAACTCCCCAGCCAGTTTTCTATCAAGAAGACTATACTAGGGATCATTCAAGCCTGGACAAAGTAACTAAGTCTCTAATTACTACAACTTGTCAAAACTTGGATACCATTTAACTTTTCTGTGAGATGGCATTGTTTCATTATCTAACTAGATAATGAAAAATCACTTTAACATCAGAGATAAATGCAATCCATGTTCTTTTTTTTTTTTTAATCCTTGGTAATAAGTAGCAGCCTCAATTTTTTAGGCAGGAGAGTATCTTTGGGGTTCTAGAAGTGAACAATGGTCTTAGTTTATATCAGCTCAAATGTAGGTTTGAAATAACTACAACAATTAAGATAACTGGGCATTAGAATAGATAATTTTTAAGCACTCAAACCAAGAACAATAGAAATTTTGTTATTTTTTTGTGGCTAGAAAGGTTAACACTGTACTTGGTTCTAAAATTTTCTAATCAAGCATTTAAAGCTCTTAGAATAGAGACTGTGGGGGCGGCTAGGTGGCACAGTGGATAAAGCACCGGCCCTGATTTTAGGAGTACCTGAGTTCAAATCCGGCCTCAGACACTTGACATTTACTAGCTCTGTGACCCTCTGCACGTCACTTAACCCCCATTGCCCTGCAAAACAAAAACAAAAACAAAATAGAGACTGTGTCATGATGGATTGATGGGATGTTTAAAGAGATGTTAAGAAAAATCCCATTTGAAATGCTTTGCTCCTAATTTTGCTATGTAAAAACATATCATTTCAGTTCGCTTTCTGGATCTAAACCTTCCATAGCTCTTCATTGCATACTGGGAAAAAAAATAAAAATAAAAACAAAACAAAACAAAACAAAAATCCATCCCTTTTGGCCCATATAAGCAATTCACCCTAAATAACCCTTTACTTTTTTCTTTGCCCCTACAAACCATTTGTATTTTTTAATGATCAGCTAGTATATGTCTTACTCCATCTTTCAACAAAGTGTGATCTCTCTGTCCCTCCATTACATTCTCTTTGCTATCTCAATTCAATACCACATGTATTTAAGTGCCCACAATATTCAATCTGGCTTATTAGGAATTTGGAACTCATAGAGAACCAAATCTGAGAGAAACATTACTTTCAAGAAGCTTAAAATATAGGAAGAGGGAGAATGGGGGAGAAAATACAAATAATTATGATACAAAAGAGAGTGGGATAAGTATAACCAAAAATATGGAAAATATTCCATGAAAAATTTGATCAGCAAGACATCACATTTAGCCAGCTAGGGTAATGGAGGGATGTCATGAAAGGCATATGCATACCCATATAATACACATATGCATCTCCATATACATACAAATATGCATACACATATACATATGCATAAACATACATATAAACACATGCATATGAATATACATACTTATACACATATGCATATATACATACACATATGGATTATACATGCATGCATATACATATACATATACACAATAATCTTTCTCCATATATATGTGTGTTATCATCATCATCACAGGTATGTCTTTAGTTTCTCCTAATGATTTAAGCGATACAATTTGTCTATAACTTGCAAAACAGTTGCTTGTCTGCCTTGGTAAAGGGCACATCCACATGAGGAGCATTTTATACCATTGAAATCACAGGTTTATAAAACACATACACATACACACACACACACAAAAGTCATACAAGAACCAGAATCATAGATTTAATGCAAGAAAGACATTTAAAATACATTTTGAGTTCTTCCATTTCAAAGATGGGGGAAAAATGAGTGTGAGATTATCTACAAAGATGTTTTGGAGCCAGAATGTTTGGTAATCAGGACATAAGTTTTCCTGTTAGATAATGGGGAACAATAAGAGGTTTTTTTTTAATTTTGTTTTGTATTGTTTTTTTGTTTTTGTTTTCAGTAATGTGATGTGACCAAGGTAATACATTAGTGAGATTAGTTGGGGAGTGTTATGATGGATGGGTGGAAGATGAGTTAGAACCTGGGAAGAAAAATTACTTGGGAGGCTATTAGAATATTTAATAATGGAAGAAATGAGCTCCTAAATAGTGTTTGCTATGGGAATGTATAGCAGGCAATAGATATGAGAGGTATTGTGGGTTGGAATTAAAAGGATTTGATACCTGAATAGATGTAAGGGTTGAGAGATAGGGAAAGGTCAATACATCTCTGCTATTTTGAGCCTGAATGACTGGAAGGAAGATAGTACTATACACATGAATAGACAAATGGGGCGGGGAGGGGGAATAAAATGTTTGTGGATAAGATAAGAAAGTGAAGTTCAAACATGTTAAATGAAAGATGTCTGCAGGACATGCAGGCAGAGCATTCCATCAATCTGCTAGAGATATGGTGCTGGGACTCATTGGAGGTGTTAAAGTCTTTCTTTTTTTTAAGCAGATATTAAGTTCCCATGGAGTACTAGGCTCTGGGAGAGATACAAAGTATAGATAGATAGATAGATACAAAGTGTGTGTGTGTGTATATATACATATATACATATATACATACATATATATATGTATATATATATATATATATATATATATATATATAATACCAGCTAACTATAATATACAACATTACATAAGTGCATCAGAGAAGTACAAAATAAATTTACATATGACATCTGGGTAGGTAAGGGTTTTAATGAACAAGAGACATAGGTAAAGTTTTCTTATAATGGGGTAGCATTTTAATTTGACTGTAAATGAAGGGCAGGGACTCAACAAGTGGGTAATGACAAGGAACATCCCATGCACAGGAAAGAATTTTAACAAAAGCTTAGAGGAAAGAGAGTAGAGAGTATATTTGGAGGAATGGAGAATTAAGTATTTTGGTTGGGACAGGAATGTTATGATATAAGGCTAAATATATACAGTATATATACAGTGTTAGGGACTAGGGTATAAAACAGGGTCTTTGAGCCCCCTTTCTGGGCACCCACTAGCTGCACACTATGGTTACTCCTTCTCATGAGAAGAAAATAAAGCTTTTGTCACTTCCCTGCTGAGTTCCTGAGAATTATTGAGAAGAGGATGGATTTTGCCCTCACACTGTGAGTGATCACAGGGAGAGAACCAGAATAGTGGATAGGTATCTCTCAAATAAGGAAAGAAAAGACAGTTATATTTAAAGAATAGATAAATTGATTTATAAGTTTCATTATAATAATTTCCACCTTAGGGAGGTATAGGGGAGGGCCTGTCTTTCTCATTATAATATTCTCCACCTTGGGTAGGTACAGGGGAGGGCTTATCCTAATTTGGAGTTCCAGGAGTCCTGAGCCAACCACTGAGGCAGGTACCTTTTTCAATGGAGGTGTGTTTTGGGCATTTACACATCATTAGGTGAATCTGGGGACAAATTCGGCCTTTTCTGTGCATGTCTCTTTCTGGTTCCCATGACTAGTTTCAAAACATCTTCATTTTGCATTTATTTCTAGTCTAAGTTTCTATAGCCTGTCAATTCCTTTATTGTTATAGATTCAGGTCTTCATGGCCTCTTTCCCTCTGTTCTGTTATGGGCATGGATTTCTGTGGGTAAGAGAACCCAGTATCCTGACTTGTAAGTTATCCATTAACTGGGGTCTAACTCCCTTTTGGAGCTAATATCTGAATTAAAGCTTGGGTCTTAGGGTTTTTTTTTCTTTTATTTTTTATTGAATAGAATTTTATTTTCCAAAACATATGTAAAAACAAATTTTAACATCAATTAAAAAAAAATTGTGTTCCAACTTCTCTTCCTCCTCCATTCCCACCCCCCACCCACTAGAACTCAAGCATTTCAAAATAAGTTATACATGAGTAGTCATGGAAAACATTCCCACATTAGCTAGGTTGTGAGAGAAAACAGTCAAAAAACTCCCAAAACTTCAGACTGAGGAATTGTCAAGGAGAAAAAAAAAATTGTTTTTAAATGTATTTCCAGGGACAGCTAGGTGGTGCAGTGGACAGAGCACTAGCCCTGGAACCAGGAGCACCCAAGCCCATATCCTTCCCCAGACACCCAACACCCACCAGCAGCGTGACCCCGGGCAAGCCACCCAACCCCAATTGCCTCACAGTCCCCTCCCCCCCCAAAAAAAAGAAAAGAAAAGAAAAGAAAAAAAATGTGTTTCCATCTATTTTCAGATACTATCACTTCTTTCTCTGTAGATGGGTTGCCATTTTCATAAGTCCTTCAGTTATATTGGACCATTGCCTTGCTGAAAATAACCACATACTTCCCAGCAGATCATCTTACACTATTGCTGTTATTTTGTATGCAGTACATTTTACTCTGCTTCAGTTCATGTAGGTCTTTCCAGGTTTTTCTGATAGTATCCTGTTCATCATAACCTAAATAAAGTACCTTAAACTTGACAAAGAACTTTTCTTCATATTAGCCCAGCAAAGTAGGTACTATATGTTTTGCCATTATATTCAATCATCATAACTATTTCTTTCCATCCTATTCCCTTCCCATGATATTTACTCTATTTTTTATATTCTTTTAAACTATTCCTCCTCAAAAGTGTTTTACTTCTGACTGTCCCTTCCCCTACTCTGCACTCCCTTTTTTTTCACCTTTCCTTCCTTATCCTCTTCCCCTAGTACTTTCCTGTAGGGTTAAATAGATTACTCCTCCCAACTGGGTGTGAATGTTATTCCCTCCATGAGCCAACTCTGATGAGTTTAAGGTCTTTTAGCTAATTCTATGTTCCAAATTTTCTTCCTCCCTCTCTCCTCAACCCTCCCTATGAAATAAAGCAATTCAATGTCATACTTGTGTTGTTATGCAGAACATCTTTACCTTCCTTGAAAGTATTTTGCTTTTTACTACTCTCTCCCCAATCTGCCCTTCCTTCAACTCTCCCCCCTTATCTCCCTCCCCTCCCTTAGGGCAAAAGTATATTACTATACACACTTGAGTATGTATGTTAGTCCTTCTTTGAGTCAATTCTGATGATATTAAGGTTCACTCACTCCCCAATTCCTTCCCCCTCTTCCCCTCCCCTCCATAAGCTTTTTTCTTGTTTCCTTCATGTGAACAACCTCTCCCCAGACCATCTCTCCCCTATCCCCTCCCCCAGTCTATTTCTCCTACACCTCAACCCTATTTTAAGGATGTCATTATGGGTTAGTTAGGTGGCACAGTGGACAATGCACCAGCCCTGGACCCAGGAGGCACCAAACTCAAATCCGGCCCCAGACATAAGACACCCCACAAAGAACAAAACATAACATCCCTTCGTATTCAGTTCAGACCTGTGTTCTCTGTTAAATTCTTACTGAGATAGTTCTTATGAGTTTGAAGTATTGTCTTCCCATGTAGGAATATAAATAGTTTGATCTTTTAATAACCCTCATGAAGTCTTTTTCCTGTTTATCTTTTTATGCTTCTCCAGGGTCTTGTATTTGAAAGTCAAATTTTCTATTCAGTTCAGGTCTTTTCATAACAAATGCCTGAAAGTCTTCTTTCTCCTTGAAGTTCCATGTTTGCCTCTGAAAGAGGATGCTTAGTTTTGCTGGGTACGTGATTTTTGGCAGTAGTCCCAGTTCCTTTGCCCTCTGGAATATCATATTCCATGCCCTCTGGTTCTTTAATGTAGAAGTTGCTAGATCTTGCTTTATCCTTATTGGAGCTCCACAGTATTTAAATTCCTTTTTTCTAGCTGCTTGCAATATTTTCTCCTTGACCTGGGAGTTCTGGAATTTGGCTATAATATTCCTGGAGGTTTTCCTTTTGGGATCTCTTTCAGGAGGTGATCAGTGGATTCTTTCAATTTCTATTTTAGCTTCTGCTTCTAGAATATCCGGGCAATTTTCCCTCACAATCTCTTGGAGGATGGTGTCTAAGCTCTTGTTTTGGTCATGGTTTTCAGGTAGTCCAATGATTTTCAAATTATCTCTCCTAGATTTATTTTCTAGGTCAGCTGTTTTTCCAAGGAGATATTTCACATTGCCCTCTATTTTTTCATTCAGTTGGATTTGCTTTACTGTGTCTTGGTTTCTCATAAAGTCACTAGCTTCCATTTGTTCAATCCTAATTCTTAGGCAATTATTTTCAGCAGACAGTTTTTTACTCTCCTTTTCCATTTGGCTTTCAAACTGTTGACTTTTTTTTCATGACTCTCCTGCATTGCTCTCATTTCTCTTTCCATTCCTTCCTCTCTTTCTCTACATCTTCATTCTATCTCTCCTACTTTCTCTTCAAAGTCCCTTTTGAGAGCTTCCATGGCCTGAGACCAGTTCATATTTTTCTTGGAAGCTTTGGATGTTGGAGCTTTGACCCTATTATTATCTTCTTCTGAGGATGTATTGTGGTCTACCTTTCCCCCAAAGAAGTTTTTGATGGACTTCTGCTTTCTCTGCCTACTCATCCTGGCTTACTATTTCTTGGCTTTTTACTCCTTAAAGTGTATCGCTGCTTCCAGGACACACTGTTCGTGCTACAGCGTGGCCCAGGGGGTAATTGGGCTTCTTCTCAGCCTGCCTGGCTTGTGAGTAATCACAGCTGCTTTCTCTTTGACCCGGAAACAGAAGTCTGATTGAACTCTGATTCTCTATGGTCGGAAGCTTGGTGTGGTTTTACCCCTCCCCCACTGGGCTACCACCACTGGATTCAGCCCACTGGTTCAGATCCTGGGCGCTTTGCCTCAACTCCAGTAGATACTGCCTCCACTTCACCCCGGCCTACCGCCGAACCCCCTCACCAATCCGTAATTGGAGCCTCAGAAGCTGCTGGTGCTGAAGACTGACATGTGCTGGAAGCATCGTCCCTGGCTGGGTCCGGACCCGCACTGAACTGTTCAGCCTGATCAGTAGGTGATCAGAATTGCCCTCTTTTGCGGAGAAACAGTCTCACTCTGTTCTTATGTGCATTAGGCTGTTCTGGGTTTTGATTTTTACCTCATTATTTGGGCGTGAATGGACGGGTTTATCTGGAGCTTGTGGGAGTCACAGCCTCTCCTCCGCCATCTTGGCTCCGCCTCCAGGTCTTAGGTTTTTTTATTAATCCTTTTTTCACCTCCTACATCAAAATGATTTAATATTTGTAAAATGCTTAGTGCAGTGCAGGGAACACAGTAGGCACTATGCGACTGTTTGTTCCCTCCCTGCATTATAGGATTTAGAACCAGAGAGGATCTTAGAGATCCTTAGAGATCCAACTCCTCATTTTATACATGAGGAAAATTATATTCAGAGCAGCTAAGTGACTTGCTCAACGTCAAATAGATAGTGGATAACATGATTGTAATTGAAGCTACATTGAATTTAATGTAGCATCACCAGATAGAGATGCCATGTAATAGTTTGAGGGGTAATCCTGGAGCTCCAAAGAGAGGTCAGGAATGGAGATAGAGATCTATAAGTCATCTAAAGGAGACTTCAGAATTAATAGGATTGCCATGTGAGAAAGTCTGGAGAAGGGAAGAGGATCAGAGAGGGGACCTTGGGAACACTCACTGAGTGGTGTGTGTGTGTGTGTGTGTGTGTGTGTGTGTGTGTGTGTGTGTGTGCGCGAGCGCGTGCGTGCACATTTGCACAGGTGCACACACATGCATGCACATATGCATTTAGGAGTGGTGCAGGTGATGAAGAGAAATCAGGGCAGAGTCATTTAAAAAGACAGGAGGAGAATGAGAAGGATGAGTTGCCTAGAGATAACTGAGAACATCTGATAAGGAAGGGATGAACAACAGTTTCAAAAGCTGCATATAAATTAAGTAGGATAAATATTTAGAATGGTTATTTGAAATCATGATTAAGAGGTCAATGATAACTTATGAAAAAAGGGCTTTGATAGAATGGTGGGGAGAGAATTCCAGATTATAGAGGACTGGGAAGATTAGAAAAGGGAGTCATCAGGTAAAGAAAAAAAGGTGATGTAGTATTTAGCCAAGATCTAAAGATCAAGGGAATACTTTTTTTTTTTTAATATGTACAAGACCTGACCTTATTTCTAGGTAGAGTGTAGGAAGTCTACAGATAATATAAGGTTACAGATTTTTATTATATGTGCTGCTGAAGCAAGCACAATTCTACAGAGTTGTTGTTGTTTTATTATTATTTTTTTTTTTGCAGGGCAGTGAGGGTTAAGTGACTTTCCCAGGGTCACACAGCTTGTAAGTGTCAAGTGTCTTAGTCCGGATTTGAACTCAGGTCCTCCTGAATCCAAGGCCAGTGCTTTATCCACTGAGCTACCTAGGTACACCCAAGTCTACAGATTTTTAAGAGAGCTGGAATAGCTTTTGGGGCTTAGCTGTAGAGGAAATTGGGAGAAAGAATCAGCTGTGAAAGCAGAGTGATTAGTCTCAATAAACATTATAAAAGTACTTTTATTAGCTTCTTTCAATTACCTCCATGATTAGAAGAAGGCATGAGAGAATATGATGACCTGAGAAGGTGGAAAGTATAGAGAAAAGGAGATGAGAAAATTCATGAAAGATAGAGTCAGTCTTAGTGAAATAAGACACTTACTATAAATATACAAGAAGTGGGGTTAGATAGTGTGAGAAATCTCATCTAAAAATTTCTGGGACTCAGTATTGGAGAAGTATCAAAGGTCCTTATTTATGCATTTGCATGTGAATGGGCCAGCTCCATAATGGAAATGGCGGGAAGCATGGGACTCAAGAGCCCTTTTATCTCAACAGGCCTGGCCCCTCCCTTCTTCCTCAGTTACAATTTGTTTCCTCAGACACTGGTGCCAAACACTAGCCAATTGGAATGCGGTATAGTCAAAGGGGTAGCCCTCTAAAGTCCTCCACCATGTGACCAGCTTTGGGTCTCTCTCATGTGATCCTGATTGCTGGGGGGGGGGGGGGGGGGGGAGGAAAGGAGCCATTAGTAAACACCCTTCTCCCAGCTGAAATTCACCTCCCAGACATAAATTGTTCCCCAGACAAATTCAATCAGCTTTTGAGGTGGGGCCCATATTTCCCCACAGATAGAGTTGAGGATAAGAAAAGTAAAAAAAGAAAAAGAAAGAATCAATTGCAAGAGGAACCATGGGTAATGAAATAAAAAAAGTAGTTGATGCGGCGGAGAACAAGATTATAGAGTAAGAACAAGAGTCTAGCTGAGGTATGAAATCTGCTTTTGTAATGATTGAAATCAATGTGATTATTGACATTTTTTTTTCAGTGACACTTAGGAGGCCTAAAGTAGAAACATAGAAATCTGAAAGTATACACCTTAACCAGGGATGAAGATTTGCAGGTAGAAAGGCAGAGAGGAACAAAGAATTCTACTGTAGTAGCTAATAAATCATTATCATGGTAAGTCATGGTGTCAAGGCTAGTTTTTTAGGCAAATGAAGCCTGAATAGGAAAAGTGGACTGAGAGAATAGGAAAGGTTCATGGGACCTAAGGGTATTTGGGCATAGATTAATTTAACATGAATGAGTACAAGAATATAAAGGAAAGTGTGAGAAAATCATTATTAATAATGGTTTTTGGAAAGACCCAGTTTCTCTTTACCACTCCCCACTTCAGAGGTAAATTTTTAGGAAAGTTCTAATCTCTTTTAGGGCCTAATCCTGGGTAGGGCATACAAAGAATGGAGATAGAAACCACACCTACCTGAATGTGACTTTAGCCATAGGGGTCTGTCTCCCACTAGATCCTGATGTTATCATAGTAGAGATCATTTTAATATGAAACACCCTCAAGTCATGTCAATTAATGGAATTGAATGAAACTGACCAATTGGCTTTGATCAGTGTGTAAGGAGCCACCACTATCAGAAGGAAGAAGAGCACTGGACTTCAGGAGGCTGACTCTCTTTCTTCCTGTGACTCTCTTGAATTTCCCAAGGACCCTCTCCTTTCCTTCCTGACTAAATATGCTAGGTATGTAATTGTTTAGGTCTGTAAGTGTGTGACTAGTGAAAAAGTTAGGGAAATGTTATATGGTCAATTGTTTACTAATATTTAATATACTTTAAAAATAAATACTACCTAAACTGGTATAATAGCTATTAATTTATAAGTAGCAATAATTTAGCTAAACTCAGCCTAGTTCCCAATATTTTAAATAATTCAAGAGGGGATTATATTTGGAGGGTTAAATCCCCAAATTTTAGATGTCATAGATTTCACATATTCCAAGACAAAGTGACACTTATTTCCAATAAAATAGCTAGCAAAAATAGTTATATTTCAATCTGTATTCAAATACCATCAGTTCTCTCTCTGCAGATGGATTGCATTTTTTGTAAGACCTTCAGAGTTGTCTTGGATCATTGCATTGCTGAAAATAACCGAGTCATTAACAGCAGAACATCTTACAATATTATTGTTATTTTGTATACAGTAGATTTCACTTTGCATCAGCTCATGCAGGTCCCTCCAGGTCTTTCACGTAGAATCCTGTTCATTATTGCTGTTGTTTTTTTGTTGTTGGCTGTTTGTTTTTTATAGTAAACAACATTCATATGGTACTTTAAAGTGAGATTTCCTTACAATGAACCTGTAAGGTTGATTATTGCAACAACAGTAATAGATGAGTTTTATATAGTACCTTAAACTTGACAAATAATTTTCTTCACAATAGCCCAGCAAAATAAGTACCATACATTTTGCCATCATCATCATCATCAAGAAAAGGTGACAGTATTGGCATCTGGGTGAGGTAGAATGTAATATGAGTTATTTTCATTGAAGAGGTTCAGAAATTTTGTGGGGAGGTTATTGTAGAGATCATTTCTGTGATCACTGAAGTTTCCAAGGGTGATGATAATTTGGGTGGAGAGGGAGACTAAAACTCAGTTACAGTCCATGAAAGTTGAGAGAATGGCTTAGAGAAAGCAAGATTGGCAAACAATGGTCATTAGGCCAAATCTATGACAACCAATTTTTGTATTGAGGAGAGCTAAGAATGGTTTTTACATTTTAAATTACAATAAAACTTTTAAAAAGATTTTAAAAATCATTTTTACCTTACAGAACATACAAAAAGTAGTCTGTAGTTTGTCAGTTCTTGCTCTAATCTATCAATATTTGGGGAAGGAGAGTGAAGATAGTTATAATTCCAGTACACCCTTTCTGAGGAGATCAAAGGAGGCAGTTTTGTAGTCCCAATCTCTTTTTCTGCTTCAGGCAAGAATCAAAGACCCCTTGGAAAGGGGTAGATGAAGTTCCAACTAAATCAATTCATGTCTCCCTTGAGACCAAATTTAGAAAAGTCCGCGTGGATATACATATGACCTATATAAGGTATACACACACAGACTCAGTCACATACACATACATATAGATAGTGAAATTTCAGTAGATAAACAAATATTAAAAATAAGCATACAATGTTAAAAATAATTGGTTGACAAAGAAGGAAAGTGACATTTGTTGGAGCAACTTTGGGAGGATGACAAGCATACTAATGCACTAGTGTACTAATTCAATGTTCCTGGTCATTGACCTACTTATTGAGTCAATGCCCATCATTTAAAGTCAAAGTAAAATGCTACTACTTTAAAAAAACTTTACCTGATCTCTACTGTTCATAAAAAATGTTAGCTACTCAGTTGGAGTTATGGATTGGTAACTTTTTTCTGAATAGTAAATTAGATTAATAATTAAAAGGTCATCAAACTGTATATACCCTTGGATCCAACAAGGCAAATATCCCAAGAAGGTCAGACAGAAAGAAAGGACATATTTGTTCAAAAACATTTATATCATCACATTTTCTTGTAGCAAAAAAAGGTCTTTCCTTCTATTACCCAAGCCCACTTGATGCTCACAGTCTACCAGATAATGAATTCTCCTTCTTGGCTAGATATTGACTCTGTCTCCCATTTCCATCCTCAAGAAAGGTCACCCACAGTCCTATATGGTTTTGACCTCTGGGTCAACTATTTTATTCTCAACAGTGTTGGGTCTGGGATCTAGTTGTTCACCAAGTTTGGATGAGCAGGGAGTCATTAATTGTAATGCTTCCATTAAGTTGGCAGAATCCCACTGCATTCTTGGGACTACCAGGCTAATTACTATTTGTCTAGCTTTTGAACCTCCTGAGCTTTGTCTGATGCTTCACCATGAGAAACACTGAGCCTTTTCATCTACCCTGCAGCAAAATCTTTTTCTCTTGTCTTCCCTATTTAGAAAGTGAGCTCCTTGAGAGTAGAGAAGTCTTGGATTTTCCATTTACATCATTATTGCTTGGCACAGTTTCTGACAAACAATAGGTAGTTAATGTTATAAATATATTTATTTATTCATTGAGTTATTCATTCAGTGACTTGGAAACTAGAGAAATACATATCATTTGGAAAATAGCTGAGAAAATTATGGTATGAGAATAAAATGCAATATTATTGTGCTAATTGTGTGTGTGTGTAATATTACACAATATTGCTATTGTGTAAGAAATTCAGAGAAACCAAGGAAACATTTTATTAACCGATACAAGGTAAAAGACTCAATCAAATTGGCTTGCAAACCACTTTATAAAATGAAATTACTTACGATATGAAAGGAAGACACAGGATTCACCTCTCATTTCCTCTATAAAGAACATAGAGCAGATGGGGAGACTAAAGTCAGAAGAGGTAACTGCCCAAGGTCATGATGGGAAAGACGAGCAGAGTTGGGATTCAAATTAAGATTCCTTTGACTCTAAATTCAGTTTAATCCATAACTCTTACATAGATTAAAATAGATTTTATTCCTTCCAGGTAATGTAAGTAATAAGAAGAAAAGGTCAGAAGGTAATTCTAATTTATTGCCTATAATAAGACTTGGGGATGGTCTGAATTTTGCTATTAATCAATAAAGAATTTAAAATAGATCAAGAAATAAACTACATAAAATCATTATAATACTTTATATCCTACAAAGAATAATGGCTAAACTACACTAACGAGATCTAGTTTTTCTCCACTGATGCTGAGTAAAATTTGCATTTTACATTGAAGGCATTTCCCTTATTGAATACATTTCTATGGATTTCTCCCAACATAGATTCTCTGATGTGGAAAAAGTTTTATTCGCAACTTGAAGGCTTCCTAAAATTATTTATGTTTTTCAATCTTTTCAGTACAAATCTTACCATATGCTTTAAAAGTTGAATTGTCTCTGAAGGCTTATTTAATCCTTTATAGTTATATCAGCTGATGTTAAACAATCAATGAATACTTAGTGAAGGGTTTCTCACACTCATTATATGTAGAAGGCTTCTCTCCCTGTATAAATTTTTCAATGTATAAAAAGGATTGAGTTGTGACAGACACATTTACCACCTTTGGTAGGTGCATAAGGCTTTCTCTTTTATGAATTCTCCAGTGTATATTAAGGCTTGAATGTTGACTGAAGACTTCCTTACATTCTTTACATTTGTAAAGCTTCTTTGCATTGTAAATTTTATGATGTATAAGGCTTGTGCAATCACAGAAGGTTTTTCCCACACATTATACTTATAAGGTTTTTTTTTTCCAGTATGAATCACCTGATGTTGAATAAAGTATAAGAATTGACTGAAGGCTTTGCCACATTCATTACATTTCTAAGATTTCTCTCCAGTATGGCTCCTCTCTAATATGCAATAACTTTTGAGGATTTTTTTTTCTGAATGCTTTTCCATATTCTTTATGGCCATACATCTTCTTTCTATTATAAATTTTCTGATGGTCGGTCACTTATCTCAAATTATGTTCTTCCTTTCCCTGATGCCTCTTTCTTTTGCTCCCATTTTCTTGAGAATCTCCCCAAATGGGTAGCAAATACAGTACTATGTTTTCTAGTCTTGTTCCCTTGTCTTGGAATGCCATCTTTTGGAGATGTTTCAATCTCGACTCCAAGGATAGGAGATATTCATATAAATTATAATTTTTCCCAAATTTGTTAACTGATAGAAAGAAAACTGAGCATAATACAATGCAATGTAATTTTAAAAAATGGTACCTATAGACAAGTAGCCTATGGTGTTGATCACTCTCAAATAAAGCCTTTCACTCTGGGAAGGAGTTGCTAGAAAAAATTGAGAGGAGATGATGTATGTGTATGGAGAGGTTATGAAACCATCTAGGAAGACTGAAAAGTGAGGTGATGAGATAACTGATGATGGTATTGAAACCTTGGTTTTGGATATATATATACAAAATATTGATGAAATAAATTAAGGAGAAAACAAGGCAAGGACAGTGGACATAGGATACAACATAGGATAGAAATACTCAGTGAATTTTGCTGTTTCTCTGTCTTAAACAGGGGTGGGGCTAAGGGTAAGAGAGTTCTGCTTGCAGGATACCCTCCTGACCCTGACCCTGACTCAGTCCTTTTTCCATCTTCTCTACAGAAGTTTGTAGGAAAAGCTATGGAATTCTAATCATGCAAAAATATATCTCATTTATTCTATATCACTTTCTCCCTAACCCTCTTTGCAACTCCCAATGTCAGTCAGTACACTCCAATGGGTCCCTAGCACCTCTGAGATCAAATATAAAAAACCCTATTTGTCATGTAAAGGACTTCACTCTATCCCCTCCATCCTTTTTTTTTTTTTTTTTTTTTTTTTTTTTTTTAGTGAGGCAATTGGGATTAAGTGACTTGCCCAGGATCACACAGCTAGTAAGTGTTAAGGTCTGAGGCCAGATTTGAACTCAGGTACTCCTGACTCCAGGGCCGGTGCTCTATCTACTGCACCACCTAGCTGCCCCCTCTCCTACCTTTTCAATCTTCTTATATCTTATTCACCATCCTCTTCTAGCCCTATCCATGCCCAGTGACTTTCCTTGCTATTCCTCCCAGAAGACTTTCCAGCTTTAGACTTCTGACATTTTCCCATGCCTAGAATGCTCTGCCTCCTTATCTTTGCCTCTTAGATTTACTGACTTCTTTCAAGTACTCGTTAAAACTTCCTATGGAAGATGGGACTGGGTCCAGTGGCAAGATATACATCAGGGTGATTGGGGATGTCCCTAGATATTTAAGGCAATTGGAGTTAAGTGACTTGTCCAGGGTCACACAGCTAGTAATGTCAAGTGTCTGAGGCCAAATTTGAACTTGGGTCCTTCTGACTCTAGGGCCAGAACTCTATCTACTGTTCCACCTAGCTGCCACTATATAGAAAGGAAAGAGAATGATGAAGAGAATGAATGAAATAAATACTTATTTTAGAAAAAAATGTAAAGAAAATGAAATTTTAAAAACTAAAAAAAAAAATTGTTGAAAGCATGCATAGGAAAGGAAATTTTACTTTCATTCCTGCCAGGAAAGGAAGCAAGAAATTGGGGCCAGAGCACACTATTATCCACATACAGAGGGGATTCTTGGCTAGAAGTATATCTACTCCCTTAAAAATTGTTCATCTAAGGGATATTTAAGGGACATCTTGGGTTCTATCTAAGATATGATTACGGTGTCAATTTTGAGAGGAAGGGGAACCCCAAGCTCTATATCCAAGACCTGACTCCATTCTAAACAAAAACCAGTTCCACAATGTACACACAAAGAGAATATCAAAGAAACTCATTTATGCAAATCAGTAACAAAACAAAATCAGGGAGTGTGTACATAGGAGAATATACATATGGGAAAATATGAAATAAAGGAGCTCTCTGATTTGGAGCTATGTAACTCACCTCAATCAAGAAAGAGGTCTCACCCGAGGACAATCTTTCCATTGTTTCTAGAATAGCAAGCTGGGAATATGGTCAGGAGGGAGACTGCCAGCTTCTTCCATGTCTCCCCAGAGTCTATTCTTTTAGCAATCTGACGTGGGCTTGGCCTCTTCCATATCATTTCTTGAAACTGGAAGTTATGAACACCTGAGGTAACTTAACACTTGAGTAAGGCTTGGAATTTATCCAGTCTTAAGAGGCATGAGCACTGAAGAGGCCAGAAAGGGGACTGGACTTCAGAGAGTTCAAAAGTTGACTCAAAGGCAACTCTTTCTTAGAGAGTCTTGAAAGGGACTGGCTGAGAACCAAGGATCTCAACTCTGGACAACTTCAGTTACCTTTCTTGTATGGTAGGGCCTTGAAATCCACCAATAAAGAGAGAGTCCCATATCGATGGGCTTTGGGACAGGTTATTTAAACATCTCCAGCTCAGAACAATGCTTAGTACATCATAATTTTTTTTCATTTATTTATTCAGTGACTTAATCTCTTTTTTTCACTTTGCCCTGTATTAATAGGTACTTATGATGCTCTTTTTTGGGACCTCCAGTGAGAGATAAACTCTCTTTACCTGAGAATGCCCCGATACCTTCAGGCCATTCTCATTGTTGGGTAATTTGCCTTCCATGGAGGTGAAGTCTTGCTCTACTCTTTCTCTAACCTGAATTCTTTCCTTTAAACCACCACTTCCATGACTTCTGTGGACAAAGTGAGAGAAAGACTGGATTCATTTTTCTAAGACACCCTTGAATTGGACTAGGTATTGCTAAATTACCTCCAGGCATCAAATCTCATTTTTAAGGCCAGATAATTTAGATTTTTTTTTTTACATTTTAAAATAAATTTTTATTTGAATGTTAACACACTTATTTGCTTATATATTGTCTAGGGCTACTTTCATGTTACAATGGCAGAATTGAGTAGTTGCCACAGAGACCAAATGTAGAATTTGCATTGCTTCAAATTGCTAGTCAGAGCACTAGAAATCACAGTGACACAGTTATAATAGCTGCATTTCCAGTGTCCTACCTATCACTATACCATTGAATTTTTTTTCTTTTAATTACCAGTGCATACCTAACATTTCAAATAAAGGAATAAATAGGGGGGAAAGTTTTATTACCTTTTTTTTTGCACAGGGTCAAGCTTGAAAATCTTTGGAATAAGAACCACCCTCAAGCACAATTATCAAAAACTGAATGACTAGAAAATAGCTTTTACTCAAGACTTAACAATGTTTCTAAGTAAATTCAACCACATATTCCAATGGAAAACAGAAATTATGTGCAAAACTTATACTGCAGTAAATTATAAGTCAACGATGTCTTTTGAATCACAATTTATGTCAAGCTGCCTTATACATTTCCTATACTCTCAAAAGTTAAAACAAGAAAATAGATCTCCATTCTCACACAAATTTGCAGTAGGCATATTTTCAAAGATTAGACTGAAACACATTTCCAGTGGAATTATTAGAACTTTGATGCAAGGACAAAAGAAATTTCCATATTTCAAATTCCATTCTGCTGTGTGATGGAAGTTTCTACTTAACGTTCCATTAGAAGTGATTAATCTGAGGTATAATGGCATGCTTAAAATCAAATATCAAGAGAATGCTTGCCAAACAATGAATATGCTCAATTAAAATAATATGTTGTAGATCTATATAACTCTTTGGTAGTACCTGTGTGAAAAAAATATTTTCTAGAATGAAATACATAAAATATTTTGAAGATCAGCATTAAATGATGAACATTTGCAAGCAATTTTCATTATAGAGAACACTAATTTTGAACTTCAATGAATAGAAATTAATTCTTTTCTTCTCATTAGTAGACCTGCATTATAAAAATTATACATTAGTATTATCATCTTACAAAATTTTAATTTCTTTAATAAATTATTTTTGGAAATTAATTTTTTCTCATTACATAAGTACCTATATAATATCCTCAGTTTTGCATTTTGGCCTACAAAGCATAGAATATGTACTATCTGACCTTTTACCGAAATGATTTTGTCAGCTGCTTACATAAAGCTTGGTAGATAATAGCAACAAGCATGATGAGGGGATAATATAAGCAGATTGCATATATCTTAAAGGTAAAAGTTCATAGGTGTATTGTTTTAATAGAATGGCTTGGAAGTGGCAGCAGAGATCAAGGAATATGCTGGAACCTCTCCACTTAATCCTGGAATTTGGCACTAGGGGAATGAAAGGAATGGCTTGGAGGAAATAGTATTACAATAGATGTGTAGACACATAAAATATCCTCAGGGTATAAACAGTACTCCCTTAAATAAAGGAGGTGGAAAGAATGTTGATTGAGAAATTGACACAGAATGGGGAGTTTGTTGAGAATAAATTTATTATATTTCATTGAGCCCTAATCATATGACCTTGGCCTACTCACCTCACCTCCCAGAATATTAAAACAAAACAAAACAAAACAAACAAAACAAACAACTACTCAACACCTATATACAATTTTAATCTAAGCAGAGAATCAATAAATTGACGAAATAATGCATATTTAATGATCTATCACATGACTTGGTACACATGATCCTTCTAGACCCAACTAATTAGAAACCTAGGAGTTCATGTACTTAGATCCATAGCTACTTTTCCTATATGTGAATTAGGTGTGTACATAATATAATGCAGTTTCCAAATGATATTTTGAAGAGATTCGATATCACTGATTATTAAGGAAATGCTCAGGAATATGAACTTGGGACTTCTCACAGCACAGAGAAGGAAATCTGAATCTAATACAGACTGGACTTCCTGTTTCTATTGCTTTTTTATCTGGTAGTTTGTCACTGATAGGGACACCCAATTGTTTCTCTCCATGGCTAGCTCATCAGTAGAATAGAAGAATTAGATTGACACCCAGTCTTGAATTTTGAGTTGGTCATATTGCACCCTTATATCTCTGTGACTCTGAGACTACTATTATATAGCACATATTTTCTTTTCTTTTTATTTTGCAGGCAATGGGGGTTAAGTGACTTGCCCAGGGTCACACAGCTAGTAAGTGTCAAGTGTCTGAGGCTGGCTTTGAACTCGGGCACTCCTGAATCCAGGGCTGGTGCTTTAACCATTGTGCCATCTAGCTGCCCCTATAGCACATATTTTCAACTGTGTTGTGAGTCACTTCTTATTACCTCTACCCTTTGTTGCTCCAGGCAGTGAATGCAAGCCATTTGATACAAGAAGGGCACATTGTGAGCTTGCAAATTTAGCATTTTGGGGAAAGAATGACATATTTATATGAATTTTTGTTAGTAGTCATTAGAATCATAATTTTCCTTTCTATCAGACTTGATATATACTATCTATACTATGGACTACCACTCACTATTCAAACAAAATATTCTCAGTCAAAAAACCAGTTAAACATCTCTTACTTTCAACAGTTCAGATTAATATAGTTTTAAAATATTTTCACTAGCTTCAGCCCATTCACTAATCTTGATATGTAACTGTCCTTGATGTTTGGTGATTTTTTTTCTTTTTCTTTTTTCTTTCTTTCTTTATTTTTTAACAAAGTTTGCCAAACATAATTTTGAATGACTGTTAGTGGGTTGACCTTAACAAGTCTGGCATGATAATTATCATCTAAGCAGCTATAGATGTTGAATTTTTATTGGTAATAACTTGTAAATGTGTATCATAGGGACATGGAAGGGTCCTTTTTGATCTACTTCTTGCCATACCAATCTAAAATGAGAGAAATGGTTATTAATAATCAATTATGTTTAGAGATTCAGATTTCTCCCTTTTTCTTAATCCTCATTTCAAGATCTTAGTCTCTTTAAGGTTGAGCAGGCATTCTGTTCTGCTCAGGCTTAAAAGTGAGTTGTAAATTCTTTGAAGAGATTTCCAAGGTTGGGGAGAAATTAGAAATGGATGGTATAAGCAGAGTTCAGGTTCAGCCCCTCATTGTAATATTCATTCTTTCATCAATTGTTAACCAATTAGAGTTGACTGCCATCCTTTTGAACCACATCCAAAAGGACATAAAAAACTATGAGCCTACCACCATGATTATCTTTGATCTAAGAAAGAAATGGCCAAATGACCATACTTTTATTAAAATGCTGGCATCATTAATAAAATGATTAAATTACACAGAAATTATCTCATGAACCTTTTTAAATGCCACATCAAGTTAAGAGGGTATAAAGTATATGCTTGTGTTCAACTTTCAAGGTGCACAGGAGGTTTTAGGAAACAGCTCTAAAATCTGATATAAGATAATTTCATGTAATTGTTCTCCATTTGAAAAATTAACAGTAGAGCAAGTAGGATGTCACAGAACAAGTATATGTATAAGAAATATTATTTGTTTTCTCATATGACATTATATCCATAAATTATGTGAAAACCATTTTCATATAATCATAGAATATTAGAGGTTAAAGGGCCTTGAGTGATAGTGTATAGTCCAAACTGAACTTGAAAATGAATCCCCTCTAATTACAATATGACAATGGTGCAGCTAGGTGGCACTGTGGATTGAGCACTAGCCCTGGATTAAGGAGGACCTGAGTTCAAATTCACCCTCAGAAACTTGATACTTACTAACTGTGTGACCCTGGGCAAAACAAAACAAAACAAACAAAAAAAACCAATATGACAGATGGACATCTAATATTCAATAAAAGGAAAACTTTTACCTCCCAAAAAAGACTATTCTATTTTGGAATGATTCCAATTATGAGGAAATTTGCTTATTTTAAAGTTTCATCCATTCCTTCTAGTTTTTCCCTTTGGAACCAAGTGGAACAAGTAAAATTCTTCTTACACATGATGACCCTTCAAATATTTGAAGACACTTATCATCTGTCCTCTGAACCATTTTTTCTCCAAGCTAAACATCTATTATTCCTTCAAAAGATTTTTATATGACATGACTTCAAAGCCTTTCTCTCTCTTGGCTACTCTCCACTGGACTTTCTCCAGCTTTTTCTAGATTAAAGCCCTTCTTAAACTGTGGTGTTGAGAATTTAACACAATATGTTTAATGTGGTCTAGCCAGGGCAGAGTGCAGTCGAATTATCACTTCATTATTTCCTGAAGTCCAAGATTGTATTAGCATTTTTGACAGCTAGGTCACACTCTCGCTCCTATTGACCTAGTCACCCACCAAACCATCTAGATCTTTTTTTTTTTAGGCGAACTGTTATTGAATCATGTCTACCTCAACCTCCCCATACATGCTTGTTAAATTGATTTTTTTTAACTTAAAAGTTTATGATTTTAGATTTGCCATTTATTAAATTTCATTTTATTCTTTTGTCCAAATGTTCTATGTAAACCAGGTGAAAATTACTATTGGAGTAGCAGATTCAGAAAATGAAGATATGAAAGGCATTCCTTTTCCCACTCTGAACATTAGGTTTACTTCATGGCACTAAAATGAAAGGTGGTGCATGCCAATGTGGAAATTGTGTAGATGACAACACAAGAGAGAAGTGAATTAGCCAGCACTGTGAACCTATTTTTTTAATAGTCACATTTATGAATAATAGAGTAAAAAAATACCTTAGAGATCCTTAGGTCCAACCACTTCATATATATATATATATATATATATATATATATGTCCTCAGATAAGGAAACTACAGCTCAGAGACAGAAAGTGTCTTGCTCAAGGTTACCTGACTACTTAGTGGCAGAGTTTCAACTAGAACCCTTGTTTATCTACCCCATTGGTTGATTCACCATTCCACATTGCCTTTCCTTTGGTATGAGATCAAAGAGTCACTCTTCTATCCCCACTGTAATTGTCCCAAATAATGTTCTCTTGGCCTTTGGAAACTAGGGGAGCTGGAAGTCCACTGGGGATTTAAAAAAGAAAAATCATACTCACAATTAATGAACTTCAATGAAAAAATGCATATATGAAAGTCAATTTATAACTGGGCAAAACAACAGCTGCAAGAAGAAAGCTGGGCATAGAAACACATTTTACTTGAATCATGATGAATTAAAAAATGTACACAACTAATTAAGCATACTTCTGCTACACTGTGCAGTAAATCTGTAAATAAGAGGTGTGGGTAACAAATATGCAGTAAAGTGTATAATCCTTCTCATATTTCAAACACACACACATCAGAAAACCCCTTCAAAGGGCTCATTATGTTTTTGATCTAGACTCCAAGTTTAAAAACAGAATCATTACAAAAAAGTTGCTTTTTAATTTTTTTTTCTTTTTCAGTGAACTGTCTGTAGGCTGTAGGATATCCTTTTGCAAATTAAGGCACACATAGCACTTGTTAACTTAAATCATAACAACATGGCAAAAGTCTTAGTCCCACAAAACGGTGCTGTGAAAGTGCATTAAAACTGTTGGCTGCTTCTAGTGACACCATATTCAGATGGGTATTCATTTTACTTCTCTTATTGAAAACAAACAATAACAAAAAATTATATGCCTAAGGGGTTGTTCAATCTCTTGCAAATAAAATCCCACCACTCTGTGAAACTCCCTTCTGAGAAGTCCACTGACAAGCACAAGCCATCTTGGCTAAGGATATTCCTTTCCCCCCATTAAGAATACTGAGTGCAAACTCATTAACTAGAGGATAAACTGAATTCTGCTTGTCACAAATGCAAAAAAGAGGAATGTGGAAGGCAAGAACTCAACCCGGGTGGCTTAAAGAGCATTTTAAGCTGCAGGGGTTTGTTAGCTACTGATTATCCTTTTTGAGAAGGAGACGACCATTTAAACTAAAAGAAGGAAGGAAGGAATGGTTAATAAAGAACATGTACAGTGAATACATATGACCAAAGGGTATTTCCTGACTAGTCCTATTTGCCTTTCATGTTAACTTTATGAGATTTTCTTGAGGTTCATGTAGCTCTTTTCTGGACTCCAAGGATTCGTGCCCTTATCAAACATCTCAGTAGCATTTCTCTCCTTGATGAGGGGTCACAATCCTCAAAGCTGCAGCTGTCTTTAGGTACTATCTTTCCACCTCCACTTGCTTGTGTGTCTTTTCTCAGTGTCCACTACCACTCCAATGGATTATGCTACCAAATTTGGCTATTAGTAGGACTAACATCTCTGTCCACTCTTATCTTTCACCCAAGATCAGGAAAGAAAACACAAATGAAACTGAGGCTGTATGTGTTCACAGGCACATGGTATCTGAGTGAGAGAAGGGGAACTGACCTATGTCCCACTGTGCAATTCCTAGAAGCTAACTCATTTACCTTTAGAAAGGAAAAAAGAGCAAGGAAAAAGGTGAAAAACATGTGATAATATGATATTTTTTGTATGCAAACAGTTCTTTCTTAGAACTTCCTCATTTCCTCTCCCAAATTTCATACTACATCTTGAATTGACACAAGGTAGAGAAACTCCATCTAGATACATGGATGGATGGATGGATGGATGGATGGATGGATGGATGGATGGATGGATGGATGGATGGACAGGTGAGTGGATGGATGGATGGATAGATAAATAGATACATAGATGCATAGATATAGATTAAATGTAGCTGTTGATGTAGATAGATATGGACATGGACATAGATATGTAGATGGGTAAATATATAGCTATATATATAGATCTCACTAAGGAAAGCAAATCTAAATATAATCATACTTTAGAAACTGTATCCTCATTGTAGATATACATATATAATAAATGCAAATATAAATATAAATAAGAATATATAAAAGTCCAGTGATTTCCCATTGCCTTCAAGATCAAATATAAAATCTTCTGTTTTGCATCTAAATCACTTTATGACCAAGCTACCTTCTAATTTTTCAGGCTTCTAAAATATATATATATATATATATATATATATATATATATATATATATATATATATATATATAATATATGTCTTCTATATACTCTACAATACCGTGACACTAGCCTCCTTGCTCTTCCATGACAAAGAAACCACAATGGGACCAAAAAATCATATTTATCAAAGTCCCCAAAGCTGGGGGTGGGGGAGATTGAGTAGCAGGAAAATCTTGTGATTAGAAGCAGAGCTGGCAAAAATGGGCCAGGTTTCATGTATGATTGATTTAGCCCCTTTTTTGATACTTAAGAAATGGAAGTTGTTGTTTGTCCTTCATTTTGGAAGAAGACTGATGACATCACAGGACGTCTTGACTTATGTGAATTTGATTTACATGAGGCAGAGTTGCACAAAGTCATCTGCCTCACTCTCTCTTCCTTAGTCACTGAAGTCCAAAAAGCAGGACAAAAATAAAATTGACTGGCAATGGCCCAAGATGCAGTGGATGACCTTGGCATCATCAATATCTGACCAAGCTCTAAGCAATCCACAGTGACTGCTTCATCAGCCTTCATGGCTTTTGGAACAAATTATTCCTTTCCACCTTTTCTACCAGGGAAAGTCTTCATATAGTTGGGGTAGACATTCCCCTAACTCACCAACAGGTTACTCTCAAAGTGGTTTAGTTTGTCCCATCTACCTAGACTGTTTACTGGAGTATGGCTGCTATGCATGATACAGCTTCTTGGAGCTACAGGTAACGCTTGGGTTAAGATGGACATCAAAAGTGAATGAGAGGGCAGCTAGATGACACAGTGGATAGAGCACCGTCCCTGGAGTCAGGAGTACCTGAGTTCAAATCCGGCCTCAGACACTTAACACTTTACTAGCTGTGTGACCCTGAGCAAGTCACTTAACCCCAATTGCCTCACTAAAAGAAAAAAAAAGTGAATGAGAAGGCCTGAAAAGGGCTCAGCAAGCCCTTACACTAGAGGTTTCCCAGCTACCTCCAGAAATCTTGTCTAGAAAATCAAGTCATTTAAATGAGGTTCATCTCCCAATATGCCCTACCATTTAGAGATGAAGTCACCACCAACTTTGAAGGGGAACAGCAAGTACCAGAGAGTCATCTCCTGAGGAGTGGCCTAGCCCAACCTTGTTCTCTGGAAACAGAAGCTGGATTCCCACTTAAACTGGCTAGCTAGCAGATGTCCTAGGGACTAGTAGTGATGACATTCCTAAACTCTGACTTTAGTCCAGGCTCCTTTTAATGGAGGCTGAGACCAGGTTTCCTAAAATGGGGAATACTTTTTTCTAACATTTATTTATCTAATTATTCATTCATTCATTCATTCATTCATTAACACATTTATTTATTCATACATTCATTCATTTATTTGTGGGATAGAACAAGGATAATATAATGAAAAAAGATGATTGCATATGAAACTGCTACTCTATTATCTACAACTTGCTATATCTTTTTACATATGTAATTAGTTATCATGTAAATTTATTTTATTAATTTCCTTTTTTTCCTTCTCTTGCCACTCCCTCCCCCAGCCTAGAGATGGTTTCCATTAGACACAAATATGTATGTATGTATGTGTACATGTATGTATATATGTCTATATATATACTATGCAATATATATGGTATATACACAAAACCATTCGATACATACTTGTATTTATCAATTCTTTCTCCATATAGATAGCATCTTCCCTCATAACTCCTTTGTAGTTAATTTGGTTGTTTATAATAGTCAAAATTACTCGGTCACTCTAAGTTTCTAAAACAACAATGCAGTTACTATATGGAATGTTCTCTTGCTTCTGCTCATTTCACTCTTCATTATTTTGTGCAAGATTATCAATATTTGGAGCACCTAGCTGGTGCAGTGGATAGAGCACCAGTCCTGGATTCAGGAGGACCTGAGTTCAAATCCAGCCTCAGACACTTGACACTTACTAGCTGTATGACCCTGGGCAGCAAGTCACTTAAACCCAATTGCCTCACCACCCCCCCCCCCAAAAAAAAAAAAAGATTATCAATGTTTTTTTCTGAGATCATCAAGCTCATCATTTCCTAAAGCACAGCATTTCATCACATTCATATAGTACAACTTTTTCAACCTTTCCCCAACTGATCACCTCTGTGCTTACAAGGTAAACAGAGAGGCTCTCCATCTCTTCTTTATTGTTTAATTGTTTTCCTATTAACAAGTATGATAAGAAATATGATCCTAGTTCATGTAAATGTTCAGCTCTTCCTGTACTTCTTTTTTCTTTAAACTGCTTATATTTTTATCCAAGACAAAAGGGATATTATTTCATTTAAAAATTAGAAACAATACAATTTGAGGCAATTAAATTAAAATGTAATTGTTGAAATTTGTAAATTATAATTTTTAACCATTCTTTGCTTTTTTCTATCTTTGAATATTTTTAGAAACAAATTTATTATAACCTACTTACTAAAATGAAAGACATTAGGAAATAAAACAATTATGATACCATTAACTTCAATATCAAGATTATTTAAATTTGTTTAAACACTTAACATTTAAACCAAGGGAGCAGTGTATTGCCACAACTCATTTAGGTCTGGAGCCTAAATCAATTGACACTGTCTTCTTTCTGTGCTTTTCTCAAATTTATCCTGTAAGTATCTTGTTAGCCCATGCTTGTTTGAATGTTTGCTCCATCATTAGGTTGTGACCTCCCTGAGGGCAGTGATTTTTTGTCAGTTTTTGTATCCTAGTAGCCTTAGCACAGTGACAAGCACACAGCAAATGCTAGGTGACTTTACTAAATTGTAGTAGATTTTGCTTGTTGTAATATTAGATAAAGTATTCAAATTTGACATTTTTACATGTATTATATTAAGCAATTATTACGATGCATGCACCATCAGTTAGGTTGAATTTACTTTTGAGGCTAGGACTAAGAGCAATGACTAGAGCAATGACTTCAATTGCTAGGATCAAGAATTAGTTATTTGAACAAAGAAAAGGGGGGCAGAGACAAGATGGTGGAAGAAAGACATTAAATACACAGATCTTCTGACACAATTACCCCCCCCCCAAAAAAAAAAACCAGCCATAAAACAACCCAGGAGCAAAACCCCCAAAAAGATGTGTTGAGATTATTTTCCAGCAAAGACAGCTTAGAGGGGGCCATGCTGGGATGCAAGAAGAGTCCTATCCAATAATAGCACTGACCCAGTCCCCAGGCAGGCTGCACCAGAGAAACATCTTCTGGAACTAAGCTTATGGTCAGGTGAGAGGGCTAAACACCTGGCCAGAGGATGGAAATACAGTGGTGTCTATGGGACCAAAGGAGGAAATTCAGCTATCCCACCCTAACAAGGAAACAGGAAGAAATATTGAGAGGCGGGGAGGTCCAGGTGGGGAAGGGGTGCAGGCTTGTTGGAGCTAAGAACCACAGCACGCACACTTTTGCTGGCTGGTTAATTAGCAAGTTGGCTCAAGGTTCTCTTCAGACCAGAGAACAGGCCAGGCAAGAGAAAAATCTGCCCTTCCTCAAACTGAAACACCTGGAACCCTCTGAAGCTTGGTACAGTGTAGTTTGGAAGTAGGGCTCCATTGTAAGAGGGAGTTAAAAGTCAAGTAAAAGACAGCAAGATGAGCAAGCAAAGAAAGTTTAGAACTTTAGAAACTTTTTTTAGCAACAAGGAAGATCATGGTGCACCTTCAGAAGGGAATAGCAACCTCAGGGTCCCTACAAATCTTCCAAGAAAAATATGAAATTGTCTCAAGCCATGGAAGCTCTCAAAACTGACTTTGAAGCAAAGGAAAGCCATGAAACATGCTCCTGTAAAGTGGTAATGGTGATGAGTGTGTTGCAAACATTAATCAATTAGCTATGAGAGCAACAAATTACAGAGAAAATATAAAATAAAACAAAAACTAGAGTACACATTCTCCCATATGAGTATATTTACATATTAATAAATAGTATATAAGTACAATGCACACTAATTATATACATTATAAAACTTTCCAAATGGATATTATAAATTTTAAATATTTTAAAAAGAAGAAATAATGTAAATATCCTAGAATTCAAGGGGTATAGCTAGATTTCATGGGGTAGGTAAATGACCTAGTGAAATATCCATTTTCTGAAGCTCTCTTTGTTATCTGTGTGAAGTTTAGATCAGAGGAAAGAGAGACTTGTGGGAAGGAGACTCAGTAGACAGCTATTATAATAGTCCAGATGAGAGGTTATGTGACCCTGAATTAGAGTAGTGGCTATGTGAATGGAGAGGTAACAAATACTAGAGCTATGGAGAGAGAACCAAGAATACTGGGTAATTTATTATATTGTAGGCTCAGTCTTAAGGCCCACTGGTATAAGACACTGTATTGGTGAAAATCAACGTCTGATAACTGTAGAGTTGGTGAGACCAGGCAAGATCCAGTTTCTGAAGGCTTATTGAGTGTTATTTAATTCACTTCAGGCATTTTTGGTTTCCATCTTCCAGGGAGAAGGTGGAAGAGTCCAACTCCACTTCATATTGATGAAGAAGACTTGAAGACTCAAAACTGAAAAGACTTCAACTATACTGCTTGTATCTACTTTGCTCCATGCCTCATGAAGGCATGAGACGTTGATCTCTACCAATCAGGAGTTATAGAACAGTGGACTTTGGGACTGGGGCTACATATGCATGTGGTGAATGAGATTGAGGAGTTAGGATGATATTGGGGTTATTAACTTGGATAGCTAGAAACAGAATCAGTTAAATGTCTTACTAAATACAGTGCTGTATTTGGGAGTCAGGATGCCTGAGGTTGTTCCTAACTGTGATCTTCAGTTTCCTTATCCTTAAATTGGTTGATGTGAGGAATAAATGACATTACGTATGACAAATTTCTTCCAGCTTATTGTGTAATATTTACTCTCTTCTATCCAAAATGAGGTGTGAAAAAATAACTCTAATTCACTTTTCACTGCCTTAAAACAAAGTTCCTGTTATATTAAGGGTGTCTACTATAGCCATAGTTTATCTGTAATATAGGAAATGGGTGTGCTGGACCACAGGGTTTGGAAATTTTCCAATGGAAAATAATGGCCTAAGCAGAATTAATCATCACTCGTTTCAATTACATGAAGAGTTATCACAAGAATTAAACTTGTTCTAACTGGGAGAACTTTAAGGGCCCAAACTAGGAAAAATGGATGGAATTTGGAAAATACTGCTCTGTAAAGGGAAAGTGACTGAAGAAAAAAAAATATTTATTTTATCAGATAATGAGAGAGAGAGAGAGAGAGACAGAGAGAGAGAGATATCTTGGAAATAATGTCAAATATTCTCATTTGAGGGAAAAGAAATGAAGGGAATAAATTATTAAGTGCCTATTGTATACTAGGCAGTGTGCTAATCAATTTACAAATTTTGTCTCATATGATTTTGCCAATGAGGAAAATATATCAGGAAGTTAGGAAAAACTTCTTCTTCTTCCTCATTATCATCATCATCTTCTTCTTCAACAGCAATAGCAGCATCAGCCTAATAGTTCCATGCAGGTGGAAAGGGTTTCCTTGGGTTTTCTTCATAATTTGAAATTTTAGAGGAGAACTTGGATTACTACTTGGTGGAGATACTGTTCCTGGATTGGTCAAAGTGAAGTTTAAATACTGTGAAGACAAAGATCACAGTATTTGAGTTCAATTTTCTTCTCACTTCAATCTCTCTTCGGTTCAGCAGCTAATGTTATTTTAATTTTTTTTTTTAGCAACAAACATTTATTTTACTTTTTCCAGCTACATGTAAGGGTAGTTTTCAACATTCAATTTCATAAGATTTCGAGTTCCAAATTTTTCTCCCTCCCTCCCTCCCTCCCTTTCCTCCCCCCTCCACAAGATCTCAAACAGGTTATATATGTACAATCCACAAGTGTTCTTTTTATCAGTTCTTTCTATGGGGGTGAATAGTAAGCTTCCTCATTAGTTCCTTGGGATTGTCTTGGATCATTGTATTGCTGAGATTAGTTAAGTCATTCACAATTGCTCATTGAACAATACTGCTGTTACTATGCACAATGTGCTCCCTGCTCTGCTCACTTCACTATAAATCAGTTCATGAGTCTTTCCGGGTTTTTCTGGGATGCTGTTTGTCATTTCCTATAGCACAAGACCATTCCACCACAATCATATAGCACAGCTTCTTCCATCATTCCTCAATTAATGTACATTCCCTTGATTATTAATTCTTAGCCACCACCAAGAGTTGCTATAAATATTTTTGTACAATTTCCCCCCATTTTCTCTTTTTCATGATTAGTATTGTTAATTGTTTCCTTTGTGTGTGTGTGTGTGTGTGTGTGTGTGTGTGTGTGTGTGTGTATGTGTTAGTCCCTCCTTATGCGAACTCTGATGAGTTTAAGGTCTTTGAACCTTTTCTGATGAGTGTGAAATTAATTTACTGCCCTGCTCTTCCCCCACTCCATAAGCCTTTTCTTGTTTCTTTCATGTAAAATTTCACATCTGCCCTTCCTGCTCCCCCAGTGCACTCCCCTCACCACTCATTTTAACCCTAAGGATGTCATCATGGGGCAGCTAGGTGACACAGTGGACAAAGCATCAGCCCAGACCCAGGGGGATCCCAGCCAAAACGCAGCCTCAGACACAAGACAGTCACACCCTGTACAACCCCAGGTATGCCCCGAACTCCAATTTTCTATAGTTCTCTAAGGTCTTGTATTTGAAAGGCACATTTGCTGTTCAGTTCAGGTCTTTTCATCACAATTACCTGAAAGTCCTCTTTTTCATTAAATTCCCATTTTTTCCTCTGAAAGATTATGTGAGTTTTGCTGGGTAGGTTATTCTTGGTTGTAATCCCAATTCCATTGCTGTCTGGAATATCATATTCCATGCCCTCTGGTCCTTTAATGTAGAAGCTGCTAGATCTTGTGCTATTCTAACTGGTGCTCCACAGTACTTGAATTCTTTCTTTTTGGCAACTTGCAATATTTTCTCCTTGACCTGAGAGCTCTGGGGTTTGGCTATAATATTCCTAGGAGTTTTCCTTTTGGGATCTCTTTCTAGAGGTGATCTGTGAAATCTTTCAGTTTCTATTTTAGCTTCTGCTTCTAGAATTTCAAGGCAATTTTCCCTGAGAATATCTTGGAAGATTATGTCTAAACTCTTTCCTTGATCATGGTTTTCAGGTAGACCAATAATTTTCAAATTATCTCTCCTGGACCTAATTTCCAGGTCAGCAGTGTTTCCCAGAAGATATTTCACATTGCCCTCTATTTTTTTATTCATTTGCATTTGCTTTATTGTGTCTTGGTTTCTCATAAAGTCACTGGCTTCCATTTGTTCAATCCTAATTCTTAGGCAATTATTTTCATCAGTGAGCTTTTCCCTTTGGCTTTTCAAACTGTTGACTTTTTTCTCATGTATTTCCTGCATCACCCTCATTTCTTTTTCCATTTTTTCCTCTACCTCCCTAAGTTTATCTTCAAAGTCCTTTTTGAGTGACTGTATGGCCTGAGACCAATTCATATTTTTATTGGGAGCTTTAGATATAAGGGCCCTGATGTTGACATCTCCCTCTGAGGGTGCACCTCAGTCTTCCTTGTTACTGAAGAAACTTTCTATGCTCCTCACCTTTCTCTGTCTGCTCATCTGGCCTTTATTTTACTTGACTTTTAGCTCCTTAAAGTGGGGAATTGTTTCCAGATTGCAGTATTCCAAGCTTAAGAAGTCCCAGGTGGTATGATTTAAGGAGAATCAGATTCTTCATTCACCTGGTCTGTTCCCTTGTCCATAGATGACCCCAGACCAACTTTCTAATCAACCAGTTTTTTGTGTTGTAGTTGTTAGCTCTGACAAGCCTGTGCCCTTCTCCTACCTGGGCCACTGCTCCATAAGCCTACCTCCTGGTTCCCAGCAGTGGTGAAAAACCCAAGTTCTGTCTTAGTACCAGCCTAGAATCCCTGTAGTCTCTCTCCTGCACAGGGCTCAGCCCTCTCACCAGTCTGTAAGCTTAGTTCCAGAAGACACTGGTGCTTCAGCTGATTCAGAGGCTCTGGGGTCTCCTTCTCTGGTGAGGCCTTCCTGGGACTGGATCTTTGTCAGGGTGACTGTGGGGTTGGGTCAACTTCTGTATCAGCATAGCAGCTCCCTCCTTTTGACCTTCTAAGCTGTTCTTGGTTAGAAGATGATTTCAGCACATTCTTCTGTGAGTTTTGCTGCTCCAGACATTTTCCTTTGGTGTTATTTGGATGTTTTTTAGAGTGACTGTGTCATGAGTTTGAGAGTTCACTTTCTTTCCTCTGTCATTTTGGCTCTGCCCCCCTCCTCCTCTCTAATGTTATTTTTCTAGAGCCTTTGTCTGACCACATAACCTCCCATCTCCCCCTATTTAATGAACTCCAATTGTTTCCTACTACCTTCAATATAGAAGAGAATAAAAATTTCTTGTCTTGCACTTCAAGCTTTTCATAACCTGATCCCATGTTTCCTTTTCTTATTACACTTTACTCTTCTCCTCATGTTCCTTTTCCAAGGGATACAAATTTACTTGCTGTTCTCATATGTGGCTCTCCGTCTCTTATCTTCACATGTTGATAGTGTCCAGGCCTCATTCCTAGAATGCTCTGCCTCTGCAATTCTGTTTTGATTTCCTTCAATACTCATCAACTCAAGTTTACCATTTTACAGAAGGCCCTTCCCAGTCCCCTAACTCTTGTCTTTCTGAACTGATAACCTTCCATCTAATTTGTATGTATACATACATGCATGTATGTTATATATGATATGCATGGCTATTTACATGTTGTCTTTCATTACAATGCAAGGGTTTTATTTTTTTTAACATCAGGGACTCTTTTTGCCTGTTTTTATATCCTCAGTACTCACCAGAATGCATGCCACTAAGTAAATGCTTTTTCACTAACTGAATGACTAAGTAAAGGAACTGTGGACATAGTGTGTTAAAAGCATCAGTAGAGGAGATTTTGATATATACAAGGGTGCTGGCAAGGGAAGCAAAGTAGAGATAGACTATAATCCAGGTATATCAATCAAGGACAAAAATTGGGAGAAAGTCAATGAGCATGAATGATTATGGGAATATAGTTTGTTTGTTTGTTTGTTTGTTTTTTAGTGAGGCAATTGGGGTTAAGTGACTTGCCCAGGGTCACACAGCTAGTAAGTGTTATGTGTCTGAGGCCGGATTTGAACTCAGGTACTTCTGACTTCAGAGCCGGTGCTCTATCCACTGCGCCACCTAACTGCCCCGGGAATATAGTTTTAAAGCTGAGAAGAATTTAGAGGTCATCTAATCTAAGCTCCTTATTTTATAGATGAAGATGAACCTGTAATCAAGAGAGAATAAATTCTTTACCCAAGATTCCAAAGGTATAAAGAAGCAAAACCAGGGATTAAATGCAGTTCTTCTCACTCCAAATCCAGTATTCTATTTCTAATTCACCATGGAAAATCATGAGGGGGTGTTATAGTTGTATAACATGAGTGTTAAAGGAAGAGAGAAGTTACTAATTAATGATTAAAAGGAGTCTAAAATAACAACTTTGAGTAAGAATATATATCAACCCTTCCTCCTGTGAGATAGAAGTGGGTGAAGGAGTGACTGATATTACAAAGGTTTCTACAGATATGGGGGTCATAGAGGAAAGACAATGCTGTGTGTCAGAATGACACAGATTAGAGAAATTGGAAGATGGGAAATGATTTGGAGCAGACTGTTAGCATAAACATGTAGAATTGGTTCCAGATGGACAACTCATTATTCATGAAGAGAATAATCACATATGTACTTGCTGCTCAGCTATTAAAAAGCATTTTTTTAAAAATCCAGTGTTAGTTACTATTGTGGGAGCAGTGAAGTTCTTCAAAATATATCTCTTTGTCCTTCTGTTAAAACATATTTAGAAATTGCCTCCTCTTTCTCCAATCTTATAGCAAAGTTAGAAATTAAAAAGTTTTTTAATTGTCCAAGTGTGATTTTAGTTTTAAAAAATGCATGAATATATGGAGAAGTGTCTCTTTCCTTCAAAAGAGAAAGACTTCTTCCTCACATTTATTTTATGATTCTCAAAATGTCTAAGCTTAATCTAGTTCTTTGTTTGGGAAAACAAAAACAAAAACAAAACTTAGTTTGACAGTATTGCCATACTCCTTATGACTTTTGTACTTGACCATAGTATCATGGGACTTGGGAAGGGTCCTTAAGAGGACATTGAGTTAAATTGCTTGTCTAAAGACTATGTTTTGATACATCTCTCTTGATTTAGACATATATATTTTGCGTCTGACTTTGACAGAAAATGATTAGTTGGGAAAACCATGTAATATAGAAAAAAATAAATGGAAATGAATTGACAAGTTGACTATTCATTCTATCCCTCATTTAGACAGTTATTTCCTCAAAAGACATATGCAATGCAAAAATATGATTTATGTCACTAAAGCTTTTGGATGCTCTACATATCCATACCACATAATTTTAAAAATTTGATTTCCTATGATATATGTTAGTAATATGTGTGTATGCATACATATATGCATGTGTATATGTATGTATATAAACATGTATTGATTAAAATGAACATTATGCTTTATATTTTGGTTATTAATTTTAATTTGTGATATACACCTTTCTGGCAAAACTCCCATCTTTTAGCCTAGCTCATATAGAGAACTCTCTTGGTCCAAACCATCTAAGGAATGTGATCACTCCCAACCACCACCCATCCACCAAACCACCTGCTTACAGGGTTCCATAATCACAGAAGCCAGCCTGAGTTCAACGATGCTACCTAGGAGGTGACTTTCACGTCCTTGCTTTCAAATGAAGATTTGAGGCAAATTAGTCAACAAAAAAGGGAGGCCAAGCCAATAAAAACCTCATTGAGATGGCTTATGTTTTTCTTTTTTAAAAATAAATTTAATATTTTATTTTTCCTTAATTACATATAAAAACAATTTTAACATTCTTTTTTTTTAAAAAAAAAGGAGTTCCATATTCTCTCCCTTCTCCTTTACTCTCTCCTTGAGAAGCAAGCACTTTGATATAGGTTATACATGTGCTTTCATGCCAAACAAATTTCCATATTAGCCATGTTGTGAAAGAAAACAGACCAAAAAAAAAATAATTAAAAAAGCAAGCCAACCTAAGAGAAATAAAGAAAGCACCAAAAAACGATGCTTAGATCAACATTCAGACTCCATTAGTTCTTTCTCTGAAGGTGGAGAGCATTTTTCATCATGTCTTTCAGAATTGACTTGGATCATTGTACTTTTGAGAATAATTAAATCATTCATAGTTGATCATCATACAATGTTGCTGTTACTGTGTATATCATTCTTCTGGTTCTATTTGTTTTGTTTTCTATCAATTTATGTAACTCTTTTCAGGTTTTTCTGATAGAATCCTGGTCATCTTTTCTTATCACACAATAGTATCCCATCACAATCCTATGCCACATCTTGTTCAGCCATTTCCCAATTGGTGGACATCCCCTCAATTTCAAATTCTTTGCCACCAGAAAAGGAGTTTTTGAGAAAAGAATGGGTATTGGGGTCTAGAGGTCCCCTACTAGAGTGCCTAACCTGGGATCCTTGCCTGATCTCTTTCATAGCCAGCTCACAGTCAGTAAAGTTGGAGCCAGGACTCTGAATAGAAGCAATAGAGACTAAAACCACACCTACCTTTAAGCCTTTCCCCTCAGAGGGTCTGTCCTCTGGACTCTGACCTGAGCAAGTACTGTTCATTTTTTTTAATCATAAAAGTATTTTATTATTTTCTAGTTACATGTAAAGAGAGTTTTCAACATTTGTTTTCATAGTATTTTTAATTCCAAATTTTCCTCCCATCCTACTTTCCCTCCCTCCTCCCCAATACAGAAAGCAATCTGAGATAGGTTATCTATGTACAATCAAAAAGGAAGAATCAGAACACAAGGGAAAAATCTACAAAAAGAAAAAAAAACAGTCAAAAAGTAGAAACAGTATGGTTCAATCTGCATTCAGAATCCACAGTTCTTTTTTCTGGATGTGGAGAACATTTTCTATCATGAGTTCTTTGAAATTGTTTTGTATCATTGCACTGCTTAGAAGAGCCAAAACTATCACAGTTGACCATTCCACAATGTTGCTGCATCCCACAATGTTGCTGTTACTGCGTACAGTGTTCTCCTGGTTCTTCTCATCTCACTCAACATCAGTTCATGTAAGTCCTTCCAGGTTTCTCTGAAATACTCCTGCTCGTCGTTTCTTACAGCACAATAGTGTTCCATTACATTCATATACCACAACGTGTTTAGCCTTCCCCCAGTTGATAGGTATTCCCTAAATTTCCAATTTTTTCCAACACAAAGAGAGCAGTTAGAAACATTTTTCTACATGTGGGTCCTTTTCCCTCTTCTATGACCTTTTTGAGATACAGACCTTGTAATTCTCATTTAATATGGACCACCATCAAGTCCAGTAAACCAATAGTTTTGAATTATGCTAGCTAATTAGCTTTGAGCAGTGTGTAAGGGCCACTTCTCCTCCAGAAAGCAGAGAGCTTACATTCCCTCATGAGCTCTCTTGGCCTGGGAAGCTGGAGGAGGGAGACACACTGCCCCCATGCTCTTTTTTCTCTAATTAGGCATATAGGGCTTCTGAACTTTTGGAACCATGTGCTCTCTCTTTACTAACATTTAATATGCTTTAATAAATGCTTAATGCCAAATACTGGTGCCTCTAATTTATAAGTAGCAATATATTAGAAACCTCAGCTAAGTTCCCTAAAACCTAGAACAGACAGGGAATAGTTCAAATTGCTCTAGAGAATGGTTGAATCAGTTCACAACTCAATAACAGTGCATCGCTATCTCAATTTTCCCACATCTCCCTCAACATTTATGATTTCCCTTTTCTCTCATATTAGCCAATTTGGTAAGTTTGAAGTGGTATCTCAGAATTTTTTTTTAATTTGCATTATTCTAATCTATAATGATTTAGAACATTTTTTCATATGTCTAAAGATAGCTTTATAGCTTTGATTTCTTCATCTGTAAACTGCCTGTTCATATCCTTTGACCAATTATGAATTGGAGAGTCACTCTTAGTTTTATAAATTTGACTCAGTTCTTCATATATTAGAAAAATGAGATCTTCATCAGATACTTGCTATACTTTTTATTATAAAAATATTTTATTATTTTTCCAGTTACATGTAGAGATAGTTTTCAACATTTATTTTTATAAGATTTCTAGTTTTAAATTTTCTTCCCTCCCCCCTCTCCCCAAAAAAGCACATAATCTGATATAGGTTATGTATGTACAATAACATTATACATATTTCTTCATTAGTCATGTTATAAGAGAAGAATCAGATCAAAAAGGAAAAACCTCAAAAAAGAAAATCAACAGCACCAAAAACAAAAGAAATAGTATGTTTCAATCTGCATCCATATTCCACAGTTCTTTTTTTTTTCTGGATTTATAGAACCTTTTCCATCATGAGTCCTTTGGAACTATTTTGTACCTTTGTATTGCTGAGAAGAATCAAGTCTATCACAGTTGATCAACCCATAATGTTGATGATAACTTTGTACAATGATCTCCTGCTTCTGCTCATCTCACTTATCATCAGTTCATGCAAGTCCTTCCAGGTTTCTCTGAAACCCGCCTGCTCATCATTTCTTACAGTACAATAGAATTCCATTACATTCATGTGCCTGTGGTAAAAATTATTTCTGATAAAGAATAATATCTAAATTTTAGCTGAATCCTTTTGGAGGGGCCACACCTGACCCACCCTGAGATTGTGCATGCCACTAAAGAGCTTTTGAAGGACCTCCTCTTTTGGGGAGGAAAAAATGCCAGACCTCCCTTTTGTGGGAGTAAACTCCACCAGAAGGGAAGGGAACTTCTGGTGGGCTGGGTGTTAAAAAAAACTAAAGTTGCAGCTTTTTGGCTGGGTGAGGAGTCTCTGGCAGCACTAAAGCTATGGGGGTTGACTTAGTCATGGTGGTGTATCCGGGGACCTGGCAGAGCACATGTTTCACACTCTGTTTCGGATTAGTACTGAATTACTGCAGACTGAATGAGTTGGTGAGTTAATGAAGGAAAAACCTAAGCTTAGTGTTAAGACTATCTATCTGCATTTCTACTTCCTTATTTCCTTAATTGGTTTCACCTTTGTTGTCTAATTAATCCCCAAGCAATAAAACCTGATCCTATATGAACTAAAACTCAGAGGCTCCTTTTCTTATTGGCTTCGGAGATATATATATATAGGTTATGTATGTACAATATATATATATATATATATGAAAGTATAAAAGGGGGAGATTAATGCTCCATATATCCAATTTTGATTCTCACATGCCTCAACTTGTTCAGTTATTCCTCAGTTGATAGGCAGCCCCTCAATTTCCAATTCTTTGCCACCACAAAATGAGCAGCTATAAATATTTTTGTACATGTGGGTCCTTTTCTCTTTTTTATCATCCCTTGGGGATTGATATTGGGGAAAAGACCCAATATTAGTATTGCTGGTTCAAAGCATATGCAGAGCTTTATAGCCCTTTGGGCATAATTCCAAATTGCTCTACACAATGGTTGGATCAGTTCACTTTGTTATAATATTTTTAAAAATATTATTAACTCTATTTCCCTCCATCCTATTTTCCTGGTTTATTCTTCTCTCTCCTTTCATACTGTCAATCCTCAAGACATCCCCAAATCCCTTCCCCTCCTACTTTTCTGTAGGATAAGTTAGATTTCTACTGGCAACTGAGAATGTATGTTATTCGCTCTTTCAAGAAAGTCTTATGAGAGTAAGTTTAAGCATTGTCCCTATATCTCTTATCTTCCATGCCACTGTATTATCTGTCCTGGATCTATTTTCTAGGTTAGTTGTTTTTCCAATGAGAAATTTCAAATTTTCTTCTATTTTTTTTTTTTACTTTTTGGATTTTCTTTTATTGTGTCTTGATGCCTCATAGAGTCATTAGTGTCCATTTGTTTAACTCTGATTTTTAAAGAATTATTTTCTTTAGTGACCTTTTGTATTTTTTTTCTTCACCATTTGGAAAAATCTATTTTTTAGGGAGTTATTTTCCTCAGTAAATTTTTGTATTTCTTTTTCATGGTTCTTCTGCATTACTTTTATTTCCTTCCCGAATTTTTCTTCTACTTCTCTAATTTGCTTTTTTAAGTCCTTTTAAAGCTTTTCCAGGAATTCTTTTTGTGCCTGAGACCAATTTACATTTTTCTTTGAAGTTTCACTTGTAGCCATTTTGTTATTATTATCCTCCTCTTTGTTTATACCTTGATGCTCCCTATCACCATAGTGTCAAAAGTCAAGCTATTTTCCCCCTTTTTTCTGGTCTTTTGCTCATTTTTGTGCCTTTTTTGAAACAATGTTTCAAGAGAGTTGGGTTCTATTCCTGCACTGTCCCAAGTTTTTGTGCTGAGGCTCTGGGTCTTAGTGGTAGCTTTCACTGTGCTTCAGGACTTAGCTGCTTGCTTTCTCTGTAGTGTAAGATTCCCTTTTGAATGGTATTGGGAGCAGTTAGTCCTCCCTTTTGTCCTCTCCTGGGTGTGGGCTGACCTTCTCTAGGGGTGGTATCTTGGTGTTGGTTTGCAAAAGTTAACAAAGTCTTTCTGGTGAATGGTCCTGGTGGAATGATCTTTTTGTTGGTATGCCCCAGGGGTGGGGCCCAACTGCTGGATTGCTCTGTTAGCATGGCCTCTCTTTTAGCAGGCCCTAGAGGGTTAATTTTATTGCAGATCTACTGAGTATTGGAGCCCCTTGCTGCTGGTTTGCCCTGGAAAGAGTCTCTCAGCTGAAATGTCCCAGGGGAGGGAACTTACTGATAACCAGTCTTAGATGGGGCATCACTACTATTCCACAGGGAGGTCAAGGCCTCCCTGCTGGTCTGTGCTAGCTGTGGATGTGCCTTGTGAGGGTCCCCACTATGCTGCCCAGACTGCTCACTTGCCCAGGGGTCTGCTGGTTTGCAGGAGTGTGGAACCTCACTGATGATTTGCCCCAGACTCAGATCCCTGCTTAAGAATCCCTGCTGTGAGTCTGAAGGCTGCTACTACTGATAATCTTGGACCTAACTTCCCTCCCACCCAGGTAAAACAGACATTTCCTGCCAGGCTGGTAGGCTGCTTCCCTGTTCCTGGAATGATTCAGAGGCAGTTTTACATTGGTTTGGAGGGGAAATCTGGGAGAACTCCAGAGGGTTGCTTCCTCACTCCACCATCTTAATACCATAAGTAGCCTACCACTGTAAAAGTTCTTTTCTACTTCTTTTATTTGAGATAATTTACCCCATTTCACCTCTCCCTTTCCTTTATCCTAGTTTATCCCTCTCTTGTCCCTTTATTTTTTAGATATGATCCCATCATATTCAACTCCCACCTTTGTCTATGTGCATTACTTCTAACTGCCCTAATAATGAGAAATTACTTAGGAGTTACATGTATCATCTTCCCTATGTAGGATTATAAAATGTTTAACCCAATTGAGTCCCTTATGATTTTTTTTTACTGTTTAGCTTTTTATACTTCTCTTGAATCTTATATTTGAAAATCAAATTTTTCTTTTCAGCTCTGATCTTTTCATTAGGATTTCTTGAAAGTCTCTTATTCAATTGAATATCCATTTTCCCTCTCTCGTGAGTAGGTAAGTTTTGGTTGTAATCCTAGCTCTACTACCCTCAGGAATATCATATTCAAAGGCTTTCTATTCGTTAATGTAGAAGCTGCTAAATCTTTTGTCATCCTGGCTGTGCCTTCATAATATTTGAATTCTTCTTTCTGGGAGTTTTCATTTTGGTATCACTTTCAGGAGGTGATCAGTTGATTCTTTCCATTCTTATTTTATCCTCTGGTTCTAGAATACCAGGGCAGTTTTTCTTGATAATTTCTTGAAAGGTGATGTCTAGGTTCTTTTTTGATCATCACTTTAAAATAATACAATTTTTGAGGGGTGGGGCAATGAAGGTTAAGTGACTTGCCCAGGGTCACATAGATAGTAAGTGTCAATGTCTGAGGCTGGATTTGAATTCAGGTCCTTCTGAATCCTGGACTGATGCTTTATCCACTGAGCCACCTGTCTGCCCCCAGTCCAATAATTTTTTTAAACTATCCCTGCTCAATCTAATTTCCAGATCATTTTTTTTCCTATGAAATAGTTTGCTTTTTATTTCTTTTGTGGCAAAGAATTGGAAATTGAGGGAATGTCCATCAATAGGGGAATAGCTAAAGAAATTGTGATATATTAATGTAATGGAATACTATTGTGCTGTAAAAAATGATGAACAGGAGGAATTCAGAGAAACTTGGAATGACTTATATGAACTGATGCTGACTGAGAGGAGCAGAACCAGGAGAACATTTTACACAGTAACAACAGCATTGTGTAATGAACAATGGTGATAGACTTGGCTCTTCTCAGCAGTGCAATGATCCAAAACAGTTTCAAAGAACTCATGATAGAAAATGTTCTCAACATCCAGAAAAAAGAACTGTGAATTATGAATACAGACTGAACCATGTTGTTTCTACTTTTGAACTGTTTTTTTTTCCTTCTTTTTTGAGGTTTTCCCCTTGTGCTCTTATTCTTCTTTCATGAGATAACTAATGTAGAAATGTGTTTAATGTGATTGTACATATACAACCTATATAAGAATGCTTTCCATCTTGGGGAGAAGGGAGGAAAGGGAGAGTGGGACAAAAAAATTTGGAACTAAAAATCCTGTGAAAGCAAATGTTGAAAACTATCCTTATATGTAACTGGAAAATAACAAAATACCTAAAAATAAATAAAATAAAATAAAATATTTTTCTTTCTTCTGATTTTGTTTTCTTACTTCTTGATGTTTCATGGAGTCATTACCTTCCACTTGCCCAATTCTATTTTTAAGGAATTATTTTCTTCCTTGAAATTTAGTATCTCCTTTTCAACTAAATCAATTCTATTTTAAAAAAAGACTTCTCTTCCATGAAATTCTCATAGCATTTTTCTATTTGGCCAATTCTGCTTTCTTTTTGTTTTTTGTTTTTTGTTTTTTGGTTTTTGGCGGGGTAGTGGGGGTTAAGTGACTTGCCCAGGGTCACACAGCTAGTAATTGTCAAGTGTCTGAGGCCAGATTTGAACTCAGGTCCTCCTGAATCCAGGGCCGGTGCTTATCCACTGCACCACCTAGCTGCCCCCTAATTCTGCTTTCTTAAAGTGTTATTTTCTTCAGTATTTTTTAATGCCACCTTTACCAAGCTAATGACTTATTTTACAATTTTCTTGCATATCTTTCATTTTGTTTCCCAATTTTTTCTGTACCTCTCTTATCAGGCTCTTCCACACCCTCAGATGAATTCACATTTTTCCTTGAAACTTTGGTTGTAGGAATAATTTTTCATGGCGGGTATATTTTTGTTGTTATTTTTGTTGTTGTTTGTTCATTTTCACAGACTATTTCTTGCCTTTTAACTCTATATTAAAGTTGGACTCTGCACCTGGGATGGAAGAGGCACTTTCCAAAATTTCAGGGTTTCTGTGAAGTAATCTTGAGGCCTGGTTCAGGGGTTTCTAAGCTTCAAGGTAGTATGATCGAAAGGAGAAGTGTGTTTACACTCCCCTGGCCTGTGCCCTAGTCTGTGAATGATCAGAAACATTTTCTTTTCTGCCCTGAAAGTGTGATCAACATTTCCACTCCCCTGAAGCCATAAACTGTGGTGTGTTAGTGCTTCTCATCCAACTAGGACTGTCACCCAGATCTGAGTATGGGCAATACAACAGAGTTATGCATGCAGTGCTAGCAAAGGAACCTCTTTAATTTTCTGACCATTTGACTGACCCCCTTACCATTTGTGGGCAGAGAGCTTCAGAAGTAGCCTCTGCTGGTATTGATTCAGTTGCCCATAGGCCCTGCTCATGGTTTCTGGGCTACCACTAGTATTGCCTGTGTTGTTCTCTCAGCCCAGTATGATAAACCTTTCCTACCAATCTTCTCTGTTTTCTTTGGATAGAAAACTCTTTCATCTTCTCTTTTTGTGATTTTAGCTATCATAGATTTTGTTTTGAGGATTATTTAAAGTTGCTTGGAGGTAAATTTGGGTATGTTCAAGCAAGTCTCTGCCTGTTTTTCTGCCATCTTGGCTCTTATAGTTGTTTTTTTCCTTCTTTTTTCTTTTAAAAAAACCCACACATTTATTTTATTCTAAATTTAAGAAATAAAATATGCCTTTCCAAAAGAGTAGAATAGAATAAAAGGTGATTATACATGAAACTGTATCCCTCATGTACACCTTGCTATTTCTTTTAAAGTTATCATGTAAGTTTCTCTTTCCATTTTCCCCTTTTTCTTCCCTCCCTCCTACCCTAAAGATGGCTACCATTAGACACAAACATTATTTATCTGTCTATCTACCTATTTACATATCTATCTACCTATCTATCCATATATGTATACACATACATACTTATATTCACATGTATGCACATACATATATGTGTGTATATGTTTGTGTATGTCTATATCTACATCTTTCTACCTACTGCCATCCAAGTATGGGCATGTTGTATCAGGTGAATTATTCTCCTTTTCTTCCCTATTTCTATGTCACCCTACCCAGAATGAGAATAGACTGAAAAGAGCTCACAGATCTTTTGAATTACAATAATCTCTGAGGCATAGGATCAATGGAAATCAATTTATAAATTAATCAACAGACACTGGAGAGTCATCTATGTGTGAGGCACTGTGGGAAATACTACAAAGTATGGTCCCTGCCCTCAGACATTTTAATATCTGTCTGGGAAAACAGAATATAAAAAAGAAAAATATAATTAACAACACAATAGCATATGATGAATGTCAGATGATTTCCATAAACAGTAAATAGTATCAGAGCACTAATAAGTTGGGCCATTGGACATTCTCCCCTAGGAAACTGATATTTAGACAATGTTGTTACTATTCATATGTCTTCTTTGGGAAAAACAGGAGAATTTAGAAACCTGAGTAAGAACACTAATTACTTAAAATAGGAAGCAACTAGATGGTATGATAATATCATAATTGAATCTTTTCCTACCCCAGTCCTGTTCTTTTCTTCATATGTAGTGGACTCCATAGTATCCAATTCCTAGTGCTGTCAGGTTGCTGCTGCTTACCTCTCCTCTCCCTCCTCCATCTCCATCACTGATCATCCTATGCCAAACTACAAACCTGGATTATCCCCACCATCTTCCTCCTTTGCTTCTATTTGCCACTGCAGCTGAACTAGAAAAAATCACAAAGCTATGTTCAGTGGGATATATATATATATATATATATATACACACACACATACATACATATACATATATATGTGTATATATATATGTATGTATGCATGTATATGTATATATACACACACACATATATGTAATATAACTTCAACTGAGCCCTCATTAAATTTGTCCTTAATTGATTCACTATCTCACTCTCTATAGTTTTATATATATTTTTAATCACTTCTTAATGCTTCTGTGGCACACACTTTCCTCAGGTTCTCACATGAAGATTCAGCCTTGGGTTATTTTTCAATGAGGTTATAATGAGATTATTATTCAAGACCTCTGTCTTCTCTCCTTTACTTCATCTGATATCAATCAAACCTATTCTACTATCATGTCATTCATTTTGGTCTTAGATTAAGAGATGTTCTCTGTCTCTCTGTCTCTGTCTGTCTCTGTCTCTCTCTCCCTTCTTCCTCCTCCTCCTCCTCTTCTTCCTTCTCCTCCTCCTTTTTATTCCTTTTTTCTGTTTCTTTCCCTAACTGTTGGTTTCTATATTCTAAGGTTAGTGACTTTGTGTCAAGTAAATAAACCCAGTGGGGACACCAAAAGGGGTAATCTAATTCCATTCAATTTGCATGAATGTTTCTGTCATTAGGGTTATTGCCAAGAATTAAGTTCTTAAATTATAGAAGTCAATTTCAATAGATTTGCAAGTTTCTATTGATCTAGAAATTTCCTTGAAAGTTCATTTGCTAACAGGTCCTCATTAAGTAACCCTCTCTCTTAAGTCAATGTATATCTGTCATCCATTTCAGTGCCCTATTGCTCAGTAACTAAAAGAACTGAAAACTGTTGTCTGAGTGGTAAATCTTTCAAAAAATTTCCCTTAGGGTGTTCATTGAAAATGGTGAAGAATGATAACAAACAATTTCAAAAGATTGAGGTATTTGTAATACTGATGACTATATAAAGGAAGGGTTAAAGTAGAGATACTATAGAGAATGAAGATAGTATCCAGTTGCCTTTCAGTTATTAGTATTGGTGCCAAGTTTTGCATGTATCTATAGATGTATATCTATCCATTTTAATGTGAACTCTTTGTGAGTAGGGTTTGTTCTATGAATTTTATTTGTATCTCCAGCACTCAGCACAGTGCCTGCAACATAAGAGGGCATTAATAAATGTTTGTTAATGATTAATAGACAATAAGAAGAGGGAGAACACATTGAATGTAAAAAGAATTATAAAGGTTTTACTGCCATATAAATCTTTAATACTTTTTTAGGCAATCAGCTCAAGTTTAACCTAGAGCCTCTTTTTATTTGTTTTAGTTATTTTGGGGTGGGAATAGGCATTGGCTCCTTTGTATTTTGATCATTTCATCTTTCTCTGTTTGTACTTAACTCTAATCCATTCCTTTTGGAATTCCATGTTTTCTCTTTCTTCATTATTAGGCTTCCTCAAAGGATTTTTAAGTGATATGGGCTTCTACATTCTCTCCAAATGGGTGCAAGGAAGTGTCTATTATCCCTGGAGCTCTACTTAATTTATGAATTTATTATGATTATTAAGATTGTTTTGCAAGGTAGTCCATTCTTTGTTTTTGCTATGAAGATGCATACCTAGGTCACTAAGAAGCTCTACCTCTACATATTTTTCATTCTAATAGAACTCAGGAGAAACTCAGGAACCCATGATGTTGCACTTGATAGAATCCAGTCTTTTCATTTCAGGTCCTTCCACATTGAAATATTCTTTGGTGTTAGTGGAGATAAAAAAAATCAATCAATTCACAACCTTTTCCCTTTATATAGTCATCATCCAGCAGAAAATTTCTTGTTAAAAAATGGCTAGCCATTGTCACCAACTACTAAGGAGCTACCACCCACCAGGAAGCCATATAAGCCTGCTTAATGCAAGAAGATGCCTTGAAAAAGAGAAGAGGTAATATATGCCAGGTGAGTCAAATCACCATCACCTATTTGACTTGAATTTTCTGTCAGCCTAGAACCATCTTTCCAAGGCAATAGGTGTTCTACTCCTACTTCCAATCAAACTTCTGCAGTCATCAAGCAAGGAATCAATCTCTGTAGATATGTGAACTGGTAAGTGCTTCTATGAGTGCTATTAGCCTGCCTCATCAGCAGTCACCCCTGCTAAAGATCCAGACAAGAAGCTTACTAAATGTTGAGTTTCTTTCTTCTTTCCTTAAATGGTTCAATACTGATGAATTTTGTGCTTTGCTACTACAGTGTATAGATGAAGACTTTCCAAATTTTTCTTGTAGTTGAAACCTCTGTTGTCGCCAGCTATGTCAGTCATTCAATAAATATTTATTAAGTCCTTATTATTCAGCAGACACTATGCTAAACACTAGGGATTTAAAGGAACTAAAACCTGGTCCTGGACCTAAGGACCTAACATTTCAATGGGGAAGACAACCAACACAAAATTGTACACACATGATATATTCAGTGTAAATGGCAGGTAATCACAGAGGAAACACATTAGCAGAGGAAAGAGTGCCAGGGTTGCAGCTAAGAGATGGGAAAGGCCCCTTGCAGAAAGTGAGATTTCAGTTGAATTTGGAAAGAAATTAAATTAGAAGACAGAGATGATGAGGGATCTTATTACTGGTATGCAGCCATGAGGGACAAGCTAGGGAAAATGCCCAGAATCAGGAGATGGAGTGTCCTTTAGGAAGGACAGTAAAATAGGCAAAGGTGTTGTGTCATAGAATATATAGAATATATAGAAAAGGGTAAAATGTAAGAATACTAGAAAGGTATGAAAGGCTCAGTGTGTAGAACTCTTGAAAAACCAAAACATGTTATATTTGATTCTAGAGGTAATAGGGAGCAACTGTAGTTTATTGAGTAAGTGGATGTCATGGTCATACCTGTACTTTAGTAAGACTACTTTGGCAGATAAGGGGAAATTGGACTGGAATTTAAAGGGTCTTTAGACACGGAAATGAACCAAAAGGCTATTGAAATAGTATAGAAGTGAAGTGGTGAGGTTCTACATTAATGATGCCGGTTATTGGAGCAGAGAGAAAGTGTATGAGAAATGTGAAGTTAAACACTTGTCAGCAGATTGGTAAGTAGGTCAATTGCAAATGAAGAGTTATGTACAAGATTGAGGTTGTGAACTAGGGTGACTGGGAGTATGATAGTCCCCCCCAACAATAATACGGAAGATTAGGAGAGGGGAGGATTTGGGAAGAAAGCTAATGAGTGCTGTTTTAGACATTGTGAGTTTGAGATGTTTATAGGACATAAATTTGAAGTGTCTAGAAGGCAATTGATAATTCAAGATTGGAGTTCAGGAGAGAGTTTAGAACTGGATAAATAGATCTGTGATGATAATTTAACCAATACAATCTAATCAGATGACCAAGATGACTTTGGAGAGTAGAATTTCAATTAAATGATGAAGATAGAAACCAGATTGTGGTAGGGTGGTGGTGGTGTTAGAAGCAAGTGAGGGAAAAGGAAGTAGAGGCATCTATTGTAGAAGTCACCTGACACTCACCAAAGAAGTCACAGGATTAAAGTCAGAGGCCATATATTGCTTGGCTGGATTCATATAGAAAACAGACACAGTAAGATGAGTACACACAATTTCTGGGACTAAGTTCCACCACCCTAGTACCCAAATAATATTTCTTGTCATCTATCTACTTTCTTCTTACAAGTGTTAGTCAGTTGAAGAGTTACTTTATAATGAAGTGTTCTATGAATCAATCAATAAGCATTTGATAAAAACTTAATATGAGTTAGAAACTGAGCATAAAAAGATAAAATCAAAAGGGTCATTGTTGGCAAGAGGTTTGGTTTGTATTGGGAGAAAGAAAGTGGGCATGAACAGTTTTATAAAAAACACATACAAAACAGATATATGGTAAAGTTGGTGGGAGAGATGCTAGTGCCTGGGAGAAGCAGAAAAATGCTTCATTCAAAAGGTGGCATTTGAAATAAATCTTGAGAAAACCAGGAATTCAAAGAGATGGAAATGGAGTACAACATAAGCATGAAGTACCCATCAAAGCCTATCAAAAGCATGGAGATGCTAATGGGGTGTTGTATATGAAGAATAGCAAGAGGGAGAGTTGGTGGACCTATCTGAAGCCCTCCATTTGATGAAATCCCAAACAAGAATGAATTGTCCTGGTGTGGTACCCTTTGATCTTTTATTATAATCCTTATATAATCTCCATCAAACATAGTACTCCTTCTGTATCTCTGTGTTTGACAACAAATTCAACAAACCTTTGCTTAGCAACTAACTGTTTGGGGAGGACAGTGCAAGCTACAGAGGGAAATCAAAGGTTTTGAGAAGAAATATCTTCACCTCCATTTATTTATTTAAGAAACACTTATTAAGTAGCTACTATGTTCAGTTGGTACAGTGGATAAAGCACTGGTCCTGGATTCAGGAGGACCTGAGTTCAAATCTGGCCTCAGACACTTGGTACTTCCTAGCTGTGTGACCCTGGGCAAATCACTTAAACCTCATTGCCCTAGCAAAACAAAACAAAACAAAACAAAACAAAACAAAAAACAAAACGTATTTACTATGTTTAAGGTACTGGGGATTGTGGCAGAATTGGACAAATTTTAACATCAATAACACTTTCCATAATGTCTTGTTCCGTAGTTTGATATCCCTTTCTTATTGTGAATTTTCCATTCCTATCAGAATGTAAGGGTGTGGCTTTGCTGTTATGAAATTTGTAACTGATAGTGCTCTATTCTTTCACACTGAGGATTAAATGAATCAATCTTGCTTGCTCTAGAATATACTCTTTAAAGACATAGATACATAGAGATCCTAATAAGTAAGGATTTTTTCATGTGTCTGTGTTTTTTTTTTTTTTTTTTAGGGAACTTCATATATTGGGATTTTATCTTCCGTATTTCCCCAATCCCCTCTCCAATCCATTTTAGCATTTCAGAGGTAAAGTCAAAAAGTCAAAAATAAATAAATAAACAAACAAAATAAGGACATCTCTCTTGAGAGGACATCCTAAGCAAAGCTATTCTGTAGCACATGGCAGATAATTACCAAGGATTCTTTAAGTGTTAATTTACCCTTAAATTTTCCTTTCACTCTAATAATCAGCCAGACGTTTCCCCCATTCCTAACTTAGATAAACTATTCATCTGGTCCAAGACGAAACCATGATATTTGGAATCAGAAACAAGACATTGCATATCCTTCTTGTTAGTTAACTTTAAGTAAATCAGGGAACATTCTATCCCTGTACTCTCATCCATTCAATAAATTATTGAATTCAAGAATAACAAAGCATAGATTTGGAAAAAGATTGCAGGGAAAATAACAAAAATAAAAATAAAACTTAAAACCTTGTTTTCTACAAACAAGTGTCCTGGAATCTCCCACCCAAAACAAAAATTTCAGAGATGAGACTTTTCTTGCAAAAAAAGAAAAACTGGGGAACACCTTTGGAGCTACTATATCACCCCATCTGGAGAAAGACTATTCAACTAAACATATGAAGATGAATGTAGATTTAGAGATTCTTAGCATCCTGCTCCATTTTCTAAGTGTATGCAAAGCATATCCTTTAATGCCTCTCTTTGCGTGAAAAACATCACATACATGGGTTTTATTCTCTCATCTCTAGTGCTAATATTTATTTGGTTGTCCCCCAGAGCACTGGAACTTCTTCCATCTAAGGCCTCAAAGCTCAAAATTGAGGGAATCAATTCCAGTAAAGATGGGGACTCTCTTCCTCACCATCACTTAATCAGTCCAAGAGTTCAGGAAGACAGTTCCATTCAGAGCACTGATTCTACTTCCAGGCCAGCTCCTCCAGCCACTGTGCCAGGAAGCAAGTCATGTATAAATATATCATGGCAAAAGCTTAGTGTTACAGCCACAGCTACAAAATAAATAAATAAAAATAAATAAAATGCAAATCTTGTCATTGAAGTCCTTAGCACTGTCAATTATTTCAACACCACAAATTAATGGTTTTATCAGTAGAAATGACACAAAAAATTATTCATTATCTTTCTATTTGACTTGTATCTGAAACATTCTATATGTGTCATATCCCTCATTATATTGTAAACTCCTTGAGAGAAGGGCTCTCTTGCTTTTCTACATTAATCCCCAGTGCTTTGGATATAGAGTAACTGCTTAATAAATAATTTTTCATTCATTAATTCATTCACAGTCACTCATTTGGAGAGGCATCTTATATCAAATAGAGGAATTAAAATGGGTATGAGATACTGATCAAGTCACAAGATTTTAAAATTCCTCAAATTCAGGGAGCACTCATTCTAATTTCTGAAGTGAGAGACTTTGATTTTAGTAATTAAAGATAAATCTAACATAGGCCCTGCTCTCAAAGAGAAAAGACATACTTAAAGAATGAAAAAAAAAGAATAAATGCAAAGAAGATATTTCAGCCAAGGTATGATGAGAAATTTGAAGAAGGAAAACTCATTTTCACCTAGTTTGAGTTGAAGAAGGTCAGTCTTCTCTAAGAGATAGTTTCTGAGTTAGGCCTTCCATGGAAAGGAGGGAAGAGGAAGAGGAATTCATTTCTAGTATAAAGGACCCTTTGAACAAAGGCCTGAAAATCAGACAAGGCTGGGAGCTACAGGTGATAAGAATGATGCTTTTATTTAAAGCTCACTGTGTATAAATCAATGGACTAAGACCTGGGCATGCAATCAGAAAAGCAAGACAGTGTAGATCATAAGGAATTCACATTCTTATTGGGGAAACAGCACACATTGTAGGTTTCTGCTGTGACAAAAGATGGAAAGGACTCAGGTCATTAGGATAAAGATGATAATCCCTTTTTAAATGTAATTTCCACTCATAAAATCATATCAGTTTCTGATTTTGTGCCATGTATATTATATATATATATATATATGTATATGTATATATATATATATATATACATAAATAAAAAATACCACACTATGGAATAACATAGGATAATAACAATTCTATATTAAATCTAAGAAGAGAAAAAAGCATTGGTAACTTGTTCAATCAAATATAACTTTCTGGCGGAAGCAGTATGTTAATTGAGTAATAAAGAATGTAATAGTGGGGTGAAGGGACTGCTATTTCAGCTATGGGAAATAACACCAAAAAAGGCATGGAAGTCAGAAAGTATTTGAAATCTGGCTATGCTTTTTACAGTAAAGATAATGCACACTGGAAATTAGGAAAGAAAAAGGTTGTGAAAGGTTTTAGAAGGCAAACAAAGGACATATTTAATCCTAAAGATAACATTGAGGTAATGTTGGGAAATATATATGTGTGTGTGTGTATGTGTAAAAATGATGAGTCTTCCAGTTTGGTGGGATGTAGTAATAGAAAGTAAAGACAGAAGGGTAAAGTGAAATCAGATTGTGGAAGTCTTTAAATGTCAAGATAAGTATTTTGAATGTTACTTTATAGGCAACTAGATCGTTCAGTGGTTAGAGTGCTGTACCTGGAGTGAGGAAGGTTTAAATTCAAATCTTGCCTCAGACATGAACTAGTTGTCTGACCCTGGGTGAGTCAGTTAACCTCTTTGCCTCAGTTTCTTCATCTGTTAAATATGTGCAATGTGTGCACCTACTTCCTAGGGTTTCTGTGAGCATAAAATGAAGTGATATATTAAAAGTACTTTTCAAATCTTAAAGTGCTATATAAATGTTAGCCACTATTAAGTAGTAGGAATTTTTTTTTGGTACAGTTTTAAAACAAGGAGTAAAATATCCCAATCTATGCATGAGATAGATTTTCAAGTGTGGTGAAGGAATTTGGAAAGGAAAGAGAGTAAAGAACTAATAAAAGGTTATGACAAGAGATCAAATAAAGAAAGCTGCTACTCCTAGAAGTAATGAAAGAAAAAAGAATAAGTTTGAGGAAAAAAAAGATCATAAGTTTAGTTTGGGAAATGTTCAGCAACATTATGAAAGGGAAGACAAATTATTTATTTCCTATACTGAATGGGGGAAGGCTTCTCTGGGTTCTCAGGATTGGGGTCTACACTTAGATAGTTTAAAAGGTCTGTGATCTCCTGATGTTGCAAAATGAGATCAGAAGTAAATAATGGGAGAGTAGGTTTTAAAGGTAGAAATGAAGACTCAAATGAGGAGATGTGCCAGAAATTTTTAGGAGGAAAAGATCAATTTTGTGACTAATTAATGAATGTATCTGCAAATACTTTCTTAAAATGTATCTTGAAACAAACATTTTTTCTCCAATGTGAGAAATACTGTGGTAATCACTATTTTGTCTGTATTACCTCGTCCCTCTTTTAGATGATTCTTTACAAATAGAACCTAGGCATTTAAACATCTAAGGAGTAAGTAGCATTTTTAATAGACCCATTACCAGATTTAACATTCACATGAAACTCCATGTTAACTAGATGATCCTTATGTAAATGTACAGCAACTTCATTGAATAGTTCTTTCATGCTCTATCAGCTGGCCATTCCACATAATTTTTCATAGAAATATAATTTGATCTGAGACATCTGCAATAGTCTGGAACATATTTTCCTAGTAGTTAACTTATTTAAACTTGCCATAGATGTCAGATGTTCCCTCACAAATTTTTATGATGCATCTTGGTATTATTGAACAGCCATCAATTCTGTTCATGTCTTCCAGAGAATTGATCTTAATTGAAAATTGGTTACTTGAACCAACATGACCCCTAACAACCTTCTCACATCAGTGGTTAATGTTGACAGTCATACAAATTGTTAAAAATAAGAGTGGCCAAAAAATTCCTCTACTTCTAAAATTTGTTTAGGTAGTATCAATAGAAATAGCTTAATCTCCATTGCCATTGTCATTCTTATTTTAATTCCATTGTCAGTTCCAAACTCAATCAATGATGTTCTGGTTACTTGGTGACATATTTCCAGTGACTGTGTAAGAAATGCTGACATACACTGTTTTGGTTTTTGCTGCAACAACTTGGACCCATTTTCTTAAATCCTCAGTCTTGTTCTTGACCCACTTTATGTATCAATGCCTGTTTGTTATGAAATATGTACTTTAATAAGGTTAATGTCTATTTACAATAGGAAAACACCAATATAAAATATGAAATGATTGACAATAGAGCTGTAAATTAAGTTATTGAATATATGAAATGCTTTCATCCTAAGAATGTTTATTTTTTCTTTCATTCAAATTTGGATATGTTTATGATTTCATTGCTATATATCTAGGTTCAGATTAAAGGGGAAAGGAGACCTTGAAGTTGATAGATTTATCTTCATTGAACCCTGTTTCACATTTCCATTCAGCATCAAAAGCACAAGCACCCTCATTATTAATACTATTCAAAGTATAGCACTATGGTTTCTTACCAACATTTAACCTCCCTGATAGCTGTCTAGGCTGTAAGCCTAGCCTTTGATCTCCTTTCCTCCAACAAAACTGATCATTCCTATGTCCCAGTTGTCTGCAGTTCAGCTCTCACATAGCTGTCACCATGGAATGTAATAGTGCACATTAATTCTCATGTGCTAATAGCAGCTGATAATGTCTTAATGTTATGCCTTTCAGAAGTATTTACAGTGAAGTAATGATCACATGGTGATAATACCTTATTACTTAATAGATATCTCTATAATTGTACCATAAAACGGGCTATAAAAGGAGATACTGAGGTTGAGGGAATTTTCTATTGCCTCTCAAAGCAACACATAATTATCTTCTCACCTCACTTGATCTCAAACCATTTATTGTCCTCCAAAACATGTTTACACTTGACATTTGGGGACTCAGTTAATCACTTGCCATCAAACTAAATATTGTCCACTATTTTTTTTCCAAAAAAAATATTCTCGACTCAGGCCTTTTTTTTTGGCAACATTTCAGCAGGTTGCCTTTTTTTCACACTACCTATTAATGGGCCCAACATCTGCTAGTTTGGGACTTCATAATTTCATAATGTCTACAGTTTGAAAGGGACCTTAGAAATATATGCCACTACAATAACCTGCACAATTGAATACTCAGTCTTTCATTGATTAAGTACAATGACAAAAAATCTCCTACAACTCGAGCCAGCCCTATTCCATGTTTAAATGTTTGGTGTAAAGACATGTTTTTATAGGTCAAGCTAAAATTTCTGCAGCTTTCTCCCATTGTTCTAACTTATACATTTTGAGACCAGTAAAAAAAAAAAGGGTTAGTCTCTTTTTTCAAAGCACAGACTTTTAGATATCTAAAGAGAGTTTTCATATCTCCTTTCTCTTATCCTGGCTAAATATCTCCATTTTTATAGGTTGCCTATAAGACCTAGTTTCTACTCTTCCAACTGTTTTGGTTTCCCTTCTACAGGAAGGCTTAAGTTTCACAACATCCTTCTTAAAACATGACTCCCAAGAATGAACAGCATATGCTAATCATGTTATGATTAGAGTAGATGCCAGATATGTTTTGTTATATTCCCTCCCCTAAAAAAAGATGGGTCATTAAATCAACAAATTAGCAAGCATTTCCCTAAACACTACTGTATTATGAAACAGGTATTGTGTTAAGCACTGATAAAGCCAGGATTCCTAAGAAATACGTTTCTTACTTTTCAAATATTTTTGTTTCTTGTTATTTTAATCTGCTGATTATTTATGGTCTCTGATTTCTAATGCTTCAGTGAAGTATTTGAAATCTGGCTATGTTTTTTTACTGTAAAGATGATGCAGACTGGAAAAATAGGAAGGAAAAGGTTGTGAAAGATTATAAAAGCCAAACAAAGGACATTATATTTAATCCTAGAGATAATATTGAGGCACTAGAGTTTATTGAGTAAGAGGTTTGGTGAATTAACTTAGAAAAACCTATGCTCTAGGAAGAACAATTAGACAGCTGATTGGAGGATTAACTTCAGTGGGAGACACTTAGTAGGTGACCTGTAACAAAAAGGCAATTGTAATAGTGCAGATATGAGATGATAAGGGCCTGCATCAGAATAGCCACTGCATAGATACAATAATTTAATACATGGGAGCTGATGTGATTACCAAATACTTGCACTTCCCTGGCAATATCTTAAAGGACAATATCTTAGGTTGTAGAAGTTTTGAACAAGGATTTTTATCTACTCCAATACCACTACCCTAAATTAACTAAATTTCAATTCTTGATAATTCCATTAATTTAATATCTATGTTTATCCTGATCAGGAGGATGGGATGGAGAAACATGTGGGAAATCCTCAATGAATATTTTAAACATGGACATCTGCAACTTAATTATTTATAAATGGTCAGTATTATTTCTCCACAGTACCAAATTAAGCCCTTTCATATATTGGGAGGGTCAGTGGGTTATAGTCAATCTTTCAGTAGCATCCCCTCACCACATGGGGAGGATGATTGTTCTGGAGTTAATTGATGATTACATAATTTAGAAGATTCCTTTATCCCAAGGCAAAGGAAAGAATACTAGAATGAAAGTTAAGAGACTTGATTTTTTTGTTGTGAATTTGCCTTTAGGTAGTTCTTTGACCCTGGATATTCCTTTAACTTTTCTGACCACTTTTTCATCTATAATGTGGGGATTCAACCATTCTGACTACTCTAATGTCTGTGGCCTGCCTGTTCTCTGTTGCTGAGAGGTTCAAGTCCATGAGCTTTCATTTAATTATTCATAGCTCTTTGTCAACTTTTTCAGCAGATATGGGTTTGACTTCTACTCCTAAAATAAAATCCTTTATAATATTTTTAGAGTACTAAGTAGCTGTATAATAAAATAATTGCTTTACTCATAAAAGCATACTATTTCACACCCCCCCCCGGAAAAAAAACAAAAACAAACAGTTAAATACAGTAACTTAGAAGCAGAAAAGTCTTATGGTCAACATAATTTACCCTCCATGAGAACAGGCTGATGTTTAGTACAAGCAATCTATTTCCTTCCCCATTCAGGGCATTACAAAGAGAACTAGTTCAGTTTCTAGCAAGCTCTTCAAACACAGCCTAAGTGGTCAGAACTTTCCCAAGGAAACAATTGGCTTACTTTTACAACATTTGGCTAAAGTACGATTTTAAAAAATCTGTCAGTGACTACACATGGTAGCCTTCCACCCATTCCATAAGCATGCTTGAACCTCTTTACCTTAGAAAGCCTAGATCCTGGTGATTGAGAAGTTGGCTATCATATTCCATCTTGTATTAAAAATGATCTTTATGGCATAGCACATAATCTTTCTCCTGGAAGGCTTATTCAACCTTAAACATGTGACAGCTGTGATTAATAGGAACTAAGAGTTCCAGTTCCTTAGGTCATAGAAATTTTGTATTATCCTCAGTGGGACCTGACCTGTCCTTCTATATATGTTGCTTCTGCAATTGTACATGTAGATATACGATCAGAGGGACTATTTAGTTAAGGTCAGTCTTATCAGGTAGAGTGCCAAAATATTCTATCACAATTAAAAGCAAAAGAACATCTATGGCATCTTTGGAAATACCTACTGAGGCATAATGACTAGCCTCTCGTGGCTGCTAATCTTTCATTAATCTTTTTGGCACCAGTGTCTAATACATTCTTGGAGACTTACCAGGCACTTATTTGGATGCTTAGACTAAAGATGATATCACCTCACCCTTATTCTGGAGTGAATGTGATCAATTAAGCAAGCAAATACTTCTGCTCTGACTGTGGTACTGTGGAAAGTGCACTGAACTTGAAGGTAAAGAAACTGTTCATATCTTGACTGCCATTTGCTCCCTTGGTGATCTTGGGGCAAATAATTTAACCTTCCTGATTCTCAGTTTCCCCAGTTACACAATAAGCATGACTTCTAAGATCATTTTCATCCAAAATTCTACTTAACTTTTTATAATCCTCAGTCCATACCATTGTTTCTTGAGTTTGTCTGCCACCAACCCTTCCTTGATGAGGGAAATTATGTCAGATATACCTGGACTTGAAACATTCTTAGCCATTAACTCTGATATTTTTTGGTTACAATTTTATTTTTAGATTTTAATTAATTTCCATTACACAGCTGTGAGGGACTTTTATCCCATACCTCCATTTTCCGGAGTATTTTTTTCCTTTTCCTCATCATTTGTGTTGGGTCCCTTTGCTTCCACATTCTAGGTTTTCCTTTACCCCTTTTCCACATTGAGCCTCCTTCCAAACCAGTTACCATGTAAAATATTTCTGCAACAAGCTGTTCTCTGAAATATCACTCAAAATAGCTGAGAAGCTTCTGCTTCCATATTTTCAAGGAAATAATTTTTCTTCAGTTTAAAGGTTTGAAATATTTTCATTAAAGGGGAGATTAATTTGCCTACTCTAGACAAGAGTTGAAAGCCATTGATCTTGGATCTGCTTTCATTTCAGCACAAAGTTGAGGAGCAGAAGGGAAAGGGAGCATGGACCTTGGTAAAAATCACCATTTGGCAAACAACTTTTCATGTGTCTTGCATATGTAGGTAGTTAATTGCTTTAATAGATTAAAACTAAATTTTTGTTTGTTTCTGTGTAAAAATAGGTCAGTGACCTCCAATGAGAATTTTTTTTACCCACCTAGCAGTGAACAGATGAGTACTAACGGACCCTGGAGTGAGGAAGATCTGAGTTCAAATTTGGTTTCAGACATTTACTAACATAGTAACCCTAGGCAGGTCACTGCATCATCTGAAACATAAGAATGATAGCACCTACTTCCTTACTTTTTGTAAGGATGCATGAAAAAAAAAAAAAAACACTGTAAAGAACTTAGCCCAGTGCCTGGTATCTAGTAAGAGCTTAACAATGATGACGATAAAGTGATGATGACGACGACGATGATGATGATGATGTTTGCCTCAGTTTCTTTAGCTTTAAAATGGGGATAATAATAGCACCTACATCATAGAGTTGCCAGGGATAAAATGAAAGCATATTTGTAAAGCACAGTGCCTTACCATATAGTTGATACTTAATAAATGCTTGTTCCCTTCTAGCTTATAACACTGCTGTTAACTTTTTTAAAATGTTCAAGAAGAAAAAGGCTAATATTAATCCTACTTCAACTCTCAAGCTGTAAGTGCTGCTAAAATCTTGTGAGCAGGGCTGAGTATCCTTATTTTTTGTAGTCCATTATTATAGGTTTCTTCTTCTGCTTTCCCTTCCCCAAAACCCCAGGAAGCAGCACTTGGAAGAATACTGTGCCTGCCAGTGATGGGGCAGAATAACTCGGTGTCAAGGATGCAATTAGTTTAAGACTATAGCATTAGGGACTCAAGGAGACAGCAAGGGACACCTGACAGCTATGAAGCAGTAATTAAGGAAATGTTCTCCTTTCATTATTTCCTGGAAAAAATACATATTCTATGAAAAAATATTTAAGACCCATGTGTATGCTTCATTTTAAAACTTGACATCACATAATGATACTGTAGATATTGACAAATATGTGTAGAAAATGGGTTCCTATAAAGGTTTTGTTTTGTTTTGTCTTTTTACATTAGGACCCTAATCTATTTTCTGGTATAAAATATATTCTAAGGGTAGTTAGAAGGCTCAAAATTTAGCACACTGCTTTTTTAGAAATGGTAATAATATCATACTTCATAAGTTACTATAGAGTTTACATGGACATTAGGAAATAGTGAAGGAGTTCCCTTAAGATTTATCATTAATTAATGTCTTCAGATGATATTTCATAGTGAACTTGCTCCATCACACCATGGGTATTTGTAGACACCATAAATGCTACCAGTGGTTCAGCATTCATCTGAACCTGAACTTATTAAAACATGACTTGTCCCATACTGCTTTCTGAATTTGATATGTGACTCAGCTGGCTAACCTGACATTACTTTCATTCCAAGATGTTGGGCAGTCAATTATGTTGAATAATTATAGGGCTTAAGAGCACAGTAGAGGACCTCTATTTGAAGAAAAACACTACTCCCTTATGTCAAAGCCAGAAAAATAATCAGTGCGAGAGTAGGGGAAAATATTCTGTGCTCATGAGACAATGGTAGGCCATTGAAGCAGTCCTTATTTCCAAAGATTTTCCTTAATTCACATTTTTTCACTTATAATTTCCTGAAATATGGTATACAGACATTTATTTTTATAATCATGATTTTCATAATTTTTGAAAATTCTTAAACGTTCTCTCCTTGATTTTGTTTTTGGTATTGCTTCTTAGACTTATGCATGCATATACATAAATACATTATGTGTACACACATGCACACACACATATGGTTTGGATTTTTTTTTTGTATTGTTAAATAATTGTTTTTTCTCTGGCCTCTCTTAATTTTCAAGGCATTCAGTTCTTGAATTAGATTTTCTGCCCATATACTCTGAGTCACTTTTGCTACACTGTCTTTCCTCTCTAAATTTTCCCTTCTCTATCTCTTGTTTCATTTCCTCCAGGTACCCTTGCAGGTCCTGTGTCCCGGGGACTTTTTTCTTTGAGTATTTTCTTGCATATATTGTGGTGGTTTTATTTTCTTCAGGATTTTCCCCTTGGGGTCTCTCAAAACAATATGTATATCCTTATAGAGTAAAGAGTTTTCCTAGGTTTGATCATAGGAGGTTTGCTTTTAGGTCCAACTCTACAACTGAATGATGTAGGTGGGTGGGGCCTACCAGGTACTAAAATTCCTGAGCCAGACTGAGCCCTTCCTTAAAGATACTCCTGGTTTCTGCCTAAGGGCTGTCTTAACTTTGGGTTCCAGGACCTTTCTGCTGTAGATTCTGCTTGTCCCCCTTACTCCCTGTTAATGTTCAGGAAGTTACTCCCTTGCTGGGCTCCCACTATAGACTTCCGGGATGACTATATTTTTACCTAGAGTCCTTTTCCCACAGCTTTGCTGAATACACTTGTGCCCCACTGGTTCCAACCTGGAATTATTTGAAGCTCTTCTGTCAGGTAAGCTAGAGCCTGTTTGGGGTCTTTTGACACTAGATAGGCTTCAAGATCCAGTTCCAAGAGTCCTATGCTGGACCTTACCCACAAAGCTTTAAGGCTGCCCCCTCCAAACTTGGGCCTAGTCAGCCAGACACAAATCTTGAGAAGGCTTGCACCTCACTCTTAGGTAGAAAGGGACTTGCTAAATCTACCTAGAATACTCCATAGTTACTTTCTTGCATCCACTAGTTTCAAAAAAGGTTTAGCCTTCTAAGACTGATCTCCAGGAAACTCAGTTTCCCTGAACTCTGGAACCATACAAAGATTTTAAGCAGGTGCTTATGTGATTTGTGCTGTACTTAGCTCTCAGTCTTTTTTGGAATCTGTCTGTCCCCAGGTCTCTACAGGACACCTCAGTGGTTCTGGGGATTCCTTGTTTGGGATGAAGAGGTGTCAAAAAAGTTCTAATGATGATTCACTCTATGGCCTAGTAGAGTGCTGTGTGGCTAAACCCAGTTAGAGTACTTTTGGGGAATCTAGTTTCCTCTGTGTCCTAGCATACCACTATCTCCTAATTCACTCACAAATAAATAAAAATAAATAAATTACTAATTAGATAAGTAAACAGATAAATGAATGAATGAGTGAATGAAGCAATTGAATGAATGAATAAAATAAAGTGAATGAATGAATGAATAAATAAGTAGATAAGTAAATGAATTAATTAATATGGATGTATTTATATATACATATAGTTAAAGATATGTATGTGTTTATATACACCCACATACATGCATAATACACATATGACAGCTTCTATGGGCTCAAATCTGCTTGATCACCCTTTCCCAGATCCAAACTAAGAACACAAGAAAAGAAAAAAAAAACATTACAAAGAGGTCAATCCTAATAAATTTACAGAATGGCCATATCTAAAAAGGTAACTATATCATTCTCGCTTCTGAGTCATTCACTTCTATCAGGTGAAGAGCCATATAGTTTATCATTTGTCTTCTGGAATCAAGGTTGGAAATTATTCTGATAAAAATATAATACAATATTATTCAATAAAATTTATGTACAATAACTTGTTCATTTTTCACTAGTTTATGGGCACCTCCTGGGATTATCATTCTTCATTGCCTCAAAAAATGTTATAATAGGTGGCACAGTGAATAAAGTACTTCTGGATTCAGAAGGACCTGAGTTCAAATCTGGACTTAGATACTTGATGTATTCTAGCTGTGTGACCTTGGGCAAGTCATTGCCCTGCAAAAAAAAAAAAAACATTATGTTTTTGTGTGTATATACATTCTTAAATTTCATTTGTTTTTTGCTCAGAACTAATCTCATCCTTAATTTTCTCTCCTAATTATCTCTTTCCTTTCCCTATTCTCTCATTTCTCTTCAATTTTCCTATTGATTTAAATGTATTTCTCTACCCAAGTCTATATGTGTTTCTTTATATATATTTCTTTCTTTTCACCAGTTCATACTGAAGTGATATTTGTCAGCTACTCATCCTCCCTAACTTCCTCTTTCTGTAGATGCCTACTTGTGTACCTTGATTATATGAGACAATATTCATTTCCCTTCTATCCTACCTCCCCTAGAATATTCCTCTACCCCTCTGTTTCTATTCTTTTCTTAAGACCATTGAAACAACAAAGAACCATTCCCAAGCCTTGTTGAATTTTCCCTCTATGACCTCTTAAGATGTTAGTGTTGAAAGTGATCACATGAATATCATATAAGAATGCAAGTACTTTCTTTTTTTTTTAGTCTGTTATTTTTCATTCTTGTTTACTTTTTTCTTGTTTCTCTTCACTCCTCTATTTGAACTTCAAAATTTCTAAGTAACTCTGGACTTTTCAACAAGAACAATTTGAAGCCTCTATTTCATTAAAGGTCTACTTCCTCCCCTATAGCATAATACTTGGTTTTATTAGGTAAGTTATTCTTGCCTGTAGTCCATAACCTTTGCCTTCAGGAAAATCATATTGCAAGTTCCTCTCTTCTTTATGATGGGGGCTGCTAAGTCATATGTGATCCTGAATGGGACTTCTTGTAGTTAAATCCTGGCTACTTGCAGTGTTTTTTTTCTTTGATCTGGAAACTCCAGTATGGTTATAATGTTCCTGAGAGTTTTCATTTGGAGTTTTCTTTCAGGAAGTGACCAATGAATTCTATTTCCATATTCCAATCTCCTTCTAAGAAATTTGGGTAATTTTCTTTTAAGACTTATTTTTTTTTAAAACAAAAGACTTATTAAAAAAGGATGTATAGGCTCTTTTGGTGGTCATGTTCAGATAAAAATGATAATAATAATAGCAATAATAATAATTGTTATTAACAACAATAACAATAACGATATCATGTATTTAGTGCATGAGATTAGCCAGGTATTAATGCTGAATTCTTTCAAAATATTATTTCATTTGATTCTCACAACAACCCTGAAAGTTAGGTACTAATACTATCCCTATTTTACTATCAAAGAAACTGAGTCAAATAATGGTTAAATAACTTTCCCAAGATCATATATCCAGCATGTATCTAAAGCCATATCTGAACACCTCCTATTTCAGTACAAGGCTCAGTATACAGTATATATATGACTTTCCCTTCTGCCATTGACCATTTTGGATAAGATGCCAATTAGGGATATTGTTGAGACAAAACATGTGTGACTTTTCTGGTATAAATCCCAATTATTTTCTAAAACATTTAGAATAATTCATAGCCTTGTCAATAATGTATTCTCATAGCCTTAGTAATACTTTTTGGTCTTTTTTATTTCATCTTTGGCAGTCCAATGTAAGTGATGTGAAACAGTTGTTTTAACTTTCTTTTTTTTATGATTTAGGGCATTCTTTCAAATAGTTGTTAAAATTTCCAAAAGAAATGTCTCTTATAATGGGATAACACTCAATATAAGATAGTGATATAAAAATAGAGGGACCATTCTTTAATAGTTAAATGATCATATATAATAAGTAATAAGATTTCAAATGTAAAAATGCTAACTAATTTGTTTTTTGTGTCATATAGTCTCAGACATTCAGTATTTTGGAAATGTCCATAAATTAAGCTTCTGCTACTTGAGCCCTGTATTCATCTTGGCCTTGCAAATTAGGCACTCATGGATAATAATTTTTTTTTTTCAAGTCACTTCTTAAATGAATGATACTATAATAATTATGTTATCATTTATATACACTTTACAGTTTGCAAAAAAATTTATAATTATTGCCTGGTTTTGTCCTTTTACAAATAAAGAAACTGATATAGAGATTGACATGATCAGGGTCACAATGCTAGTAAGTGTATGAGCCTGGTTTTGAACTGTGAGAATCAGAGTGCTACCAACCAGCTGAGAAAGATACTGCAGGGAAGCTCTGCCATGAAGAGAACGTATGTGACTTAGTGTCCGGAAGTGACCTTTCTGGGATTTCGAAGGTCAGATCGGCATCAGGATGTCCTGTCTGCCGCCTGTTAGTCGTGTCAATCAGTGCTACCAATCAATTAGCTTAGAGCTGTGTTTGAAGACGGCCCTGTTTCCTGTTTCACAGGAAGCTTCTGGGAGAAGCCGAAGAGGAGGAGTTCTTTTCAGTTCCAGATGGAATATTGGTGGCAGGGACAGGCAGGATAGGGAGAGTAGACAAATCTCATACTTTATCCACATTTTTCTCCTTACTAACCCTTAATATACTTTAATAAATACTTAATGCCGAAAGATTGGTGTTATACGTTTTCTAATTTCAGGCGACACACTCATTAGATTTTTAGATATCACAGCTAGAATTTCAGACCTTATAGAACTCAGATATTCCTGAATCCAGGTCAGATTATTTACTCATCTGTCCACTGGTAGGTGTGTAAAAAAATCTCATTGGTAACCACTGATCTATTTTTATTCAGAAACAAAACAAAATGATAAGTTATTAGTCTATTGATACAATTAGCTAATTAGCTACATGCATGTACATACCTGATTCCCAGTCTTCCACTCTAGCCACTATGCCACCTACATGTTTGGGTTTTTATTGTTTTTGTTTTTGTTTTGTTTTTTTGGTGAGGCAATTGGGGTTAAATGACTTGCCCAGGGTCACACAACTACTAAGTGTCAAGTGTCTGAGGCCAGATTTGAACTCAGGTACTCTTTTTTTTTTTGGTGGGGCAATGGGGGTTAAGTGGCTTGCCCAGGGTCACACAGCTAGTCAAGTGTCTGAGGCCGGATTTGAACTCAGGTACTCCTGAATTCAGGGCCAGTGCTTTATCCACTTCGCCACCTAGCTGCCCCTTGAACTCAGGTACTCTTTATTCCAGGGCCAGTGTTCTATCCACTGTGCCACCTAGCTGCCCCCACCTACATGATTTTTAATAGAGCTAAAGCTCAGTTTGTGTCTCCACCTGTAGATAGTTTGATAGTTTTCACTTATTGGACTGGTAAATTCTTAGTATAGTCATTTTAAAAATAGCTATGAATTAAACATTTACTTTGTTTATCATTTATCTTCTTGACTTGAAAAAATCAGGGGATTAAATTGATCAAATCTAGTTCAGCATACAGATATTTTATATTGACTTCAATCTTACTGACTTGAAAAATGAATGGCACTTGTGACAGAGGCTAATTTTCAGCCAAAGTTTAGCTTTGGCACTGAGAGAACCACCTTTGATGTGTATTGTTATTCAGTCATTTAAGTGATATCTGACTCATCATGACCCCATTTGGACTTTTCTTGTCTAAGCTCATTTTACAGGTAAGGAAACTTTGGCAAAAGGGGTTAAGTGAGTTGCCTAGAGTAGCACAGCCAGTAAGTGTCTGAAACCAAATTTCAACTCAGGAAGATAAATTTTCCTGACTTCAGGCCCAGGACTCTATCTGCTGTGCCACTTAGTGTCCTAGCTTTGATGTGTAGCAATTAAGAAATGAAAAAGAATACTAATCTATTAAAGGAAAAAAGAAAGTGTGGGCCTATGGTTAAGGGACTTGGGCAATACTCTATCAGCCACTAACTACTTGGGTAACACCAGATTTTGGTTGTCAAGAATATGAGGTGTATCCTTGGCTATGCTATTCCATTCCATTCCAAAATTTTTGGCAAGACATTTATTGAGTGTGACCAAATTTTATTTATCTGTCATAGACATGGGGTCATAACAGCTTACATTTCTCAATTTTGCTACCACTATAATTTCTGTTTGTCTTAGTCACTTCATCTATAAAAGGACAAAGTTAAACTAGGATATTTTTATGATTTTTCAGTCTTAAAAGTCTATGCTTTTTTAATATGACCACAGGAGCATAAAGGATATCATTCAAATTCTTGGGACCTTCTGTTCAAGGTTAGGCCTCTAACCACAAGATGAAAAAAAATCACCATGTCAAAATATTTAAAAATAACTTTTTTCTGTTTGAAGTGGTCAAAATGTTCAGAAAAGGAGAAAGAAAATTCTCTTTGAAGATCTCTTAAAAGGTTTCTGGCCAATGAGATAAACTTGCAAAGTCATCAAGCAGCAGAGGTTAGGAAATCCTATTTACTACAAATGTCTGTACTTGCTAGTAGTAGAACAGATGAAGATGAATTAGCAGGGAATAAAGACAGTTGAAGGGACAATGTGAGACAAGTGAAACTTTAACAGGGAAGAAGCTCATTACAGGAGGAAGAAATATACCTCATGATATCAGACTAAGAATCACTGGAAGAAATCCTAGAGATGGAGTTTTAGAATTAGGATGTGGTAGACATGAGTTTAAATATTGCCTCTTGCTTTTTTTTTTTTTTTTGCTGGGCAATCAGGGTTAAGTGACTTGCCCAAGGTCACACAGCTAGTAAGTTTCAAGTGTCTGAGGTCAGATTTGAACTCAGGTCCTCCTGAATACAGGGACAGTGCTTTATCCACTATGCCACCTAGCTGCCCCCACCTCTTGCTCTTAATAGTTGTGGGATCCTAGGTAAGTCACTCTCTCTATAATTCCTCATATGTAAAATGGGTATAGACAATGATATCTGCCACATTGGGAAATTTTTAGGATAAAAGGAGACATATGCATCATAGTTTGCAAACTTAATAGCAATATATAAGTATAATGTATTGGTTTTGTTGATATTGTTATAAGTACAACTCTAGAGAAGCATTCATCTAATTTTTAACATCATTAACAAGTAGTTGTCATGTTAGGATTGAATATACACATACACACAAACATACCTACATGTGTATGTAAATATACATATACATACATACATTCATATACATGCATGCATACATACATATATTTTCTAGATATAGATATAGATAGATGATAGAGATAGAGATATACTTATAACAGTTCTTTTCTGGTGGCAAAAAATTGGAAATTGAGGGCATATCCATCAATTGGGGAATGACTGACCATAGGGTATGTGGCTGTGATGGAACATTATTGTGTCATAAGAAATGATGAGCAGGATGCTCTCAGAAAAAAAAAAAAAACCTGAAAAGACTTACATAAGCTGATGTAAAGTGAAATGTACCATATACAAAGTAACAGCAACACTCTAAGATGATCAGCTGTGAATGAGTTCTCTATTCTCAGCAATACAATGATCCAAGATAACCCTGAAGAACTTAGATGAAAAATGCTATCTATCCTCAGAGAAAGAACTGATGGCTGCTGAATACAGATTGAAATATGCTTTATAACTTTATATTTCTTGAGATGTTTTTGATTATTATTTCTTTCACAACATGACTAATATGCAAACATGTTTTGCATACACATGTATAACATATAGAATTGCTTGCCTTCTCAAAGAAAGGTGTGGGGAGAGAGGAAGGGAGAGAATTTGGAACTCAAAGTTTTAGAAATTAATGTTAAAATTGTTTTTACATGTAGCTGGGGAAAATAAAACACTATTCATTGAAAAATAGTAAAATAAATATTTTTCAAATGTGTAGAGATCATCAATCTGGTAAAGACCTGAGAATGAGTAGTTCAAACTATCTAACATATATACCACATGCTCTTGTGTAAACTATTCCACATCTGTATCAACTGAGAAAAGGGAAATATGTTTCATTATCTGATCTCTAGAAATTTTTATAATAAAGGACATTTCATTTTTATATTACCAAATTTATATTATCATATTTATATTATCAAAATCCTATTGTGTGACCCTGGGCAAGTCATTTAACCCTCATTGCCCCACAAAACAAACAAACCCCCCCCAAAACCCCTAAAACTAAAAATATCCTATGAGTAAATAAAATCATATTCCTCAATATGTAAAATGTACATAATAATGTATTACCTATCTACCTGATCTAAGGGGTCCAAATATATATGTATATACACACATGTGTATGTGCATGTATATGTATGCATATTTAAATAACTACACATGCCTACGTGTATGTGCATGTATTTATATATATATATATATATATATATATATATATATATATATATGTGTGTGTATATGGGTGTATGTATTTGATGACTGTCTAGGTAGCTATGGCATGAAATTTTAAGTTAGAAGACCTAGATTCAGATCCTTAATTAAATATGTATTTGAACCCAGACAAATCATTTAATCCCTTTCAGCTTAAGTTTCTCTCTATAAAATGGACATAATATTTTAGTACATATGTTACAGTTGTAAAAAGTAAGTTATTATTAAATACTTACAATTCTAGTTTAATAGAAATAATTTTATTAGAAAAAAGCCAAAGAACATGGTCAGACTGCTGATTTTTGTCTTATGTTTCAGTTATTTAGATTTTTAAAAGGTTATATTTCAGAGTTCTCTGTTATTCTTAAAGTCACAGCTATTCACTTTGTGGCAACACCTTGAATTTTAAGCATCGGGCCTACTAGGAACCTTTGGGAACCTTGACCATGTCTTATGTCCTAAGGTCATTCTATTCATTAATGGTGACTAAAACTCTTATTATATTTTCTTTTTGATGTAATAAAAACCATACCTAACCCACCTTTATTAAACCATAATCCTGTGAGCCTGACCTTAGTTTCTGTCAAAATTCTAAAACCTACTAATAAAGAAATTTTTAGCTCAGCTTTTAAAAAATCAAGTTAAGTCAACAGGTATTTATTAAATTACCATATGCCATATATAACCTATATCAGATTGCTTTCTGTCTTGGGGAGGGAAAAGAGGAAGGGAGGGAGAAAAATTTGGAACTAAAAAATGTTATGCAAACAAATGTTGAGAACTATCTTTAAATGTAACTGGAAAATAATAACATACTTTTATGATTTAAAAAAAAAGTTATCATGTGCCAGGCACAGTGCTAAGAGCTGTGAACATAAATTCAAGCAAAAAGAAAGACTATCTCTGCTACCTGACTTTTATCCTGTTGGGGGAAGACAATACATGAAAGGAAGCTGAAAAGTTTGGAAGAGGAGGAGGAAGGGCTGAAAGTGCTCTTTGGAGCATGATAAAGTCTAGAAAATTAGGTGTGTAACCAGGAGGGGAAAAAAAGATGTAGTTGGCCTGGGAATCTCCTTGAAATTGAGGTTCTGTGAACAACTGGTCAAGAAGACAGAAAGGTCACAAAGGTGGAAGCTTCCCTCCAATGTGTGACGTCCAGGGCTTGAGTGATCTCTGAGCATAAAGAAGTTTCTATGTGATGGTACAGAAAATGTGTTGTGTTGAGAGTACATGGGGAAGAAATGAAATTCAAATAGTAATTTTATAAAGAAATGAATTACAAAGATCCAACATTGCTTCATCAAGAACCAATAATGCCAGACCAATCCGCTTCCTAATTTGATATATCAAGAAAATGATAAATACATAATTTACCTAGATTTCAGTGAAGTATTTTGTAAAATTTTGCATACTATTCCTATGGAAAAGATTAGATGTGTTAATACATGGATGAGTGACTTGAACCAAAAGATAGTCATTAATATTGTGATGACAATTTGAAAATAGATCTCCAGTGGAGTGCCTCAGGAATCTGTGTTCAGCCTTATGCTGTTTCAAATGTTTATGAAATGCTTGGATAATGGCACAGATTATTATCAAAACTCCCATGTGTTACTAATCACTGTATAAGAAGATCTGAATTCTAAAAGATCTTAGGTTGGCACATGAAGACAACTCAAATAAAATGAAATGTTTTAAGGATAAATGAAAGATTTCCACTTTGGGGGTCAAAAAACAATTCCAACAATAATAGATGGATGAATGGATTGGAATGGAATAAGCATTTATTAAGTGCCTCTTATGTACCAGACACCATGCTTAGCAATTTACATTTGACATGGCTAGGTAGAAATTTGCCTGAAAATGATTTTGGAGTTTTTGCAAACTGCACCATCTCTAAGTAAGCAATGTGATATGGAAGTAAATATACTTAAAAAAATAAATCTTCAATATATATTCATTTAAAGTTTTGAGATCCAAATTCTATCCCTCTCTCATTCCCTTCCTCCCTCCCCTCCCCCCTCCCCAAGGTTCCAAGCAATCAGTATAGGTTATACATGTGTAATTATGTAATACATTACAATATTAGTCATTTTCCATAAAAAGACTTAAGTAAAAAAAAAAAGAGAGAAAGCACAAAATAGCATGCTTCAGTCTATGTTCAATCAATATCAGGTCTTTGCATTGCAGAGAATAGTTAAGTCATTCACAGTTGCTCATAGAACAATACTGCTGTCATTGTGCACAATGTCCTCCCTGTTCTGCTTACTTCACTATACATCAGTTCATATGAGTCTTTCCAGGTTTTTTTTTTAAATTATCCCACTTGTCATTTCTTATAGCACATTAATAATTCCACTACAAGCATATACCACAGCTTCTTCAGTCATTCCCCAATTGATGGACATTCTTTTGATTTCCAATTTTTAGCCACCACAAAGAGTTGGTACAAATATTTTTGTACCATTTTTTCCTTTTCTCTTTTTCACAGTTACTATTGTTAACTGTTTCCTTCATCCTATTCCCTTCCCCATGATATTTACTCTATTTTCTATCTTCTTTTACCCTATCCCTCCTCAAAAGGGATTTGCTTCTGACTGCTGCTTTCCCAATCTGCCATCCCTTCTTTTATCTTTCCCTTCTTATCCCCTTCCCCTCCTACTTTCCTGCAGGGTTATATAGATTACTCCACACAATTGAGTGTGAATATTATTCCCTCCCTGAGCCAACTCTTATGAGATTAAGGTCTTTGAGCCTATTCGGATGAGTGCAAGGTTCATATACTGCCCTGCTCCTCCCCCATCTTTCCCCTCACTCCATAAGTCCTTTCCTGTTTCTTTCATGTGGTATTTCACCTTCATTCTATTTCTCTCCTTCCCTCTCCCCCAGTGTAGTCCTATCACCCCTCAATTTTACCCCAAAGATGTCATCATGGGGCAGCTAGGTGACAAAGTGGACAAAGCACCAACCTTGGACCCAGAAGAACCCAGGCCCAAATCCAGCCTGACACAAGACACCCATGCGAGGCATGTCACCCAACTCGAACCACCCCACACAAGAAAGATAAACAAAAAAATAAACACTTTCCAGATATCATCCTAAATGATTCCCACCTGTGCCCTCTATCTAAATTTATTTCTATCATCTGCCCTAATACTGAGAACGTTCTTATGAGTTAGATGGATTATCTTCCCATTTAGGAATATAAACAGTTTATTTAACGTCCCTCTTAATTTCTTTTTCCTGTTTACCTTTTCATGCTTCTGTAGTGTCTTGTATTTGAAAGCCAAATTTTCTATTCAGTTCAGGTCTTTTCATCACAAATACTTGAAAATCTTTTTTCACTGAAGTCCCATTTTTTACACTGAGTGATTATACGCAGTTTTGCTGGATAGGTGATTCTTGGTTGTAATCCCAATTCCTTTGCCCTTTGGAATATCATATTCCATGTCCACCAATCCTTTAATGTAGAAACTGCTTGACCTTGTGCTATCCTGACTGTGATTCCATAATACTTGAATTGTTTCTTTTTCACAACTTTCAATATTTTCTCTTTGACCTGGGAACTCTGGAATTTGGCTATAACATTACTGGGAGTTTTCATTTTGGGATCACTTTCAGGAATTGATTAGTGGATTCTTTTAATTTTTATTTTACCTTCTGCTTCTAGAATATCAGGGCAATTTTCCCTAATAATTTCCTGGAAGGTGATGCTAAGCTCATTCCCTGATCATGGTTTTCAGGTAGTTCAGTAATTTTCAAATTATCTCTCCTGATTCTACTTTCCAGGTCCGCTGTTTTTCCAATGAGATATTTCATATTGTTCACTATGTTTTTATTCATTTGGATTTGTTTTATTGTGTCTTCATTTTTCATAAAGTCATTAGCTTTAAAACTCAGTGAAGAATGTGGTGAAATCATCTTCTAACCAAGAATGGCTTGGAAGGTCAGAAGGAGGGAGCTGCTGTGCTGATACAGGAATTGGGTCCAACCCCACAGTCACCCCGACACAGATCCAGTCTCAGGAAGTCCCCACCAGAGAAGGAGACCCCCCCAGAGCCTCTAAATCAGCTGAAGCACCAGTGTCATCTGGAACTAAGCTCACAGTCTGGTGAGTGGGCTGAGCCCTGGGCAGGCGTAGACTACAGGGTCTATGCTGGTGCTAAAGCAGAACTTGGATTTTACACCCCTACTGAGAACCAGGTGGTAGGCTCGAGTTGAAGTGGCCCAGGTGGCGAAGGTGCACAGGCTCATTGGAGCTAACAACCACAACACACAAAGCTGGTTGATTGGCAAGTTGGTCTGGGGTCATCTAGGACCAGGAAACAGGGCGGGCAAGGGAAGAACCTGATTCTCCTTACATCATACCACCTGGGATTTCTTAAGCTTGGGATACTGCAGCCTGGAAACAGTGCCCCACTTTAAGGAGCTAAAAGTCTAGTAAAAGAAAGGCAAGATGGGCCAACAGAGAAAGGTGAGGACCATAGAAAGTTTCTTCAGTAACAAGGAAAACCAAGGGGAACCCTCAGAGGAAGTTGTCAACATCAGGGCCCCTATATCTAAAGTTTCCAAGAAAAATATGAATTGGTCTCAGGCCATAGAGGTGCTCAAAAAGGACTTTGAAGATAAATTAGAGAGGTAGAAGAAAAAATGGAAAGAGAAATGAGGGTGATGCAGGAAAGATATGAGAAAAAAGTCAACAGCTTGAAGAGTCAAATGGAAAAGGAGGTACAAAAGCTCTCTGATGAAAATAATTGCCTAAGAATTAGGATTGAACAAATGGAAGCCAGTGACTTTATGAGAAACTAAGACACAATAAAGCAAATACAAATGAATAAAAAAATAGAGGGCAATGTGAAATATCTTCTGGGAAAAACTGCTGACCTGGAAAATCAGTCCAGGAGAGATAATTTGAAAATTATCGGCCTACCTGAAAACCATGATCAAGGAAAGAGCTTAGACACCATCTTCCAAGTTATTATCAGGGAAAATTGCCCTGAAATTCTAGAAGCAGAAGCTAAAATAGAAATTGAAAGAATCCACCAATCACCTCCAGAAAGAGATCCCCAAAAGAAAACTCCTAGGAATATTATAGCCAAACCCCAGAGCTCTCAGGTCAAGGAGAAAATATTGGAAGCTGTCAAAAAGAAAGAATTCAAGTACTGTGGTGCCCCAGTCAGGATAGTACAAGATCTAGCAGCTTCTACATTAAAGTACTGGAGGGCATGGAATATTATATTCCAAAGGGCAAAGGAAATGGGATTACAACCAAGTATCACCTATCCAGCAAAACTCAGCATTATCTTTCAGCAGAAAAAATAGGACTTTAATGAAAAAGAAGACTTTCAGATATTTGTGATGAAAAGACCTGAACTGAATAGCAAATTTGACTTTCAAATACAAGACCCTAGAGAACCATTTAAAAAAAAATGAAGCTGGGGGACATACCTGGAGTCATACAGTGGGCAACTGCCTTGTGTCTGAGGCCAGGTTTTGGCTGGGATCCTCCTGGGTCCAGGGGTAATGATTTGTCCACTGTGTCACTTAGCTAGATGATAACTTCTTTAGGGTTAAATTGAGGAGTGAAGGGAATTCATTGGGGGAGGGGGAAGGGCAGAAGTGAAATCCTACATGAAAGTAACAGGAAAAGGTTTATGGAGTGGGGGAAGAGATGGGAGAGGAGCAGGGCAGTAAATGAATTTTACACTCATCAGAAAAGGCTCAAAGATCTTAAACTCACGAGATCTGCCTCAAGGAGGGACTAATAGACACACCAAACTGGGTGGAATCATCTATTTAATCTGGGCAGTAAATGTGCCTAACACTCATCAAAATTGGCTCAAAGACCTCAATCTCATTAGAATTGGCTCAAGGGAGGAATAATGTACACACTCAATTGGATGGAGTAATCTCTATAACCCTGCAGGAAAATAGGAGGTGAAAGGGATAAAGAGAGAGGGGCAAAAGAAGGAAGGGCAGAGTGGGGGAGGGGACAGACAGAAGCAAATCCCTTTTGAAGAGTGATAGGATGAAAGAAGATGGATAATAGAATAAATATCATGGGGAAGGGAATAGGATGGAAGGGAAACAGTTAACAATAGTAATCATGAAAAAGAGAAAATGGGGAAAAATTGTACAAAAAATATTTATAGCAACTTTTGGTGGAGGCTATGAATTGAGAATCAAGGGAATGTCCATCAATTGAGGAATGATGGAAAAGGCTGTGTTATGTGATTGTAGTGGAATGGACTTCTGCTACAGGAAATGACAAACAGTATGATCCTTGAAAAACCTTGAAAGACTAATGAACATGGATATATAGTGAAGTGAGCAGAGCTGAGAGGACATTGTGCATAGTGACAGCAGTATTGTTCAATGAGTTATTGTGAATGACTTAACTACTCTCAGCAGTGCAACGATCCAAGACAATCCCAAGGAACTAATGAGGAAGCTTACTATGCACCCCTATAGAAATAACTGATAAAAAGAACACTTGTGGATTGTACATATATAACCTGATTGTGATCTTGTGGAGGGGGGAGGAAAGGGAGGGAGGGAGGGAGAAAAATTTGGAACTCTAAGTCTTATGAAAATGAATGTTGAAAACTATATTTACATGTAATGGAGAATAAAATAAATATTTGTTGAAAGAGAAAAAAAATAAATAAAGTCATTAGCTTCTATTTGCTCAGTCCTAATTTTTAAGCAATGATTATCTTCAGAGAGCTTTTGTACCTCCTTTTTCATTTGGCCAATTTAGCTTTTCAAGCTTTTGACTTTTTTCTCATGTCTTTCCTGTATCATGCTCATTTCTCTTTCCATTTTTTCCTCTACATCTCTAACTTTATTTTCAAAGTCCTTTTTGAGGGGCAGCTAGGTGGCACAGTGGATAGAGCACTGGCCCTGGAGTCAAGAGTACCTGAGTTCAAACCCGGCCTCAGACACTTGACACTTAGTAGTTGTGTGACCCTGGGCAAGTCACTTAACCCCAATTGCCTCACCAAAAAAAACCAAAAAAACCCACCACCACCAACAATAACAACAAAAAAGTCCCTTTTGAGTGCCTCTATGGCCTAAGACCAATTCATATTTTTCTTGGAAACTTTTTGGCTGTAGGTGTCCTGATGTTGCTATCCTCTTCTGAGGGTTCACCTTGATCTTCCTTGTCACTAAAGAAACTCTCTATGGTGCCCACCTTTCTCTGTCTGCCCATCTTGTCTGTCTTTTACTTGACTTCTAACTCCTAAAAGTGGGGCACTGTTTCTAGCCTGCACTGTTCCAAGCTTCAGGGGGTCCCAGGTGGTATGATTTAAGGAGGGGCAGGCTCTTCATTTGCCTGGCCTGTTCTCTGGTCTGTAGATAACCCCAGGCCAGTTTTCTAATTAACCAGACAGCAAAACTTTGTTTGCTGTGGTTGTTAGGTCTAATGAGCCTATCCCCCCACCCCCACCTGGACCACAGCTACTAAAGCTTATTTCCTGGTATCCACCAGGGGTGAAAACCTAATTTCCACCTCAGCATTAACAGAGACCCCTGTTATCTCCCCACTGTCCACCACTCAGTCCTCTCACCTGACCATGAGCTTAGTTCCAGACAATGCTGGTGTACAGCTGATTCAGAGGCTCTGGGGGTCTCTTTCCCTGGTTTGGCCTACCTGGGACTGGATCTGTATCAGCATGACTGTGGGGTTGGACTCCACTCCTGCCCTAGCACAGCAACCCCCTCCTGCCAACAGTACTTTTTAAACTATAGAATCCATTGTGATCTATAGTGAGTTAGATTAAAGAATTACATATCTCTGTATTCTACCCTGGTTGGATCACCCTTGGATTATAAACTTCAATTCACAGTATCACATTTTGGGAAGGATATTTATAAGATGTAGATAGTGTCCTGTGGTAAAGCAGGATAATGAGTCTCACTTGCATTCCTTTTAAGGATGCCAATGAAGATTAGCTAAAGTACCTGGGATTATCTAGCTAGGAAAAGAGAAGATTTAAAGGGGAACATAAAAGTTGTCTTCTATGTTTAAGGGTAGCCATATGGAGGAGAGATTAAATCTGTTCTATTTGACCCTAGAATGCAGAAGTAAGAGCAATGTATTGAAGTTAAAAAAATCAGCTATGGACTTGATCTAAGAAGGCAAAAAAGTTAATATATAAAGTTATTTTAAAATGTGAATTTCCTCAGGAGAAAGTGATTTCTTCTTCCATGTAGTTTTAAAGCAAAGTTCAGATGATGACCTATCAGGTATATTGCAGACATATCCTTTTGGGGAGGGGGTATAAGTAGAACTATACAACTTCTGAAATCACTTCCTAGTTCTAAAATTCTGTGATGCTAGGAAGTATTTAGAAATTTGATTTTACTTTAACATGTGACATACTGTGTGACTTTTTTTTAATACTTATTTTGAATTAGTTATTAACCTGTGCTTGAACATTCCTGATAAATTGCATTCTGTGATTTCATTTTTTTGAAGGAATAAGGCACCTAGAATTTATTATAAGGCAAATTTGTAAAAAGCCTTTGATATCAAAAAACCATATTCTGAAAACACATAGTTTCTACAATACACAAAAGCTTTCTGATGAGGTAAAAGTATTACAGGAACTGAAGAGAGTAAAAGCAAGATGAAAGGAAGAGTAAAAGACAGTGGACCAGATATTTGTGGAAGCCCCATTTTGTTCTAAAGCTGGCACCAGCTTCCTGGATAGCTTAAGTAACCTTGCTCTCTGAAGATTGATGGGTACTCTGTGTTCTTAGCCGCTCAGAGAAATGGTGAGTTCCTGGGCAGATCTCCAACCAAAAGCGGCCAATTGAGGAGGACTTTTCTCAAAGATTTCGTTTTGCCTTCTAATAAGACATGGCGAGATTTCTGAATCTTCTCTTCAGAGAACAGTTAAAGAGTCCCCAGTTAGTTGGAATATTGGATCCCAGATGGATCAATGACCTATTCCATCCATGAAATCAGAGTGAACACTTGAAAAAAATTTTCTAAAATCTTTTCATCTTGCCTGATATATAACATTATATTCCTTGAATATTACTAATTCTGATTTTAACTCTTCTATCAGATAAACTATTGATACAAAAAGGATGGGTTACTTCCTAGGAAGGTCACATTTTTATGACTCAAGCCCTAAAATTCCTGACACCTCCTGCCAATATATTTTGGAAAAGCACTGAGACTAAATAGAACATCTACACACCATCTCTCTCACATGCAAAACTGATGTGTATTATTTTCTGTTGCATATGTGGAAATACCCCTTTAAAAATCCACACAATGTAGAAATGATATAATTATTTTTAGCTTACTTTTAATTTTAACATTACAGAAAACAAACAAATATCCATAGCCAGATATTACTCCATTTCTCAGTATAAGTCACTTTTTCAGCCGTGAGACAGGTGTTGAGCCCTATGCTCTCTTTTGGATGCAACCTTGTTGAGATATAATAGAAAGAAGAGTAAGGGGACCAGAGGTCCTGCTTTCAAAACCCAACTCTTCCACTTACTGCCTCTATGAACTTGGGAAGGTATTTCTGGGCCTTATTTTTTTTTCATTAATAAAATGAGGAAATAGGATTAGATTACCTCTAAATATTTTTCAAGCTCCACATATTTTATCTTTTGAGGGGAAAAGGGAACTCGGTGTGCTCATATAAAAAACAAAGGGTGAGCTGAGCTACATGGTCTTCAAGGTCCCTCCTGTCTCTATGGTCACTTAAAGTCACTTATCTTTGGTTTCCTCATCTATAAGGTGTTTGTCTCATAGGGCTGCTATAAAGATAAAAAGGGAGAATGTATTTAAGAAATTTATGATCTTCAAAACTCTATGTCAATGTCAACTATCATAATATTATTATTTTTAGTAGATCCCTTTTGCCAAATAATAATACTATTCTCTTTTGGCATAAATGTTATCCTTTGGGATGTTTCTCTAGTCCTTGATCTCTCTACTGGTCATGATTTTGTTCATATTAATTTCCACCAGGTCCATGTCTTTCATGTTCTAGAGATCTACTTAGTTTATTGAATTAAATGAACAACTCTAAAAAATACCACTTAGTATTAATGGAATTGTTTGAGAAATTTCATATTATTTAGAACTGGAATTAGTTGTTGTTGTTTTTTAATCAGTCTATCAATGAGCCTTTATTAAGCATCCACTGTATAGCAGGAACTATGTCAGATGCTGGAAGTACAAAAAAATAAACATTCCCTGTCATCAAAGAACTCAAATTACATATGGTGGGGAATAAAACAGACCTTAACAGATATATGTAAAATATATGTAACTCTTGACTCAAAGGGATAAATTTATGGGACTCTTTTCTCATTTGTAGAGATTGATTACTTAATGCTCCACCTGTTTGAAGGGTGGGTATAAATGATGAGAGCAAGAGGCAAAAGATACCATGGAGTTTTCTGACTTCCCTTTTTTCCTATTCATTCTTTTTTTCCGTAGAAGTATTTTATTATTTTCCAGTTACATGTAGAGATAGTTTTCAACATTTGTTTTTATAAGATTTCTAGTTTCAAATTTTTCTCCCTCCCTCCCCTCCCTCCCCTCTCCCCAAGACAGCAAGTACAATCACATTAAATACATTTCTGCATTGGTCATGCTGTGAAAGAAGAATCAGAGCAAAAAGGAAAAACCTCAAAAAAGAAAAACAACAACCAAAACAATAGAAATAGTATTGTTCAATCTGCATTTAGATTCCACAGTTCTTTTTTTTTTCTTTTCTGGATTTGGAGAGCATTTTCCATCATGAGCCCCTTGGAACTATCTTGGACCATTGTATTGCTGAGAAGAATCATCGATTTCCATATTTAAGGGAGAATTTCATCCATTCTAACTTCTCTTGTATCATGGAGGGGAGAGAAAGAATCTGGGAAGAAGTTGTATATAGAGGAGTTGACAATTTTGACATGTACCTATCCCCAGCTTGCTACCTTATTTCTCCTTGAAGCAAATCTGTATCTCTCTCCCTCTCTCTCTGTCTCTCTCTCTGTCTCTCTCTTTCTTTATGTGTCTCTCTCCTTCTCTGTTTTTATCCCTCTCTGTTTATGTCTCACTGTTTGTGTGTGTGTCTCTCTCCCTTCTTATTCCCACTGGAAAAGGTTATTGTTCATCTTTTGTTCTCAAAGAGCACCAATGACATCACAAGCATGATGTCTTGACTTGCACATGAATTGGATTTGAGTGAGGCAGAGCTGCACAAAGTCATCAGTCTCACTCTCTTCTCCAGAGTCACCAGGGTCAAGTGGTAAGAAAAAATCAAGACAACTGATGATAACCCCATGCGGTGGGTGACCTTGACCTTTCTAAATTATGGTCTTTTAGTGTGAAAGGCACTTCACTCTATATTGTCTGGTATATATTATCCTATGTATGCTTCTTCATATTTCTGTTTTGCTATCAACTTGGAAAAATGTATTTATTTCTTATTTCCTATGTATTGTCATTATGGAACTGGCATTTGGTAGGAAGGAAGCAAAGTTTTGGATATAAAGCATGGGGCCCTCCTTTCCCATTAAGGAGCACAGCTTTGAACTAAAAATTATTTCCCTGGGATTAACTATATTTAAGGGAGCAGATAGATATTGTTCTACCCCCTCTCTCTGAGGGAAGGAGAGTGGCCAACTTCTGCCCTCAAACTCCTGCTTTTCCTCTTGGTGGGAATCAATCTTCCTTAGAGAAGGGTGAGGGGAAGAGATAAAAGAAATATTTATTTTTGCCTACCCATGAGTCACATCTATTAGAGACCCATGTGACTTATAATACCTACATGGCACTAAACAGGATAACAAACCCACATCACCCCATGCTCACATGCATTCACATGCATGTGTGTATATATATGCATATATGAATACTGCAATATACATATGTGTCTTTATATACATATATACACACATGTTCATATACATGTTTGTGTACATGGTTTTTAAAATTTTTTTTGAAAGGAACTAATATTTAGGGGATCAGGAAGGGCTTCAAGAAGCTGAGTCATGAGGGAAAATGGACATTCTAAGAGGCAAAGTTAAGGAGGGGAAAGGAGGGGAGAATATTTAGGAATAGAGAACACCAATGCAAATTTACAGAAATAGCAAGTATAATTTTGTCTATGAGGATTAATAAGAAGATCAATTTGACTAGATCATAGAATGGGGGAAGAGAATTGATAATAAATAAATGTCAACTGTTGTTATTCTCACATAGGTCTAGGAAAGGAATTCTTTTTTTTTTTTTTTGGTGGGGCCATGGGGGTTAAGTGACTTGCACACTGTCACACAGCTAGTAAGTACCAAGTGTCTGAGGCTGGATTTGAACCCAGGTCCTCCTGAATCTAGGGCCAATGCTTCATCTACTGTACCACCTACCTGCCTGAGGAGTGATGTTTAATAAGTCTGGAAAAGTAGATTAAAGAATATTATGAAATAAATGCCAAAAGAGTTACATTTGACCCTAGAGGTAATAGTGAGCCATAGGAGTTTATTGAACCATAGAGTGTGTCAAAGTCAGATTTAGACTTCAGACAAAGCATTTTGTCAGCTGTTTGGAGAAAATATTAGAGGGAAGAGGCATTGCAATAGCTAAGGGGTGATGAGGTACAAGCTATTCAACAAAATCCTTTTAAGCAAAAATTATGTTCTTATATTGATCTTCCAAAATAAGTAGTTCTTTTTAGGACTGCCCCTCTTGACTAGTGGTTTTTTCCCCAGAGTGTATTAGTTATACCATGGTGTAGACTCTCAGTGACCAGAATTATCTATGTATCACCCTAGCTACTTCTTATCTTTAGTCTTATCAAGCTAGAGTCATTAAATCTTTTTTTCAAGTAGAAGGAACAATGGCTTTACCCATTTCTTTCTCCTAAAGACTAAAGGAAATATCTCCATTATCTGGGCAGCAACTAACTGTTCCCCTAGGCTAGGCAATGAGTGACCATATTCAGCAAATCCTAGGCCTCCAACAAGGACATATCCTTGGAAGTAATATTCCAAATCCATTCCTTGCAGTGAATGCCTTCAGGAACATATTGTCAATTGTTCTTCTAAGGTGATCAAGCTTTCTTTACTAAGGCTATTCCCAAATAGTAGTAGAAATAGTAGTTGTAGTAATAATAATAATAACAACAACTAACATTGATACAGCACCTATTATATAGCAGGGGTGCAACTAGGTAATACAGCAGATGGAGTACCCAGCTTGGAGTCAGGAATACCTGAGTTCAAATGTAGCCTCAGATACTTAATAGCTGTGTGGCCCTGGGAAGTCACTTAATCCTATTTCCTTCCATTTTTTCATATGTAAAATAAACTGGAGAAGGAAATGGCAAACCACTCCAGTATCTTTGCCAAGAAAACCTCCAATGGGGTCAGACACAGACTAAAATGACTGAAGAACAATAATATTCCAGAGAAGGTACTAAGAGCTTTACAATTATTTCATTTTATCCTCATAACAACCCTGGGAGGTAAGTGCTATATTATTATTCTCTTTTTCCAGATTAGGAATCTGAGGCAAACATGTATCCTCCCATTGGAATAGACTGTTTTATTTTATCTTTGTAGTCCAAACACAAAGCATTGTGCCTAATAAATAGCATGTACATACAAAATAGGGCATATGGGGTGTTCAGGGAGGACTGCTACCTGAGGTATGAGAGTTTGCTGAGATCTCTCAGGGCTGCTCACCTACCTTTGGTGTCCACTTGTCACTCAATTCTTACCCATAGCTCCAAGAAGCTGTAACGTGCTCAGAGGTCACACCCTGATAAATCCACTTCTGCAAACAGGCTAAACCAATTTGAGGGTAACCAACAGTCCTCAGACCTATCGGTGAGTAAGGATATATACCCCAGGCTTGTGAAGACTCCCCCACCCCCCCCCAACAGATTCGATGGAAAACAATTTGTTCCAATGGCCATGAAGGCAGCTTGAAACAGGCACTGTGGAACACTTAAAGCTTGGTCAGACATCAAAGACACTAAGGTCATCCACTATATCTCTGGCCATAACTAGTGGTCCTGACTCTTGACATTGGACTTCGATGGCTCTGGAAGGGAGAGTGAAGCTGACAACTTTGTTCACCTACCTCACTTAAATCTGGTTCATGCAAGAGTCAAGACATCATCATGTGATATATTTGGTCTTCTTTGAAAATGAAGTATGTGGGGGCAGCTAGGTGACACATTGGATAAAGCACTGGTCCTGAATTCAAGAGGATTTAAGTTCAAATCCCACCTCAGACACTTAACACTTACTAGCTGTGTGACCCCAGGCAAGTCACTGAAGCCTCATTGCCCTGCAAAAAAAAGAAAAAAAGAAAAAGAAAAGAAAAAGAAAAAGAAAAGAAAAGAAAAGAAAAGAAAAAAGAAAATGAAGTATAAACAACAACTTACTAAATGCTTATTGAATTGGTTTGAATTATCCCATCAATAGTTTCAGACAGATAATAAAATAATACTGACTTACCAGTTGTACTTCACTTAATTAAAGATTCTTGACATTCAGTAACTAAAAAATGGACTTTAGATATATGAAAAAAATTGAAAAAGATATAATGAACAGTTAAAGATTTTTGTCAATTACATCTTAGGAAAGATGAATCCATGCAAACGTATTCATCTAAAGTGTACATGTTGTCTTTCAACACATGCAGATGTTCTCTTAGAGACTGTAGGATCTTGTGAGATATAATATGATTAGCACCAGCTTGAAGTATTTGGTTAACAAATTGATGCAATGCTTAACTGTGACAGCGTCTGGATGAAATGTTCCAGGGTAAAACGATTTCTGAAAAGGATCCAAATTACTCTCATTGGCAGGAGAAGAGAAAGTGAAGAGGTAGAAAAGAATGTAACTTTATCAGCAACCAAGGACTTCTCTACTCATAAATCATATCCATGGTCATAGAATTAGGGTCTCCTGTATTCCTCATTACTTCCCGGAATGCAGGTTGTAGTACAATGACAAAATTCCATCTCATTCCATCCAACTGAGTAGGTACCATTTCTTATGAGGACATAAGAAATTCCTTACTGAGACTTGCTCATTGTCCATCAAGCATGTATTTTATCCTTATCAGTGTCATTGGTCAGTACTGTAGTTTTCCTCTTGAGAAACACCATGGTATAGAATATGAAGAAAGAAGGACTTAGAGTTCAGTGATACAGCCTTGTCTCACTTCAAAAAATTATCAGCTCTATGACCAAAGGCAGGTCATCTCATCTCTCCTCAACCACAAAATGGCATTATAATTTTTGTACTATTTCCCAGGATTGCTGTAAGGAAAGCACTTCAAAACCCCCAAGTGATATATATCTATATCTGTATAACATACAGATATACACACCATTTCAGTTGGGCAATAAATACATTTTAAACTTTTACCGTGTTAAATGCCCTAATACTAAGCACTGGGGATACATAAAAGAGGCAAAAGACAACACCTACCATCAAGGTGCTCACAGTGTAATGGGGGAGACAATAAGCTAAAAAAGTCCAAACAAACTATAAACAGGAAAAATAGGAATTAATTAAAAGAGGGATGGTGTTAAAATTAAAAGGGATTGGGAAAAGCTTCCCATAGAAGATAGGATTTTAATTAGGTCTTGAAGTAAGCTCAGAGGTAAAGCTGAGGAAAACAATCATTCTGGGCATGGGGGATATAACCGAAAAAAATGCCTGGCGTCTAAAGATGATGAATCTTGTTCATGGAACAGCAAGGAGGCCAGTATTATTGAAGTGAAAAATATGTTTCAGAGAGTAAGGTCTAAGAAGATTTGTAAGATGGTTGGAGAGTATATTAGGATTTACTTTGAATGACAAATATTTCATTATTTTTAAATCCTCTATGAGAACTCCTTTGGATCCAGGAGAAAGACATTCTAGATTTAAGGAGAGAGAATATAGAACTTTAGCATGGAAATATCCTCAGGAAATAACTGGTTCCACCCTTTCATTTTTATAAAGGAGGAAACTGATACCTTGCTTAATGAAGTGACTTGGGAAAGGTCACTATTAAATAGCAACAGAAAATATTACAAAATAGAAATATTAACTTTGGGAGGAGGCACAGCAATAAGGGTTAAGTGACTTGCCCAGGGTCACAGAGCCAGTAACTTTCAATTATCTGATGTCCTCCTGAATTCAAGGTGGTGCCTTTATCCACTGCACCACCTAGCTGCCCCCAGAAATATTAACTTTTGAACCTGGCTCCTCTGACTCAGGATCCAAAATTCTTCTAAATACAGCACAGTATCTCTTATTATCATTGCAGAAGTGACTCAGTACCCTTCATTTTCTGCTTCAGCCAAGAAGTTTTCATTCTTACCATGAGAGATAAGTTAAACAATGAACACACCATCCAGCTATTTTAGTTAACCTCTTCATTGCACTTAGATATAGTTGAAAAATTTATAGTATTTGTGGGAATATAGAAAAAGTTAAATGAGAGAAAGATATACAAAGTTAGAAGACTTATGGAGGTGTGATGTTTAAAAATATGAGACACATAGTTTCTGGGTAATTTAATCAATTTATTAATAAGCTAGCAGGTTATTAAAAAAAGGTATCTTGGCTATCTCTCTTGGAACAAAGCCCCCTCATGGTGGTGTGGTCTCAGTTGCAACTGTAGGAGGTCCATCACAAAGAATCAAATCTAATTGGTTAAAAACAATCAAATCTCATTGGTTTACATAATTGGATGTGGTTTACATAAAAATGAAGTCTGGTGATATGTGAGTCAGGTCATTTAAGTCTTGACATCAGCAAAGGAATGTAGAAACCTTACCATCTGGGTGCAGTTGTACAGGCCAAAGTCCTTCAGCTATCTCTAGACATCTGTCTCCCTGCAAGGCTCCTTCATCAGGTTGGCTTGGTTTTGACCCAGATGATGATATTTAATGGAATCTCTCAATAAGAACTTACCTTTCAGTGTAGTGGGGAGGGAGAAAGGACTAAGAAAAAAGGGGAGATCACTGGGTCCCCCAAGATATTGATTATTAATTATTATTTCTCACAGGAGGTATACAAACTAAGGAGATAGTTAAAGTTGTGAGAAAATAAATATTAATGATCTAAGACAATCCCAAAGGACTATAGATAAAACATACTATCCACCTCCAAAGAAAGAACTGATACTGATGGAACAGATAAGCATGACATTTTTCACTTTCTTTCATTTTTTTCTTTTAATCAATTTTTCTTGTACAAAATAGCAAATATGGGAAAATTTTCATAATTGTATATGTATAACCCATATCTCATAGCTAACCACATCAGGGAAGTGGAAGGGGAAGGAGGGAAAGAGGGATAGAAATTAGAACCCCCAAAATAAAAATGTGTATTACAAAAAAACAAATTAAAATAATGATTAATAATGAATTTCTTGGGGGGATGCAATGATCAGTTTCTTAGTGCTTTCTCTTTCCTTCCCCCCTCCAGTTCTTGAGAAACTTCAGGAAATCTTATTTGGGACAAACCCAAGGGAACAAAAGAAATCGAGATAGACACTTTCCTCTAGCTCAGTGAAGAGCTGATGGGATCAAACAACACCTAGATAATGGACTTTGCCTTAAGCAACTCAGGTTCTTTTCCCTGATGTCACATGTAGGGTTCATTTTAACTTAGACCACCTTCACATGATGTCAACCAATCAAATTGAATGATGCTAACCAATTAGCTTTGATCAATGGATAATGCCCCTCCTCCATCAAAGGAGGATAAAAATCCTAGGAAAAGAATAGGAGTGTCTCTTGATTCACATTCTTGGCTCTCTGGCTTGTATGTCTTCTAAACTTTCTTGGGTCTCCTTGAGACCATGTATGCTGTCTCTCTGGAAGACATCATGGGTCTTTTAGGGTATTTTTTACTGCTTGATCTAACTGACATGCTAAAGCTCTCTCCCTGCTTTCTCTACTACGTGGCCTGAGACCATGAGAAGTTTGGGAGACTTGTGGTCAATTCTTTACAGGTATTATATTAATGAATTAATGATATGCTTACCCCAAACTGGTAGCTATAGTAATTTATTTCATTAAAAAACCACAAAAGTATATACACAATAGCATCAGTGACACTCAGCAGTCATTTTTTTTTCTTAAAGGGTTCTTTTTTTTTTAAAGTTACATTTTAATGGCTAAATGATTAGAGCAAGGTGTGCAGGTACTTTCCATTGTTCAGCTTAGCAGCAGCTAATTTTTCCATATAAAAGACAATTTCTCATAGTCCCTCAAAGTAGCAATATCTAGATTACCTATGGCCTTTTGTAGCAACCTCAGGTTGTTTATAAGCACAAAGAAATAAATCTGATCTAATGTCCTGATTTAACACTATAACAGCCAGCAAGGAATATAATAAATAGTCTTGCAAGGACTTATGTTAGAAAGAGTGATGAGGGAGTGTGGACAAGCTTGTCATCTGGGCATCTCTTTAACTCCATTTCCTTTTCTATACTACCAGAAAGGTAATGGATGGCACATATATGGTTAACAGTAAATGTGAATGTGTTAAAATCTAGTAGCCATCTTCTACCTGCTTTTGGCTGATTTGAGAGTGAGATGTCACTTCAATCCATTTTATACACATCCTGCTGATGCTAAGAGATATTATTCTGAAATAACACTTTCAATCCTCCACTCTATAGCGAGTCATTTTTCTTCATGCTGTTGTTTCAGCAACTAGTGCCTAATGAATTCATGCTGAAAAACTGAATCATTGACAGACCAGCCAGGATAGCTAATCATCCATGTTAGAAAAGTTCAGAGAAGTAGTTGGCATTTGTCTATGATGAGTAAAGACATAGCTGGGCTCTAGTGACTGGAGTTGTAAGTGGCTCTATTTAGGAAATCTTTGCTATTCCTCATGCTCTTTGGTTTCCTTCATAATTCATAATATTGCCCTGATTTTTTACTTGAATTTCCAATCAAATTCACAGATGTCTGCTATTAATAAATCAGTTATAATATGCATAATTAATGGCATGGGATTAGATGTCTAAAGGGCATTCCATATATCTTTTTTTTAAGAGTGGATCTGCCACATTATTATGAGAAAAATTTCTTGGCCAGATCACCATCTTTAAACTGAACAATTCAGTCCTCATTGTCTACTTATAGGACTTTGATTAAGATGAAAGTCATGTTTTCATATAAAGATGTAATATTTTCATAGATGTCAAGAAGAGCAAGGGATGTCTTTCTTTCACAGGGTAACAGGACCAGTATATTAAGGGGAGCTGTATCTGAATTTTAGTTAAAAAAATGGAGTAGACAATCTCATATGATATCTCCATGGACAATATGAAGTTATAGTCTGGATGATGATGCACTCAGATAGATAATAAGCTGATTGAATAGCCAAGGGGGGAAAAGAGTTTATTGATTGATTGATATCAACTTGCAAGGAGGTTTCTATTTTAACAATGTGTTTCATGGTCTATTCATTAATGTTCTGCTCAGCATTCTTCCATTATTTCAGTGAGGGTCTATAAGTTGTGTTGATTAAATTTTCCAGGCACCAGGTATCTGGTACATCTCTGCAAGTAATTTGTGTGTTCCCTGGTATCAAATAGCAAGTCCTCTATTTGGTATTTAAAGATCTTAATAAGTTTTGTCCACAGATTTTTTTTTCTGTTTAACTACACGTTCTTTTCTTCCACACTGTCTAGATTCCAAACATATAGGCCTACTTCCTTTTCCTCTCATTGTTCTCCATCTCCTACTTCCATGCCTTTGTACCAGTTATGCCCCATGTTTACAATGGTTTCTATCTTTTACCTCTTCAATACTTTGATATCTTTCAGGACTCAGCTAAAGTGGCATATTTTTCATGAGACATTTCCAAACTCCCCTTCCAGTTTTGATACTAAAAATGCTTTCTCCTCCAAGGGTTACTTTGCATTTGATTTGCATATGTCCTATATATACTTATATATGCACATCCTTGAAGATTTGTTTGTCTTTATGTCCCTAGTGCTTACATACCACAGTGCCCAGGATATATTAAGTGCTTCATAAATTCTTTTTGATTGATTGGGGATAAATAGAGTGTCTCATGGGCTATCTCAAAGAGCACTGCTATGAATATGTTGGCATATAAGTATTCTTTTTGTTATTAACCTTGTTGGGAATCATATAGGTCATCAGAGATGTACAGTTATATGTATGGAATTGATCTGTTGCTCATAATTAAAGAAGGCAGTAGTAGAACCAATATGTCAGAGTTAATTTCTTCTCTAAGAAGGAAGGACTTTTCAAATAACAGAGAAGTAAAAAAGGTAGGATGGACAACCTTATTAGGAAGTGAGTTTTTCATAATTTGTGGTATTGAAAAAATTTCTGGAAAAACACTTATGAGGAAGGTAATTGGAAAGGAAAAATAGAATAATTTTGATGCTATAAAATGAATTATCTTAAATTATATAGCAACATTGCCCAGTTAGCATTATAATAATATGTTTAAAGCGGTAGAAGACATTTATACCTTATTCAGCAAGTTGGCTTAGATGACTTCTTAAATCCCTTCCTGGTTGGATAGACTATGATTGTGTGACATATGATTATGATTTTCTAATTCATTTTAGAGAAGGATAAAATTATAAAATTTATTCATTCAAATTGAGGTTCATTCCAGTTCAAAATTTATGATGGCATAATCTTATGAAATAATGAATATTTCTTATATAGATAGAATGATTTTATCAGAGTGAAAAATACCAAAGTTCCCAAATTGAAATCCATTTTAATACTGGACTCAGTGCTTAATGGAAACATCTTGTGCCCTAACTAAAGAGAATTTTTAACAGAAATAGAGAATTCATACTTCAGGGAGTTTAAAACAAAAGATGTAGATAAAGAGGTACCAATGGATATAATTGATTTAGATTTTCAAAAAGCTTATGTTAATATTCTATTCTAGCTACTATCAAAATAATAATTTACTTTCAGATTAGGGCAATTTTGTCATTATTAAAAAATCAGCTTTAAGCCAGGAAATTAACAGTAGATAATGTCAGTCAATTAGCATTTATTAAGTTCCTATTATGTGCCAACCATTGTTCTAAACTCAGAGACTACAATAAAAGGAAAACAAGCAACAGCAACAAAACTACACCCAAACCAAAACCTGTCCCTGCCCTCAAGGAGCTCAAACATAACAATGGCAGAGACAACATGCCACCAACTATGTACACATAAAATATACACGGAATAAATATGAGGTAATCTTAGAGGTAAGGTACTTTATTTTTCCCTTTCCCCACAATCTTAATAGGATTTTATTTTTTCCAGTTACATGAAAATATTGTTTTTAACATTCATTTCTTTTTTTTTGCAGCAATGGGGCTTAAGTGACTTGCCCAGGGTCACACAGCTAGTAAGTGTCAAGTGTCTGAGGCTGGATTTGAACTCAGGTACTCCTGAATCCAGGGCCCGTGCTTTATCCACCGTGCCATGTAGCTGCCCCCTTAACATTCATTTCTATAAGATTTTGAGTTATAAATTTTCTCCTTCCTTCCCTTCCCACCCTCCTCCACAAGAGAGCACCCAATCTACTATAGGTTATATATGTAAAATCATGTTAAACATTTTCCACATTAGCCATACTTTGAAAGAAGAATTAGGACAAAAAGGAAAAAAAAACAACCTCAGGAAAGAAGGAAAAAAAAAACAAAAACAAAAAGGTGGAAATATTATGATTTAATTAGCATTTAGATTCCATTCTTCTTTTCCTGGGTATGGAGTCCATTTTCTGTCATGAGTCCTTTGGCATTGTCTTGTATCATTGTATTACTGAGAATAGTCAAGTCTATCAAAGCTGATAACATAAAATGTTTCAGCTACTGTGTACATTGTTCTCCTGGTTTTTATCACTTCACTCTGCATCATTACATTTAAGTCTTTTCAGATTTTTCTGAAATCTGCCTGCTTATCATTTCTTTTTAGCACAATAGTATTCCATTACATTAATATACTGCAACTTGTTCAGCCATTCCCCAATTGATGGACATCCCCATAATTTCCAATTCTTTCCTACCACAACAAGAGCTGCTATAAATATTTTTCTATGTGTGGGCTCTTTTGCCTTTTTTTGATGATGTCTTTGGGATACAGACCTGGTAGTGGTATTTCTGGGTCAATAGGTATGCACAGATTCATATCCCTTTGAACATGGTTCCAAATTGCTCTAGAGAATGGTTGAATCAGTTCATGACTCCACCAACAATGCATTAGTGTTCCATTTTTCCCACATCTTCTCCAACATTTATAATTTTCCTTTTTTGTCATATAAGCCAATTGGATACATGTGAGGTGTACCTCAGAGTTGTTTTAATTTGCATTTCTTAAATCACTAGTGATTTAGAACTTTTTAAAATATGACAATAGATAGTTTTAATGTCTTCATTTGAAAACTACATGTTCATATGAAAGGTACTATAATAAAGGACTGGGGAAAGTTTCTTGTGGAAGGTAGAACTTTAGCTGAAATTTGAAGGAAGCCAGAAAATCCATGAGGTAGAGATCAATATGCATTCCAAGCATGAGGGATAGTCAGTGAAAACATTTGTAGTTGGGAGATGGAGTGCCATATGTGAAGACCAGCAAGGAAGCCAGTGTTACTGAATCACACAGTGCTTGGAGCAAGGTAAAAGGTAAGAAGACTTGAAAAGTACTCTGGGCAGACAAGCATAAATGGTGGAGGTTACTAGAGAACACTGTGAGAAGTAGTTTAAAAGGAAAAAAACTTTGAAAATTATCTTGAAGTTTACAGTGAAATATTCAAGTCTACAGATTATTCTGGACTTTTCTGGGCAATAAAATGTTAAATCAGTAGGGATAGACTGGAGTTGGATAATCTCACTGTAGGACATAGTAAGTAACCTTGAATGTGGGCAAAGGTAAATTGATATAATTTGGGAAAATAATTTTTATGTATATACATGCAAAAGTATCTATACATATATGTGTGTATCTATCTATCTATCTATCTATCTATCTATCTATCTATCTATCTATCTATCTATGAAATATCTCCCTTTCTTCACACATGAACTATTTACTTCTGTTTCTGACCAGTGGAGAGAATAGAGAAAACTATATTTGGGGTCAGGAATCTTTGAATTAAAATCCTTCATCTGTCGCTTACCAGTTCTGTTACCTTAGGCAAGTCATTTGATTTCTTTAAACATATTTCTTTTCTATAATACCATACTCTTCATATAGTGGTTGTTAGCAACAAGTTAGATAGAAAGATAGATAGAAAGATAGATGATAGATAGATAGATGAATAGATAGATAGATGATATAGTGTTTTGAAAAATATAAAAGGATATTTATATTAATGCTAGTTATTATTTTTAATATTGTGATATAGCCCTTCTCTTGTCCATATTTAATTTCCCTCTCTCTACATTCTTATTCTTCTCATTCTAGAAATACACTAAGATTTCTCCTAACTTAAGCAAACCTTCTCTTGAATCTACTATCACCTCAAGCTATCAACTGTTCCTTCTCCTTTTAACTTCTTGAAAATATAGTTTACATTTTATGACTATAATAAAATAAAAATATTTGTGCTAACATTTATTAACCTTGATAAAAAGTTGCTATGTTTCTAAGTAATTCATGAAAAAAAACCACATGTTGCCAATCCTCAGGCAATTCCCTATTTATTAAAATGGACTTTGTTTATGTATTTTACATTATTTTAGGCAAGCTATTGCTTTCTATTGCTATCTTCATCTAACTGAAACCTAAGTACTAAATATACAGACACAGACACATACACACAATTTTACATATGCTATGAAGTTACTCAATCACAACATGTTATCAAATGTGGATTTTTTGAAACCTTCCTCAAATGATGCTGTAGGTATTCCTTTCATGTCTGGGACTCTTTTGATGCTATCCTATGGGAAATGTGTGGGCAGAAGGAGTTTAGGAATTAGTCAGAAAATATAACAAATGAATTGACTTCAAACGTAATCTTTTCCAATCTGTTCCTTCTTGATTTCCTTGCCAAGTGCATCGTCAGAGTTCCATCTAGGACTGATGGGAAAGAGGAGAGGAAACTAGAATTGTGCTGTAGAAACAGATGTAATAGTTCCTAAGAAGTAGGCCAATTAGACAAGGGATGACAAGGTGTGGTCTAATCATTCTATCATACCTTCTTCAAATCTTTCTCCAATAAGCAGTCATGATCATAGATCATGATGAATGTTCCATACAACTATAGGGATTTATGCCATCATTCTACTTTAAGGACTGCAATACATCTATATGCCAGCTGCAGAAATAGAAAAAAAAATGTTATGATAGGCATCATCTTATTTGCAGGAATGGAAATGACTGCCAAGAAGAGGATGAATGTTATTGCATCCCATTAATGGTCCCCAAGTTCCTAGGAATGGGCCCATAAGTAAAATAAAAGGAAATCACTATTCTATAGGAAAATCCGTGTTTACAGAAGCTACAGAGAGTCACACAGTCTGCCAGCAAGGCACACTCAACAAAAGTGGTGGAAATTGCCTTTGCCTGCAAGGCAGCTAATACTACTAATAAAAAATAAAATAAAATAAGCTACAATTGAGACACCAAGTGCTTCCTATTGTTCCTAGTTACCGCTAGGAAGCATGCAGGAAGTTATCGTGTTCATTAAGAAATGTGCCTTGCAAACATCTCCAGACACTAGCTCCAAGTGGGCTGCCTGCACGCCTGTCTGTTTTAATGTCATAAAAGAACAAATTTTCTAAGAAAACGCAAACAAGTCTAACAGCAGGTGGCTGGAGCATAGCCTTCAGAAAGCTGTTAAGAGCCATTTTTGTCTGTGAAATAAAATGTGGTTGCAAGCAATGTTATTTGCACTTATTGATTCAGTGAAAGAAGTCACCTTATGTTTAATTCAAATTGTAGTCCTGACATGGACAGGCTTAAGACAATAATGTTTTACAAATCCATTTGTTTAAATGATTCTCTTGTCAGTGATTCACTTGTGTCCTACATTGTTATTTTGTCACTCACAGCAAATGTTATTTAAATAAATGGGAGCAAGAGCCATTTCACTTAGCAGTTCTCTGTAGTTGAAACAAAGTAGTGGGTGCAGATCCTGCTTAAGGTCCTTATTAGCCGTTTGAAACTGGGTAGGTTATTTATCCTCTCTAGGACACAATTTCCTTATCTGTAAAATATTAGGGTTTGAACTTGGTAGTCTCTCAAGTAACTTTCATCCCCGAACTTATAATACTACAATTACATGTCAAGACAAGTCTTCAAAACATGTAAAGCTGTGTGATTGCTCTGTTATGGGCAGACTCTACCATGCAGATTACAGCCAATAACCTTCTCAACGTTACCATATCTTTCCATAGATCGATCATCAATGATCCACTGCACAATTTAGTTTTTTTTTCCTTTTAATTTTACAGCAATACTTGTAGAGGATTAGAGTTGTGAATCTAACATTTCTCAGTCTCCTACTTTCTATTTGAATGATAAGTTTCTTATGATGCTTTATATACTGATTTTCACATAGCATTCTTTTTTTTTTTTTTTTTGGTGAGGCAGTTGGGGTTAAGTGACTTGCACAGGATCACACAGCTAGTAAGTGTCAAGTGTCTGAGGCTGGATTTGAACTCAGGTCCTCCTGAATCCAAGGCCAGTGCTTTATCCACTGCACCACCTAGCTGCCCCCTCATATAGCATTCTTAATGATGACATGCATTTTCTTTGCACCCAATATACATTTTTCTATCACCCTTTCGGTTGCTTCCAATTTCATGGATCAAAGGAACTGGAAACATCTAGCTTAGAGAAAAAGAAAATTTATGGGAGATACAATTAAATAGTCGAATTGGGTTAGTTCTTCTTGGCCCCAAAGCTCAGAGCAATGGACAGAAGTTTCCAAGGGGAATATTTATGGTTAATGTAAGGTACCATTTTGAAGCAAGTAGGTCCATTATATGATATCATGGCTTACTCATCAAGTCATGAATTCCCTCTCACTGAAGACCTTCAGTCCTTTAAGGCTAATGTTCACCTGGACTGTTATGGAGGAGAATTTTTATAGGTATAGTCTGAACTAGATCAAGCCATTTCCAACTATGACATTCTGTGATACTGAGCTTTGATTTTTCTGATATCATAGTGTCCTATTTTTGGTAGGCTTGTGACACTGCTAGAAAGATAGTGGTATAAAAACTTGTTGGTATATTGGAAAGATATTGGCATAAAACATCTTAAAGAGATGGATTTCTGTAACACTGAGTGCTTGGGATTATTGAAAACTTTAAACATTGATGGCTGATAGGAAGGGCAAACAAGCCCGCATTGTACTAGCTGACTGGTTAAAACCAATGGAGGGCTCTGTCTTTTCTTAGTTCTCAAACCCTCTTCAAAAGTGAGTATTATCTTTGACTAGCCTCTCCTGTCATTACAGTATATCTAAGGGAGGAATGGTAATTAACATATCCACATTGCTTTCTGCCTGATTAAGAGGAGGTTAATGCAGAAATTTGTCCAGCTCATTTCTTTATTGGTTTGTGTCCATACGAGGCATCTTTTTAATTTCTCCAATTTGTGTTTTCTTTCTTTTTCTTTAACATTTAAGGCTCACATTTCCTGGCCAAAAAAAAAAAAAGAAAGAAAAGAAAAGAAATTCTTGTCACAAGTTGGCCAATGTAATGTGTCTATCATTTGTGTGTGTGTTTGTTTGTTTTGTTTTTGTTTTTGTTTTTTGTTTGTTTGTTTTTTTGCAGAGCAATGAGGGTGAAATGACTTGCCCAGATTCACAGAAGCCAAGTGTCTGAGTCCAGATTTGAACTCAGGTCCTCCTGAATCCAGGGCCAGTGCTTTATCTACTGTGCCACCTAGCTGCCCCCATGCCTATCACTTTTAACATTTTCCCCCAGATTTAATATAGTAGCTCTCCCCATTCTTATAATGAGAAGATCCCTCAACTGAAGGGTTGGTAGCATAAGATGCAGATGACACTTATTCCAGATGTTGGGGTACATCCAGGACAAAGTGAGGTTACTTGCTTATAGTTCCAAATAAACAGATGAAACTTTATATCACATTCATTACATTGGCCTAGATTGAAGGACAAAAAAAAAATGGTAGAACGTGTGTGATAAGAGATCTATTTTCTACTGTTATATTAATATAATGTTATGAATTGTGAATTTTAAAAGCAGTGAATTGATCCAGCCATACCTGAAAATAATTTGGATTTTTTTTTTTCTGGGACAATGAGGTTTAAGTGATTTGCCCAGGGTCACACAGCTAGTAAGTGTCAAGTGTCTGAAGCTGGATTTGAACTCAGGTCCTCCTTAATCCAGGGCCAGTGCTGGAAATATTTTTAAAGTCTCTAACATATTTATACCCTCTTACTCATTACTGGGCACATAATCCAAAAGATTCAATCAAGAAATAAAGGACCCATTTTGCTAAACTATCCATAGCAAGACTTTTTCCTCCCATGAGAGTAAAACCAAACCATAACTGGATAGGAAGTTGGTGCCTATTGATTGGAGAGTGACTGAACAAACTCTCCTGTATGAAAGAAATGACAGACAGCCAAGGCAGTGCAGTGAACGGAGTGTAAATGTGGAATGAGGACAAACTGATTTTGAATCCTATCTCAGATACTATATGACTTAAGACCAGTCACTATAGCATTTTCCTCACAGGATTTTTGTAAAGATTGGGTTTTTTTAAATGAAGATTTATTGATGTGTTTTGTTTTTATCTTACAAACATTTGCCATATGTAAATTTTTATAACATCCCACTCCATGAAAGGCTATAGTAATAAGGTGAAATAAGTAAGCCCAACTAATAATAGTGACCTCATCTAAAAGTGTATTCATTTCACATCTGCAGCACCCCCCTCATCTTGCTAGTTTATATATATATATATATATATATATATATATATATATATATATATTCTCCACCCTCTGGGGAAGGAAAGAAAAGACTATATTTAAAAAATAATAATAATAAATAAAAATAGACAAGCAAAACAAATTTCCACATTGTTTGCAAATTAAAATACCCATGTCTCATTTTGAACCCCAAATCCACCTCTTCTCTGTCAGGAAGTAGATGGCACATTTCACGTTCAGTTGCCTGAGATCAGAAAATGGTCATTGTCTTATCCATTGTTTTTGCAGCTTTCATTTTCTTTTCTTTCAGGGTTGTTTTTGTATAATGTTTTTCCTGGTTCTGTTCATTTTATTCCTCATTAGTTTGTAAAGTCTTTGAAATGGGTTGTTTTTTAGATATTGATGTTATAGTAAGATTTATTCTGTTTCTGTTCACCTCACTCTGTCACAATTCATTTAAGTCTTTCCAAATTTTTAAAAATGATTTATTTGCTCATTTCTTATAGGTTAGTACTATGCCATCATATTCATATACCTCATGATTCTGTCATTCATCAATTGATGGGAATCATTTTCAGGTCCAACTTTTTGCTATCAGAAAAAGACCTGCCATAAATAATTTGCACATATTGGATCTAGTTTTACCTATTTGATCTCTTTTTGGGTAGGGAACTTGCAGTGATATCAGGTCAAAAGGCATGCATGAATTACTAATGTTATGGGTCAAATTACAAATTCCTTTCCAGAATAGTTGCACTTATTCATGGATCTGCAAACAATCAAATGAGCTACATACTTAACACACTTTGCAAACCCTGAAGCATGATGTAAATACTAGTTATTTTTAATTATCATTTTTTACTATTTAAGGCATGATAAATGTGAGAAATTCAAGGAAACATGGGAAGATGGGTATGAACTGATGCAGAGTAACACAAATTATAAGTTCCTACAGTGTAAGGATTGTCTTATTCTTTGTGCTTCTATACTCAGTTCTTGAAACATAATTTACACATAGGAACTGATTGGTGATTGATTGATTGATTGATTGATTGATTGGTTAATTGATTGATTCATTAAGTCAGCATTTAGTAAGTGCCCACTGGGGCCTCTAAATGTTGCATCAGATAGAGTGCCAGGGCTGGAGTCAGGAAGACTCATCTTCCTGAATTCAAAATTGACCTCAGACATTTACTAGTTGCAAGACCCTAGGTAAGTCATTTAACCTTCTTTGCTTCAGTTTTTTCATTTGTAAAATGACATGGAGAAGTAAATGGCAAATCACTCTAGTATCTTCGCCAAGAAAACCTCAAATGTGAACATGAAGAGTCAAAAATGACCGAAAAGACTCAACAACAACAACAACAACAACAACAGCAACAGCAGCAACAGCAATGAATGGCTCCTATGTGCCAAGCCCTGTGCCTAGTGGTTGGCATAGTGGTATGCAAAACCAAAAATTTTTTTTTTTTTTTTTTTTTTTTTTTTTTTAGTGAGGCAATTGGGGTTAAGTGACTTGCCCAGGGTCACACAGCTAGTTAAGTGTTAAGTGTCTGAGGCCGGATTTGAACTCAGGAACTCCTGACTCCAGGGCCGGTGCTCTATCCACTGTGCCACCTAGCTGCCCCCAAAAATTTTTAAAAAGAGTATTCCAGGGCAGCTAGGTGACACAGTGGATAGAGCACTGGCTCTGGAGTCAGGAGTACCTGAGTTCAAATCCGGCCTCAGACACTTAACACTTAACTAGCTGTGTGACCCTGGGCAAGTCACTTAACCCCAATTGCCTCACTAAAAAACAACAACAAAAAAAGAGTATTCCTACTTGCAAGCAACTTACCTTTTACATTACATTCTGTCTTGAGAAGTCAGGAAGATGATATATGTATCTAATCCTTTTAAGGTGATACAGAGATTGCCATAAGCCCCTTCTATCTGCAGATACTTTGAGGAGGTCCACGGGAAATCCAAATCTGTTAACTTTATAAAGTTCACATTACTATCCAGGAGTAATTGCATCTCAGAGACTTGACTGTTTCCACTACTGATCCACCCTGAAACTTGAAAACGAGAATCTGAACTGACTAGCTAGATTACACAAGCCCCACTGGCATGATTTCCCAACCTATTTCCATTGTAGAATGATTTCATTCTATCAGATGGCTTGAAACCCTCAGATCCTTCCCAACATGATTAACTAGGTTGCTTGAGAATCATTAAATGTCTTTGATTGATTGATTCAATTGACTTAGTCTCACCTAAAATAGTTTATTACTTTAAGTGGAGTGTGTTGATTGGTTGGTTGACAGTTTCAATCAGACCTCCATTATTACAAATGAATGAATAGTGTGTGTGTGTGTGTGTGTGTCTGTGTGTTTGCATATACAATCTCATGTACAATGTGCCAAGAACAGCTCTAAATGCTAGGGGTACAACCTCTGTCCCCACTGGGCTTACGTTCTTATTTAGCTATATGGTGTATACAGAGAAGTGGTAGCTAGGGCAGAATATTTTGATCTAGGAAATTACAAGGATGATGGATGGAATAAAAGGTACAAATTATGGGAAGGGGTAGGGAGGCAGGTGGATGGATAGGATGAAGGATGTAGCACTTAAAAATGCTCTAAGAAGAACAAATTCTGATGTTATACGTGCTCTGAGTTATAAACTCCAGACACATGCCAACCAAAGGCAGCTTTGAGTCTGAGCTGAAACCTAAATGCTGCCTGTTTTCAAAGAAGAAAACCAAGCTACTATAAACAAATTAACTGAATAGAGCATGTGACTCGGTACTCAAATTGAGTACACGGAATCTCTTGTGTGAAGCAATAAAAATTAAGCCCCCAAGGGGTTTAACCTGGTGGATTAGAACCATTTGTTGCAGGAATTCAAATAATGTCTATATGAGTCCTAAAAGTTTTTCATCAATGCTTTTTGTTTTTGCCTCACCTATATTTCCCAATATATTCCTCCTCCACAACCTCCTCAGCTGCCTCCTTGAGAGTTATTGCTTGTCCCAAAGAATACAAAAGAAAGGGAGAAAATAGTTCAGGAACAGTCACCAATACATATTTCAAGGCTGATATGATTTTTCATGTTCTACCTCCATAACATGCTGCTTTTTCTAGGAATAGAGAAAGAAACATTCTCATGTCTCTTTTTTGGCTCTAAGCTTAGTCATAATTTCAAAGCCCTCAGTTTCAATTATAATGTTATTCTTGTTCTTTCCATTTACATCATGCTGTTTTGTCACTGAGCCCCTAAGGGTCTATCCTATTAGTGGGATTTCTGGTTATAGGGGAGTGGATACTTTAGACATGTCTTTGTCTAATTCTAGACCTTTCTAGAATGATTGATACAATTCACAGTTCCACCAACAGTTCATTATTATGTCTTTCCCCACTATACCCTCTCCAATTCTGACAATTCTCATCTTTTTTTTTTATCTTTGCCAATTTTGCTGGGTGTGATGTGAAACCCCAGAGTTGTTTTGAGTTGTATTTCTTTGATTATTGTTGTTACTGCCTATTTGCTGGTACTTCATATTATTACTAGTGATTTGGAGCAATCTTTGACATGACTATTAATGATTTACAATTCCTGTGAGAAATGTTTATTTCTTGGCAGCTAGGTGGAAGAGTGAATAGAATGTTGAGCCTGGAATCAATAGGACCTGAGTTAAAATCTGGATTAAACACATTCCAAAAGTGTTACCCTGGGCAAGTCCCTTAAACTCTGCTTGACTCAACTATAAAACATGGATAATAATAGCACCTATGGGGGGCAGCTAGATGGCACAGTGGTTAAAGCACCAGCCCTGAATTCAGGAGTACCTGAGTTCAAATCTGGCCTCAGACACTTGACACTTACTAGCTGTGTGACCCTGGGCAAGTCACTTAACCCCCATTGCTTGCAAAAAAAAAATAATAGCACCTACCTCACAGGATTATTGTGAGGATCTTATGAGATAATATTTGTAAAGTGCTTATCATAGTGTCTGACACATAGCGGGAGCTATATAAATGCTTATTCCCTCCACTACCCTCCCACCACTCCCCTTTGTATCCTGTAAATGATTATTCACAGTCCTAGGATTTTTTAAATGAGATCTTTATCAGTTTCCCCTATCCTTTTCAATTCCTACATTTGGGGCAAAGGCCTTTCCAAATGACTGATTTTATGATAAATCAACATCTGTACTAGGAAGAGGGCAAGGAAGTAAAAAAGAAAAGAAAAGAAAAGAAACTACATAAAAGACTACATGTCTGAATGAGATTTATTTAAGGATATTCTGTACAGCTGATGGAGACCACAGGATGTATTGCAGACTTTGTGTGGCAAATCTGTAAGTCTGCACTTAGATGTGGGAGGGGGCAGTGTGAAGAGAGAAGGGAGCTCCTAAGATAGCTCTTTACCTTTTCTTGTCCGCACAGGAAAAATCACATCTTTACCAAGTGTGATGGATATTCTCTTACTTTTGGAGGGTCTCAGGATAGGGACTGATGAAAAAGCAGTGTTACCTGTCACTTTTGCTTCCAGATATAAGCTTTGGGATCATTAAGCATTGCAAGGTAACTGGTTGATTGGGCAAAGGAAGTTGATTGGGTTGATTGAGTGAGCCTCCTGGAGCTACAAAACTATTCTTCATGTGCTTGGCTAGAATTCTGAGTAACTCCTTTATTGGTGATCGTGAGCTCATAAGAAAAACTAAGGTGCCAAAATTTATTCATGGCCTAAATTTCTGAACTTAACCCTTAATTGTCCTTAACCAATCTTGAGACTCCAAAGTCTCTATTGATATAAGTACAGAGAACAGTCACTCATGGCCTTTTGTTCGGGACTTTTCATATAATAGAACAGCTTGCATCTTTGAAATGGATAGGCAGATAATAGAAGCATTAGAATAGGTTGTAATACAACAGGTTAAGTTAAGAACTTATGGTACTTTTTCCTCATTAGATTTAGAGCTGGAAGGAGACTTAGAGATCGTATAGTCCAATTCACTATGTAAAGTGATTTGACTAAGATACACACACAAGTAGCAGAGCAGATGACTGGAAGTCACATCCTTTGACTGCAAATCAGTATTCTTTCTTCTATAATTCTTTCTCCAGGATCATAGTACATTGGTTGTAGGTCTGATTTTTGCATAAATATCATCTTAAGATTGACTTAAAAGAAGCTATATTCTTTTTTAAAATTTATTTTATTTTTATTTTTTTGCAGTGCAATGGGGGTTAAGTGACTTGGCCAGGGTCACACAGCTAGTAAGTGCCAAGTGTCTGAGGCCAGATTTGAACTCAGGTACTCCTGAATCCAGGGCCAGAGCTTTATCCACTGTGCCACCTAGCTGCTCCCAGCTATATTCTTTAAGATATAAAGACATTCCTATCCCTCTGGGGAAGGAGTCTTCAATAAATATGGCTAAGTAGATTTTTAACGTATTGCAGGTGAGCAGCCTTTAGGAATATATATTGTACACTGTGTTTTAGCAATCAAAACTGTATTCTGATAGCCAAAAAGTTCAAGTTGCCCTGTAACAGGAATTCTGCCCCAGAAGCAAATGTAATTAGACATTTAGTAGCATCTTAGCCAGAACTTTGTCATTGAAACTTACTGAGAATGGCACTGTTGGCTGGGACACTGAGTTTATCTAATTTGCTTGGAAAAAATCTCTCTGTGATCTATCAATATCTATTCTAATGGGATTGAGAAAAGAGCAAAAAGAACCTTGCGTCATTAAAGGAAAGAGGAGCTCCAAGGTTAGGAACATATTACCATAATGCATCAATTCATTGAAAAACTGTGATTCAGGGGGCTGCTAGGTGGTGCAGTGGATAAAGCACTGCCCCTGGATTCAGGAGGACCTGAGTTCAAATTCAATCTCAGACACTTGACTCTTACAAGCTATGTGACCCTGGGCAAGTCACTTAACCCTCATTGCCCCCCCCCAATAGAAAAATTTTGATTCATCAGTGTGGAAATTCTCTTTACCAATGCAACATGAGATAAAATATAGGATCAAAGAGTACTATACTTAGAGTCATGAAAACTTGAAGTCAGATCTTACCACTGATATTTACTAGTTGCCTGGCTATGGACAAACCACTTAACCTCTTCATAACTCAGTTTCCTCATCTGTAAAATTGTTCATGATCTATGGGAAACATTGGAATGCACATTTCCTTAGAGCCAAATGGAATGTTCTCACAGAGTTGGCCAGCTGTGGCGAGTAAAATTATATGTGATAGCCTTATTTCTGTCCCAAATTTAGGGAAAATTAGCTGGGGTTTCTAATATCAGTGTTACTTATAACTTAGAAGATTTAGCAACAGTTTGGGGGCATTAAGCATTTTAAAAAATATATTAAATATTAGTAAAGAGAGCACACATATCTCTGAAAGTTAAGAAAAGGACTATCTAGCCTAGAGGAGAGAATAGAACTCAGGCTGGCCTTCTAGCCTAGAAGAAAAATAGAGCTCAGCCTGGCCTGCTTCTTCATCCAACTCCTCTGTCACCAAGAGAGCCTGTAAGAGAGTATAACCAAGAATAATTGAGTGTGGAAGATTTTTCTAGGTCCCAGAGGAGAGGCAGTCCTTACATATTTCTTCAAGCTAATTGTGTAGTATCAACCAAATCCATTGGTTCACTGAATTTGAGCGTGGCCCTGTGTTGAGGTCAGAGCTTACTCCCTTTGAGAACAAACCCTCTTGAGGGCCCAGCAAGTATGGTTTTGATTGAATTAACTTTAAGTGAGTTATCATTGAAGTCAGTCAATCTTAATCCAATCAATACCCTGGAGGGGCCTTTGGGCATTCCCCAACCCTATTATTTTTTCGCACAGCCTACCTGATCCTTGCACTAAACATACCTATCCTGTATTATCTATTTCACAAGATTTTTGTAAGGTGCCAATATACTAATGTATGTAAAGCACTTTGAAAATGTTATTGTGTTGTGATATGTAAATATAAGCTATTACTTATTTTTGAAACTGTTTATCCCATTCTTTCTTCTGACTTTGCCTGCTTTAATATGTCTATATATAGATATAGATTTTTATATACATCTGTATTTTATATATATATACATCTGTATATATATTTATATTTATATACATCTGTATTATATATATTATAATAATACATATATAAAATATCTATGTGCCTCTGTATATATATAGGGAATCTATCTTCCTATCTATCTATTTATCTATATTTCTATCTATCTATCGATCATCTTATTAAAAAAAAAGCAAGTCTCTTAATTCCATTTTTTTTTTCAGGGCAATGAGGGTTAAGTGACTTGCCCAGGGTCACACAGCTAGTAAGTGTCAAGTGTCAGAGAACAGATTTGAACTCAGGTCTTCCTCAATCCAGGGCTGGTGTTTATCCACTGGGCCACCTAGCTACAGCCCCTGCCCCAATTCTTCTTTTACCTTGGGTAAATCTCTTGACACACATTCTGTCCCCCACACCTCTGTCAAGACAGCATTAGAGGGGCAGCTAGATGGCGCAGTGGTTAAGGCACTGGCCCTGAATTCAGTAGTACCTGAGTTCAAATCCAGCCTCAGACGCTTGACACTTACTAGCTGTGTGACCCTGGGCAAGTCACTTAACCCCCATTGCCTGCAAAAAACAAAACAAAACAAAACAAAACAAAAAAAGACAGCATTAGAACTCAAATTTCTTAATTCCAAGTCCATTGATCTTTTATCTGGGGTAAATCATTTAACTATATGTGCAAAAATCTGTGTCATCAATTTCTATATTGTCACAATTACACACACACACACACACACACACACACACACACACACACACACACACACACACACAAGGTCTAAATCCCCATTACTATGAATTACCTAAATCACTTAACACCACAGTACCCTGTACATGTAGTATTGTTTCCAGCTATACATGTGAGGAAAATCTGCCCTTAGGTTTCATATATAAGAAAGAATATGCATCTACATGCAATAAATCACCAACCTAGGACACTTGGCAGGGTAGGAGAAATTGGTTATTTAGTCAACTTAGAAATAGTAGATCAAATTTTCAGAGAAAAAAAAAAACAGAACTTGGGGCAGGTAGGTGGCATAGTGGATAAAGCAGCAGCCCTCGATTCAGGAGGACGTGAGTTCAAATCCACCTTTAGACACTTGACACTTACTATCTGTGTGACCCTGAGAAAGTCACTTAACCCTCATTGCCCAGCAAAAGCAAAACAAAACAAAACAAAACTACCGGACTTTCTTTGAAGGAACAGATGTAAAACCTTAATTATGACAGAGGTTATTCCAGACTCTTTTAGAGAAATTTGAAGATAAAAGCTCAGTATGGTGTCTATAGTGTTGCAAGATATATCAGTGAGAACTTTGGTAGTAATTTTGTGTTTACTGTTATGAAGACTAGTATTGGGACTGGTAATCCAATACAGACTTATCAGAATGGTAATGATAGTACATAGCAAAATGGAAATAATCTCACAAATATCCACAGTGGCAAATTTATATGTACTACCCAAATATATATATATATATATATATATATATAGCTACTATAGCTGTTTTTTGTTTTTTAATGAAGCAATTGGGGTTAAGTGACTTGCCCAGGGTCACACAGGTAGTAAGTGTTAAGTGTCTGAGGATGGATTTGAACTCAGGTACTCCTGACTCCAGGGCCAGTGTTCTATCCACTGTGCCACCTAGATGCCCTACTATAGCTGTTTTTATGATGGGTTACCTAATGCCAATAGGATATTGTCAATAAAGCTTTGGAAGCATTTGTAAAGGTTTCAGTTTTTGCATAATTGCTCTTTCTGCCATTTATTATCAGATAGGAATAGGACTGTTGTTAGAATCAAATGAGATAGGAGGCAGCTAGGTGGTACTGTGGATAAAGTACCAGCCCTGGATTCAGGAGTGGCTGAGTTCTGTGGTAAAAAGTACACCAGTTTTTGAAGGACCACCCTTTTAGGGAGGAGACCAATGGCCGTGCATGGGCTACACACACCAGTCCAGCTGCTGAGCACTCCACTTCCGGGGTGCGAGCTTAACAGGCAAGGAGAGAACGGAAGTGGGATCTTTTTTTGGCTCTCCTTGTTCGCTGGCTGCGCGGCACACACAGAGGCTGACTGGAGTTCGACTCGGCATGGCTAGCCATAGCAGCACACGCCTGTCCCCCCCAAAGGTGGTCTTGGGCTTTTGGTGAGTTTTATATGGAATATAAACTAAGCTTAGACTTAAGACTATTTGTTTTGTATTTCTACTTTCCTATCCCTCTAATCAACATAACCTTGTAATTTCCAAACAATAAAAGCTCTAACTAGAGACCAGAGGCTTCTTCCATTTACTAGTCTGGGAGATAAATAAGGGAAACAGTTAAAAAGGGGAGGTTAATGCTCTAGTATCCAATTTTAAATCTCACAGTTCAAATCCGGCCTCAGACACTTGACACTTTGTGACTTTGGGCAAGTCACTTAAGCCCCACTGCCCCACAAAAACCAAACCAAAAAAAAAAAAAAAGGAATCAAATGAGATAATGGATGTAAAGCACTTGTGAAACTTAAAGTAATATGTCAATGTCAATTATTATTGCTACTATTACAACAAATTAATGATAATTATATTGTTATCTTAAAGTCACCAGACCTCCATTGGAGGGGGTGGGGTTGGAATTTATTTTTGTATTAGGATCCATGATCCCATTGCTGTTGATATTCCATTCAATGATATAGATAACAATGTATTCATGTTTCCTCGTGCTAAGAATCATTCATTGATGTTCTACCATAAATCAATCTCCCAAAAGTTCCATGCAACATTCTGGGAGCCTTTGACTAGATTCTCTGATGTTGTAAAAATCCATCACTTCTTCCTCTTCCCAGGTGACTGTCTCATCTCCTTTTCTAGATAAACCTTACCATAATGACATCTTTTTTGCTTATGTCCTTCATATTTATTCACTGGTAATATTTTGTAGACATTTTATGCATTTTAGAATAATAGTAAAAATATCTCATATATAGAAAACATCTGAGAAGCAGTTTGGTGCAATGTAATTGAAAGACCACTGGTCTTAGAGTCCCAGGCATTGACATTGACAGTAGCCATGTGACCTCAAGTAAGGCATTTAAATTCTCTTAGCTTTAGCTTCTTCATCTGTAAATTTAACTACCTACATCACTGAGTTATTGTGGAGGGAAGCAGTTTAAAAAGATTTTTTTAAAAGTTTGTTGTCAAACTTAAAGTACTATGTCAATTTGTTGTTATTACTGGAAATAATTTCTTCCTTGTGTAGACATATTTCGGCTTTTTTCCAAGTGTTTTAACATGTATATGTGTGTATATATATATATATATATATATACACACACACACGTATATATGTATACGTATATATAAACATATATGTATATATATACATATATACACACACACACATTTTCACATATGTGTATCATTTGAATCTTATGACAATTTAGGAGGGAAGTAAGAAAATTTTAATATGCCCTCTATATAAATGAGATAACTGAAGCACAGAGAGGGCAAGTGATTTATGGAAGGTAACAAAGAAATTACTCCTTAATACAGCATTAGAACTAAGGTCTAGTAATCTGAAGTCTATTCCTTTTTCAATTGTCAGATACGAATGGGAGGAAAACGCATTCATATTTTTATAATAAATTTAATTTTTGTGAGGATACTACTTAGTACAAGTTATTATTGTAGGGGCTACACATACAAAGATATTAAGGAAGTCCAAAAAGTTTTAATGCAATTTTAAGTTTGCTTAAAAAACTGAGTCTTTGGGGACATACTGTATGAGGCACATGCCCTGTTTTGTTTTGTTTTTTTTGAATTCTTTATCCTTTTCTCTTTTTCATTGAATATTTTTCTCAATCAAATGTAAATACATAATTTTGACATTCACTTTTTAAAATTTTTGAGCTCTACATTCCTTTTCTCCCTCCCTTCTTTCCTCTCTCCCTAAGATGGCAAGCAATTAGATATACATTATATATGTTCAGTCATGTAAATCATTTCCATCTTACCCATCTGACAAAAGAAAATACAGATAAAAAAACTAAAAACAATAAAGAATGTATAAAAATATACTACACTTTCCATTCAGACTCAATCAGTTCTTTCTCTGGAGGTGGATAGCATTTTTCATCATAAGTCCTTCAGAATTACTTTGGATCATCTTACAGCTGAGAATAACTAAGTCATTCATCGCTGTACATTGCACACTATTGATGTTATTTTGTACAATAGTATTCCATGACAATTATATACTACAACTTACTCAACCATTCCCCAATTCATGGGCATCACCTCATTTCCAATTCTTTGCCACTACAAAAAGAGCTACTATTAATGTATTTGTACATATAGGTTCTACTTTTTCTTTGATCTCCTTGGGATACAAATCTATTAATGATATTTATGGGTCATGGAATATGTACAATTTTATAACCCTTTGGTCATAGTTCCATATTGTTTTTCAGAATGGTTGGATCATTTCACAACTCCTCTCCAATATTTTTGCCAAGAAAACCCCAAATGGGCTGATGCAGAGTCAGTCATGACTGAGAAACAATACAGATAGTCTTAATTTCTTCTTCTGAAAGCTTGTTGTTCATATTCTTTGACTATCAATGGACAGTAAATTGTATTCTTTTAAATTTGACTTAGTTATCTATATAATTGAGAAATGAGAACTTTATAAGAGAAATTTCTTGTAAATCCCTCCTACCCCATTTACCTCTGTAACTATGTAAATTCCTAACTGTCCTAATAATGATAAAGTTATAATTATCATCTCCCCATATAGGAATGTTAACATGCTAAACTTAATGATTCTCTTATGACTTCTCTTTCATGCTTAACTTTTATGTAGTATTTGAAAATCAGATTTTCTATTCAACTCTAGTCTTTTCATCAGAAATGCTTAAAAGTCTCCTATTTCATTAAATGCCAATTGTTCCACTGAAGGATTATATTTATTTTTTCTCGGTAGGTGATCCTTGGTTATGATCCTAGAATCTTTGCCTTCCAGAATATCAAAAGCCAAGCCCTTGGATATTTTAATATAGAAGGTAATAAATTGTGCTATCATGATTATGACATCATGACACTTGAATTACTTCTTTCTGGATGCCTGCAAAATTTTTTCCTTGTTTTCCCATATACATTTTTGGAACTCTAGGATTTGACTATTTGACTATTTTATTCCTACGATTTTTCATTTGGAGTTTTTCAGGATATGATTGGTGGATTCTTTCAATTTATATATTTTTAATCTGGTTCTAGGATATTAGGGTAATTTTCCTTGATAATTTCTTGAAAGATGATGTCTAGGTTCTTTTTATTTTATTTTATTTTGATCATGGCTTTCAGGTAGTCCAATAATTCTTTAATTATATCTCCTTGGGGCAGCTCGGTGGTGCAGTGGATAGAGCACCAGCCCTGGATTCAGGAGGACCTGAGTTAAAATCTGGCCTCAGATCCTTCACACTTATTAGCTGTGTGATCCTGGGCATGTCACTTAACCCCAATTGCCTTATCTCTCTCTCTCTCTCTCTCTCTCTCTCTTTCTGTATGTATGTATATATATATATATATATATATATATATGATCAATTTTCCTGGTCAGTTTCACCCCAATGAGATATTTCACATTTTCTTCCTTTTTAAAAATTCTTTTGATTTTGTTTTATTGTTTCTTGATGTCTTATGGAAACATTACCTTCCATTGACATTAGTTTAATTTTTAAGCAGTTATTTTCTTCAGTGAGCTTTTCTGTCTCTCTTTTTTTTTTATTTGGACAGTTATATTTCTTAGGGACTTCTTTTCCCCAGTGAATATTTGTAACTTTTTTTTAAGCATTTGGCCAATTCTGGGTTTTTTTTTTTGTTGTTATTTTCTTCAGTATTTTTGTGCCTCTTTTACCTAGTTGTTATCTCTCTTCTCATAATTTTCTTCAATCACTCTCATTTCTTTTACCAATTTTTCTCCTAACTCCCTTGTTTGATTTAAAAATTCTTTTTGAGCTATTTCAGGAGTTCTTCTTTGTACCTGTGACCAATTAACATTTTTCTTTGACACTTTATATGTAGCTGCTTTGATATTCTTATCTTTTTGGGGTTTGTGGCTTGATCATCCCTGTCTCTACAGTAACTTTATGTGGTCAAGTTCTTTTTTTCTTGCTTCTTCATTTTCCCAGCTGATTTATTGACTTTTAGAAGTTGGTCTCCGGTCCAGATGGAAAAGTAACTACCAGGGTTTAAGCTTTTCATTATGTTTAGTTATGGCTTGGGACTCCATAGGTTTTCAATGCTTTCAAGGTTCTGTGATAAAAGGATAATTTTTGTCACTGCTCTTCTAGCCAGTGCTCTGGTTTTTACTCAGAAAAGGACCTTTTTCCTCCACAGTCATAGTGCTAGTAGTTCTCCTGGCCTTGAGACTGTGACCAGTTCCCCACTCTCCTGTAGACTCAATTACTAGTATTCCACTCTCTCTTGGAATTCAGACCAGGATCCCTACTCTTTCCTGAGTGACCAACAGCACTGTTCTTTAAAACTATAGCTTTGGCTGATGCTCCTCCATGGCCACAAGTGCTATTGTTCCTTCTGTCCCCGGGATTAGCAAGGAGAATGTCATATGGATAGCGCAACAGGTTCCTGCAAAGGGTACCTTGCTATCTCTTCATGGACCAGTTGTTCAATACCCTTACCCTCTGTGGGCTGAGAGTTCCTGTAGTTGCTGCTACCACCAATGTATCTGCCCCGCCAAAGGACAATCTGTTTTTACTGAACTGCCCTCCTGGGGCCCACCACCACTTAGAGAAAATATACCCTTCTTAATGATGTCCTAAGATATCTTATTTCTCCTGATCTTTTGTTAAGTCTTCAGCTCTATAATTCAATTTGAGGCATAATGTTGGCATTGTTTAGAGGACATTTTAAAAGAACTTGGATGAGTACTTCCCTATTCTGCCATCTTGGCTCTGCCTTTCCACATGCCCTTTTTCAGTAACTTTAAAATCAAGGCTCTATTAATAAATGTTTAACAGCAAGGTCCCTGAAAAAAGTGCACTACATACTTTTAAGCTTAAATGTCATTATTAACAATAAAACAAACCCTAATTTGTAAATTCAACAATTAGTTCACATACTGGTAGGATTTGATTCCAAAACAGGCCTCTTTTCAGTCTAATGAAGGTAAATAAAGTTACAAAAAGACCCACAACCACAACCACAACCACAACAAAATTATAAGAGGGATAGTGAGAGAAGTATAAAAAGAAATATAGGAAAGATGCTATAAGAAATTTGCAGAAGGAAGGGAAAAAGTACAGTGGGTAGGAAGAAAATAAGCATTCTTTATGTATCTACTATGTTTTAAACTATGTGTTAAATGACTTACAAATATAATCTGATTTTATCTTTATACCAACCCTAAGAGTAAGTATTATTATTAACTCCACTTCACAATTAAGGAAATTGAGGCAGGTATAACAGTGCCAACCCTGCTCCCTACTTCCTGAACCCCTATTATGTTCCATTTTACCCTTTCTCTGGGGTTTTTCAATAATATTATGGGGATTTCGGATGTCTAGTCTTTCTGTCATTGACTCAGGCTTTGATTAAACCTGTTCTCCTAATAAGTGGGATGACCTGCACCCCAGTTATACTTAACCACTTAATAGTCAAATTAATTTTTACAAAGTTATAATTGCATCAAAAGCATAGCAAGGATAATCATAGAAACATTACCTCCTATACACTGGGGTGTAATCTCCTGCTGTATATTTATTATTAACTTATAACCTAGGGAGAGGAAAGGGAGTATATTAACAGTTTAACTCAGTTCCTATGCTACCCTAAGCTCAGTCCCACCAAGATACAAATCCAGAAACTCCCACTTGACTCTAGTTCTAGACATCCCAGCTTAGAATTTTGCTTCTGGGCTAGTTGACTTCATATCTGAACTGGAATTCTGGTTGCAAGGTTGTCCTGGTTAAAGACCAGTTCCAGTAGGTATTCTACTGCCTTCTCCAAGTACTGAAAATACCAGATGAAAAATTCTAAAACCAAACCCCAAGTCCTTTTCTTTGGGTTGAGGGATCTAAAAGAGAGAAGGAGGTAGGGAAGGCAGCTCTTTCCACCATCAAGTTAGTTCATAGTTCCCATTCTATAAGTGAACATGACCTTTACTCTTTCTGGACAAAGCAGGAAAGAGCACAAGAGTATCTAAATTGGGTAATTTTAAAGACAGCCTTTTCTGGCTATATATACAATAGAAAAAGATTATTCCCTTCCACATGTTAGGTTCCTAGAAGCAATTTCCTTCCATTTCCCTTTTTAATATTTTACTTGATCTAGTACTCCCATCTCTTTGAGGATTCACCTCATTTTGTTGTAATTGACAGTCAAAGACTTCAGAGTAATCAATGAAGTAGAAGTAGATGTCTCTCTCTGCGTGTGTATGTTTGTGTTTTCTGAAACTCCCTTTCTTCCTCCATAATCTACTGGGTATGGACAATTTGGTCTCTAGTTCTTCTGCCACTTTGAAAACCAGTCTGCTTTTCTGCTAAATCTCAGTTCACAAATTGCAGAAGCCTAGCTTGAAAAATCTTAAGCATAACCTTGTTGGCATGAGAGATTCATGCAATTGTTCAATAATTCAAACATTCTTTGGCATTGTATTTCTTTAGTATTGGATTTAAACTGATTTTTTTCCAATTCAGTGGCCACTATTACATTTTTCCAAATTTTCTACCATATTGAGTGCAACACTTTAACAGCATCATCTTTTAGAATTTTACATAATTCAACTGGAATTCCATCACTTCTCCTAGCCTAATTGTTAACAATGATTCCTATGGTCCACTTGGCTTCCTTTTCCAGGATGTCTGGATTCAGGAGGACCTGAGTTGAAATCCAGCCTCAGATAATTGACACTTACTATGTATGTGACCCTGGGAAAGTCACTTAACCCTCATTGCCAAGCAAAAAAAAAAAAGTGCATTGTAAGAGTAAGAACTGTACAAGAAATACCTTATTAGATAGTCACTGTCTTATGTCTAATCTGAATTCAGACCTTTTGGACTTCATACCTAGCTCTCTATGCACTGCGGCCATGTGACTGCCTTAGTGTTTTCACTTGGGCTTATCAGGATAGGGTCATAAAACTAAAGCTGAAAGAAACCTCTAAGGCCACCTAGTGTTTAAATGGATTATCTGAAATGAAAAGGAAATGGAGGACAAAGGTAGAATGCCATCTATGATTTAATTTGTGAAGCTAGAATTTGCAAATCAAAACAGGTCACCTGACTCCTCAGAATTCAGAGACAAGGAGTGATTTACAGAGCTGATTTTTATAACAAAAATGAGGAATCTAAAATACAAAATTCAATTATACTAGGCAGGTCACCAGACTCTTTAGCTTCGCTCAGATTTTTTTAATCCTATACCAAGAAGTCCTTTCCTACAAGTGTTACCTTTTGTAGCCAGAAGTTTACTGGCAAAGAGGAACTTGTGTTCAGTGGTTAGCAGTCACACACCCCAGCCCATGTCTTGCTTACAGTATTCTATTAATCAACATAAACTCTAGCTTGAGGGAAAAAAATGTTACCAACTAAGACTGAAGATAGGAAAGTAACCTCCTGTTAACTTTTTTCCAGCTGCCCCAAAGGGTGATTAACCTTGGGTCAGCCCCTCTTTCTGACAGAAAAGGAAAACCTAATTTATTCAAAGATTAATCCTGGGGGCAGCTAGGTAGTGCAGTAGATAAAGCACTGGGCCTGGATTCAGGAAGACCTGAGTTCAAGTTCAGCTTCAGACACTTGACACTTACTAGCTGTGTGACCCTGGGAAAGTCACTTAATTCTCATTGCCCTGAAAAAAAAAAGACTTATCCTATGATTATTTTTATTATGTTTCATTCTAAATTGTCTGTTACTAAATGATAAAGCCTTTTCTCTCTATCTAGTCAATAAATCTATAGGTGACCTAGACAAGAGACTACCTATGACATTTTATGACTAGCTCTTCCTAAAGAAGAGAGCTTAATCCTATAATCAAACTAAAAATAAATCTAAGTAATAAAAAAAGAGCTGACTTTTTCACTAGTCTGACCTTTTTATTTTTTTCAGTCATAGAAATTGAGATCAAGTGAGATTAAATGACTTACCTAAAATCACATAAATAATACCTATTAGAGTTGGGAATTGAATACAGATCTTCTAACTCAAGAGGTGGTGGGCAGTGTCCATTTTATAATATGACATTATCTTTATATATAACATTGCCCTTTTAGCAAGGCAGGGGGTTGAAAGAGCTCTTTTGGACATGAATATTTCATTTTATTAAGTTATAATTGAGAATTAACATGGAGTTGTATATAGAGAACGTTCTTTCAAATCAAGGAGACCTGGGTTCAAATCCTGCCTCTGATGAACTTAGCATATGTTACTTAACCTGGAAAAGGTCACAGTCAGCCATGAAAGACTACAAAATGCCTAGTAGAGTTAGAGGGAATTCTTCATATCACATAAATAAGAAGTCATCCAAATATATTTTTAATGCTTTAACATCCACCTAATATTAGACCAGGACTATGCAGTTGCTCTAACTATTCAGTGACCAATTAAAGGTTCGCTTTTTGTACTTTTATCACACACAGATGGAAGAATTTGCATACCACATAATACATTCCAATTTGTTTTTAATTTAGCCTTTGAGGAAGAAAGAAACTTTGAAGAACCTCTGGGTTCACATCACTTTCTTTCAGAAAGGAAATTGACCTCCTAGCCATTCCATGAATGCCGCTCCATTTCCAAACTTAGGGCATTTTCACTGGATGTCATCGTGCCTGGAATGTACTGCCTCCTTATCTCAGCCACCTGGCTTCCTTGGTTTCCTCTAAGCCCCAACTAAAATCCCATTTTCTACAGGGAGGTTGCTCCCTGCCTCCCCCACCCCAATCCCTTTTACTTCTAGTGCCTTCACACTCTTAATTCTTTCTTATTTATTCTGAATATAGTTTGTCCACAATTGTTTGTTTCTTGTCTCCCCCATTACATTTTAAATTTCTCAAGGGAAATGACTGTCTTTTGCTACTTTTTCCATTCCTTACACCCAGAACAATGCCTGGCACATGGTAGGCACTTAATAAATTTTTGTTGACTGACTGACAAAAGTCTCTAGGAATATAACTTCACATACCAAAGTAAGAGCAAAGCAATCTGGGAAATCTCACCTGGAAAATTTCTATGGAGGAAAATGTTTGTATATTCTCTTTCATGACAGATTGCACCCAAGGTTTTAGTTTTTATTTCTGTATATTCCACTGAGGAAACAAATTCCTTTTTCTAGGTCTGCAGAACCTAAAATGGTAAGAAAGCAGTCTCACTGAAGGAAAAAAAAAGCATCTTTAATCTATAATATATGTATATGTATACATACACACACATATATATTTAAATTTGTGGTTGTCTATAGATTATTCTCAGAACTTTCTTGGCTCTTAGGAAACTTAAATACATAAATTTGATAAAAAGTACAATTTTGAAAGTAGGCATTTGAATCAATTCTAAATTATACATAGATGACACTAAAAGTTTTAATTAAAACACTAACAACTTATTTTGAAATTATTTTAATGTCATTTAAAAAATCACTGAAACTTTTCAAGGCTGCAATATATCTTCTATGTATGTTTTTAACACCTTTAAATGCTTGGTTGTTTCTTGGTTTTTTGTTCTTGAAGAGGCCGAAATGACTATATTAGAATTGTTTCAGTGTGTCCAGCTGTGGCTGAACAATACAAACCTGGAATGCTCTACAACAGATTGGGCACAAATAGTCCATGTGAACATTTATGGTGGATTCACTAAATTTTTGTACTTCACACTTATTTTGAACTGCTGCAATTCTGCTTTGATCCTAGAGCACAGTACCTTTTTTGATGTGGGTAAACCATGTTGCCAGTGTCTCCCATGACACAATCAATTCAAGGGTTTTTCAGAGAGACTTTGAGAGTGTCCTTTTATTGCTTCTTCTGATCGCTATGTGAGTGCTTGCCTTATGTAAGGTTTCTATAAAATAGTCTTTTAGGCAAATATAAGCATTCAAACAATGTGGAAAGTCCATAGGAATTGTGTTGTATGCAGTAGAGTTTGAATACTTGGCAGTTTCACTGGAGAAAGGAGCTGAATGCCAGGTGAACTTCAGACTCTTCCTAAGATAATTCAAATGGAAGTGATTCTGTTTCCTGGTATCACATTGGTATACTTTATGGGTTTCACAGGAATATAACAATGAGATCATCACAGCTTTGTAGACCTTTAGTTTGGTAAGCAGTCTAATACCTCGTCTCTACCATACTTTCCTTAGGAGCCTCCCAAACACTGAGTTAGCTCTGGCAATGCATATATCAACCTCATTATCAGTGTGTACATCCCTGAAAAGTAAGAGACACACATCCCAGAGCACCACCACCCCCATCACTGCTGTAGCAAAAACCTTGGCGGAGAAACCCAAATGGCACTCAGGAATAAGGAAGAGCAGTTTATTATCACACAGGCCCAGAGAGAGAGAGAGAGAGACAGAGAGAGAGAGAGAGAGAGAGAGAGAGAGACTCTGACAATCTGGGTGGCAAATGCATGTTCAGGTTGTAGTTTTATACCTTTTAGTGCAGATACAGGTGGGTTTTATGGGTATATTTTGTGGTAAGCTGCTCACATGCAGGGAGTTTGGTTTGGTAAACAGAGACATGTATGCATTGATGTACTCAATGGGTAACAGGAAAGAGGGGCATGCTAACAAGGTCACAGGTGCATAGTTTGTCCTAGTTTCACTTTTGGAGGCCTCAGTTTTATCCCCCATATATTCCCATATTATCACCATGATTGCCACAAGACAATTTCTTTTCTTTTATGGAAATGCACAATGGAGGCGTCTTTCAACTCTTGGGGGGGATAAATCCTCTCTTGCCATAAACAGAAAATTTTAGTCCACTTTAGTATGAACTACCCACATCATAAATCTCACATGAAATAGAATCAGCACCAGTTTCTTTGCCACATAAGAAGAGGTAAATGGCATTCAAAACCTTTTCTTCAGTTGGAAATTTGGTTAGAAAAGGATTAACTTCAACCTGAGGTATATGGTCAATGACTTCAGCATTGATTGATGACTGTCTGTTGAGAAAACCATGGGAGTGTTCAGCCCATCTCTCCAAGATAATATCCTTATCATTAATCAATATGGCTGCATCAGAATTGAGCAGCTGAGATGCACCATAAGTCTTTGACCCATAGATGCTGTAATGATTGGAATGACACCACCTGCTGGAGACTTACTGTAGAATAGTTCCACCCATGAAGTGAGGGTCTTTGAGGGCAAGATCAGGAATCTTTTCTTTGGTGTCAGGAAGTGACATCTGCTTGTGGGAGGAAGAAGGGAGGAACTTGGCACTCTGACTGGCTCTTTTTCCTGGGGATGCTGGTGGAGAAGGGAGCTAGAAATGTGCTCTCCCTTTAATAGATAGGAATCTAGGTATTTTCTTCTCTCTTTACTAAATTCTTATTCTCCTTAATAAATGCTTAGAAGTCTAACTCTTGCCAAAGCTTATAATTATTGGTGACCACTCATTAGATATTTTAGACAGACAAGCTAGAATTTTAGCCCTTAACAATGCTCTACAGGGTAGCATAAAAGTCCTTTGACTTGTTACTATCAGGGTAAAATTTAATTTTATCTGATTTCTTACTGAGCCAAGAATCCTACATCTCTCTAAGCTTTACTGATATTTTACATTGGATGGAGTTAAACACTGCTTTCTTAGAGATGGATGAATTATTCTGCTGGTAAAGCCTCTGGAGTTCTCATTTTTCATGAATAGCTTCTGAATTTCCCCATAATTTTCATCAAAACTGTCTTGATATTTGCAAGTGTTCTGAACCAGATGAGTAAATGCAGTGCCGTACTCCAAATCTCTGAAAACTGACCATTCTTTTTCTTCTCCACTGTTACCAATTGTGTGTTGGCTCAGCTTTCTCTCCAAATTAGCAAGGAACTGTTTCTCCTTAGAGAAGTACTTTAATCTGTTGACATTAAGTCTTCGGGTAGTTTTGTTTGGGGGCCACTGCTTTTGTTGGAAAAGATAAAGTCTATGATTAGTCTAGCACACTGTGTCACACATAGCCTCATTACTTTCATAAACAGTGTCTCTTCTCATTACAAGGACTACTCTAGCATTAAAGTCACCCAGATTTAAAAGCTTGTCTTCATTTTTGAATATTGATGGTGAGGGTTTCCAGATCTTTCTAAAATTTCTCTTTGACCTCATCAGGGTTCATCATGTTGGGAGAATAGACACTAATTATGGTGGCACAATATGAAATTTCCTGCAAGTGGCAACCAAATTTTCAGGGGCCTGTCATTCACTCCTTTTGGTAAATATACAAGCTTCTTGACTAGATTGTTTGACTGGAAAAGCTGCACCAGCTTCTCAGTTCTCAGCTTCATTGTGCCCACTCCAGAAAACAAATGTGTATACAACTAACTTTGGTAAGCTGAGCCTCAGTATCCTTATCTGTAGAAATAAAGAGTTTGACTACTACATGATGTTTGTAGTCCTTTGACCCATTTATTATCCTTTTTTTTCTTTCTCATTCTCTCAGTCTTTTGACAAAGGAAATAGTCAGGTATCTAACTTTTGTAAGCACAGATGATCTTTTGTGTATTATAATCATTTGTTATATCATGCAAGTTGTATCTAGTTTAGTTGCACTATATGATATTATTGTATGCCTTATAAGTACATAAATGTAGTTATATCATAATAAAATTTTGGTGATTAATTATTTCATGATACACAGCTTTAAACTGTATCATCATGATCATCAATATCATAACAGTAAGAGACAACATATAATTGACAAGCAAGACACACCACAAGAAGTTATTAAATGTTTACTATGTATTGGGCTCATAGGGAATATAAATCTAAGAATAAAGAAAGATAGTACCTGCCCTCAAGTAGTTGAAATTCTAACAGGAAAAGAAAACACACAAAAGGGACCTGAAAACTATGTGGTTTGGAGAGATAGTTACACATAGAGACATGATGTAAAAGTCTTGAAATCAGAAGCAGTATAGGGGTAGAAATGAAAGATGAACAGACTGGGCTCCTCCCCAAAATGGAGGCCTTGACAGGACCCAATCTATGGGAGAAGAGAAGTTGCATGGTGGAGTGATGTTCCAGGATGAGATCACAGGGTTTTTTTTTAATAGATGTTGCAGGATGAGGAAACCGCAGGAACTGAGGTATCTGAAGCATAGTGTCAAAATCTAGAAAGTCAGAAGCAAATCTAGGCAGGTAATTGTAGTGTCTCTTGCTCAATCTTTACATGAAACTAGTAAGGTAAATAGTATGGATATTATTATATGCCTTTCCCCAATTAATTCAGTCATTTCACCTACTATTCGATTTCCTTTTGTAATCTCCTGAAATATCATATAAAGATGTTCTACTATCATGCTATTGTAGTCTTTCAATAGTACATAAGCTTTACTTTGCCACAAAGACTTCTCAGGAGATATGACCAATATTAGTATTTGTACAATGAAACGTCTACTCTTTGATATGGAGAAAAGTTTAGTGTAAATCATGTCCTAATAAGATTCTTTCCAAGATAGTTTATTCTATTCTATTCTATTCTATTCTATTCTATTCTATTCTATTCTATTCTATTCTATTCTATTCTATTCTATTCTATTCTATTCTATTCTATTCTATTCTATTCTATTCTATTCTATTCTATTATTGTCCTGTCCTATCCTGTCCTATCCTATCCTGTCCCATCCTATCCTATGCTATCCTATGCTATCCTATGCTATGCTATCCTATGCTATGCTATCCTATGCTATGCTATGCTATCCTATCCTATCCTATCCTATCCTATCCTATCCTATCCTATCCTATCCTATCCTATCCTATCCTATCCTATCCTATCCTATCCTATCCTATCCTATCCTATCCTATGCTATCCCATCCTATCCTATGCTATCCTATGCTATCCTATGCTATCCTATCCTATCCTATCCTATCCTATCCTATCCTATCCTATCCTATCCTATCCTATCCTATCCTATCCTATCCTATCCTATCCTATCCTATACTATGCTATCCTATCCTATCCTATGCTATCCTTTCCTGTCCTATCCTATCTCATCCTATCCTATGCTATCCTATCCTATCCTATCCTATCCTATACTATACTATACTATCCTATCCTATCCTATCCTTTCCTGTCCTATCCCATCCTTTCCTGTCCTATCCTATCCCATCCTATCCTATGCTATCCTATGCTATCCTATCCTATCCTATGCTATTCTATCCTGTCCTATGCTATTCTATCCTATCCTATCCTATCCTATCCTATCCTATCCTATCCTATCCTATCCTATCCTATCCTATCCTATCCTATCCTATCCTATCCTATCCTATCCTATCCTATCCTATCCTATCCTATCCTATCCTATCCTATCCTATCCTATCCTATCCTATCCTATCCTATCCTATCCTTTCCTGTCCTGTCCTTTTCCAATCCAGTCCAGTCTAATCTATTGAAGGAACACCTATTAATTTCACACTATGTCCAAAGACTGATTTTGGGGCTAGGGACACAAAGATGAGGATGAAATGTATCCTGGTACCAAGGAGTTTACATTGTATAGCATGTATATATCAATTAATTAAATAGGAAATGCTTTAAGGAGAGGTGAGGAAAGGATTTGCACTGGAGGTGTTACATAGTCTGAGTCTTGAGGGAAGCTGGGTCCTAAGAGATTAAGGTAGTACATTGCAGGCATAGGGGATTATTTGTACCCAAGCACAAGACCAGGAGAATATATACTTGCAAGACCTCATTATAATGGAACTTTGATGCATAAAGTGATTCAAAAGTATGGACTTCTAATAAAGTTACAGTATATCATTTAATAATATATTGTGTTAAATTCTTTAATGGAGCTCAGTGTTCTTTTCCTATGGATTCTCATAATATTTTTTAATAGATGTTGCAGGATGAGGAAACCGCAGGAACTGAGGTATCTGAAGCATAGTGTCAAAATCTAGAAAGTCAGAAGCAAATCTAGGCAGGTAATTGTAGTGTCTCTTGCTCAATCTTTACATGAAACTAGTAAGGTAAATAGTATGGATATTATTATATGCCTTTCCCCAATTAATTCAGTCATTTCACCTACTATTCGATTTCCTTTTGTAATCTCCTGAAATATCATATAAAGATGTTCTACTATCATGCTATTGTAGTCTTTCAATAGTACATAAGCTTTACTTTGCCACAAAGACTTCTCAGGAGATATGACCAATATTAGTATTTGTACAATGAAACGTCTACTCTTTGATATGGAGAAAAGTTTAGTGTAAATCATGTCCTAATAAGATTCTTTCCAAGATAGTTTATTCTATTCTATTCTATTCTATTCTATTCTATTCTATTCTATTCTATTCTATTCTATTCTATTCTATTCTATTCTATTCTATTCTATTCTATTCTATTCTATTATTGTCCTGTCCTATCCTGTCCTATCCTATCCTGTCCCATCCTATCCTATGCTATCCTATGCTATCCTATGCTATGCTATCCTATGCTATGCTATCCTATGCTATGCTATGCTATCCTATCCTATCCTATCCTATCCTATCCTATCCTATCCTATCCTATCCTATCCTATCCTATCCTATCCTATCCTATCCTATCCTATCCTATCCTATCCTATCCTATCCTATCCTATCCTATGCTATGCTATCCTATCCTATCCTATCCTATCCTATCCTATCCTATCCTATCCTATCCTATCCTATCCTATCCTATCCTATCCCATCCTATCCTATGCTATCCCATCCTATCCTATGCTATCCTATGCTATCCTATGCTATCCTATCCTATCCTATCCTATCCTATCCTATCCTATCCTATCCTATCCTATCCTATCCTATCCTATCCTATCCTATCCTATCCTATACTATGCTATCCTATCCTATCCTATGCTATCCTTTCCTGTCCTATCCTATCTCATCCTATCCTATGCTATCCTATCCTATCCTATCCTATCCTATCCTATCCTATACTATACTATACTATCCTATCCTATCCTATCCTTTCCTGTCCTATCCCATCCTTTCCTGTCCTATCCTATCCCATCCTATCCTATGCTATCCTATGCTATCCTATCCTATCCTATGCTATTCTATCCTGTCCTATGCTATTCTATCCTATCCTATCCTATCCTATCCTATCCTATCCTATCCTATCCTATCCTATCCTATCCTATCCTATCCTATCCTATCCTATCCTATCCTATCCTATCCTATCCTATCCTATCCTATCCTATCCTATCCTATCCTATCCTATCCTATCCTTTCCTGTCCTGTCCTTTTCCAATCCAGTCCAGTCTAATCTATTGAAGGAACACCTATTAATTTCACACTATGTCCAAAGACTGATTTTGGGGCTAGGGACACAAAGATGAGGATGAAATGTATCCTGGTACCAAGGAGTTTACATTGTATAGCATGTATATATCAATTAATTAAATAGGAAATGCTTTAAGGAGAGGTGAGGAAAGGATTTGCACTGGAGGTGTTACATAGTCTGAGTCTTGAGGGAAGCTGGGTCCTAAGAGATTAAGGTAGTACATTGCAGGCATAGGGGATTATTTGTACCCAAGCACAAGACCAGGAGAATATATACTTGCAAGACCTCATTATAATGGAACTTTGATGCATAAAGTGATTCAAAAGTATGGACTTCTAATAAAGTTACAGTATATCATTTAATAATATATTGTGTTAAATTCTTTAATGGAGCTCAGTGTTCTTTTCCTATGGATTCTCATAATTCTCATTCAGATAATGAGTTATTATTCTTGTGCCTGGTCAGTTTCCTCATTGTCCCCCATATATACTATACTCATGGAGAGAGGAAACATAGGATGATGAAAAAAAAAGCAATGTAGATTATCCCATATTCCCTCTCTTCATGAGTGTATGATATATGGGGGACAATGAGGAAACTGATCCGGCAAATGCCTTACTCTTCCCTCTCCCAACATAAACCTTACCCATCTCTCCAGGCCCAACTCAAGTCTGACTTCTTTTTTTCTACCTTTTGTCTTTATACTAGATGTTACTTATTTTCCTTTCTTTAAATAGCTTAGCAATTAATTATTCTCTACTTGTCTTATAAAAACACTTTGTCTCTTCACCTAAATAATATATGGGTTTATGGACAGGGGGCATGCCTTATACTTCTACTACTACAGTAGTCCTACCAAGGTGTTTGACGTGATAGAGGCTTAACAAATTTTTGTGGTTAATTAAGTTAGACACTTTTTGAGACTGTTAATTATTGCTTTATTTATAGAGGAAAAGGCCATCTTGAACCCTTCTGCTCTCTAGGGCTATCCTTAGTGCCACAAAGAAACACCTGTAAGTCAAGGTAATTTATCTTCCTGAGTACCCTTTTAAAATATGAATAATTGTGGAGAATTAACAGGCCTTTGTCAACTAGTAATATCAATATTTTTTTGAGGGACAATGGGGGTTAAGTGACTTGCCCAGGGTCACATAGAACTCAGGTCCTCCTGAATTCAGGGCTGGTGCTTTATCCACTGGTCACCTAGCTGTTCCCAGTAGTAATATTCATCTTTGTTTTTCTGTTTTTTTTATTTTTGTTTGTTTTTGGTGAGGCAATTGGGGTTAAGTGACTTGCCTAGGTTCACACAGCTAGTAAGTGTTAAATGTCTGAGGCCGGATTTGAACTCAGGTACTCCTGAATCCAGGGCTGGTGCTCTATCCACTGCACCACCTAGCTGCCCCCAGTAATATTAATCTTAAGAGCTAGCTAGTTTTAATAGAGCACTTTAAAGTTTGCAAAGCACTTTACAAGTGCTATCTCATTTAATTAGCACAACGACCTTGTGAGGAAGGGGAAATAATTATTTCAATTTTACAGATGAGGAAGCTTGCCTTTAAGTGACTTACTCATGATCACACAATCTGAGTCTCAGGTGTTCATTACTCAAAGTCAAACATGGTCTACTATGCACCTAGCTGCCTCTAATTCTTGCTTTAAATTAGTTTATCACATTGATTTTTCAAGGGTTTCAGCACCTGAGATCAAGTAAAAGAGAGGGACATAAGGCTAATAAATTTTTGTGGAGTGAGCAGGAAATGGGGGAAATAGGGTTGGTCAAGAATAGTGGTATCCTGCTCACTAAAAATGGTGATCACTAAATCTTACTCATGGATTCCTGCAGACTTAATATTAACTTAGAAAAAACCACACTAACTATTTTTATTAATATAACAACACATTAAGATCAGACTGGAAGTACATTTTAATCTGGTTTGGGCCATATTTGAGAGTATAGTGGGCCACATGTGGTCTATTGGGATTGTTTTTTATATCTCATCTGGAACATAGAATCCTAATAGGGAGGGCACACATGAATTGGATACAAGAGTCAAATGTTCGAGGGATAAAATCAAAGTCAGAGGGCAGTAATAAAGGCTCTAAGTGACAGCAGAAATGGGAAAGGGATGAAAGGGGATTTGAAAACACATTAGAGATGACCATCATTTACTTTATAATTTTATTTACGAATAACTCTGAAATTAGGGCATCATCATCACCACCAGTCAAAGACATGAGTAGCTAGCAGTTATATAAAACTGGGAGGTTTGTAAGACACTTTATAAATGTTATCTCCTTCGATCCTCACAGTATCCCTGGGAGGTAGGTATTATTATCTCCACTTAATAGAAAAGGAAACTGAAGCAGGCAGAGGTTAAGTGACTTGTCTCAAGTCACATAGGTAGTTAATGTCTCAGGCAGGATTTGAACCTACTCTAGTGCAAGCAATAACAACAACTGCAAAGGTTTTTCAATTTATTGTCCTGAGTTTAGAGCTATAAAGAGGTATAAGATTAAGATTTTTCCTTTAAATGCCCTATAATATTGGTTAGGAAGAAAACACATTTAACCAAAAAAAGAGCTTCTGTTAAATGATTAAATTCTGGAAGATACAATAAGTACTATAAAATTCAGAGAAATCAATGATCCTAAAGAGAGAGAAAAGATAATTTAACAAATATCGAATAAAGCTTCAACTATTTACAGGTCAAAAGTATTTGGAATGAAATGCAAACTGTGTTTTGAAGGAAGGTTTAGGTTTTAGACAAGTGGAGAAGAGAGATGTTATTCTTAGATCCTTGAGTGTAGCAGCTAGAAGAAACATTGAGGGGTCATCAGAACAAGTACAGAGGGAGAAATGTATATCAAAAGCCTAACAGAAAATGAATAGCTTAGTTTAACTAGAAGGGAGAGTTCATGTAATAGGATAATGGGAAATAAGACTAAAAAGTATGTGAAGGAAAAACTATTGAGGACCTTTAACTTCTAGAAAAGACATTTGGGTTTTATACTATGGCCAAAGAAGAACCATTGAATATCTTCATGGAAGAAAATTATGTTTCCAAAATGATAATTTAGGAAGACGAATTTGGTCACAAGGTTGTGATAATTATAAAATTTATATTGATTGATCTTATTGCTTGATATTATGGTTATAGTCTGGTGTCATATTATAATAATAAGACTTCAATGTACCTTAGGCTAAGTGGTCCTAGTGCCTGTAGAAACATATATGCAAAACACTTTTACTTTTCCACTGTTAATTGTCATGAATATATGCCTTGGGACTTTTTGATTTTATGACCTTCTGAAATTTTCCACTACATATGTTTCTGATTAGGAATACCCCCATCTACATCTGGCACCTATTATTTCTTCTCAACCAGTCATTTTGGGGCATATAATCTTGTTCCCTGAACCCCAACTTTAAGTATGTTTCTTCCCTGACAGATCTCCCTCTCTCTCTAGATGGGTGAGTTACTTGCATCCATGAGAAGAGACCTCATTTTAAAAATATTGTTTATGTGTCTGAGGGTGTGTGTGTACATTCTTTGCCTTCTTATTACATAATGTCATAGTGAATAATAATTATATATCATTTCCATGAATACTGATTTTCTAAAATTTTCAAACCCAGGTATTTTTTTAACCTGAGCCATGAGAAAAAATAAAACAAAGGTGAAGAGAAAAAAACTAAGGAGGGAGAGATTTAAGAAGAGAGGGACATTGAAAATTTTCACAATAGTTTTGGTAGAAAGTAGTAAGTTACTGCTAAGGAAGAAAGGAAAAAGGGTGGTAAGTATGGAAAAGAAAAAGAAGGGACATCAAGCCTTAGTGGCTATGTTTGTAAAGTAAGGATGAGAAAAAAGAATTAAGGATCGGTCATAGCTTTGAAGTTGTGTGACTAGGATATTAGGATAAGAGGCATGATCGAGAAGCATTGGAGAGACCAGGGGAGAATGCTGAGAGAGAAGGATGGGTGGACAAATGAATAAAAAAAATATGTATTGATGCTTGTTTTGTACAAAGGAATGTACTAAGTTCTGAGTAAATACAAAAGCAAGATAGCCTCTGATCTCAAGGAGCTCACATTTTAAAAAGGGAGACATAGAGGTTTTAGAGAACACAATGGAAATGAAAATATTAATGCCATTTTCAAAGGGGCAGGGAAGAAGCCTTTTTCTGACATTGAACTATTTAAAACTACCAAGGTCTTTGGTGGTAAGAGCTTCCTTTTCTGTACTCTCAGTCACTGTGACCGCTGAGAATGTGGGGGTTGTAGCATTTGCAGAGCCAGTTGACAGGTCACATCTCCACAAATGTTGCTCCCTCGGTATTGGTTGGGGCCAAGCTAGAAGCAAGACTGATGGAAGGAAAAGCTATTCCTGGGATTCTTGGGTTCCACATCCTGGACTATCTTCATCAGGGTTTAAGAGGAGATGGTTGTGGTGATGGATTGACTTTCCCCTTTCTGTCTCTGCCTCAGGAAAACTTGCTGCTTCCTTTAGTTGAGTTTGTCTGCCTCACCAGATGATGAGTGTAATTTCAGACATGTGAAATTTGAGATGATTACAGGAATTCCATGTATAAACATCCAACAAGCAGTTGGATATATAAAATTGATTCAAGAGGGACTTTAGAATTGGAGATGTGAATTTTAGAGTCATGCATTAAGTGATAATAAAATCCACAAGCCAATATAATACTTCTCAGGGACACAATGAACACTACACTTGACAAAAACTGAGAACTGAGCTTTAGAGTATAATAACCTTTAATAGGAAGCCAAAAGTGAAGTTAATAAAGATAAAGAAGGATCATCTTTTCAACCCAAAAGTTTTAATGTAACCCCTAAGTCCAATACATAATTTCTGTTCTTTACTATTGACTCAGCATCTTTCATGGATGCCAATACACTTTTGTTTATGCTCTCTTCGGCTGTTCTATGTCTTTCTATTCCTACATTCAATCATTCTTCAAGGTCAGTTTATTCTTCAAGAAATGTGTTGTAGCCTTCCCTCTTTCATTATTCCCACTGCTATCCTGCTAGAACAGATTCTCATAATCAACTGTCTACATCTCTTAACAGGATTTATCATGAAAAACTGTTACTAATTTAGAAATGGATTGATTAAGAAGCAATGAAATACGTCATCTAATGCCCTCATTATATAAAAAAAAAAGAAAAAAGCCAATAAAAAAAAAGATAAAAGAAATTCAAGGCAGAAGGTAAGTAATGTTCTCAATCATTACTCCTCCCCACCTCATTGGCCTTTCATACCACTACCAGATTATTCAGTCTTATGATGTAATTATGTCTTCCTTTTCAAAAAAAATCTTCAGTGACTGCCTTGCCTCCCCATATTGCCTACCAGGTAAGTTTAATGCCTTAACTTGGCATTTATGGCTTTACAGCACTTGACACTACTCAACCTTTCCAACATTAACTCTGAACTTAACTCCAATGACTTTGAGCTCTGGAAAAAGTGGACTTCTCAATATTTCCCATACCTGCATCAGGCATTTATTTGCTTGTGATTTTGCTCATGCCATTTCCCTTAAAATATCTTCATCGCATATCATCTGTTGAAATAATACTCATTCTTTAAGACACAGTTCAAATGTTATCTCTTCTTACCCTAATTTCCCCCACCCCAGTGATTACTGCCTTGAACTTGAAAAGTTATTTATGTATCTCTCATATGCATTTAAAGGACATCATGAACATATACAATTTGGAGCTGGAAAGTTCATTAGATGTCATTTAATCCAACACACTCATTTAATCAAGAACCTGAGACCCAGAGAGAGAAAGTCAATTGTTCAAAGTCACACAAGTAATAATTAGCTATTCTGCAATTACTTAACATTTTATATTATAATCATATATTTATTTATATTAATATTGGGTACTTCTATTAGACTATAGGCCTTAGGAGGGAAGAGAAAAGTTCTCATATAAACTTTACATTTCCCTCAGCACAGTGTTCTCTGTCAACTGAAGGCACTTAATAAGAATATATTAGTGATGAAATTATTTTTACAGATATAGAAACTGAAGTTACAAGGAAGTATTAGTCATTGAAATCTTGGAAATAAAGAACTAAATTGCTCTGAGTTGTAACTTTTTTAAAAAAATATTTTTCAGTCTTGTTTTCTATCCATACTGCATTCAATTTCCTTATTTTTTCAGGGGTAAAAAGAGAAACACTCACTGGGGCTGCAAGTGCATTTTACATAATTCAATTGATTTCAAACTCCACCACTTTGTAGGTAGATAGAATGCCCTAACGGCAGCTCTATGGTGTTCTCTAATTTGTTTTTTTGCAGTTTCATGCTGCAAGCAATTTGTCACCTAAATTCTAATAGAACTTTCACATATTGAAATGAGAGATTGAAGAAACCCTGTAGACAGTTCTGTTTAGGGAGAACAGAGTTCTAGACAAGGGATTTACAAACATTTCCAGTGATTTTCTATTTGACATATTAGAATGTCTGGAATAAGTACCTAAATGCTATACTTTCATAAAAAGAATATTTAGTAAGTAAAGAGTGACTTTGTGTTTTAGCACCGATTTTACTAATTATATGCAGTTTTCTCTTTTGCATCACCCATCTTCCTTCTTCTTTCCTCTTGTCTCAGCATGAGATATGGCCCTCCTTCTTACCAAGGTTAACTATACCACCTATGCCCTTAATGCTATCCTTTCCTGTCTCTTGTTCAGCCTGGCTTCATCAATCATCTTCTATTTGTTTGGCATCTTCAATCTCTCTTTCTGAGATGACCTTTTCTCAGTCCTTATCCTCATTAATAATGATCATTGACATTTATGTAGAATTTATATACATTATCTCAATTGATTTCTCAAGTCAACGCAGTGAAGCATTGGACATCACAAGTATTATTATTCCCATTTTGCAGCTGGGGAAACAGAGTCTCAAAGAGATGTTTGACTATGTTCTTATGGCTAGTGAGCATCAGAGGCAGGATTTGAACACAGATATATCCTGTTGCCAAATTCAGTCTTTTCCCTCCCATTAAAGCTAACTGCCCCTCCCCTCCTTCACCTACTTGCAATACTTCTTAATAACTTCTTTATATACTGACCTTGGACTTCTATCTCTGTAAGTATTCATTTTCTTTTACTTGTACTTGTTCCCTTTCTCAACCCACACCCCAAGTGCAAGTGCTTCCCAAAACACACACATTATCTTCTCTTTTTGGTAGTTATTTCCTTAGTGACTTCATTCAATGCCCTAGATTCAATTCTTTCTGTTCCTTAGATAATTCAGTGATTTTTGTTGCAAGTTCTGACCTGTCCCCTGTGCTCCCAAAATTATCAAGAAAGTAGAGGTGGTAACAGTGCCAAATACTTCAGAGGAATCAAGAAGGCCAAGTCTCAGAAAGTGCAATTCCTTTTGGAAATGAGGCATTTTTGCCTAATTCTTCAGAGAATGAGTTAAGGAAAGCTGTGGGGAAGGATGGGAAGCCAAGTTCACATGAATGTAATGAAACAAGCCTTTACTTTTTTAAACACCTGCACCCACTACATGCCAGGCATTGTGCCCTTAGGTACTGCCAATACTAATGATCCAGTACCTGCCATCAGGGAACTTATATTGTACTCAAGGGAAATAATATGCACAGATAAATAAATAGCAAAAACAGGCAAAATAAAGACAAATATTTTTTGGGGGGGAAGAAAAGGGGAAAGTACTAAATACTGTGGAGGGGAATAGAAGGTGAGTATCAAGAAAAGCCATAGATATGAGTTAATATTTAAGTCTGAGAAGTGAGGTGATAGATGTTATAAATATACAGACTGGAGTGATAGAATATGAGATAGATAGATAGATAGATGAAAGATAGATATGCACACACATATATATCCACATATATCCACATAGATATACATATATGTATATATACATATATGTATGTATAAATAGAGATATAGATATCAGTTTGGATTAAATAAATAGTATATGTGGAGGAACAATATGAAACCTGTCCAAAAGATATGTTAAAGAAGGTCTTTAAATATTAGAGATCAAAGTTTCCTTTTAATCCTAGAGATAAGAGGGAGCCACTGAAGACTCTTGAGCAAAAGAGTGACATGGACAGAGCAGAACTCAAAGAAATAGTTAGAGAATATTTAGAGGGTGATAAATAGTATGACTTGGTGGAGAGGGAGAGACTGAAGATATATAAACATGAGGGAGTTGGCTTCTGATACAAGGTCTCAGATGAGATGGAGTGAATAGGATTGAGAGAAATGAGCTAGCCTTAGTAAGCTAGAGGAATGGATCTTTTTCTAAGGCAAGAGGAAAGAAGCAGAAGATTGAGGCAACTATGGTCTAGTGGGAGAGAAAATCTCAGCACTAGATTAGACAGATGAAGATATGAGTTCAAATTGTGGTTCTGATATTGAAAGCTGTGTGACTTTAGGCATTTAATTTCTCTGAATAAGATTTCTTTTATATAAAATGAAGATAAATATATTTCATGGGATTGTTTTGAGGATCAAATCAGGTAATTCAGGGCTTTATAAGGTATTATGTTCTACACAAATGTCAGAAATATGTTATGAGTGACCACATAAAAGCCTGGAGATGTGCAGAAAGTTAAGTGAGTTCAGATCAGATATCCTTGGCTTTTTCAGAAAAGCAGAAAATAAGATAATCTACTGAGTATATTTGGGGACATAAAGAGAGGAGCAAAGGCATTATTGACTGTGTGATGAGATGGGCATCTAAAATTTGAATGAAAGATTGTTGAGAAGTGCTGAGAATGAACATGAGTGAACAGGTAAATAAAGAAATGAGTGCTTTGGTGACTTCCTCGAATATTGTTGATTACCTCTGGATCATCTCATGGGCAAAGGTCACTCTTGTAAAACTAAGTTTGAAAATGCCTGGGGGCAGCTTGGTAGTACAGTGGATAAAACACCAGCCCTGGATTCAGGAGGACTTGAGTTCCAATCCAGCCTCAGACACTTGTCGCTTAATAGATGTGTGACCCTGGGCAAGTCACTTAATCCTCCCGCCCCCCAAAAAGGCTGAATGTGCTGCATAAAAAACTGTTAAGAAAAACTGGAAATATAACTTATTAGATAAATCTAAAGCTATACCAGGAAGTTGGGGAGTAGAAGAATAATATTCAGATAGAAAACAGAAAAAAAAAAGGACTCAGAAGAATTAGAGCTACCTCATATGTCTCAGGTTCTTTCCATAGGCATTGGACCTTTTGAGTATGAATCAACTTTCAATGTCCATGAAATGGTGAGGAGGGTCTACAGGGACTGCCAGGGGATAGGGCATCATGCATTGGTCACAGGAGAAAGAGTTGAATTCTTGTAGTAAGACCTCCCAATCACTCATTCTATTATTATAAATTGTTTGCATTGTTTTCCTGTGCAAAGGAAGATAATTAACTTTACATGAGATATTGCATTTATATGTTTCTAAGTACACTCTGAATTCAGTGTTTGACACCAGAGGACTTGGTCATATCCCTACTTTAACAAAACATCTGTGACCTTGGGCAAGTCACTTATTTGTCTCTATAGGACTGAGTTTCCTTATCTGTGAAAAGTGAGTGTTTAATTTAAATGGTCTTCAAGGTTCCTTCCTTTTTTATATCTAAAATATGATAATGTTTGGTTTTCCTTGGTTACTGTGTGTTTGGAGGGGCAGGGGGAGCAGAGGTGGTGGTAAAGAGAGGAGGGGTTTCAAATAAAGCTATAATCTCCTATACAGGGTTGAATGATCATAACAGGGCTGGATATCAAAGGCAGATGAATCTGTTTCACTCCCTACTTGCCAATGTCTAAGAGAAGACAGTTGCAACAGTATGACTGTGCAGATACATCAATTCAACAAAAGTCAAAACACATGGTATGAGGCTTCCCAGCAGCTTATTTATCCACAGTCATCTCTTTGAAATGAGCTGTGTTGCATCACCCAGAAGCAAGGCAAAGGCTTTTGCCCAGTTTGAAAGGCATTCAAACCAGTGATGTTGTCATCCTCCCAGTAAACTGCTTTGGATCTGGTGTAGCAAGAATTAAAAATACCTCTTTCAACCTGCCAGATGGGAGATTAAGATGTGGCCTGCTCCTTTGCTTGTATTCCATTTTTTGGGTGTCCACTAGATTTTGTAGAGAAGGCCTGTGCCCTGCCCCCAGCATAGGGTGGATCAATGCCTGTCATCGGAAACAAGGATGGAGATTTCATTTCATGGGGCACAGGCTTTTATCCTTGGGGCACAGCTTTCTTTCTCCATTGCTGCTTCCCCTTTGGTAGCTCTCTCTGAGAGAGGAAGAATGCTTGAAGTCAGTGAAAGCACTAATGAAAAGATACACCAGTGCATAACAGATGGATAAGTGTGCTCTAAGATGAGCCTGCTATTGATTCAGAAGCATCATCATCCCCCCTCCCGACTGCATTTTCAATGGCTCATGCAGGGTGCACCTGTAGCTTGTTGGCACAGCACCCTCCACTGCACCACGCAATTCACCCTTGCTGACAAGCTAACCTTGTCCCTCTGTGTCCCCAGTTTTGATTCTTCCCACTTGCTTCCCCCCCCCACACACCCAACTTCATTTGAATTTGGTTGTTCTTGTTATAATTATTTTACAAGCATGTGTAGAAACAGTGTGCTGCCTCTTTAAAATCGGCTAAATATGTTAGGGACTTGCAACTTTGGAAGGAGGCTGATCCAGGAGCCTGCTGCAGGGGATGGAGGTGACAGCTTGAGGGCCGTGGTGAGTGGGTTTGAGACAGGGGCTTTCTGCCTACCTGCTGGTTTTAGAATAAAAGGATGACAGGAAGCTTGAGTTGGAAGGGATCATAGCAATGGAGACAGCATGAGGCAGTGAAAAGAGCACTGAACTTGGGGTCTTGGCACCTGAGTTTGAATCCTATTTCTACTGCTTCTTAATTTTATGACCTTGGACAAATCCCTTAACATGTCTGGGCCTCCATTTCTTCACCTGAAAAAAATAGAGGATCTTTTGGAGCCCTTCCAACTCTAGAGAAACGTGTCCGTGTTTCTAAATTACCCATTTCAATCATCTTATTGTTATAGATAATGTAACTGAGGCCCAGTGGATACAGGGATGGGCCTGGTGTCAGGAAGAACTGAGTCCAAATCCAGCCTGAGATACTGCTGACTATGTGACCCTGTACACATCATTTTTCTTCTGTCGGTGTCAATGTCCTCATTTGTTAAGTGAGGATAATAAGAGCATCTAACTCCCAGGATTATTATGAGGATTGAATGAGATATTTGTAAATTGTTTAGTACTTGGCACATAGTAGGCTTCCACCGGTCGCAAGCGACCATGGATCAGCGCCTTGAAGAGCCACAGGCCACAGTGTGGCTGTGCAGTCTGATACAGGAGCCGCAGCTCCTGCCGAAATGAGGACATTGGAAAACTGTGTTCTCTGTTGCCCATCGGTTCCTGCGTCTCATTCGTTTTTCTTCCTCCCAAGCTTGAAGGCCCATCTCACCTGCACACAAGTTGCTCCTCAGCACTGAACTCCATCGGGCACGGTCCTTGGCCATCTCCTCCCAGCTGCCAATGTCTATTCCCAGAGCCCTCAAGTCTTGACCTGGCACATAATATGTGCTTAACGAATGATCATTCACTTCTCCCCTTTTCCCTGGTTATTCCCCCCATAGAAATGAAATGACTTGTCCAAAGTCATACAGTCATTTTACTCTCTACTCTTCTATATTTCTTTTGACATAAGCCTTTTTGTTGCTAATTTTTAAAACTTCAGTTAGGTTCAAAGCACTGTATTGATATAAGCTTCCCTTGCTCATAGATATCTAGACAGGATTGGCTATTCCAGGAGTTACAGAGCATCTGTCAGGTAGTATGTAATATAATAAACACTGAGTATTTATAGTATATAAGCAGGACAAGTGATAGCTTACTGTCCATGGAAACACTTTGTAAAATGAGCTATCATACTGGGATCTGTTTTAGGAAGGTAATCCACCCATTTGTCTAACCTGAGTTATATTTGAAACTCAAAGTCTTTTGATCTGGTCAAAAATATTTTGATCTGGGATCAGTTTTTGGTTCCAAATCAAATAATTTAGATTTGAGGCAGAGCAACCAACCAGAAGGCTAGTGGAATAATTGAGGCATGACTGAATGAGAATCTGTACTGGGTAGACAGCTGTGTGAGTGGAGAGGGGGATCAATAAGAAAGAGGTTGTGACTAGAAAAAACAAGAATGTTAGATATGTTGCATTTGCTATGTATACTGAATATCCAGTGTGAGATTTCTAATAGATTTGAGAATCATCTAGAAATGATCGTTGAATCCATGGAAGTAGCTGGCTTTACCAAATGAGACAGTTTAGAGGGTGCAGAACAGAACCACAGAACACACCCATCATCACTAAGCATGATCTGGATGAAGAACCTGGAAAGGAGACTGAGGATTGGTCAGACAGGGAAGGAAGTAAGAAGTGAAGGGAATAACCATTTATATAGTGCCTTCTTTATAGCAGAGGTTCAGAGAGGACTAATATTTCTTTTTTCATTGATACCTATTCCCTTTTTTGTGTTGCTTTTTTGTTGGTTTGGTTTGGTTTGGTTTTTTGGTTTGGTTTGTGGGGCAATGAGTGTTAAGTGACTTGCCCAGGGTCACACAGCTAGTAAGTGTCAAGTGTCTGAGGCTGGATTTGAACTCAGGTCCTCCTGAATCCAGGGCCCGTGCTTTATCCACTGTGCCATGTAGCTGCCCCTGAGCATTAATATTTCTTGTGTGAGGGCTGCTGGACCTTTTTCAGGGCTGCTCTCCATCTTTGGTGTCTCCCTGATCTACCCTTATCTGTTGCTTCAAGAAACTGTAGCATGTTCAGTGGCTACATGTTGATAAACCATTTACAGATGGGCTAAGCCATGTTAAGGGTAATGAAGGGTCTCAAACCCTTTGGTGAGTTAGGGTGAACTTACTTTAGGCATGCAAAAATTACTCCTGGTAGAATGGACAGATGAGGACAATTCGTTCTAAAAGCCACGAAGGTGACTGAAGCAGGTCCTGTGGAGTGCTTAGAAAAGGTTAGATACTGAGGATGCCAAAGTCATTTACAGTATCCCAAGCCATCTCTAGTCATCTTGACTTTGTCTCACCACTGGACTTTGATGACTTTGGAAGAGAGCATGAGACCAACAACTTTGTGCCACTCTGCCTCACTTAAATTCAATTTATGTGTGAATCTAAAGACATCACCCAAACCTTTTTATGTATCTCAAAGTTCTGTGGCAATGGGAAAGTGATGAAGTAGCAGGTGCACATACACTCGGACCTGTAGTCACAACCCTGAACACAGGTGGCCCAGGACATAGGGTCTTCTCAGTGGAAGTGGCAGTGGGATTCAGCAGCCCCTTAGTGCAGCCTTTTAAGGATTGCACTGCTCACCTCCTTGTGTGAGAAAGAGGCTCAAAAGGTGCCCTAAAATTGTTGAATTTACCCAACTCTGGCCTGCTTACTGCTGCATCCTATGGTCAACACACACACACACACACACACACACACACACACACACACAGAAAATGTACATTTTTTGTAAAAATGATTCCACTCACCATATGTGCACAGAATGTACACGCGCTTATTGGACAACATGAAATCCAGTATACCTGAAAGATGAATGGATCTTACTGGGAGAGAACTTAGCAGGTACATCCAAACAGCAGTTGTAAGTGAAGCAAGGCTAGGAAATTAAGGCCAGTTTACCGAAGATAGAGCCAGATATACATTTTTTCTGGAGTGGCTACATTGATAGAGAGTTCAGTGAAGCTGGTATAGTTTTTTTCAATCAAACATAATCTAGTCAACAAGCTTGTATGTCTACCAAAAAGAATGAATGACAGGCTCGTGAAATGTGATTGTTACTTCCTAGGAAATTCCAAGCCACCATCAGCATTGTGTTATGCTCACAATATGATCAACCCTGATGAAATCAAAGAAAAATTTAATGAAGACCTGAAGACCCTCATCATTGATGTGCCAAAAGAGGACAAACTTATAATACTGGGTGACTTTAATGCTAGAATAGTTACAGAATATCAGAAATGGTAGGGAGTCTGAAATGGAGTCTGAAATAGCCACAGCAATGATCACTTACTGCTAAAGATTTGTGCATCCCATGACCGTCTAATGACCAACACTCTTCCATTTACCTAAACACAATAAAACATTATGTATGCACCCTCAATGGAAACATTGGCATTTAATTGACTCTGTCATTGTAATGAGAAAAGACACTCAGGATGTAAGAGTGATGAAAGATATATGGAGCATAGAGTGCTGGACTGATCATAGATTTATCCGCTTCAAGCTAAATATAAACATTCAGCAAAAACACTGTTCCAAAGTCAAGAAAACTTCCAGAAGACTTAATCTCAAGAGATTTGAGTGATTCTCTAAGCAGGAACCGTTCCTTGCTAATTTGGAGGGAAAGCTGACCCAATACATGGTTGGCAAAAGTAGAAAAGAAAAGGAGTGGGCAGTTTTTAGAGGTTTGGTGTCCATTACTGCATTTACTCATCTGGGTGAGAGTACTTGGAAACATCAAGATTGGTTTGACAAAAATGATGAGGAAATTCAGAAGCTCCACAATGAAAAATGAGAACCCCAGATCATTTACCAGCAGAATAATTCATCCATCTCTACGAAGGCAGTGTTTAACTCCATTAAAAGTAAAGTGCAACATGTATGACTTATATTGAATTACCTGATTCTATAGGGAAGGTTGAGGAGGTAGGAAGAAAATTTAGAAAACAAAGTTTTTTAAAAAATCAATGTGAAGAAATGATGAGCCCGTGGATTTCAGAGAAGCCTGGAAGGACTTACATGAATTGATGCTGAGTGAGATGAACAGAGCCAGGAGAACATTGTACACAGTATCAACAACATTGTGTGTTGATCAACTGTGATAGACTTGATTCTTCTCAGTATTGCAATATTCCAAGATAGATCCAAAGGATTCATGATGGAAAATCCTCTCCAAATCCAGAAAAAAAAAAGAACTGTGGAATCTAGATGCAGTTTGAACCATACTATTTCTATTTTTTTTTGTTTTCCTTTTATGAGGTTTTTCTCTTTTGCTCTGATTCTTCTTTCACAGCATGACTAAAGCAGAAATAGGTTTAATGTGATTGTACATATAACCTATATCAGATTTCTTGCTGTCTTGGGGTGGGGGGAAGGAGGGAAGGGAGGGAGAAACATTTGAAACTAGATATCTTCTAGAAACAAATGTTGAAAACTATCTCTAAATGTAACTAGAAAATAATAAAAGACTATATTTAAGAAAAATGAAAGTTCATGCAAAACTTAGAGATGTAAAGATTTCTTGGCTTAGTAAGAAAGCGGGTGAAATTCAGGTGAAGGATATTTATGGACCAAAGAATCTTGGTGCATCTCAACCTACTAACCTCTGATGAAGTCACATTGTTCAGTGATAGGGAAATGATTCTGGAGAGATGGGCTGAACACCTCCATGGTGTTCTCAACATTCCATCATAAACCAAAACTGAAGCCATCTCTGACTGAAGAAGAGATTTTGAATATCATAAGGTTTCTCTCATGTGGGAAGGCACCTGGTGCTGATTCTATCCTAGTTCAGATTTACAAGGCAGGAGGACTTACTGCTCATACAAAAGCTGACTGAAATTTTCCATATTATATGACAAGTGAAGGTTATCCCTTAGAAGTTCAAGGATATTTCCATAGTCCATCTCTATAATGGTAAAGGAAATAGATTGTCTTGTGATAATCACAAAGGGGGCTCTCTTTTAGTTATTGTTGGCAAGATTCTTGCCAGAGTCTTTTTTTCTGAGCAATGAGCGTTAAGTGGCTTGCACAGAGTCACACAGCTAGTAAGTGTCAAGTAGCTGAGGCGGGATTTGGACTCAGGTCCTCCTGAATCCATGCCCAGTGCTGTATGCACTGTACCACCTAGCTATTCTCCCAGAGTCTTCTTTAATAGAATGGTGCTTCACCTGAAAGATGCTTTACCTGAAACCTGATGAAGCTTCAGAAATGGCTGAGGAATTGTTGATATGGTGTTTGCTTCCCAACAACTACAGGAGGAATGCCAGGAGCAAAACAGAGGTCTGTACACAATGTTCATCAATTTGATCAAGGCCTTTGATGCTGTTAGTTGTGAGTGCTTATTGAAAATTATTTCAAAATTTGGTTGCCCAAGGAATTTTATCAGTATTGTACAATTTCATGAGAGCATGCTTTGCCAGGTTTTGGATAATGAACAATGCTCTTGTGCTTTCCTAATCACCAATGGAGTGAATAAGGCTGTGTGCTTTTCCCTGTGCTTTTTAGCATGATGTTTTCAAAAGTGCTGTCACATGTCACAAGGACAATCATGGCATCAAAGTCAGCTACCTCACTGATGTTACTTAACTCAGGCTAGAAACCAAGAGTAAGGTAGAGGGATAATTGGTGCATGATTTTTTCGTTCAAAATGTTTGGTCACTCAATTCCGTCTCTGAAGCTGAGATGCAACAAAATTTGTATCTATTCTCTGCTGCTTGTGCTAATTTTGGCCTCGCAATTAACATCAAGAAAACACTGGTTCTCCACCAGTCAACACCACACCATCTATATGTTGAATCATAAGTTACAGCAAGTGAAGTTTTGAAGACTGTGGATAAGCTTACTTACCTTGGCAGTATACTTTCCAGGCATATACACATTCATAATGAGGTTGACACATGCGATTCCAGAATTAGCTCAGTGTTTGGGAGGCTCCTAAGGAAAGTGTGGGAGAGAAAAGGTAATAGATTTTTTTACCAAGCTGAAGATATACAGAACCGTTGTGATGATTTTATTGTTGTATGCTTGGGAAACCTGAACAGTATACCAGTGTCATGCCATGAAACTGAATTACCACCATTTGAATTGTCTTAGGATGATTCTGAATATCACTTGAGAAGATAATATACTGAACACTTTAGTCCTTTTTTGAACTGAACTGATAAGCATTTAAATTCTACTGCAGAAGAAAACCAGCTCTGATGGGCTGACCACATTTTTCAAATTCCAAATGTACATTTGCCGAAACAGCCATTTTTATGGAGAACTCCTACAAGGAAAATGCTCTCATGATAATTCGAGTAAACAGTAAAAGGGCACTCTCAAGGTCTCTCTGAAGAACTTTGGAATTGGTTGCATGATATGGGAGACACTGGCAAAGGACCACTCAGCATGGTATACCCACATCAAAGAAGGCACTGTGCTCTATTAACAAAGCAGAATTCTACTAGCTCCAAAGAAATGAGAGATGAGCAAATTTAGAGCCATCTATACTCCCAATGTTCATATGGATTATTTGTGCCTGAGCTGTGGTAGAGCACTATGAGCTCATATTGATTTGATCAGTCACAGTCAGATACTCTGTATCTTGACCCCAACATAGTGGTTCCATTTTAGTCATCTTCAAAAATAAAGGACAAAAAGAACCAAGCCACCAACTATGTAGCAGACACTTTGCTAAGTGCTTTAAGAGGAGAATCAAAAGAAGCTTGAGTTCTAGGTTAAATTCCTAGCTCTACTACCAACAATCTTGGACTTGGTACCACTATCCTTCTACAGTCATCCCAATTTGCAACCTCAATGTCAACCTCAACTTTTTTATATTCTATGATCTCTCTGTATCCAATCACTTTGTAAACACATCAAATAATTCTGACCTTTTACCACTTCTAATGTATGTCCTCTTCCCTTCATTCACATAGCTGAATTTCCTTAGACATGTTTTTGAGAACTCGCATTGTTTGATTTGGTTATTGACAAAGCTATTTAAAGTTGTGTTAAGATCAATTTTGTAGGAAACTTTCCATCTGATTGCCAGTATCTGAAATAGTTGAGAAACTTTACAATCACACCTGAAACTCTATAGCTGAGGCTTGTTAGTTGATCATCAGTATCCACACCTGAAAGACTTTCATTTGACAACTACACCCAGAGGACATCCAAAGAATCATCTGAAAAAAGACTTCCAAAGACTTAAATGTAAATTTTCCTGTGTTCCTTTCCCCCATTGTATACATTGTTTATAATGTCCACCTGCTAAAGGGAAGTGCCCCTTTAGCCTCTGTTAATGTGTCACTTGATTTCTTTTCTCCTTTTTCATTCCCTTTACTTTGTTAATCATAAATATCTGTATTGTTATTGCTTCATGTAAGGAAACAATGTTTCTTCAAGAAGCACAGGAGAGCGTGTGAGAATCAGGGTGCCACCCCCTACTGAGAAAGAAATTGGGAGAACCAGGGCAACAGTCCCCTGAAAATAAAGCATATGACTGGCTTCCAGAAGCTGCCTGGCATCCAGAAGTTATGTCTATTCATAGACCTCCTGTAAGACATGTTAATCAATGGACCAGCCAATTAGCTTGGAGCTGTGTGTGGGGACCACCCCGCTTCTGGTCTTACAAGAAGCTTCCACTGAAACAGACTGAGGATCACTCTCTTTCTTTTCGGAACAGGCATGTGGTGGGAGGGGCAGGCAGGGTAGACATATCTCCTAACTTTCAGAACTTCATGTGTTCTCTTTGGAAACATGCATAGCTAGGTGAAGGAGGCTTTCTCTCTCTCTCTTTGCTAACCCCTAATATACTTTAATAAATGCTTAAAAGCCGAAATTGTTGGCAAATTTATCAGTAAACTTAGCTAGTTCTCCCCCCTCCCCCAGGGGGCAGATAAAGCTATCACACATTAGATTTTTTTTTTTTTTAGGTGAGGCCATTGGGGTTAAGTGACTTACCCAGGGTCACACAGCTAGTAAGTGTGTAAAGTGTCTATGGCCGGATTTGAACTCAGGTCCTCCTGAATCCAGGGCCAGTGCTCTATCCACTGTGCCATCTAGCTGCCCCTCACACATTAGATTTTAAACATCACACTACTTAAGGGCTTTACCATCTCTTGCTTGGACAATTACAGCAGCTTCCGAATTGGGCTCTATCCTTCTAATCTCTTCTCTTTTCCCAGATCAGAGGAAAGGGACTTTCTACTCACTTGCTGTTTTAGAATAAAAAGATTACATAAAGTTCAAGTTAGAAGGAATAGTAGCAGTGGAATCAGTGTGGTGCAGTGGAAAGAGCATTCACCTTAGTGGTCTCGTACCTGAGTTTGAATCCTATTTCTACCACTGCCTGACTGTATGACCTTGGACAAATCCTTTCATTTCTGGTCCCCCATTTCCTCATGTGCAAAATAAAGGAATTAGACTAAGTGATCTCCATATAATTTCCAAAATATATCTTCCTAAAGCACATATGTGACCATTATCCCAGATCAAGAATTCAGTGGTTGTATGATAAAATGCTCACTCCTCAGACTGACATTCCAAGTTCTTCATTGGCTGATTCTACCCCACACTGACAGCCTGCTCTCCTTGCTTTTTTTTTTGTGAACTTAGTATATTATTCCACCTACCATAAGAAACTTTATTTTGTACCCCTTATTTGATATTTCTTTCTAAATGACTTACATATAATTTCCAAAATATATCTTCCTAAAGCACATATGTAACCATTATCCCAGATCAAGAATTAAGTGGTTGTATGATAAAATGCTCATTCCTCAGACTGACATTTCAAGTTCTTCAAGTTACACAAATACATGATTATGTGTATATACATGAATATGTACATGCATACTCACACACACATATGTGTATATGTATGTGTGCATGTATTTTGTATTTAGAATTAGCTGAGGGGTGCAATGGATAGAATGCTGAGACTAGAGTTAGGAAACCCTGAATGAAAATCTGGCCTCAGACACTTACTAGCTATGTAACCATGGGCAAGTCCCTTAACCTCTGTCTGCCTCAGTTCCCTCAACTGTAAAAGAGATATAACAATAGCATTTGAATCCCAGGGTTATAAAGATAAAATGATATATTTGTGAAGTCTTTTGTAAACCTTAAAGCACTATGTAAACATATTGTTATTATTATACTTAATTTACTTATCTTCTAAATGTTCTATCCAACAGGCAGAATATAATCTCCTTAAAGGCAGGGACTGTTATTGACTTACATTTAAAAATTGTTTTGTTTTGTTTTCTGTCTCCACTTGACTTGTCCTCATATCTTGGGTATTTAGCAAATGCCCTGCACATAGTAGGTATTTAACATTTGTTAATAAACTCATGAATAGATAACCCCAGTTTCTTTCTCTGTAAGAGGAGAAATGGTGTTGGACTAACTGATATTTATGGTTCCTTCTAAAATTAAATCCTCTAATGTATACAAAATTGTTCATAAACTTGGAAGTTGTTAGTAATAAAATGCTTTGAACTCTATAAATAATTGTATAATGTGATATTCTTTGCTGCTGGGTGCTGTAGGGCTTTTAAAAAATTCTGGTTGTACAGAAGAGTGATTTTTTTTTATAAATCTGGAAGATAAGAGGAGTATATTTTTTCAAGACTTTCTCCATAGGATATTGAATAATTTTGAAACTAATTATCAAAATGCATAATCCTAACATTTTGTATTCTGTAAAACAGTATAGATACAAATCGTATCCAATGGTATCATAATGGAGAATTCTACATACTCTCATCTACAAAAAATATAACCATAGACATATGGTTCTTTGCACTAACACATATTTTTTATTACTTTGATGAGGTGGTAGTCCCGTGGCTCCTTTTGTGTGGGTGCTCTTTGCTCTGATATATATCATAGCCCCTTCATGCTCTTTCTCTCTCTGTGACCCTTGTGTGCTTTTCAGTTTTTCACCACAAATATTCAGTATGGGATCAATTAGTTGTATAACATTGGGAAGCCATTTAAATGCTCTGTACCTCTGGCCATTAGCCTGTGTAATACTTGAGAGCGGGAACTATTTTTTTCTTTCTTTATATTCCCAGTCATAGCACAGTCTCTGGCACATAGTAGGTATTTAATAAATGCTTGTTGACTTGAGTTGACCTGATCTTAGTTTTTTCATCTGTAAAATGGGGATAATAATACCTGATTTACTTAACTCTCATGTGGTTTTTGTGAGCCTCAACTGGAATAATTCATGAAAAGTGTTTTCAGATTTTAAAAAGTAGTCTATAAATGTCAGCTCTTCCTATTGTCATTGACATTATTTTTATTCAACACACTGGAACTCTGCTTTATTTTTTTGTATCTTAGAGGGATCAATGTAGCATCTGAGTTGTCATTCAAAAGAATGTCTTTCATTCTACATGACTGGCCCATCTCTTTTTCAGGTCATCCATGTCCTTGATAATATTTTTATGTCATTGCTCATGCATGAATCATTGTTGATAACATTCCACTGCCTATTTCTTCTGGCCACCCAGAATATCATGATCCCTGAAGAGTTAAATGACAATTTACCAAAAGACAATAAGAAAGCATTCATACATTGATATACATAGCCATTGATTAATGCATATACATACACACATCCATGCCAAGGTCTTTCTTTTTCTTTCTGATGCATCTAACATAGCCCATTGATGAAACTGAGAAAGTGAAAAACATCATTAATAATAAGAAGTAAGAGAAGCAGCACACACTGGATACCATTAAAACAAAATTTATTCCCCTTGCTATTATGAAGTCTAAACATTATTAAGAGATCAGAATTTGAGAACTAAAAGGGACTTTATGAGTCATCTAGTTCAGTCAATTTTTGCAATGTCTCTATTAATAATACTACTTACCATCATGGGCCACTCCTACCACTACTTCATATCTGTATAGTTTGCAAAATACTTTCCTCATTGATCCTTACAATATCCCTGAAATGCGAGAAGGCTTGCTATTATTACCCACCTTTTACACATCAGTAAATGAGAGCTTTGTGAGGTAAATTATTCAGAGATGATTACATGCTTAGTACATGGTAAATTAAAGACATCGACTCTTTACATTTAGTCCAATGCCTCGATCCTATGTTGCTTTCTATTCACAAAAGCAATTTGAGGGGGCAGCTAGGTGGCACAGTGGATAAAGCCCTGGCCTTGGATTCAGGAGGACCTGAGTTCAAATCCAGCCTCAGACACTTGACACTTAACTAGCTGTGTGACCCTGGGCAAGTAACTTAACAATCATTGCCCTGAAAAAAAAATAAAAACAAAAACAAAAGCAATTTGAGGATTATGTGCAGAGTAATATTTTCAAGAGGCAAGATTTCTCATTCCTTATAGATCTGGAGTTGGAAGGAATTCCAAAAGACCATCTAGACTGACCCCCTTCAATATGATGCCATTAAAAACAAAGATGATGGAGACAGCTAAGTGGTCCAGTGGATAAAGCACGGCCCTGGATTTAGGAGGAGCTGAGTACAAATCCGACCTCAGAAACTTGACTCTTACTAGCTGTATGACCCTGGGCAAGTCACATAACCTTCATTGCCCCACTAAACTAAAAAACAAGCAAACAAACAAAACAAAACAAAGATGACTTTAAAATGTCTATGTAAGCAATTATCAATCATTTATTGGATAACTCCTATATGCCAGGCATTGTATTATATGCTCAGGATACAAAGACAGAAATGAAACAGTTGATCTATGTGCCTTTATAAAGGCTGCCATCAGGCCCAGAATATGCTCCCTCTTACTGTTCATCACTAGAATCCGATGGTTCCTTCAAGGTTCAGTTTAGTGTCAACCTCCTTAGAAAGCTTGCCCTATTCCCTTAATTGTTATCATCCTCTTTCTTTTCAAATTAACTTATATCTAATTTTTGGCATGTAGATTCATTCCTGAAGTGGAATATAAGGTACCTGAGATGAGAAAAATCTGTTTTTGCTTCTTCCTTGGTTGTCTTTGCTGCAAACTTCATAGTGTTTTATGTGTGGCAGATAGAAGTCAATTGAATTGAGCTGACTTTTGTAAGTCATCTTGTAAAAATGTGAACCTGCTAGACAACCATTGTTTGACAGTGTTGTCAGGAGCATAAAAATCTTTGTTAGTTTCTCTTTGTGAAGGGACACCTAAGGATAGTTCAATAGAGATGCAAAAAGTGTAACATCCAAATAACAAAAAGGTGTTGCTGACAGTGTCATTATAATCAATGGTAAGAACTAGCTCAAATATTAAGATCAAAGGGGGAACCTGGAGGATAATATCAGGGTAGCTATTTAATATATTTGAACTTCAATTCTGATGAAATCTTAGGCTTGGTCCTTGTTCACTGTGATGTATTGAGACAAAAGCCAAGCAAATATGCTGTAAGGTCATCAAAGATATAAAAATGCAATACGAGCAGTAACCTTTTTCAAAGACAGTTTGTTCAGCCACTCATTGGTTTATCATGGGAATTATGCCAGAAATTAATCTTCACTTTATACAAATACCACAGCTTTGGTGACAAGCAAGAATCGACTTTATTCTTTCAAAAGTTCATGGATCCAGTATAAATTATTACAATCATACTGAAGCATACATTTTATGAGGACTATCTCCCACTTGAGTCATAGGGTCTCATTGTGTGACTCAAAAGGAGGCAGAATAAATATATCTAGCCTCCTCCCCCCTATCTTTTTCCAACATTGGTTGCAATGAAAAAAACATAACAGGATTAAGTAGACTCCCCTGGTGGCATGTTGAACTAAGGATTGAGTTAAATTGAGCCATGGTCAAATCTTATCTTCCCTTCCCCTATTCCAAGGGGATTCACATGTCATTGACATGCAAAGTCTTTTATTATTTGAAAAGAAATATTTAAATGACTAAGCTTCATTTTTTATATAAATAGTGTCTTTAACTTGGAGTTAGAAAATGTGGGGACAGATCTTTATATTTTCAGGTTATAACAAGAGTTGTTTTGAAATATAGGAACGGCAAAGTGAAAAGACCAATAGATTTGAAGTGAATGAATCCAGATTAAAATTTTACCTGTCACTTACTACCTGGGTGAATCATTCCAGTCAATGGAACTTTCTCAACCTTCATTTCTTTTTCTGTAAAATAATGTTGAATAAAATGGCCTCTAAGATCTCTTCTATTTTGAAATCTATGATCTTCAAAATTGATTGTGAAGAAAAGCACTTGGTTTATCTTTAAGTGGTTTGTTTGATACTTAAGTAAATAGCTTTAGAGCCAGAATTTAAAACAAACCACATAAACATTTCTGTATATTTTCATTCTGTATTTACCTTATATTAATTGATTTTATTTAAATATATATTTGTGCAACTGTTTGCCCAGACTTGTTACCCCTGTCATTAACACAGCCTTTTCTAAGCCATGAAGTTAATTATATGTAAGATACTATCCCTTTGTTATTTGAACATTTTATTTACTGAAAGGGGAAGAGTAAGGAAATTTATAGGAGGAATACAGGTAAAATTAACTGGTGGAAGAAAACAAAATACAATTCTAAAAGAACATGAGAGAAGAGCACCCCCTTCAAGGAAAAAAGTAGTAACTGAAGGCAAAGTTACTTATAATACATTGTTTTCTAGGAGCTTTTTATAGATGAGTCTTGTTAGAATGCTAAAGTTTATACTCAGTAAACTGAATCAAAGAACTATTTGGGGACAGTGAATCAAATATATATTACTACATAATCTATCAAAGCAAGGTAGATTTTTTCAAACCTAAAATGGAAATGGACCTACCTACTACAAAAGAAGCCCCAATTTTTGTCTAGAGACATATAAAAACACAAATTTGAAGCTGCAGGATTAGAACCTGAGGTATCAAAAGCTAGAAAACAAAACCCAGAAGCTTATTAAACCGAGAAGATAGAAGAATCAGAGAATACAAATAGCATCTACTTCAATATGAATCCAGCACAAAACAGTTGAATTGAAACAAATGGATCGCACTTGATTCTCGGGAACTGATCTGACTGGGGGAAGTCTTACTGTTTGAAAAAGTGATTAGAGAAAATAAGACTCCTATATAGTTTGAGAAGTAGTGCGGGCTTGTCTGCCTTGCTCTTTTGCACCACCTACAGTTTAAGAGAGGTATAATCTTTAAAAGCTTTTCCTGTGTTGCTCTTGACTGCCTCCTAACATCTCAAACGGGAACAATCCCTCAAAGCCCTGGCAAATTTTAGTCTTCAGAAAACTTCTTTTCAGCGAACGACCATAATGTTGTCTCAGTGTCTAACCAAGGGAATAGACCTGGAAAATAAATCCCAGGCTTAAGGGTACCATTTGCCAGAAAAGCCTAATATTGCTTTAGGGGTCAAAAAAGAAAATAAAAGAGGAGAGGAGTGGTCCCATCTACCTCATGATGGAAGATACATAACGTTCTATAAAAACACCAGTAGCATAATTATTCTTGCTGTTACCCATTGCTTTTTTACTCCTTGGCTCATTATTTAGCATTGATGGTATTATCTTGGCCAATCTGTTTAAATAAGAAACAAATGGGAAACATGGGAGCCACAATAATGACAAATCTTCCTTCCTGCCCCCTTTCAGGTTACCTCTAGCTTGAAAAGAGGTATAGCTACCTCTTTTGGGGAACTACACTTTCTGCAGATTGTGTGGCAATGGGATAAATGAGCCAGATGAAAGAGAGAGAAAGATGTTGGGAGCTGGGGTGTCATAAACCTGCTACATGTTTTTTTTTTTTTAATTAACCCAGGCTTTGATGTATTGCTCCCTCTTGAAATATAGAAGGCAGTAAAGAGCAACATAGGTAAACCTCTGAAGTGTTGAACCTCTCCCAAGGTGTATGTAATGCTAAAAATCTTGCAAGGCAGATAAGGAAATATTTTGAGGGGTAGCTGGATAGTACAGTGGATAGAACACTAGGACTGGAGTCAGGAAGATCTGAGTTCAAATTTGACTTTAGCACTTACTAGCTGTGTGACCCTAGACAAGTAACTTAACCCTTATTTATCTCAGTTTCTCATCTGTAAAATGGGTAAACACTGGAAAAGGAAATGGCAAACCATTCTGGTATCTTTGCCAAGAAAACTTCATGGATAAGCCCATGGGGTCATGAGGAGTCAAACATTATTAAACAATAAATATCTGTATTGATATTACCCCTATTTTACAGATAAGGAAACTGAGACTAAGAGAGGTTAAGCGACTTGTGCAAGGTCAAGCTACTAATAAGGGAGGCAGAACTCATTTTAAATTCCTTTCCAGTATTGTATGTGTTCTAGAAATGAAAAATATTAAATAAAACATGTTCTCCAACTACAAGTAGCTTCCAGCTTTTTTGAATCCCAGACCAGCATTCTTTGTATATTTCCTCATAGTCACAGTAAATATGCTGTTCAATAAGTTGGTAGATGCATCCTTTAACGCAGAGACACAAAGATCTCATGTTTTGCCTTTGTCTCTTGGGGCATCCTTTTCAGACCAATGGTCTTGCCTCATTTTACAGAGAGAAACTATACATCATTGACAACCAGAGTGCTTGGTAGTTCATGATTTGGGCTTTCTACTTTTCTCTAAAACAATAATTGAGGTTTTTAATGATGAGCTATTTTTGCTTTCCTTCAAATTTTATTGGCACCAGGGATAATATTTAGAAGTTCAATACAGGGGATAGTTTAAGGATGTTACTCACCTAATGAAAATTGACTTGGATGAATAGATATAAAACATTTATTAAGCACTTACTATGTACCAGACACTATGTTAAATGCTTTGCATACAAATACCAATAAGCAAGATGGTCTCTGCATTTACAGAGCTTCCACAGTAATGGGGGAGAACAGAAAAATTGGAGTTAGGTATGGGGAAGGAAACTATGTTCATAATGAAATGGTTTAAAAATGACAGAAAAGTGCCTGTTTCCAGGCAAGATAATGGAAAAGCTCACCTATCAGTTCTCAGAGCCTAGGATCCAATGTGAAGGGACCTTGCCAGGCGCAGAATCTCCTTAGGGGAAGTCTGGAAATATAAGAGAAAGAAGCCCAGTGGTGTCAACCAATTTGGAGTTCTTCTAGGAGAGTCTTCTAGTTCAACAACAGATCATTTTCTGTTGATTGGTATAGCCCTGTTCTGAATAAAACTTTATTGAGTCACTGATTAAATTTCTTTAGTTGAGGTTTTTTCAGTAGTCAAGAGTTCTATGAAAAGACATCATAGAAATTATAGCAACAGGGACAGCTAGGTGGTGCAGTAGATAAAGCATTTTGCCTGGATTCAGGAGGACCTGAGTTCCAATCTGGCTTCAGACACTTGACACTTACTAGCTGTGTGACCTTGGACAAGTCACTTAACTCTCATTGCCCACCTATATATATATACATATATATATATATATATATATATATATATACATATATATATACATACATACATACATATATATATATATAACAGAAGACTGGCTACAAATGAGATTTCATTGCTTAATGTGATGATTTTTCCTGACATACTAAATGTCAAAGACAATCTAGGATGATTGGATTTATAACTTGAAGGGATTTGAGAAGTTATACAATACATTCTTCCTTATTATGTTTGTAGCCAAAAGAACTAGGGGATAGAAAGGTTAAATAATGTGCCCAAGGTCACATAGTATAAGGAGAAGAATTAATCACCAGGCCCTCCAATTCTAAATCCAATGCTCCTAATATTATATCTTGCTGCTTCTATTAAGATATGTAGTGGTGGTAGTATGCATTGATACAGTATGATCACAACAGTGAAATCCTGGAAAATACATTTGGCTTAAGTGCCCAAGACCTACCAGAATCATTCTATTACTTCTATTATAACAAGTCATTAAAGGCAGACTTGCCTTTTATTTTTTTTTAAACTGATAAAATAGAGGAAAAATAACAAAGCATTTCCCAGATTTGCTTTAAGTATATTTTACAGTAACACAATAAGTCCTTTCAATTTTTCTATGTTTGTCTTCTCATAAATATGCAATAGTATTGTTAGGGTCAAACAGTTCCTCTAACTCTTGTACCTGTCTATCTTTTTTCCTATCATTACATGTTGCAGAATCTCGAAGTTGCAAGGGACCTTGGAAGTCATCCAGTTTAACTCATACATGAATTAGAATTTTCTCCAGAATGTCTCCAAATAAGTAGTTGTCCAGACTTTGAATGAGGCCCATTCCTCTTTTAGATAATTCTAGTTGGTACCGAGTTTTAAACCCAAATTTGATTCCCCATAATTTCCACCTATTGTTCTCAGTTCCATGCTCTAGGACCAGGTGGAACAGCTCTAGTCATTTTTTTTTTCACAAGATAACCCTTCAAATACCTAAATGCAGTCATTATAACCTCCGAGACTATTTCTCTCCACCCTACATCAACAAATCCTTCAACAGATGGAGATGTTTTACCTTCTTGGTTGCCCTCCTCTGGTGTCATTCCTAAAATATGGTGACCAGAACTGAACACCATCCTCTAGGTGAGTTCTGACCATTGCAGAGTTTGACAGGAGTATGATTTTTCCGATCCTGTCTGCTATGGCTTTTTGAATACTGTCTAAATTGTTTTCTTGTCTACCATAATACACTGTTGACTAATGTAGTCATTTAATTGTAGTAAAGTAAGGGCTACAATTAAGGGTTATTTTTCTTCAGATTACAGGATACTGAAGTTACAGTATTCTTGAACTGCATTCCCAATTAATTCCCCACTAAGGTAGAAAAATATCATAGGAACATAAATTCAGAGCTGGAAGGGACCTTAAAGACTATAGATCCCAACAACCTTATTTTAGAGATGAGGAAAATAATACTCAAAATGATGTAACTTGTCTGGTTTCACATACCTAACAACTGTCTGAAGTAGGATTCAAACTCATATCTTCCTCATTCTAAGTTTAGCCCTTGATCCACTATAACAAATCCCTTTTCAAAACCTCTGGAAAACAAACCTGCTATGAAGTAATGAAACATCCTATGCTCCTAAAAAAATCAGACTTCAGTCATATCTCATATAGCAACAAATAGTTATACTACATAGGCCAGTTTTTCAGATTCTTAAACTATTTTTTTGTCTCTCATATCCTCAAACACTGGCATAAGGCAAGGTTCTGTTTTGTTGCCCAAAGAGGTCACATATGCTGATTGAGACACTTATCCCCTTCCCCCCAAAAAGTGTGTGTTCTCTTTCTTTATGTGTAACTCCCCCCACCCTTGGAAGAAAGATCAAAATTTCAGATTCTTTGAGACTCTGAAGAGATGAGGAATCAGTGAAAGGTCATAGGAGGCCAGCCCGAAAGAGACTAAAGACAGTTTGCTAAAAGAGAAGTTCATTTAAACACAGTAATTTGAAAACAGACACAACAGGAGACAATCTATATTATCTTTTATTTGCTCAATCTTTCTTGGTTTTACTACTGCCAATTCCACCCCTGCAGTTCAGACCTGGCAGCTAAATCTCTGTTGCTTTCCAGCAGCTTTTCAAAAGCTGATAAGGAACCAAACTACAAAAGAAATAGACTGAATGGTCTTGTGCTCTCCCCCCCTCAGTCAAGGTGCCACAAGCATCTGATTTCTTATAGCTTCATCCAGACACAGAGGAAAGGAAAAAAAAAGGCTCAGCAACTGAAATCTGAGCCTGACCTAGAAATGTCTCTGTCTATGACTACCATAAACCTTCATCTTAATGGTTCTGAGCGTTGTTATAGAGCCCTCAGCCGTTGTGTGTATATCCTGGAAACATAATGAGTGTTAGTCAATTCATCCTCATGCCCTATGAAGGTGAAATCCCTTGATATGTGGGACTTCAGGAAGGTAGCTGCTGTGGAAGGAACAACAGCCCAACTGTGAGCTTCCAATGCACAGCTGTCTCCTTTAGTCAAACAGTCTGTCAAACTTTGGATTACAAATTAAACACCTGAGATGCAATAAAAATATTCTTTTGTCTATGAATTGGTGGAAGGTTTATTTTTCCAATGGTGAAAAATGATTCTCAACTCATTATTAGTATTAGTATTAGTGTTGTTGTTGTTGTTGTTATTGTTATTATTGTTTCTGCTTTCAACCAAGCTACTGAATTTTGAGCACATTATTATGAGTTATCCTTGGTATATTCTGCATACCTTCCTCAAGCATCTCTTCTCAAAGAGGCTGATCGATATGTCTATATGGATAGAGTTCTTTGAAGTAGTTATATTACAATAAAGAACCACATTTCTAGGTTTTTCAATTTTCCCCATCTTTAGGTATAATGAATTTGTGTGCTACCCTTTTCCAAATTCACCTTGATAGTGGTATATAATAAAGGTGGCTGAACCTGTTCCTCAAATATTTCATCAAGGTTTTCTTAATTCTAGTACCCTTCTATCTCATCTAACATTAGATTCCAAAGTCCTTAAGTGGATTTGCCCTCAGTTTCTAACATTTCATCTCTGTCAATTTTAGAAGGATCAAAGGAGCATGACCTCCTTCCTTGTCAACAAGGTGTCACCAGTCCATCTGTTCATATTTAGACCCCTTCTACCCAAAAGCTCTTCTGATTTGTGGGTACTAAATAAACAAATGAACTTTGAGGTCTTCCATCACTACATCTTCTTAATATTCTTATAACATACTGTATTTTTCTGCCCTATACTCTGTGTGAGCATCAAGAAAATTTTGTGGATTTTCCAAGTGACTTAAATTTCTGACTTCTCTTTGATCTCTGATTGTGGTTCTTCTTACCAACGTTAACCCCTCTATTTATGCATACAATGCCTTCTCTTCCAGGAGTTTACTCCTTTGATCTTCTCCTAACCTATTCCTCTCCTTTTCTTTCTCTCCTTTTCAAATGCTTCATTTTCTGCTGCTTATAACATTCTTAGGTTTCTCCCGTGCTTTAAAGTCCTACATAATCTAACTACAGCCTACCTTTCCAGACGTATTCTTATTACTCTTTCACATTGTTTTTGTTCCTGGCAAACTGGTCTCCTTGTTACTCTTTGACCTCAGTATTCAGTATCATGTTTTTATGCTATTGTATGGGATGATACCTCATTTCTGAAAGCAGTCCTTTCTCACCTCTAACTAATAGAATCCTTAATTGTTTTTCAAGGCTCAGCTGAAGTTCAATCTTCTCTGGAAAGCTTTCCCTTATCCCCCCTTAGGTATTAGTGTTCTCTCACTCCTCAAGAGATTTGTGTAAATAGTATATTTTCCCTAACAGAATGAAAAATACTTATGTGTGAAAATAGTATATTTCCTGATTACAATGTGATTTTTCTATCACCAGCACTAATCATAATGCTTTGCATATAGCAGGTGCTTAATAAATGCATTGAGATGGATAAATGAATTGACATGGATTAAATTTCTTCAGGGATCTTCCAATCACTTTTTGGAGAGTGGAGAGTCAACCTTCTCCAAGCAGATGATTCCTCCTCTTTTGAATGTGTGGGAAACTGTCCAGTAGTAATACTTTAAGTATGATAGCTGAATTTAGAACTTCTAGAGATTAAACTTTGTCAAGGGTAATCTTAGATTCCCCAATAACTCCAGGGAGTCTGCATTTAAAGGGGGATTTAAAGAGCCTATATTTAAAGTCAGGTTTAGCCATGTGCATTTTTATCATGAATTCTAATTTGGGACTCACATTACCTAGTTCTTTTTGAATTCTAAGGGCTCAAGTATATTAGGAAATTTAAGAGGTTAGAAAGTCTATATCAGCAAATTGATGATTCCCGTGATTTGGGGATAGAGTTGTGAGACAATGGAAAGAGGGCTGGATTGGTAAGCAAAAGCCCTGGGTTCAAGTGTTATCTCTATCATTATCTGTATAATCTTGGGCAACTCTTTGGGGCTCAGTTTATTTGCTCCTAAAATAAAGTTGTTTATACAAGTTTCATTATACTCTAAAAGCTCTATAGCGTTTCTTAACACTATTCTCTCCTGGTTCTCTTTCTACCTGTCTCAGCACTTTGTAGAAGTCTATTATGAATCTATACCACTCTTATCTAGCATTTATTAAATACTACTATGTACCAGGCACTGTGCTAACACTGGGAATTCAAAAAAAAGCAAAAATGTAGTTCCTGCTCGCAAGGAGCTCACATCATGGAGAGAAAACACAAACAAGATATAAAAGTGAATGGAAGGTACCTTCAGAGGAAAGGTACTGGCAGTAGAAGATAAGGAAGATCAAAAAAGTATCTTGCAGAAGATTGGATTTTTTCTGAGTCTTGAAGAATACCAGGGAAGCCAGGAGACAAGGTAAGGAGGACCAACCTTCTGAGTGTGGTGGACTCTGACTGAAAGAGTAAAATGTTGGAAGACTGACTATGGTATATGAGGGCTAGTAAGGTGACTACTGCCCCTGGATTATAGAATACACAGAGGGAGACAAAATATTACAAGACTTAAAAGCTAGGATGTCGTTAATTTAGGAAATGTTTAAAAACATAAATAGAGGATTTTATATTTTATCTTGTAGGTGATAGAGAACCACTTCAATTTATTGAGTCAGGTGAGATGGTTAGATGTGTATTTTAGCAAGATGACTTTGGTAGAGGGTAAACTGGAGTAAAGAAGGACTCTAGGCTGACAAACCTTCCAGTATGCTTTTATAAAGTTCAGGTGTGAAGGGATGAGGGCCTGAACCAAAAAGGCAGCATGCTGGTGAAGAAATGGGAACATATAATGACTGTTGTGTTGAAGGCAGACAAGACAGGACTTGGCATTAGACTGGACATGCAGAGAGGGTGCAACAGGAGTTGAGGAGGAAAATGACGTTGCAAGCTTGGGTGACTGGGAGGGTGCTTAAGGCCCTTAACAGAATTAGGAGAATTTGGAAATGGAAGGGTTTTCACTAAAAAGTTAATGACTTCTATTTTGAACACATTTAGCTTGAGATGCTTAGGGGACTAAAGTTAGAGATGTCCAAGAATCAGTTGGTGAAAAAATAGTAGAGGTTGGGAGAGATTTTAGGACCAAATAAATAGATCTGATAATCATCTAAAAGTAGATGCTAACTTAATCCATAGGAACAGATAAGATGAAGAAGCAAGAAAGAAGAGAGAGAAAAGAGAAGAGAATCAGATCACATGGCCTAATCGTAGGTGTCCCACACAATTCCATACAGGGCCCTCTTGCATTCTCTGTCTTTATCTCTCTGGCTCCTTGTCTCTGTCTCTCTTTCTTTGTCTCTCTCTGCCTTTGCCTCCTCTGCCTCTTTCTATGTCTCTGTCTCTTTTTCTGACTCTCTGACTCTCTGTCTCTCTCTCTTTGTCTCTCTGTCTCTCTCTCTCCCCCAACTTATCTTTGCAGACTTGTAACTTATTCCTCCTTAAAATCTCATTCTAAGGTCTGATTTCTCTCTGTTCCTCTCAAATAATACTTCATCTTTCATTTCTCATATTTTCTACTGGCTGACCTCCATGCCTGGAATGTATTTATTCCTTATCTCTACCTCATAGAAACCTCTTCAAGATATAACTTGAACATTACCATCTACATGAAATCTTTCATGATTTTCCTGAAATTGTTAATATCCTCCTCAATTGCTGTTTATTTAAGTGCCTTGAAGTTATTTGTATATGTTATTTTTTTTCAGGGCAATGAGGGTTAAGTGACTTGCCCAGAGTCACACAGCTAGTAAATTTCAAGTGTCTGAGGCCAGATTTGAACTCAGGTCCTCCTGAATCCAGGGCTGGTGCTTTATCCACTGAACCACCTAGCTGCCACCTGTATATGTTCTTTTTAAACATATTCTTGTTCTGTCCATTGATTTCCTCATTAGAATTTTAGCTACTTGTGGGCAAGAATTGTCCTTGCTTCCCCCTACTCCCTTCCTCCTGCATTTAATACAGTATCTGGTGTTTATGAAGTACCTAATAAATGCTGATTGATTGATCCACCTTCATATTCCTGCTTTAGAGATTTAAGCTTTAGGTCAGTGGGGATTATAGGATTTATCATATTGATCTGACCCTCATTCCTTTAACCCAGATTTCTATTAATAACATATGACCCAGGGTACAGCTAGGTGGCGCAGTGGATAGAGCACTGGCCCTGGATTCAGGAGGACCTGCGTTTAAATCAGGCCTCAGACCCTTGACACTTACTAGATGTGGGACCCTGGGCAAGTCACTTAATCCTCATTGTCCCACCAAAAAAAAATAACATATGACCCATATAAAATGACATGAGAAGACACTCCTTCTTTCTTCTAACACCTTTAGGAATTAACTTTTATTTTCTGTATAAACCAATTCTTGGGGTAATGGATTCCATAATTTGATTATTGATATATATTGGGATTTGTTGAAAAAATGTTTACCTTGTTCATGCCTCTTATTTTTAAAAAGAGATTATAATCCTGTCCCTCATCCCTTTCCTCATTCAAGTGTATATAGCATTTTTAGACATTTGGTAGAGGTCCTGCCTATAGTATTTTATGAGGAGCAATTCTTATAAAAACCTGAATAAACCATAAAGGAAACATTGTAGCTCATATAATAAGAATAAGACAGTACAAATGGACAGGCAACAGGTTACTTGAATATCTGCAAGATATTAAAAGAACCACCATCATATTGAATGGACTCTCTATGGAGGATACATGAGGAAGAATTAAGCAAGAGGATAAGACATCTATTCTTTTTTATAATTTTCAGATTTCATTGGTAGAGGAACTATATATTCCAGTCAGAACATGGGCATATTTAAGTATAGTATGTAAGTAGTATTTTAAAAATTTATCATTTTAATTGCTTTTCTCTCCATTTATCCTAATTCCTCTTATTTTTTCTTAAGACACTCAAACAATCCAAAATTTGTAGAACCCTTCATTTTTAGAAGTTTTAAACATACAAGAAACAGAGAATGAAGTGTCTTTAAGAGTCACAAAGTGGGTAAGCAGCAAAGATTGTATTCAGATCCAGGTCACTTGAATACAAATCCATGGTTCTTTCTCATACAACTCACTGCCCTAAATCAAGCTCCTACTCAGATTATGTCTCCTACACCATCACGGACATTTAAAGGTATAGCCTCTGCTTGAAGACCTTCAGTGACACAGAACTCACTACTCTCCAAATTAGTATATCCATTTTTAACAACTCCAATTGTTATTATGGCTTTCCCCTATGTTTATCTGAAATGTTGCTTGCCAAAAATTTCACCCAATTGTCCTATTTTTTCCCTGTGGGGCCAACTGGAAGAATATTGTTTTTTTCTATATGGCAAATAGATCTCCACAATGTAGCTTTGGTATACCTCACCAACTTGCAAAGGTTGATAATATCTTCACCTAGTCTATTCCAATAAGTTTGATATATAATTGTGTAGTAGAATCTAGCATCATCTAAGTATTTGGAAATTTAACAAGCACTCCTGTTTTGGGAGCATTTATGATATAAAATAAGAATTCTAAGTACCATAGAACCAGGGACATGCTGGAGCCAGCTCCAATGAGCTAGGAGAGTCAGTAAATTGTTAGTGTGAACATTTATGCCTAAGATATCAGCAAATATTATAAATAAGAGTTCAATTCGTTCTATTAATTGTCCAAACTTAAAAAATTGATGGGGAAATGTTAATAATGCAGATTAAACTTAAAGCTGTGTTGTGAATGCTTTTTTTTTCCCCCAGAGAAGCAGTTGTTAAATACTTACCAGCACCCCACTCTATGGACCCATGTAATATTACAGCTTGTAGAGACAATAAAGACTTTTGAACTGAACCCCCTTATTTAAAAGAAGGGGAAATTGAAGGCCAGAGAAATGAATTTACTAGAATAAGGTCACATAACTAAGTAGGGGCAAAACTGGCAGGTTAAACTCTTACTGTAATATTTTCCCTTTATATATCTCTTTAATATCTGTTGATATTTTGATATCACATATATGTACATGCATATATATTTAATTTTATTTATGTTATATATGTGTTATATATACATATGTAGGCTTATATATGTGTATACATATACAAATTATATATAAACATACTGACATACAAATAAACACACACGTGTTGCTTTTTACAGAGCTAAGATTTCCTTGTGTCTCTAGGTAGGCTTATTTATATACATAAGGCACATTTGCAATCCATCTATTCTCTGGCACTGTAGCCATTTGTAGTACAGGTTAAATAGTTGATAAACATCTTTAGAACTAGCATTATGACAACGTTCACCCAACTTTGTACCACTTATTGTCAATGAAGACACTGAAGTTATTTTACTACTAAAGTCCTGACAAAAGGTCAGAAAGTTATTAGTAGATTGGAGGGGAAAACTGAAATGGTTGTCTTCTTTGCCTACTTGGATGATTTCAGATCTAAGCATAGCTAGCTCAATGGGCAGATTCTTTATCTTATAAAATATAAACAATCTAATATTCAAAGATACTTATCTGAATATTATTGGTTAAATCTTCTGTACTATCTACTAAAGTTTAAACCATGACAGAGGAAGAAAAAAGATGCCTGTCAACTGGGGAATGGCTAAAGAAATTTTGTTATATGATCATAATGGAATATTACTGTGTTATCAGAAATAATGAGCTTGATGATTTTTGAAAACCAGGGAAAGATTTGCATGAAATCAGAGCAAAATGAGCAGAACTAAGAGAATAGTGTATATGGTAACAGTAATATTGTTTTAAGAACAACTTTGAGTGAATAAGTCATTTTGACTATTATAAATACCCAAACTACAAAGGACATAGGCAAGAAGACACGTATCTCCATCCAGAGAAAGAACTGACAAAAAGAATAATTTTTAAATACATGAATAATATAAGTATGGATATGTATATATACATACACATACATAAATACACACACATACATATACATTTTTGTCTAACAGTAACCATCTCCAGGGTGGGGGGAGGGAAAAAAGGGAGGAAAGAAAGTTTATGGTAACGTTATTATATATTTTAAAGGAATAGCAATTTGGACATTATAGATTTACATTTTCACATGCAATCGTCTTTTTTGTATTCTACTATGTTATGGAAATGTTTGTTTTATTTCGTAAGTTTAGAATAAAATTGGAAAAAAGAAAAGAAATGGTGGCTCTTGTCCAATTTGATAATCATCTTCTTGCTTCAAATGTCATGCATATGATTCAGGACCTGCTTAATTTCCAGAGTAGGGACACAATTAGCATATTAATTAATTGCACTTTTGTGTATAGTGCTATCCTCAAAGCTAAGTACTTAAGATTTTCTACATTGTTCAGAGGGATTCAGGGCAAAATCCATGAAATTCTTAACTTAAATACTCCTATGTAGTGTTACCATGCTGGAGAGTAAAACAAAACAAAACAAGACATTCGTTCTGTTGGACTAGACAATACCTAAGCTCCTGTCCTTCTCTAGATCTATGATCCTGTGACTTTCTGATAAGAAATGTGATAATTTCTTTTACTACAAACTATAAACCAGGGTATAAATTCTTATCAACAAACAATTTTGTTTTTCATAACAGTGAGCAGAAAAATAATTGATTAGCTTGCAAATTGTATTTTCCCTGCCTTTGACACTAGCTCTCTTTTAGATCTTTACCCAATTTATATATTGTTTTATTAAATTTGACGATAGCCCAACACTAATTCTTCAAGACTGACTTGTGGCTTTTCATTCTCTCCTTAACTAAACTACAGTTTTAACTCTAGCTGTCAAAAAACCACTCATATGAGACTTTTCTCTCCCCTTTTTGGTGGTTTGGGTTCATATGACTTCATTGATTTTAATTATGTATTTATTTTCTTCCTACTCCATATGGCAGAGCTGAACTGCAAAATTGAAACCAGAAGGCTGCAAATCTCGGTTAGTTCATGAAACTTAATAGACGGTGCTAACTTTGTGACCAACCATTGTTATATGTGTTTTGTTATGAAGCCTCAAGATGGCTTCAAAAGCCTTGGCACAGTCCTTAGTCACAGTCAATCTATTATTTCACTTTATAGGCTCTCAGTTTTCATGCATCAGAGTGATCACCCACTGGGTTTGGAAGGTGGACAAACGTGTGCATGAATATTTGAATGATTATTTTACTTTCACCATCATAGGGGCATCTGTTAGGCAAGAAGAATGGAAGAGGCTACTGAAAGATTGTTAAGATGTATTTTCAGCTGTGTGTTCCCTTGGTATTTTGTCACATGTTATTTATGGAGAAATCATTACCATATGTAAACACTCTCCTTTGCACTATAGGCTCATTTTATTTAAGTTCTGGTTAGGTAAACTACTAAAACTTCTGTTGGAGATGTATAATAAAAATGATTTAATATTTGTAATAATCTGGAGAATTTTTCCTACCTAAACATATGATTTTAACACAGTGACAAATCAGCATTAAAAGGAGGTAGATAATCAAACTGCATGCTTCAGGTAAGGACACTCATTAATTTTAGATTTTTTTTGGAGGGGCAGTTTTCTTCTCACAATTGGCCAAGCAATTTGTAATCCACCTTCAAACATTAGCCTGAAATTTCTGCCATAAAAAGGTAAATTTCTGACAGACAATTGTGGTCAGGAGTGATAGGGGGTATTGATTAATTTTTATTTAATTGGTAGTTTGGGAAATAACCCTCATAAAGATTGGGAGAATTTTCTGGCTTCCCCTATACTTTGTGTGGGTCAGGAGAAAATTGTTCCCTGCCACACTTGTAGATATCATTTTTATGAAGTTCCCCACTCAGGAAAAAAAAAATGAATGGAATGACATTGTTAGAAAAGTCATAAGGCAAAACGTTCAGCCATGTGCAAGTAGCATTCTACCTGTAGATTTTGCCACTCAAACCTGTGTACTATGTCACTGCATGAAGGAATCAGCATTCGCAAAAGCTCTTGATGGGTTAGAATATTGGGCTGAGTCTAATTTAATAAGGATAAATGGCAAGTCTTACCCTCAGATTAAAAAACAACAACAACTTCATAATTTTAAGATAGGAAAAATATGGTGAGAACACAGTTCATCTGGAAAAGACCTTGGGATTTTTATTCATTCATTCATTTAATTTTTTTTTTGGGGGGGGGCTCCACATACAACATGAGGCAACAACAGTGCTACAAGGAGAAGCCAAAAAAGTGAATGCTAGCCTTGGCTACTTTAAGACATATGTAGTATCTAAGAAAAGGGAAATGGTAGTCACACTATATTTTGCCCTTATCCAACCTCTGATTCTTGGAATTCTGGGCTTTCTATAATATCTAGCTTATGTGCCACCTCCTCCAAAACATCTTTGATCGTCCCCCCACCCCAGCTATTGCGGACATTCTCCCTGCTTTATATTTTTTCTTATATAGTCTTATTTTTATATATTGTCTTTCCAATCAGAATTCAAGCTCCTTCAAGAGTGAGAGTGTTTGCTTTTCATTTGCCTCCCCAAAAGATAGCATAGTGGCCTTAGCAATGCTTGATAAATACTTGTTAATTGATTAATATGAATATAAAGAAAGGGGTGTGTCTCGGTTTTCTCAATATCAAATAAGGGCAATAATACCTATAGTATATACCTCATGAAAATGTTATGAAGATGAAATGAGGTAATGCATATAAAGCATTTTGCAAACTTCAAAGTGATATATTAGTTATGATTGTGAACTATTTCCCAGAATTTTAAAAATTACATACACATATTTGATTTTAAAGTAATTTTGATGACTAAATCTATTTTCTTAGTTGAGACAATTATTTTACACAGTAATATTAATAAAATGTGAAGTCTAGAGGAACTCCTCAAAATTTCTAGTTTTATTTTCAACATAATTCACTTTCAGGATGACCCAAGAGTATGAAATAAGCGGAGGTTAACTTTATTTATTGCTTGATTGATTGATTTATCTAAAAGACTGCCAGGCCTATGTTAGCGTCATAAAATAGTTGTTTGTGAGATACCAACATTTACATTCCATTTAAGGGAATGAGACTCAGCAGTGCCAAAGACACCACACTGGCTGGGAAGCATCTGGCCATTTAGTGATGCCTGCTGTGCCTGTGATTTGGCTCTTTGAATTGGAGGAACCATGGCGCTGTGCCGTAAGAAACTGACAGTTTGGTCTTTGTGTGCCAAATGAGGACAGCAGTTTGAAGGGAGGCCTGAAAGGAAATTTAAGAGGATGGACAAGATCTATAGAGAAACTGTGAAGAGAGAACAAAAGATATTCCTAAAGGTCTGGGACCTGATAAAAATGGAATTCTCCAGAAACCAGGAGTTTGGAAATTCCTCAATAGGTGAAAAAGATTGTGTTGTTCCAGCATGCCTTAGAGTTATTTAAAGATTTGAAGTAATTCTTAACTAGGCATGAAAAGTCCCAGTGGGGAGTGGGGAGGTAGGATTACCCTAGCCTTAGGATCTGCTGCTTCTGAGCACACACAGGTTATTTGGGAGCAAAAGATGTAGTCTGATAGTGATGTGGCTCTTGTGAAGGGGATTCAGTGAAAGCATTAAAATAAGGACTCTATGTCATAGTTTAGTAACAAAAGGAAATTGATGCATAATGAAACTAAGTAAATCAACACAAGGTGGTTAAGAAAGGCCTACTTATAATTAGAAAAGGTAGGAGGAAACAAAACTATCACTCTTTGCTGATGATATCCTAGATGATATCTTTGCAGATAGAAAATCCTAGAGTCAACTAAAAAACTACTTGAAATTATTAACAACTTTAGGAAACTTGCAGGATACAAAATAAACTCATATTTATCATGAGCATTCCTATATATTGCCAACAAAGTTCAGGAACAAAAGATAGAAAGAGAAACTCCATATAAAATAACCATAGATAACATAAAATACTTGAGAGTCTACATTCTGAGATAAACCCAGGAACTATATGAACACAACTATAAAAAATGTCTCGCCCAAATAAAGTCAGATCTAAACAACTGGAAAAAATATTAATTGTTCATGGGTAGGCTGAGTCAATATAATAAAAAATTAAAATCTGTTAATTTATTTTAGTGCCATACCAAAGTTTCAAAAATATTTTATAATCTAGAGAAAATAATAATAAAATTCATCTGGAAGAGCAAAAGTTTAAGGATATCAAAGGAAGCCATGAAAAAATACAAAAGAAGGTGGTCTAGAGTAGGTGATCTCAAACTGCATTTATAAAGCAGTAATTATCAAAATAATCTGGTACTGGCTATGACATAGTGAGGTGGATCAGTGGAATAGAATAGATACAAATCACTATAGTAAATGACTATTGTAGTCTATTATATGAAAAACCCAAAGATTCAAGCTCTTAGAACAAAAAAACTCATTATTTGACAAAAACTGCTAAGGAAATTGGAAAAGAGTATGGCAGAAACTAGGTATAGAGCAACATCTCAGACTATATACTAAAATAAGGTCAAAACATGTACATGATTTACATATAAAGTGTTATACCACAAGCATGGAAGAGAGCATGGAATCATTTATCTGTCAGATTTGTGGACAGAGAAAGAATTTAGGACAAAAGATGATATAGAGAGCAATATAAAATGTAAAATAGATAATTTTGATTATATAAAATTAAAAAGCTTTTGCACAGACAAAACTAACAGAACCAAGATTGTAAGGAAAACAACACTGGGAAGATTTTTTTTTTTTAGTGAGGCAATTGGGGTTAAGTGACTTGCCCAGGGTCACACAGCTGGTAAGTGTTAAATGCCTGAGGCCGGATTTGAACTCAGGTACTCCTGACTCCAGGGCAGGTGTTCTATCCACTGCGCCACCTAGCTGCCCCAGGGAAAGAATTTTTTTTTAAATATCTCTGATAAAGGCCTCATCTCTCAATTATATATATATAGAACTGAGTCAAATTTATAAAAAAAAGTGATTCCCCAATTGATAGATGGTCAAAGGATATGAATAGGCAATTATCAGAAAAAAATAAAAGCTACCTATAGTCATATTTTAAAATTCTCTAAATCACTATTGATCAGAGAAATGCAAATTAAAACAACTCTGATGTATCACCTCACTCATATCAGTGTGGTAAATAAAACAAAAAAAGGAAAATTTTGGATGTTGGAGGGGATGTGGGAAAACTGGGATGCTAATCCACTGTTGATGGATCCAACTATTCTGGCAATTTGGAATTATGCCCAAAGGGTATAAAACCATGTATACCCTTTGATCCAGTAATACCACTGTTAGGTTTATATCCCAGAGATACCCCAAAAGAGAGCAAAAGACCTATTTGTACAAAAATATTTATGGCAGCTCTTTTTGTGGTGGCTAAGAATTGGAAATCAAAGGATTATCCATTAGTTGGGGAATGGCTAAACAAGCTGTAGTATATGATGATAATGGAATATTGTTGTACTATAAAAATGACAAATAGGACAATTTCAGAAAGGCCTGTAAGGACTTTTATGAACTGATGTATAGTGAATTGAGCCGAACCAGGAGAATGTAGCGCACACTGACAACAATATAGTTTGATGAAGAACTGTGAATGAGTTAACTATTTTCAGCAATACAATGATCCAAGATAATCCCAAAGGACTAATGATGAAGCATACTATCAGCCTCCAAAGAAAGAACTGATATTGATTGAACACAGACTTCAACATGCTATTTTTCACTTTCATTTTTTCTTTTATTCAAGTTTTCTTATACAAAATGACCAATATGGTCATTGTTTTACATAATTGGACACAACCTATATCTGATTACTTACCTCCTCAGGAAGGGGAATGGGAAGGAAGGGAAAGAGGAATAAAATTTAGAACTCAAAACTTTAAATTAAAACATTTATTCTTATTTTTTAAAGTAACCAAATTGCTTTCATCTGATGAATCAATGAAATAAAGTATTATATTTGAGAAAAAAGTAAGGCCTATTTATCATTCTTATGTTAATTTTATCTAATTAATTAATAACTTTATTTCTTAGATATTAGCCTGGGCAATTTGACTTCCTCCTCAGCTGTCACTATCTTGTCAGAAACCAGGTACTTAGTATTAGCTGTACTCTCTAATATTACATTGTTAATCTTAGTTAATGCTACCTTGAATGGACTAATCTAAAATTTTAAATTCCCACAAACTAAAACTAGGTTATGTTGTATGATTGTCTCTCTTACCAAACTGTCCACCTCCTCCCTGCCAAAAATATAGAACCTCATTAACCTGACAATACCTATCGGTTTTCTATTTCTTTCCCTAGGATTTGTAGTTCACAAAATGGCCTTCCTTCCTTCCTTCAGTATGCTCTGGATGCCACCACATATGTGAAATGCTTCAAGTAATTGAGGTTATTTGCTTCACAGAGAGAGAAGGGAAAAGGGAGATATGTCCTTCGTGGTCTCAACTCCATGGAACAAGATGTTCTTCCCAGAACAAATTTGTCAGTACTGAACTCCTCACCATACTGCTAACTCAGTCCCTGATTGACACCACCTCCCTTAGTCTCTAATACCCTCTTGTGGGTGAACTAGAAGGAGGAATTTAGTACTATTCCCAATGCCTTCCTTTATAGAAGGTAGAAACTAGATTCAGTGCACTCCACTGCTGCCCTGCCTGGTTCCCACTCTATGTAACAGTATACTCCCTATTGTCCCATCCCCCTCCCCTCTTTTCCTGCCCCCTTTTGTGTTACCTTTTTTTTAATTCTTTGGTTATAAGGTCCTTGAGGACAGAGGATGTCTTTTTATTTAATGTATCTTTCTCACTCCCCACACTGCTTAGCACATAGTAGGTATTTAATAACTGTTTATTGAATTAGATGGATTTTTTTAATTACAGCCTTTTTGATGAAATTTATAGGCTTTATAGACTAAAAAGTTGTAGACTGATGGGGCATACTTGTAAAGAATTATACCAGAGGGCAGAAATTAGATTAACTCGATAGAAGTTAAAGGTAAGAAGATTTTAATTCAATGAAAAGAAGTAGCACAATTTTATGTCCACTAAAGAACTGATTTTCAATATGCCTCAGAGGGAAATGGTGCAAAAGAATGCAAAAGATGATCGGTTATATTATTTTCCCAAAGGTGGTAAAAGAGAAAACATAAGTAGTTTTGGACCCCCTACGTAAATTCTCATCTATCCAATATATTTTAGAATAGTTTATTCATGTATGAATGAAAAGATAGAATAAAATGGAATGAATGAGTTAATGAATGAATGGATGGATGAATGAAAATGTACTTTATTAAATACTTATCAACTAAGGACTATGTTATGTGCTAGAAGTATAAATGTAAAAGCAAAAAGGATTTCTGCCATCAAGGAACTTAAAATCTAATAAGCAATGGGGCAAAAACAGCATAGGGAAGTGGTAACAAGTAGTGGGTTCTTTGGTGCAGACAATTATAGGAATGTGAGCAAAACCATAAAGGAGGTCATTGACAACCTCTTCCTGGAACAACAGCACAACTGATTTGATCATGGTTTCAGAGGGAAGGGACGACTCTTGGCAAGGTAGTTGAGGAGAGAGTTGAAAAGATGATTGATGAATTAAAAAAAATGAAACATGACTGAGACCTTCTTTAAATAGTATCTATTTGAGGTAGTCACCAATCAGAGCAGCTGGGCCTCGAGGTCTGGGAATTCTAGAAAGGAAAGGATTAAAGAACATGAGTTCTGGCCCAGGTGGCAAGGCTATTGAGAAAATAGTAAAGCAGTAGGGAGTAAAATGTTATCTTTTGTGCAAAAAAAGGAAAGAATAGGCAGTTTTTTCATAGACATTTTTCTGGGAAAGCATTTTTTCTGAGAGGTATAGAGAGCTCAATTTCCTAATTAGAAAATTTCCCTTTGACTCACTAGAGGGCATTGAAGTTTAAAAGACACTCCCTCCAATGATATCCCCATTTCATATACTAAGATTATTCAAGGTTTCTTTCTTTTTTTCTTTTTTGTGAAGCAATTGGGGTTAAGTGACTTGCCCAAGGTCATACAGCTAGTAAGTGTTAAGTGTCTGAGGCCGAATTTGAACTCAGGTCCTCCTGACTCCAGGGCCAGTGCTCTATCCACTGTGCCACCTAGCTGCCCCTCAAGGTTTCTTGACATATACAAAGAACAACTTTGCCCGTCAATTCAAGAAAACAATACTGTTTTATCATACTTCAAAAGATCCATCATGTCTTTCTTTATTCACCCCTATGGATAAGTCATGATCGCTACAATCACTTTGTGGGCTTGTGATTCTCTTTGCTTACCTTATCTGTTCCTCTTCGAAATTTTAAACCCATGCGAGTGTCTGTTCTCCCTTGGCAGACTCTTGGAGAAGTCAGGGTTGAACCCAGGGTTCATGCCTTGATGAGGCTTTACTTAGGATGCATAATAATCAAATCACTTACTAACAAGAAAAGATTAAGGTGAAATGTTTCACTGATAGAAAGAGAATTGATACTTCAAATTATGGCTGGCCATTGTGTAGTTCTTAGTTCCTAAGGGGCCATTCATTTAAAAGTTTGATTGAAAGAATTAATATGGGTAACCTTTTTGCATTTTTTCTCTTTATGATCTCATAAATTCACAGGGGTTCAGTTATAATCTTTATGTAAATGATGTCCATAACTATATATCCATCACTGCTTCCCCCACTGAACTACAATACTGAACCCATCAATTTCTTATTAGATACCTCTAACCATAGCAGAGCCATGACAACCATAACAACTCAAACATGATGCCTTGAACTCATCTTTCCCTGTAAACCCATTCTCGAATGCCTTTCCCCATATAGTGTAGTATGATATTAGCATAATAGTACAGTATAACTTAATTTCTTAATAGAAGCATTATCCTTGGAGGCAGAGGACCTTGATGTAAATCATGCCTCTGACACTTAACTGTGCCACATGGATATCACACAACCTCCTTGGAACTCAGTTTACTCCTTTGTAAAATAAAGGACTAGACTAAATGTCCTCTTAGGTCTTTTCTAATATTTAGGTAGTCCAGTGGAAAAAGGATAGAGTTTGGAGTCAGCGTTCAAATCATGCCTCATATGCTTCCTAGCTGTGTGACCTGGACAAATCACTTAACCTCTCTCAAAATGAATTTTATCATTTATAAAATGGAGGTAACAATACCAAATGGGATCACATATGGACAGTGATTTGCAAATTTTAAAGCACTATATAAATGTTATCCATCTATTATAATTACTTGGGTTATATCCTACTAGGTATAACAAATTACTTTTTAGCCTGTTCCTAAGAATCCCTAGTTACCTTCAAAGCTTAGTTACCACCTTATCCATGAGGGCTTAGTTAATCCCTTCAGTTTATAGCTTATCTCCCTTCCAAAACTTGCATTGTAACATACATATCTATTGTTGTTCAGTCATTTAGTTGTTTCTGACTCTTCATGACCCCCTGGACCTGCTGTTCATTAGGTGTTTTTGGCAAAGAACGTGGAGTGGATTGCCATTTCTTTGCCAGTGGGTAAAGGTAAACAGAGGTAACTCTGGTAAACAGTTACTCTGGTTAACTACCCAGGGACACACAACTTGTTAGTGTCTGAGGCTGGATTTGAACTCAGGTCTTCCTTACTCCAGGCCCAGCACTCCCTGCTCCCTGAGCCATCTAAATGCCCAACATACAGATACATGCATACATATACATATATATACACATATACATATATATACACATATATGTTTGTGTGTGTGTATATATAGGTGTGTGTATATGTATACACACATACATACACACATGCATGCATGTACGCCTAAATACATATGGACACATTAAATATATGCCACATATAGATGGATAAATTATATAGATGAAGATAAATACATATGTATATGTATATATGCTTAAATATGCACACATGTGGAGAAAGAATACTCACATGTATAAGTATCCATATAAATACATAGTCAACAAATGCATGTTGATTAAACTATGCTATATTGTTTATTTTTAGCCAATCTTAAAAACTTAGAGATTATTCTTTAATAAAGCAGCATCATTTATATTGTCTGATTTCAGCTTATGCTGAGATTTTAAATCAAGGTCCAAATATTGAAATAAAAATTGGTTTAACACAAAAAATAATATGAAGAATAGACAATTTCAACTAGGAAATGATTGCATTGAAGCAGGTACAATAATAAAATATTTTCAGATGGTTACCTCTCTCTTTTATCTGTGTGCAGAAAAGAAGTACTCAGGAAATAGAAATTTTGCAGTTCCATTTATATTATATATCTATATCCATATCTATACCTCCCTATGTGTATTTAACAACACATTTTAATTTAAGATCAGTGCATGAGATTGAAATCTTGAGGAACAATCCTGAATTCCTGAAATTGAAAGTTTGATTTTAAATGTAAAGATATTTGATTCTGGTATGAAAACTGAATTCATCCCAAAGATAGGACTCCTTGGCAATCCCTTGCCATGTACAGTTTGTGAGAATAGGATGCTTTAGAAAGTGGGATAAATTTTCCTCTATCAGGAATAGAAGGTGATAGATTTAAAGATGGAAGAGGCCTTTAAAGCCACTAAACCTCCCTTCATTTTACAGAGAGGAAACTATGTCCCAAAGAAGTCATTTGCTCACCTTCATACAAGAAGGAAGTCACATAATTGGAACTTAAAAATAATTTCCATCTCTAGTCTTGTTTCGTCATTGTATCACATTGCTAGGGTCTCTTAAGGATGACTTAGAGAGCTAATGCCCTGGCCAGGACCTGGAATAAAATTCTAGGTGTTGGTCCTGGCCCTGGCCCTGGCCCCAGCTATGCATTATAGAGTTGTTATATTTGGGGAAGAGAGGATGTTGTCATCACAGTCATACTGCATCACATTTCTTCTACCTTATCACTCACTCCCCTACCCCTCCACCCCACATAGTTGCTGGTCTTACTAAGCATTCACCTCTGCACTTGTGAGCCTTCAGGTGTGGAAGTAGGGCTCTGAGTAGGGGTGTCCTGGAGCTACCTCCAATCCTGGCAATCTGTGGTTATTAAATTCTCAGTGGGAATGTTATACTTTGAAAATTTACAAAAGCTACAAATCAGAGCTTGAGTTATTGGTTTGTTGCTTGTCTAGATTTAAGACTGTTAATAATGCAGATTAAACTGAAAGGTATTTCCTGGGTCTCACACACACACACACACACACACACACACACACACACACACACACCAAAGGGATGGTTGTTAAACATTTACCACAACATATCTGGCTCTAAGATTCCAGCCTAAATCTCTTCATGTCTCCCTGTGTTGATTCAATCACTGAGAAGCAGTTTGCTCTTGCTGTTGCGGGTTGGTCTTCCTCATGTACTAGTAAATTATTTGCTACAATGACGAAGACATGAGCTTTCATAGAATTCTAAAACTAGAGAACAGATGCCTAGGAGACCAGGTGACTCATGCCAGCTCCTGTCTCAGTTACACCAATACTGTAATAGCAGTTAGTTGGCTTTGCTGCCTCTAAGATCAGAGCCCTTTCCCATTTGCTCTCTCGTTGATCCTCACACTGTCCCTGTGAAGTAGATACAGGCAGACTATCTCATTTTGTAATAGAAAAACAGAGGTTAAATACTAAATTAGTGGAGTCCCTGACAGAGCCTGGATTTAAAGCTAAGGCTCTTAATTCCCGAGCCTGTGCTCTCTCTCCCCTTGAATCTGCTGCCTCTTTCATTCACTATAAATTAGAAGAAAGTGGGAGGATGTTACAGCCCTGCTCAAGTGTGACTGCTCTGTATAGGACAATTAAAGAGAGAAAACGTGGGGAAGCATTAACAATCCAGCTCTCAAAATCCATGATTCTCTTCCACTGAGGGGTTGAAAAGGAACAAAAAGGGGAGAACAATGTACCCAGAATTTCAAAAGCTGTGATTTTAAGTAGTCCAATGAGAAAATGTGCATTGATCAGGTTATATACTGACTGCTCCTGTTAAGAGCCAAGATATGAAAATGGTGATAATGGGCTGTGTTGCAAATTTCTTAAGTAAATCAGCAAAATTTGGGTGTTGTGTGACAGCAATAAATCTCTAATAATCAGCTGGTGAATGGGTCAGTGCATTAGCACTCTAAGCTCAATTAGCTACACCAGCACCAAGCTCTGAGAAATCTCCTTTAAAGCAGGCCTTGCCCATTAGATTAAAAGTGTCTATAAATATTAAATGTTGTTGTAAATGGAGCCAACTTTAGGATAGATCATCTGATATTTGAAGCTTCATTTACACTTTAATATTTAATACTGGGAAACCTGGCTAAAATTAGAGCCACCACATCTGGCATTTAGACTTTCTTTGTTTCCAACTCCATCATACGATCAGACAAAGCAACTTGATGCCAGGATGTGGATGAGTCTGTGGCCTCAGAATTGTTACTGTGATATGAGCAGGCCTTTTATAAATCTCCTGAAATTATTCATCTTTTTTCTGTGTGTGTCGTGGTGCCAGGGGGACTATTGAGACCCCTCTTTAGCACTAATAAGTCACTGGTCCTCTTGGAAGATGCTATGTCCTCATTCAGTCCAAACCAATAAAATTCAATATTTCTTAAGCACCTACTATATGAAAGATATTGGGTTAACTACTAGTCATCAACAATGTACATGGAACAATTTCTACCCTTTAGGAGTTTGCATTTTAGGAAAGAGGAGTCTCCTAGATTTGTAACCTAGTCAGTTATCTTCTCAACTCTTCTCTTTCTCTTAGCCTCCTACCCTATTCTAGTAGTTGTCAAACTTTACCATTTCTACCTCATAAATATTTTATACCAATTCCATTTCTTTTTTAATAACAGCCCTTTCACAGGTCTCAGGTTGCCTGAGGCAACACCCATTTAGTGATTAAGTGTATTAAAAAAATGATGTAAAGAAAGGTATCTTACCTAGTCAAAAGAAAAAATAAGACAGTAAATAGCTGGGAAGGGGTATGGGAAAGGGGGAAGACCCTGAGAGTTTCTGGCCAAAATAGAAACAATAGCTAATTACTCCCACTTTGAGCCATCAAGGGGCCAAACAATGGCCAAATGAGGGCATCTGGGCTATCTCCAGCCCTCCCTGATCTATATTTTACCACTGGACACAGATGGTTCTGGGGGAGAAAGTGGGCACAGCCCTCCATCATTTCAATCCAATTCACTGCAAGTCATGACATCACCCTGATGTTATGGTCCTCTTCCAGAATGAAGGACAAACAACAATAACAATAATGACAGCCAGAACTTTTTTTTTTTTTCCACATCATCACTGACCTTTATTTTGATCCCTCTGCCTCATGTTTTTACTCCATTCCAAATAGGATTCAGACCTCAGGACTGGGCTCTGATTGATGAGCATTCACTCAGTCTTCTTCAAAACAAGTTTGACACGTCATTTTTCATCATTTCCATATCTCCCTATCATGTCAAGTGCACTACATGCCACCTTAACTGTCCTTCCTCCCCTACTTTTCAATCTTAGTTTTAAGAACGTACATCAAATTATAACTAATTTGCTAGAGAGGATAGGTCAATCAATTGATCTAAGATTCTTTTTTCTTTCTGATTTCTCTGTCCAAAATACTCCTTATTGACACTAGTTTTCTATGTGTGTTGTTTTTGTTCAATCATTCAATATTGTCTGACTCTTCATGACATCATAGACCGTAATGCACCAGGCCCTTCTATCCTCCATTATCTCTCAATGTCTATCCAAGTTCATTTTCATTGTTTCCATGACGCTATCGATCTCATTATTTTCCATCCCTTTTCCTTCAATCTTTCCCAACATCGGAATCTTTTTCCAATGAGTTCCATCTTCTCATTATGTAGCTAAAATATTCAAGCTTCAGCTTCAGTATTTGAAGTTCCAGTGAATAGTCTGAATTAATTTCTTTAAGTATTGATTAATTTGACCTCCTTACTAGCCAAGGGACTCTCAAAATTATTTTCTAGCCCTTAATTTAAAAATATCACTTCTGCAGTGCTCAGTTTTCTCACATACATACATGCATGCACACATACATACAAACATAAGCATGTGCATACATACATGTATGCATACATGCACATACCACATATATGTGTGTGCATGTGTTTAGCCTATATATATACATACATGTAAGCATATAGCCTATGTGTGCAAGTGTGTATATATATATATATACACACACATACACATATATATATCCAATATCTATTTCTAGCCTATATCTGTATCTTCATCTATGTCTATATCTATATCATCTATGTTGGTATGTATATCTATATACCCTATCTATATGCTTATGTGTATATATATGCATATACATATATATGCTTATATATAGCTTATGTGTGTATGTGTGTATATATACATATATGTATGTACATCCTGTATTCATATACACACTATATATATAAATGCTTCCTCTATTAATTTATAAACTCTTTTTTATTTGTATTCTAATGCCCAGAACTTAACACACTACCTAGCTCCTAGTGCATATGTAATAAATGCCTTTTCATTCTTTCTTTCATTCATTCATTCATTTGAATCCATCTTCCACATGACTGTCATTTCCATCATCAATAAATTTCAGTGGCTCACTATTCCCTTTATGATAAAACATAACTTCTATTTTGCTTTGAAAGTCCTTCACAACTTGGCTGTGCCCATTTTTTCAATTCTGTATATTACTACCCTTCCTGTATTCTAACCAAACTGGACTTCTCTCTGTTCCTCAAAAACATTACCTTACCACTCATCTCTATATCATTATGTAAGCTGTCCCCAATATTTAGAATGCACTCCTGCATCAAAAAGACTTCATGTTATCATTTTACTTTCTTCAAGATACACCATCTTCATTCTTTCCTCATTCCCACAACTTCAAGAATCCCCCTACTTTGTATCTACACATTTTTGTACATTTTATCTCCTCCAAGAAAATGAAAATCCTTGTGAGTTTGCATTGCTTCATCCTCTTTGTTTCCTCAACATAATGATTGACATAAAGTAGACTCTTAATTAATAGTAATGTTATGAATTATTGACTAAATACATAAATATATGGGGGAAAGAGGGACAGATAGAAAGACAGAGAGAGACACACAGAGAGATGATACATGAGCTGAATTTTCAAGGAAACTTAGGTACTAAGAATCAGAGATAAGGAAGCAATGGATTCTAGGCATTGAGACTTTAAAAACCTTTAAAAAGTTTCAAGTCTCTCTTCAGAAATGAAACACTTGGAAACAAACACACGTGCTCATTGAATCCAGTGCTTGAAACTTTACCTTGATTCTAAGAAGGAATCACAGGATAAACATAAAGTATTAGACTGTAGAAAAAATATTTTTTTCATTATTGTCTCCTAGGGAAAACAGAATGAGAAATTTACAGAACAGATCAGAGAGCAGTTAGGAAAACATAGCACCAGTTTACTGTCCCATTAGCAAGTGGTCATGTACTTGTGGATACTTCTTCCAAAGAAAAAGCTCAAAACTCTTTTGGTAATGAAAGTATTTAAACCTTTGCTCACGGGTTATAGACCTTGGTTATCCAAGTTTTAAGTCTTTTCAATCAGATCTGGATTGATTAGCTTTCAGTTTTCCAGGCTTGTTAGTACAAGATGTTATCAGTTCCATTAACAGGATGCAAAACATTCTGACAATTCAACTTAAAAGCAAACAATATGACATGAATATATGAAGTACAAGTCAGTTTGATAGTTCTAGATTAAAAACAAACAATATGATAAGAATATAAATTCAAAAGTGATTGCCACAGATAAGGATACCCATTTGTTTTTATAAGTATTGGGGAGGAAAACAGGATGGCTCCAGCAGATGAATGTGTTCAATTGAGCCATAAAATCTACCAATTATCATGGGGAAAGAAGTCACAGTAGACGGAAGCTTATGTTAGTATAAACTTCCAGACATTTGAAGAGGCAAAACACCTCAAATAACCCTGGGGCTTGCTTGACACCCACTTGTATATTGTCTGTGTTCAGTTGGAGTGAATTTTGATCTCCTTAATCCAAGGTTTCATAAGATTATTTTGTAAACTAAGGCAGCTACATCAAATTCAGGTGCTTTATATATTCATTAACCATCTCATTTTTATCTAGATTATTAAATTATTCATAACAATGGAAATAAGGCCAATGAAGACTTTCTGTGAAAAACTAACAATTACAGGGGAGAACAAGTGGTAAGATGCTTTTATAGAATATGTTTAATTATATAAGAAAAATTCAAATCAAATCAATTAAAATGCATGTTTAAGGCAACATGATATTGGGAGAAAGTGATTGTAAAAGAAAGTAAAAAGTTGATTACTTTTTAAAAAGTAATCATCATTGATTTCATTTAGGAGAAGGGGGAATATATGAGGATAAAAAATATTTCAGCCAATTTTCCCATAGCATTTAAATTTCTTTATTGAAAATGAGTTACGGGGCAGCTAGGTGGTACAGTGGATAGAGCATCCTCCCTGAAGTCAGGAGGACCTGAGTTCAAATCTGGTCTCAGATACTTGACAATTAGTAGCTGTGTGACCCTGGGCAAGTCACTGAACCTCAATTGCCTCAGCAAAAAAAAAGAAAAGAAAAAAAAGAAAGAAAGAAAGAAAGAAAGAAAGAAAGGAAGGAAGGAAGGAAGGAAGGAAGGAAGGAAGGAAGGAAGGAAGGAAGGAAGGAAGGAAGGAAGGAAGGAAGGAAGGAAGGAAGGAAGGAAGGAAGGAAGGAAGGAAGGAAGGAAGGAAGGAAGGAAGGAAGGAAGAAGGAAAAGGAAAGAAAATGAGTTAGTCGTTTTTGTTATGAGTATCATATTTAAATAGGAAAGGATAAATTTTCCTTTCCCCCCTTTGGCATTTTCTTACTTTTGTCTTATCTGTATTCCTCTTTCCTATTCTTTCCTCACCTCACTTCTTATTGTAAATGAACAAGGACAGAATTCAATTTTTCACTAGAAATTTTTTTTTTTCTGGATTGACATTAAAGGGAATTGTAGCTAAAGGATTCAGTTTAAAAACAAATATTTGAGAAATTCTGTGGGAATTCTGGTATTTTCCCCTACATCTATTGAATTTCCCTTCCAGTTTTCCAATAAGAAAATTAAGATAGTCTCAGTTACAATGAAAAATTCTCATTATTATTCTCATGTTTCTCATTTGGCTTCCTTAAAGAAATCCAATTTATTTCGATAGTGATAATTACATACTAGCAAAACACTATGATGATTATTAAAGTTATACTTAGGTTTTAAAGGACACTGTCAAATAGAATGGCTTTGTATTTGTGTTATTTAAGGTAAGATTTTGAAAGAATACAATTTTGGCATATCATTTCTAATAAATTCAGTGAAAACCAATAACTTTAACTTTTAATTTTAAAGTAGTTTTAATTTGAAAATCGTTTTATTAACCCATTATTTATTTATTTAAATGCTTTTCTTCATTCATTCCTTTATTTATTTCAAATTATTTTAAACACAATATGATCTTGTACCTTTTTAGGTCATCCCATTGATCCATTCATTCATTCATTCATTTGGATTTATTGTTGCTCAACACATCAGAGTTCCACTAAATACTGGAATTTTAAATAACCTGCTTATTTATTCTTTCAGAACATTTAGTTTGTTCATTTCTCTTGGATTTTTAACCTAATTTTCAGCCAAGCATGTTCTGTAATAATCTATTAGATGGGGCAGCTAGGTGGCGCAGTGGATAGAGCACCGGCCCTGGAGTCAGGAGTACCTGAGTTCAAATCCGGCCTCAGACACTTAACACACACTTACTAGCTGTGTGACCCTGGGCAAGTCACTTAACCCCAATTGCCTCACTAAAAAAAAAAAAATTAAAATTAAAAAAAATCTATTAGATGGTAGATTTTGTTCTCTAATATTCTTGGTATATAAGCCCAATCCAAGACTGTAGTCATCATTCTGGCCAGGACACATTGATGAAAAACAAAATAAAAGCCTGCCCTTTTCTCTTTGCTTTAGGCTATTTTTCTGACCAGTGCCTATATTCCTTACTTCCTTTCTCTTCTCTATTTCTTTCTTCCTACATTTTCCTTCCTTTATTCTTTCTTTCTTTTCTCACTTTGTTTCCTTTTTTCTTCTTTCCTCCACTCCATGATCTTCAGGGACTCATCTTCATCCATTTGCATTGTATGGATATAGCAGAAAGTAACCTAGGCTACTTTACACTATATAGTTCATTCAGTAGCCTTGGTAAAGTTTGTGCCAAAGACGAAAATGCAACAACATTTTACAGATATATTTAGCATTATTACAATACCTCATTTGTTCCTCTATCCCCAACTTACAAGTACATTATTTCAGGTCCAAGATATAATGTCTATCTGCATCAACTCAAATCATAGCTCACAAGTACATGTATTTACTTTTACTATTCAGAGGACACAATTAGTTAAAAAGCAAAATAATCTAATTAAATAGCTTATTAAAATAACATGTACTTATAAATTATTCCATCAAAATAATCATCATCAACAGTTAGGGTGGGGAAATGGGGAAATGTGGGGACTTATCCACATAGTATATATGAGTAGAAAGGCCCACAAATGTGGTACATATGGCTGAGCCACTGATGTTGTTAGAAAATTGAAGATCATTTCTATTTTGGGAATCCAACTTTCTAGTCACCAAATATTGGTCTTTTAATGAAAGACCACACTCTAGTGTAGGGGGAATAATCTTACACTTTGTTGTTTACATGCAAATGCATAATGCATAATTCTCTATTATGCTTAATCAGCTTTCACTCTAGTGGCTACCCTCTCAACTAATTACCAAGGGTCCAAAGGCTCTTGGAAACTAAGTACTCCATTTCCATTTCCTCAATTCTAAAATTCATTCTATTTTCCTACAGAGATAACTGGAGGATGGGGTGGGCTGGGGAGCACAGTTACCACACTAAGACTAGAGACTAATGTATTTATATACTTTCTGATTATCCATATAGCTCTCTTTGTAATATCTATTTGGCTAGCAAAGCCTAAGCCCTTTTCAGACTGTGAACTCCTTTCTATTTTCCACTATGTAAGGATGGATAATTTTCCATCACTACAAATTATATGAGTTAAATCAAGATCTGAATATACAAAACCACATGCAGCAATAAGCATATCATATCATTCACATAGCTAACACAGTATAATTAGAATGCTGAAATTAAATAAAAGGTATATTCAGCTACCTAATATGTTGACATCCATATTAAAACTGGATATTATAGTGATAAATAGACAGGTGGGCAGGTAAGTAGAAAACTATTAAGCATTTATTATGTGCCAGACAAAGTGCTAAGTCATGACGATACAAATATTAGTAAGCAAGACAATCTCTGCTCTCAAGAAACACATAATGGAGAAGGCAAGAAGATGGAAAAGCTTAATGCAATGGAATAGTATGGAGATGGCTAGAAAAATGCACAGAGGCCTAGTTTCAGGGACAATAAAATTAAAACTCACCCATCTGTGTCAGTAATGCATGGAGTGAAGGACAAGAATCCGGTAGCGGGGAAATGGGGATCATAGTTGGAGTGTGGTAGTCTGGAGACAGCCAAGAATTTTCTTGGAAGTCAGTTTCCAGGCAAGATAAAGCAGAGGCTCACCTATCACAGCCCATCCAAATTCAATGCCTCATAGAGTATAATTATATCGTATAAGACAATGGTATATCTAAAAAATCACAGATACAATTCTTACATGATATACTACACAGAGTAGCCCCAAATATAGAGTACGTGAAAAAATAATTACAGTAGTTTCTATATAGCAATACTGCTTGCATAACACTACCCAGTAGTCTTGTTTGTTTTAGTTGTGACTGTTGCTGTTGTTGAGTTTTTCAGTTTTTTAATCATGTATAACTTTTCATGAACCTGTGGACCATAGAATGCAAATAATGTCCATGGGGTCTTGGCAAAGATACTGGATTGGTTTGCCATTTTATTCTCCATTATAGCACTCTTCCTGTATTTTTTGGGGGGTGGCAGGGCAATAGGGGTTAAGTGACTTGCCCAGGGTCACACAGCTAGTCAGTGTCAAGTGTCCGAGGCCGGATTTGAACTCAGGTCCTCCAGGGCCAGTGCTTTATCCACTGTGCTACCTAGCTGCCTCCCTACCTGTATTTAAAGAAGCATATGTTACTAGTAACTGTAAAGCATTATATACCATCATACATATACATATAACATATATATATATATATATGTGTGTGTATATATATCAATGGTGCATAACACAATAAAAGCAACAAATTTCATAGTGAAACATGTTACATCATACATATGTAACAGAAAACACATATCAGTTTATCTGCAAAGCACACATTATGTATTCCAGATTCCTAGGGCTGAGTGAATGACAACTATTTATATTTATGCTCTACCATCTTGGCTTCATCTCTCACTATCATCTTTCCTTGGTAGCTTCATTTAGCCTCATATTTCAGTTACTAATAGGTTTTGAATGCATTATAAATGTTTTATTTCTATCCATATTTCTATCCATTATTTATGTCAGTAATTACTGTTATTCATGTCATGTCCAATTCTTCATGAACCTTTGCAAAGGTACTATAGTGTTTTGCCATTTTTTTTTGCTAGTGGATTAAGGTAAAAAAGAAGTTAAAAATTTGCCAGGATCACAAAGATAGTGAGTATCTGAGACAAGATTTCAACTCAAGTCTTCCTGACTCCAGCCTTAGCATTCTATAGATTCAGTCATCTAGCTGCCTCTTCTGTAAATAGCATAACTACTCAAATCCTTGGTACCATCTATGATTCTTCATTCTTCATTATCTCATATACCATTAATTATGCCATAAAATAACTCTTCTATCTGTTCTATCTTCTTGATTTCCAATATCACCACTCTAACACTAACTCATTACCACCAAACTGGAATATTGCTAGTCTCCTAAAAGGAGACTTTTCCCTTTGGTCAATATGACCCATTCAACCACTCTCTTCTCCAAACTATCTTTCATATCAATGACAGGCATCATTTTTTTCCATTTAGATATAGTACTCCAAACCCTGCAGTAGTTAAGCCCCTTATCCTAATCCTTAAGAGACACCCCTCTACCTCTACAAACTTAAGCCAGACTACTTCCCTACCTCAATGTTCCTGTTACTCAAGTCTGTGAGATTTAAAATTGGATATTAGATCATAAATCTCCCCTACTTAACCTTTCCCTTAATTTATCTCCCAGACTAGTAAATGGAAGAAGCTTTTGGTTTTCTAGATAGACCTTTTATTGTTATGGTAGTCACAAGGTGATGTTGATTAGAAGGATAGGAAAGTAGAAACACAATACAAATCGTCTTAAGTCTAAGCTTAGTCTATATTCCTTATAAAAACTCACCAAAACGGAAGGCCACCTTTGGAGAGAGAGAGAGAGACCGTCTGTGCAGCACAGTCAGGAGACCAGCAGAGCAGGAAAAAGCCCCACTTCCGTTCTCTCCTTGCCTTTTAAGCTTGCACCCTGGAAGTCGAGTGCATAGCAGGCAGTCTGACGTGCGCAGCAGGTGCACTGGCATGCGTAGCTCATGCCATTGGTCTCCTCCTCAAAAGGGTGATCCTTCAAAAAAAACTGGCGTCTTTCAGTTATCCTAACCGAATGTTAAAAAACTTTCATATTTTTTTACCACAAGTCAGACAGTTCTATTTCCTGTCACTTTTTGACACTGCCTTGAAAGGAGTAGAAGTAGAAACAATGAAGCCCTCTGCTTAGTTTTCCTGAGTGAAAATAATGCTGGATTGGGGTTGTATCTATCTTTTCCCCCTAATTTTGCTTCTCTAGGAACACAATTGCTTCAGAAGAAAACAAACAAACAAACAAACAAAAACTTTCCTGGGCCATTGTCTCCTAAACTTACATCAACAGTCTTGGCCCCTTCTTGCCAAACTCAGTAAAGAAAATATCAGTACAGGGCAGCTAGGTGGCAAAGTAGATAGAGCACCAGCCCTGGATTCAAGAGGACCTGAGTTCAAATTCAGCCTCAGACACTTAGCTATGTGACCCTGGGCAAGTCACGTAACCCCAATTGCCTCATTTAAAAAAAAAAAAGGAAAAGAAAATATCATTACACAATTAAATAGCACATAAATTCATTTATGCAAGTACATTACAAACAGAAATCAGAGAAGTTATACATATACAAAGAATGAATGATTTCTCCTACTATGAATGAGATAAATCCGTTCAACCAAGATAGTGCTTTTGTGCTTTCAGTACTGGGATTGATTAATTTTGTTTGCTTTTTTTCATATGAATGTAACCAGGGTTTCTATAAAAAACTGGATCTTTTTGCATAGGACTTTCTTAATTGGTAAAGAAAATTCTTACTTGATCGTGGGTGAATGCATAAAGGTTAGAGTTGGTACGAGATCTATTGGAAAGAAGAGACATTCTTCATTACTTTAAGAAATGTGCTTATCATTTCAGGATGTCTTTGGGACAAACTCTGGCAGGTAAAAGGACAAGAATCTCATGAAGACATATAGGAAAGCTGGCATCCTCAACAAGACCTTGATTTCTAGCCAGTGTCCTTAGCAAATATGGACAATATCCCTTTGAGTGAGATAGAGAATTCTTTTGATTGAGATGACATATCTCACTCATCTTAGGAGAAATCATTGGTTCTGTGTTGGGAGGTTGAGTAGTGGAGCTTTGTATCTATAATCTCACCAGTGTGGGGGAATTCCTAATGGGGAAATCTACTCTACTTCTGCAGATCAGTAATTAACTCTAAATTGTAGTCTTACAGGGACCAAAAATCTAGTATACCACTGAAACACCATTAGAACTTAGTTCCTTCTTATGCCAAGGTCAGCCCTGTAGCTCCTATGCCATATCTTGGGATACAATAATAAATTTAAAAACAGTCCCAGCTATCAAGGAGTTTATAATGACCTGAGAGTTACAACACAGGAAAACACAGAAGCCAAATGAAGAAAGGAGCTAGCCGTATAAGAACTATCCTCAAGAAAAGCTAGAAAAAAAGTTTTAAAAATCCTTCCAGGAGGGAAAAAAATTAAGGCACCCAAGGTTTTCATCAGGACCCCAGAGATTCTTATTTAGGCTCACTGATTTGGATGTTGGGGATGCCATGCAAAACTCCAATGTTTTCTGTGCCTTCTTGTACATCACAGGTATTAGTTATCTCAAAGAGATTCAAAGAGGTTATGACCAGGCTTCAAATGGAGATTAGAAAAGAAATAATAACATCTGCCTTTTGTTTCACTTTTCCCTTGAAGCTATTGAGCAAATATCTTTATGCATAAAGTTAGACAAAAAAGTTAAGAAATTAAACCTACTATTCGAATGTTAGTGAATAGATGATTCTGTCTTCATTTACACTGATAAATAACATACTTAGCTGAATAAATTAACAAAATGGCATTTTGCAACAATTTCAAAGCAATATTTCTCTCTTTACCACTCTCAGACCATAATTTACTCCTCACTGTCAAAGATTTATTCTTTCTTACCATGTGAAAGCATATGTGAAAAGGAGGTTCTTTTCTTCTCTGGAAGTTAACTTCTCCATGAAAACTTTCCTGATATTTTTTTGGGGGGGTGGGAGGGACAATGAGAGTTAAGTGACTTGCCCAGGGTCACACAGCTGGTAAGTGTCCAGTGTCTGAGGTCAGATTTGAACTCAGGTTCTCTTTAATCCAGGGCTGGTGCTTTATCCACTGCACCACCTAGCTGCCCCCTCATTTCTTTTAACCAGAAGTAATTTAATCTCTTCATAGTTTGAACTCTAATAGCACCTTATACTACATACTTCAAAATCCTATTGTTTCATATTATAATTATTTATCTCCATGTCTAGTCTCATCTTCTACATCCACAAAGGCAGGGGCCACATTATAGTTCCTCCTCAATTGTAAGTAATTTAAAATTATTTATTGAATGAATTGATAAGGAAAGCAGACTTCACAATGAGCTTTAAGATTTGTAAAATGCTTTACATGTATTTTCTCACTTGAGCCTCAAAACAATGTTTTTAAAATAAGAAATTATGGTACTTTTACCCCCATTTGACATATAAGTAACCTGAGAATCAGGTTAAATGATTTGGCCTTTGGTCACATAGGAAGATACAAGATAAAAGATGCTAAGCATCTTGTACTTCACCCTCCTGCTTCTGAAACACTGATAATCTCTGTTCAATGTATGGAGCAAGATTTTCATGGTTTATGGTGTGGGACTGGCATGGTGGGGATTGGGGGAGAGAGAGAAAGAGAAAGAGAGAAAGAGAGAAAAAGAAAGAGACAGAAAGAGGCAGAAAGAGACAGAGAGAGGCAGACAGAGACAGACACGGACACAGAAACAGAGACAGACACATGCAGAGAGAGAACAGAGACAAAGACAGAAAGTAAAATATTAAGGAGCTGCTGTCTCCTATGTCCTTACTCCTTTTTGTTTTATTATCGGAAGAGGTGGCTTCTTCTTCCTTTTCTTCTTCTTCTTCTTCTTCTTCTTCTTCTTCTTCTTCTTCTTCTTCTTCTTCTTCTTCTTCTTCTTCTTCTTCTTCTTCTTCTTCTCTCTCTCCTCCTCTTCGTTCTCCTTTTGCTTTTTAAAGGGCTGAATCTGGATTCATGGATACCTGGCTTAAATAGCTGCCTCAAACTGTTATTGGCTATGTGGCTGTGGTCAAATAAATCAAATCACTAAAATCCTTAGCCTTTCAGTTTTTTTTTCATCTGAAAATGGGGGTAATAATACACATACTAACCACCTCATAGGCTTTTGTGAGTAAAGTGCTATTCAATCATTAAAATGATATAGCAATGTAAGTTATAATTACTGGGTCACTTCAGGGATGATGAAAGATAAGAGGAATGCCACAAGTTTGGTGCTTTTGGGACACGTTTATTTTTGACAAAAGTTATTTGCCAATTCAAACAAATTGCAAAATCTGAAGTCTTCACTCATTCTTTCTTTTTGTTAGGACATTAGCCCTATTCTAACCATCCTAATTTTAGCTCCCTGTAATGATGTAAGCCATTATAGTCACATGGCTACCTCACATAACTACCTCATATATTCCTCAAATAGTTACTGTCACCAAGCTTGAGATGTTGTATAATTATGATTCTAATAATAACTTAGTCATTTACGTCAACTCCTTGATTTTACAGATGAAAAAACTGAGGCTCAAGGGTTGTGATTTAAAATTCCCCACCCTTTACATTAGACCTTGCTAAATTTTCTATCAACATTTATTGGGCTGTATGAAAAAAAGTCAAGAAATAACACCTCAACAATAGTTAAAAGATGAGTAGAATTAGGAAACTTTTATTCCTTCCTCTTTTGTCATATACCATGCTATATTTGGGACATAAGTGATTTTCCCCGTACTGCTAAACAAATACAAAAATGTTGGAAGGGATGGGGATACTTAGAAGGTGAAAAACTGGTTAAGAAACTGTTTGAGAATAGGATTTTTATTTCTGGAGTATAGTTTGAAATATAGAAATGGTGGACTCATATGCATGGAGAGATTAGATTGTGGATTACTGTAGTCTTGAAAGGACTTTAAACTGTAAAAGAAGGGAAAGAAAGAAAGCAGTCTACAGTTATCTACCAAGCTATGTACAATAGAGAATAAGTTCAATGAAAGAAAAAAGCATACAGTAGAGATGCCTAGACAATCACAGGACACAATATTCAAGAAATAAGCTAGCTATAAAGCCGATGATCTATAGTGGAGAAGTCACTTTCAATCAAGTCAACGTAGAGCAAATATTTGCATAGTTGTATGAAATCCATACAGAGTAATAGATATGTTGCAAATCAATAATTAAAGTAACTATAGGTGGATTTGGAAATAAAAAGCCTGAAAAATCAACCTATTCTTTTCTTGGGCCAAGAAGGAAGAAAAAGATAATACTATCTTCAATTTAAACTTATAAGAATTATCCAATCAAATTTCAACTGGATGCACAGTTGAATATATTTAGGGTACAACATTGAAAATCTTACCATGTTTTATGTTTAGCTAAGGTAGGAAGCAATCCTTATCATTCGCCTCAGGTTGTTTCCACACCACAGGTTTCCAAGCAGTCATGTCATGCCTGCTTAAGCTTGATCACTACATTTTGTAGCTGCTAATTTTGATTGCATTTTGATATTTTAATTCCATTTGGTCCAAGTTTCAAAGACAGTAATTTAGTGGAAAATATACAGGACTGAGAGGAGACCTGGGTTATATTCCTACATGTGTCACCTAATAAACATGCAATGGGGCCTTTGGCCAGTCCTGATTTCTCTACTATATTGTTTGTTCATCTATAAAATAAAGGAATTGAAAGAGGCTCCTTCCCTCTTTAAGATTTTGTGATTCTCCTTGAATATGGATACATAAATGACACATTATATTGTGATATTGTATTATATATCATGTATAGTACAATATGTATATATACGTATATGTGTATGCACACATACATTATACATGCATGCATACACACTCCTATATAAATATAAAATCATGTCTCTCCTTATTCTGCAAAGAAAGACTCAGAAGTAAGTGAAGAGGAACTAGACCCTTGATAATCTTATAATATTGAGGAAGTGAGTAAAATGAATAAAAAGAAGAGTGGTTATAGCACATATTTTGCCACTGTCTTACTCGAGGAAAAAACTATATATGTAAAGCACTTGACCAGCTTGATTTTTGTTATTACAAGTGTATTATCATTATTATTTGATTTGGGCATCTTTGTATTTAATCTTCCCCTTCTTAAAATAAAAAATAGCATAGCCTTGGGAAGCATATAGGATAATTTAATTAATGATCTTTCACACTTTTGCTTTTAGAAAATAAACTCTGGGGGGAAAAAGACCCTTTTCTCATGATTCTCCATAGTAGAAGCATTATTTCTTTTCTAAAAGTATGGCATTTGGGCTTCCTTATCCTAATGGTAGTTAAACTTCCCTGAAGAAGACAACTCAGGCATATTCCATTGGTTCTCTGCTCACCAAAATCCTAAGAACTGTCAGTTTTAACAGAGTGGCATCATGAGACCTCGAATCCTTCACAAGACCAGGAGCTATGCTGCCAAACCTTAAATGATGGATTTAATTCAGTAATTTACAGGCAGAGAAATATATAGCTTTTTACTCACCACAAAGAATAATCTAGGGGAAAATGAAACTTTCTCCTTACTATATACTAGTAAATATTCTCCATAAAATAATTCCTCTAATATGGTATTAAATGAAGATGTCTACTTTAGGATACCAGAATTTACCTGTATTTCATCCTTTTATTTCTACCATTAAAAAGTGAATCATATTTATTTTATAGTATGTGTCTTACAAAAGACCAAGGAAAATACTTTCATGATGTTTTGAAATAATTTCCATTGGGGCCTTGTGAGATTGACAGCCAAGTTGGAGGTGGGGGGAGGCAATGTTCTTTATTTGAAATTAAATAGAATACCTTGGAATCTATGAAATTGTCAAGAGGTTTTCTGAAAAGATATTCTTATGCACGCAACTGCAAGTCCATCTGTTGTTTTAATTTGTCTCTCTAATAATTCCCGGGAGTTTCACTTGGTTTGAATGTTGGAATAAACAGAAATGAATCAGGCCACTGTCTTCTAATATTAATACAAAATACAGTTTGGTATATTATCCATCACCTACTTTCCTTCAAGGTTGCTTTGATTTCATTAACCTTCACAATACTCCCATTAAAAGCAAATATATTCACTCTATCAGTTGTTCCTGATTTCTTTAAACAATCAAACTATGCAATTTCTAGTGATTTAAGATTTGAACAATGTTGTGATTTGTAAGGGCTTTTCCCCCCTTTCAGAAAAAGGCAACAGATTAAAATAATATTGTAGTTGTTCATATTTGTTCCATTCTGTCACAGGAAAGGGCTGATCAATTTTCCATTAAACCTTGATTTTCAAGGGTTTATAATGTGGCAGTAAAGCCTCAATCTGTCTTGTTGTACTTTTTCAACAAGGCAGTTTAGCTATGTTTTTTCAATAAATCTTTTTATTTGAAAAACAATACCTGGTTCCATATACATAGATATATCTGCTTATGCAAAATTCAATAACAACTCTCTTGTAATATATGTTTTCTTTAAATTAAAGAGATGGAGTTCTGTAGCCTAAAAGCTGTTATTTTAGACATTATGCAAACTGAGGAATACATTAGAAAGCACAGTAGAGTTATATTTGTCAGATATAATCTTGAAAAATTTTATTTCAACTTTTATTTTTCAAAACTTTTGTTTTAGCAATAAGAAAAAGAGTCTAGAGAGAGCCTGATGTGCTTACAAAGAAAAATAATAATTATTTTAAATCAGCATCAGTAGAGGCACTCTGTGGCTTGAAGGAAAAAAGAAAGCTATATCTGGACATATGATATTCTCTCTCCTTAGTCCCCACAGGGACATATGCTGTTAAATTGGAGGAATAAAATTCTAAAATTCATTCCAAATTACATTGATCTAGTATTGCATCCTTGAGTTTACTTGGGTTCAGTAGTATTCACAGAATATGGAAGCAAGAGCAAGTCACTAAAAATGAATTTAAAAGAATTCCAGAGTTTCTTTTGAATACCTGGAAAACCAAAATGCAGAACAAGTTAAGCTTAATGTAAATTATAAGGTCAAAAGCAAAGAAAGAATAGGTAGGATTGCTGCTGGATATAAGCACAGACCAGAATACCATATTTGCTGAAGTAAGGCAATCTCTCTTTTTCCCTTTCTGGTATGCATGGGGTTAGAGATGGGGATGAAAGCAAAGAAAGTCTTTCTTTTTTCCATCAAGCCCAAGGAGGGCCAGTCTCATCTATCTTTCAATAATATGACCAGAGCAGCATTTTGTTGTTTTTTTTTTAATTTTGTTGTTTGTTTTGTTTTGTGGGAATAGGAAGGAGAATGGATAAATTTGGACCAACTAGAGAAAGATGAATACAGCCTCTGGCAAACCAACTCAAGACCCAGTTGGGAGACACATGGAGAGGGAAGGAAGTTTCATATTGACCACAAGGAATAGTCTCAAAACAAACAGGCAATCCTAGATGTTGACTTGGCCCTTCAAAGAAGACTTTGGCCCCATTAACCACCCAAAAAACACACTGCAGTTCCAGAAAGAACTTGTTATTTTCACTCTGGATATAATGAATTTTGATCTTGTTTCTGAGGTGTACTATTTCAGGAAGGGACTGGGGAATGAAAGCAAATTGTACTCATTCAATATTATAGCTGATATTATTTTGATTGCTTTAATATTCATTTCTGTCCACTTAAATATTTACTGTTTGGAGACTCTTGGGTAGTTCTGCCAAGACAGTGAACAATTAAATAACTAGACTCTAGTTAACAAGCCCCATTTGGTGACTAGGAAGTTATAAAAAGGCTACTATATTTACAATTTTATTTAAAGGAACAGCTATTTCAACACAAGTTCCTAGGGAAATAACAGGTAGATCAATAATAAACAGTCCAAAAGAAGGCAGAATTCCTACTTTGGAATCATTGCATCAGTTTTCTCAACAAATAAAAATAGTATTCCAACTACCAAGGGTAGAACAATGTTCTGTAATTGGGACTTGGAACACAAATTAAGTAGTTATATGGAACAAAAACACTACGTTATCCTCAGTGTTCTGATAGGTAAACTTTTACATTATTTTGCCTGGAACTGGTTCCCATGTCACTTCCTGGCTTTCATTTGCCAATCTATGACACAGCACATTTATAGCCTATGTTTTAGCTTCTCTTTATGTGCTGTCTTCTCCCATTAGAATCTAAGCTCTTTGAAGACAGGAATTTTATTTTATTTTCTCCCAGCACTCAGCACAATAACTGGCACAAAATAAACAAAATAAATGCTTTCTCTCCTCTCTCTCTGTCTCTCTCTGTGTGTCTCTGGGTCTCTCTCTGTCTCTTACTTTCTGCTATATAATCCACAAGGGGCAAACTTTACTTAAGCTATGAGGAAGGAAGAGATTTCTAATAGAGCTTGCAGAAGAATAAAACAATGGGTCAGAGAAGAATTGTGATAGAGAGCTGTGCCAGGAATCAGGAAGAAGTGAGTTCAAATCTATTCTCAAACACAACCTTGTGACCCTGGGCAACTCATTTAATTTCTATTTGCCTTAGGTTTCTGGAAAAATGGGAATTATAACAGTACCTTCCTTATAGGATTGCTGTTAGGATCAAAGGAGATAATATTTATGAAGTACCTGGCACATAGTAGGTACTATATGAATGCTTTTTCCTTCCATTATTCCTTTGAGAAAATGGCATTATAGTCTGGAGTGAGGATAACTCTGACTGATATCAGTAAATTAAGGTCAGAGTTATCCTCACTCTAGACTATAATTCAAAGGAACAAATAAATAAATAAATCGATCAACAAACATATATAAATTGATGAATGAATTAATAAATAAATAAATAGATGTTTAAATAAATAAGTGAAAGCAACTAAGCAAATATAAATAAATGAATAAATATGTGTATATACATACATGTCACATAAATCACCTTTTATAATTTATATATTTACAAATTTAAAGATATATTTATGTATTTATAGTTTATATATTATATGTATATGCATATTTTATATATTTATATATTTATAGGGCATTATTAGGCATATAGAAATTAGAGTTGGAAGAAACCTTCAGATAATCTAACCCACTTTGTCAATTTTACAGATGGATAGATAAACAAGAAGGGTTTAATGACATGTCCCAAGGGCATAAAACTAGTATCATTCAACTACCTAATGCATCAGTAGACATTTATTACATATATACTATGTGACAGAAATGTTGATATGTACTTGTATTAAAAAGAAAAGTGGCTTAGTCCTTAGTCGGGTGCCAATAATCTAATAATGATAACAGCTGAAGTTTAAATAGCATTTACTATATGGCAGGAATTGTGTCACAGCACATTACAGTTATTATCTTATTTCATCCTCACAGCAACTCTGGGAGGTAGCTATTACTATTATTTGCATTTACAAATAAGGAAACTAAAGTAAATGTAGATCAAGTGATTTGCCCAGGGTCACACAGCTAGCAAGTGTCTCAAATCAGATTTGAATTCAGATCTTCCTGACTTTAGGCCCTGTGTGTTAACTAGATGCTCCCTTATGATGAGTGGCATAACCAGGATGAGAATCCATTTCTTCATTTTGACCAATGAACTTAAAATTTAAAAAACTGGGTTATAATTTTGATACTGTCATATTCACTAATCATTCCATCTTAGAAGAACCATTTAATCTTGCTAACTCAGTTTCCTCATCTGTAAAGAAGTCTGTAAATAATATTTGTAAATAATAATATCTATCCTTCCTGTCTTACAGGGTTGTAGCAAGCTTGCATGAGACAAAATGTGGAAATGTTTTGTAAAAACAACTATATTTTGTAATATATAATTATACAAATATAATTTATATAGCTATAATTTTTGATGTTTCACAAATAAACCTTATTAGATAATGTCATCAAGTTATAATTTATACCTGTGAATTTTATTTTCATATTACTTTTTAGTTCATGTTACCTGTTTGTAAATAAACTTACTTGTTACCTTGATTTATTCATATAATCTCTGTGTATCTGGTTGACATAAATCTTGAAGCAGATAGAAAGGTTAGTTATAAATACCAAATATTTAGCACTTTCTAACACCTGCTATTATCAAAATAAAGGGGCCACAGTAGTATTCTCAGCAAGGTCTATACAACTTAGCAACTTCCTCAAAATCCTGAACATACAAATTAAAGCAACAACATCTCTATTTGGAGTGGCTGTAATGAGAATAGTAACAGGAAGCCGAGATATATAGACATTAAAAGATCCATGCTTCACAGACTCACATAGCAAATGTTAGGTTTCAGTTATGTGAGTTTTATGAACAGTATTTGCTATAGGGCTGAAACTCACAGATGTCACATCTATCTGGGACATACAGGGCAGACTTTGTGTAAGAAGCCATTCAATCAATAAACATTTTTTGTTTGTTTGTTTTCAGGTTTTTCTGCAGGGCAATGAGGATTAAGTGACTTGCCCAGGGTTACACAGCTAGTAAGTTTCAAGTGTCTGAGGTCAAATTAGAACTCAGGTCCTCCTGAATGCAGGGCCAGTGCTTTATCCATGGCACCACCTAGCTGCCCCCACCAGTAAGCAAACATTTTAAAAGCACATATTATGTGCCACTTGCTATGCTAACTATTGGTCACTTTGCAAAGTGGTAGAGTTTACAATAGATCTTTATTGGGGAGGAGAAACGGATTTAAGTGGGTGTTCCAAGTAGTAAATAGTGGAGTGCACTGAAGTACAAAGGCCAGAAACTCCAACATTTGCTGGCAGGTTAGGATTGAGACAAATTTTCCAGGTTTAAAGGGATTCAAATTTGGAAAGTCTATGAGATAAGTTGAGTTACAAATTTGAGATGGTCTTAAGTAAAAGGCTACAGAATCTTAGCTTTCCCCTAAAGGCAATGCTGATTGAAGTTTTAAGATGATGTATCTGGCAGTGGATTCCAGGGTGGATTCAGGAAGGAAGAGATGAAGAGATGAAAAGCAGCAAGAGTAGTGATATGTTGGCAGAGTCCATAAAATAATGGCCAAAATTAGGATTGTAGCAGCAGACATTGGAAGGAAGGAAGAAAGGATGTGAAATTCTGAGGGAGGGATTGATAACATGTAGTGACTGATTGGAAATAGAAAATAAGGAACAAGGACAATTTTGGGCTTCTCTCCTGGGCAACAGGGAAATAAAACAGAACACACAGAAATGGTACACTAGGGTAGATACAGGGAGACATTGGGTATAGAAATAAGTTATACTTTCGAATGGAAAAAATCTTTAAAACCCATTTTCTTCTCATCATTTATGCTCTTGGGTCAATTCTGCGCTTTAATTATCTCAGTCAACAGAAATAGGTAAGTCTGTTTCATTTTTATATCAGGTCAGTTTTACTTTAAGATTCCCATGCACTAGCACAAAAAAAGAAAAGCTTTATTGATTGGGTATAAATTAATCCATACCTGGTATAATATTTCATCCTCGTCATAGAGAGTACCTTTCATCTACAGCTCTCACAGCTTTTTGCAAATGGCAATATACTAAAACAGATGGGTCCTATTTGGGCTCAGAACTGTTCTTAGAATATTGGACTATTTAAACTCTCCACTTCAAAATATGGGTATAACTGTGCATGAGGCTGTTGTGCAGTAGCTAGAGAGAACGCCAGCCTAGGAATAAGGATGCCCTGGGTATTCATCCAAACTCTACACAGGTGGTGTGGTAAATCACTTAACCTGTCGGTGCATTCCAGGCAACTCTATAAAACTATAATTGCTGAGTACCTACTTATTTGCATTGATTGAGGGGTTTCATCCCGGGGAGTCTTAGGTCTAATGCAAAAACAAAATTAAAAAACAAAACTGTGTCTTCCTGGATTGTGTTCTCTGCCTGTTGAACCCTTCTTCCAAGGATCAGCTCAGGGTTCATTTTCCCATTTGTTCCAACTGAAAGTAATCTCATTTTTCTCATTTGTCAGAGCACATTGGACATTTGCTTTGTAATCAGTACCTTCTGACTTATATCTCAGCTATTTATTTATGTGCATGTCTTTTTTCTCCTAGACCAGGGCTTCTTAAACTTTTTTCCCCTTGTAATCTCTTTCCACGCAAGAAATTTTTATGCTACCCTGGTTATATAGGTATATAAAATAGTTATCCATAACATTTTATTGTTGCATTTTTTTTCTTGACACTCATATTCAATCATGTGATTCCATGGAGTTAGAAACCAGAGATTAAAAAACTAGGTTGGGGGCAACTAGGTGGCACAGCGGATAAAGCACCAGCCCTGGATTCAGGAGGACCAAAGTTCAAATCTGGCCTCAGACTCTTGACACTTACTAGCTGTGTGACTCTGAGCAAGTCACTTAACCCTCATTGCCCCACCAAAAAAAAAAGCTACATCCTAAACAAAAGTTCCTTTGGAAGCAAGAACTTCATCATATTTCTTTCTTTCTTTTTTATTTAGGAACTAGCACAATACCAATGTTTATTGAATTGAAATGGATCCTATGCAAATTTCTCAGAGTAATTATGAAATTCTGGAAAACTTGCATTGCCTTCTACTTTTCTTCATTAAGAACTGGGCATATAAAAACATAGAATTTACAAGATATATTTCTTTTTGCATTATTTTTAAAATTTTTCATTTATGAAATATGATAAGCATTTCAATAACACAGAATAATAAAAAGATAATTGTATGTGAAACTGCAAATCTACTATGCACAACTTGCTATTCCTTTCAGATATACAGTAAGGCTGTCATGTAAATTTCGATTTATTCCTTTTTTCTTCCCTCCTCCCCACCCTGCCCTAGATATATCATTGGATATATATGTATATTTGTAAAAATATTATGTACATTGTTTTTATTTACCAGATCGTTCTCTTGATATAGATAGTGTCTTTCTTCATATGACCCTTGTGATTATTTTGGGTATTTATGATAGTCGAAATAACTAATTTGCTCAAAGTCATTCTCAAAACAATACTGGTGTAACTGTACACAATGTTCTTTTGGTTCTGCTCATTTCACTTTTCATTATTTTGCGTAAGTCTTTCCATGTTTCTTTCTAAAATCATTGAGCTCTTCATTTCTAATAGCACAGTAACAACCCATGAAAATCACAAATCACAGATATTATACACTCTGCCCCCTGGGATACTCCTAAGTGAGACCTGAACAATCAATTGATAAACATTTACCAAGTGCTAACTGTGTGCAAGGATGATTCTAAGTGCTAGGCATGCAAAAAGAGGCAAAAGAAAGTCCTTTCCCTCAAGAAACTTATGCAATTGGGAAATAACTAAGAAAATTTTAAAAAATTAACAGATAATGTTAATATGTGATCTTATAAGCAACATGCACCTGGTAGGGATCCTTTTAAACAGTTTAGTTGCTTCTTATTCTATTTGAGTTTGACACCACTGCTTTAAAGGATCTTGAAGAGCAAAACCTCAATTTGTTCATGAAGAAATTGGGGGCCATAGAGATTAAGAAATTTTTACAATATCTTAAAAGTAGTAAGTAGAAGAGCTAAGCTTTGAACTCTTGATATTTACATGTCACAATGATTTGTATATATGTACATATACATGTATGTATGAATCTATTATATATAGAGAGATAGGTAGAGATGAATATAAATAGATTTAGATATAGATATATTACAAAGGAGGAACTCAAGACCTAAGCAGTCAAATTACCCAAGGACATATAACTAGTTAGTTGTAAGCTAAAAGAAAAAATCCATGACTCACCAATTCAGTGGTCTTTCTATTGCATAAGTCACCCCCTTAAATAATTGGATGACTGATTCATAGAAATCTAACATGTTTGGATGATCAGAAAGTTGCACTAAATTCTTGAGGTCACAATTTCACCTCTATTAAAAATCTCCCCTATCATCTCATTGTGATATTGAAGTGACTCTGGGACATTAGAGGCTATGCTAGAATAGTGCAAACTCCACCAAGTTATATGGAGCTGAAAAAGTCCTCAAATACAGGCCAGAAAACTGGTCACATGCCTGTAGTTCAAGTACCCAACTTAATACAGAGCAGCTCATAACCTGGAGTTCAGCCACTAGGTGATAGAATTTTAAAATCTGAAATGAAATAGAATTCCATTTTCTGCAGTCCCTTCTGTTTTTATGAAATTGTTTAAAAATGTATTTTATGTAAAGATGTAAATTATGTAATGATGGCAGGATAAAAAAGGTGAAATGTGGTAAGAATCACAGTCCTTAACTATCTATGAAAAATAAAACAAGCAAACGTTGACACTCTTCCATTGGGGTATTTATTCAAAGACCTATGAGTTGACCATCTACTGGAAGAATTGAACAATATCCATATCAACATTCATTCAGGCCAGAAGATATTAAGAAATTACAGTGTAATTAAAAGTTAGTTCACAAGTTCTCCTCAAACATGGGAATAAAGAAGTTGACAGTATTGTTTCTAATTTGATACTAGAGGCAATACGAAACACTCTTTGATATGACATTGACACATTTTGCCTTCCTATGGACATATAAGTATTAAGCAAGAAGCAGACCATCATAAAGATCATTGCAATGCATGGGCCACTACATGTTGCAAAAGATGAAGTAGAGAACTTGACAAGATCATTTAAACTCAGTATAGGAAATGCAACTTCTAATTCTGGCACATGTAGGAAATTCATTTCAGTCTAAGAGACTATGGAAGTGGGGGGGGGATGGAAGGAAGAAGATAATAATGTACCACTCCTTTATATTGTTGGAATTGATTGGAGATACAGATAATGGGAAGCAAGGGGTCTGAGAAACTGTGAAATCAGTGTGTTGAAAGAGGGGAGGGTTTGGGGTAAAAAGGTAGTGTGTTTATTGGGGAGACAGAGCAATCTGTAGGTCCATGGCTAATACCAATAAAGATCTGGACAAAATAAAGGAGATGAGTTGGTTACTAAGAAGTGCTGTCAGTGAGAGACCTGAAAGAGGCAGTGGAGAGCAAGGAGTATTACAACTCTGGTAATATATCAAGAAATGCAAGAAGAGAAACCAGCCTTGGAGATGGAACCAATAGAACAAATCTGGTGTTAGGAAAGGATTAGATTTCAGTGACCATATACTATGATTGCAAGCTGCAAAGAACCTTGAAAGATATTGAGGCCAACCCATTCATTTTTATAGATGAAGAAACTTGACCCAGGACCATGTAGCTTAAAAAATGACTGAGGTAGGACTTAAATCCAGGTCTTTTTGACTCCAAGTCCAGCTATTTATGCACTATATCACATTTTGCATCATGAGAGAAGGAAAGTGATCATAAGAGGTCTAGAATAGAGAATTTATTAACAATAGAAAACTGAAAACAATATGGGCTAGAAAGGGCTAGAAATGATTTTACTATGGGGTGTGGGTAGTGATAGATATGTGCTGTCTTTACCCTTGATTCCCTTGATCCCATACTTGTCCTAGGCATACCATGTGACATATCTGTAAGATGTAATAATACAATACCTATAAAAATCTAGCATATTTTTGAAGAATTGTCTGTGACATTGATAGGTTAAGTGTCTTGTCCATGGTCACAAGATTTGTATGTATAAGAAGCAGGATTTGTATTCAGCTCTTTCTGAATATCTACCCTCTGTACACTCCATCATGCAACTCTTAAGCTTCAGTTCAAGAAATAAATTGCCCAAGTCCAAGACAGGGATGGGGGCTGGGGGAGAGACATATCTTGAAAGAAAGAGGAAAATTATGCTTTTAAGGAAACAAGAAGGGAATAACCACTATTCAGGACCTACTATGTGCCAAGCACTCTGCTACTCATGTCTAAATATCTTGTTTTGATAAGACAAAGGTTCGTAACCTGTGGTCTATGAACTTAAACAAAGAGGTAACTATAACATATTTGGATTCCTTGTAATTTGATATTTTTTTATTTTATTCATTAAAATTAAAAAACGAGTTGTCCATATGATTCAGCAGACTGCCAAAGGTGTCAACAAAACATGCACGTGCACATGTACATGCACACACACACATACAGAGAGACACACGCACAAAAGGTAAAGAAGAAGCACTGGTTTAAGGATTCTCAAGCATTTTCCTCACAATAATCTTGTAGTTCGACAATAAAAGTATTTTTTCATGGTTTTTTCTCTTCTCTATTACTTTTCACAGTACACCTTGTTCTCACCCCCCACAACTTTCCAAAACTGTCCTTCCATATTCATTTCAATCTCATTTTACCCATAGACAGATGTTGCCAGGAATTGGAACTTCAGGGAGATATTCACTCAATGTGATTTGTCTCAGGGGATGGCTCTGTTTATAGTGCATTTCTAATCTGCTGTAACTGATATCAAATAGTACCTGTTGCCAAAGTCCCACAAACACTGACTACTATGATCCCCTTATCTGCCATATTCTTGCTCAAAAGTCTATGCAAAAGCTAAAAGTTGTCAAAATGCATACTCTGTTAAATTTGTGATAGAGAATTATTTCCCAGACTTCTGTCATACTCTAGTTATGTGACTTTATGCAACCTGCTGTGCAGTCCAATGCTAAGGACCTTCCCATATGTACAACAGAGGGAAGTCAATCATAGACATAAAAGGAAAGCAAACTACAAAGACTTTTCAGAGTCATAAGGTTCTGCCACAGTGAACAAATTTCTGTAGTGTTCTTCCTATAAGGATGTCAGTACTCTAACCTCTAGACACTGTATAAGAACCAATTTAGGAAAACCAGTGTGGACACATGTGCTCCCCTTGTTTTTATATGTGCTATGCTAGCCCTAGGAAAGAGACAGGTTTGGTACCCTCATTAAAGTTGTTGGTAGCAGGTACTGTCTTCCTACTTTGATACCTCCACTTCCCTTATCTAAACCTCCACTGACCTACCTATCTCTAGGTAGTAAAACATATGTTCACGGTATATATTCTGAGACATGGTTACCTTTTCAGAACCACTCCATTACCACTCTTCAGTCAGGTACTAAACTTCAGGTTTGTGATATGAATCCTGTCCTCTAACCACAAAGCCAGTATTCTTTCTCATTTCCCAATATTTCAGTCCCCATTGAGTCTATGATTTCACAATATTCTTCTAGGATGGATTTATTTTTGCCCTGAAGGAAGTTGCACTCCAAAAAAGAGCAAAACAAACAAACAAAAAACCCCAACAACAATGAAAAAGGAAAATTAATAGGCCAGACTTTCTTAACTTATTTCTGATTTGTCAGACCTTTGCACCTTACCTTCCTGGATAGAGATGTTATATGCTGGAGGTGACTCAGGCACCAGCTGGCTTTAGGATTTGATCATTTCCCACTGGGAGTAGAGCAATATTTTTAGATCACCCAAAGTTATTCCCCAACTAAGCTGAGCAAAAACACAGACCTATTTAATCAATGACTCACTGCATTAAATCCTTATTATTCAAATGCATCACATCTGAAAACAGCCATTGTCCTGCTATAGTATTCACCCAATCTGTACACTTTACCCTCTGAATCTGTTACACCTAGTTGCTAAGACAATGTGTATTTCTTCTATTCATAACTATTCTGTTATGGTGGCACAGGCTGAAATTGGCATTTTGCAAGGAGTAAATATGAGGTTTGCCAGAAGGAAATGGGAATGAATTGCATGGTGAAGCATGTCAGAAAGGCAGTCATATCGAAGTATTAAATGTTCTTAGTCCTATATGTCCAAGTTAACATTGGATACTGATCTCAAATTTTAAAATGCACTGAGCTCTGCATACTCACTATACAGATAGAGGTCTGACAAGATTAGAAAAGCAAAGTTACTGTCAAAAACTTCTTTCTAATTTCTGTGACTCATTCCTGTTGGCTAACATTATGCCAACAACATTTGATAGCATTATAGAGACTGCAATTTCAAGAAATGGTAAGCAATATTCTTTTGTGATCATAATTTGTATGGATATTTAGGTAACTGCTGTCATGTATTAATACTAGAAAGATTAATAGGGAACAATGGGCACAAAAATTACAAGAATTATGAAAATACTTCCCGGCTGACAAGAGTCCACATCCATTAGCTTCACAAAACTGCCTGACCATGAAAGGTACATTACAGTAGCCTGGAATTTGTTAATAAGTTTTTCTTGTGCAATCCTATTGAGCTGTTTTAAGATTCCTCTCTAAAATAAAATGGCTCATTCACCTAAAAGGAGGTAGCCTCCATGCCTTGAAGGCCTGCTCCTATTGACCCAGAAACTCCACTGATAAATTCCTTTGGACCATAGATTTAGATCTGGAGGGAATATTAGCGGTGTTTCATTACAAACCCTTTATTTTACAGATTAACAAACAAGAGGCCAAGAGAATTTAGTGAATTGCTTGGAATAACACAGGTGGAAAATGGTAGATGTAGGTTCTGTGGCATGTTAAACTGGTACATAAAAAAAAATGTAAGTCATAACAGTATCACTGAAGTATCTAAAATTACAGAAAAACTAGTTTACAATTTTCTATAAGTTGGAATTCCAAGATGGCTTTCAAATAGAATGAACAACATTCATAACCCACACTCATCCAACTAAATCTATTCTAAGTAAACCTAAGATGGACAAGAGGACATGTGATTTTAACTCAATGAATACTTTGGTACTAAGTCCAAATAGAACATTACCCAATTATTTTTTTTTCAAAACACAGTAATGGTCGAGTTTTATATCTAATATAAAGGGCTATCTATTTTGTGGTGGAATGATCATTGGTCTTAGACTAAAATGATCTGGCTTTCTAACTAAGTAATTGATTTTGGATAAATCACGACCTTCTCGGGTTTCATTTATATACTCAAATGGATTTATGATCTCATTAAGTCATCAGTTGTATAGAATATTTTTTCAGTATCCTGACATAAGATCCTCACAGGGAGCCTACTCAATGTGCTGGGTGTATTCTTCACTTTCTTTTCACAATTTCATGAATACAATGGAGCACATTGATTGAGTATGTCATTCTCACCAGCCTGTACTTTCCTTTTAAATGATTCCTTAGTGATACATGCATATACACACAAACAGAGGTGTCTACACTGATATAGATAGAGATAAAGATAAAAATATAGATATATAGATATGTGAAGATATATGTATTAATGATACATGCACATATACATACATATAAGTATATATGATTATGTATGAGTACATATATACACATATACATGCATCCATACACATGCACATACATACATAAATTTATGAGTGTATTTAGATGATTACATATGCATATATACATGCATATGGATACATACACATGCACATGCATGCATAGACACATACATACTCATTCTCTCATTCTCTGGAATTCCTCTTCTTTTTTGTATGTAGTAGTCTTATCTTCCATTAGACAGTAGATTCTTCAAAAGCAAGGACTGTTTTTCCCTCCTTTTTTGTATTTTTACTACCTACACAGTACCTGGCACATAGTAGGTACTTAATGAATGTTAGTTCAATAACTGCTTATATCCAACTTGTGTCTCTTCATTGCTCTCTGTATGATATTAATTTATAATTCTTTGAAGACAGTTTTACTTCCTATCTCACTGACATATAGATACATAAGTATAATGTTAGTATTAAAAAATGGGAATTAGCTTCCATGAGAAACTTGGTATAATTAAAACAGTCTTTTAATTTCCTGAAAGCAATTTGTCCCACTTTTCTCTTCCTGTTCAACTCTAGATCCAAATAATCACTCATTTTACCGTATATTCAGGAACACATATTAATAGGTAAGCTCTCTAGTGTCTATGCAAATGCATGTTCAAATAGGAGTAATGGACATTATTCATTCACTTGGTCTTTCCATGTGGATAATCAAGGTAAGTTCCTTCTAGTTCTTGTAGAAGTCTTATAAGAGGCTCTAGAATATTCTGGGGTTCAATTCATTCATCACAATATAATCTGACAAAAACAAAATATTCTGAAATTAGGAGCATTTGGAAGATTATAACACATAGAAAATCCATCTTTTGCTTGGATGAACACAATCTCATCTACCACATTGGTGAAAACAATTGGCAAGCATAAATCTCTCTCCTATGCCTCAGCATATGTTTATTATCAGAGGGTCACTGAACAGAATTCAGGGTCTTATTTTACCATTCAAGGAATCTTTGGAAATTTCAATGTATGAACATCAATTAGAGATATCTTGCTGCAAATGAGCATGTGCAATAGGATTCTGTTTTCCTGAATCAAATATTGTTCCTATTTTTTCCCCTTAATGAACAAACAACATGCACACTGGAATACTATGTTCTCAATATCTATCAGTTAATAGTGAAATCTAAAAAATATGTGTCTATGCTTAAATGTTTGGCATGAAGGCCTTCTTTTTTCCCACCAAATTCCTTAATCAAGGATGCCTCTGTTAATGTATATGTGATTTTCATAAAGATATTTTTTTCTATTTAGACCATGCACATACACAGGTGCCAATTAGTGTGAATATTTAATACTGTGATTTTATCACATTATTCAAATTCTCACTAATAGAGCAACAGTAATCAGGACCTTGCTGATTTGGAGGTAACTGATGTTCTCTCTGTTGCCTTTATTTCAATATTCATAAGGGTCAAGATCTTTTCCAAATGTTTAGTTTTTGCTTTTGATTTTTTTAATATTTCCCATAATGTGTATCTCCTCCTTATGCACTTACTCCAGTTTAGCTTTTTGTTTTTATTGTTTTTTGTTTTTGTTTTTTAATTTCCCATGAGAGTCACTTCTGCTTTTTTTAAAAATCTATCCCTTACAGATATTAGGATCCAAATTTGGTGACTTTATTGCCTTTGATGGAGAAAAGAATTTGTCACAATAGCACCTATGCTTCTTTTCCATTTTTCTTCTGTTTATATTTTTCCTTTCATTGTCCTCCTCAAATGCCCTTGGTTATTTGACTTTGGTTATTTGGATATCTTCCCAATCTTTCTTTAAATTGTTTTTTTTTTCCTCCACTGCCTCTCTTTGCTTTATGAGAAGATCCTGTCCATAATAATCCATCATACTTCTTGGTAAGATTTTACAAATGAGTTTTTAGTCTAGTTTAGCATTGCTTTTGGAAGACATCTTTTTTTCTATTTGGTAAGGAAGTCAGATGTTTAACAGAATAAGGCATTCTCTGCCCCCCCCCTTTGATCTTTTTGCTATACCAATTAATGTATATTGACTATTTCTGGATAAAAATTTCAGATTTACTGTTAAAATTATTTCTTTCATTCATTTTCCATTTTAAAATTTTCATTACTTGTTTAAATAATTTAGGTTAGGTTGTTTCAATTTTGTAACATTTTTCTCATTATTTATTAATACTTACTGTTCTTTTACTAATTTTAACCTTATATCTGACTCTACATAAACAGCTGACTCAGGGATAGGGCCCAACTCAAAAGTGTTTTCCTTGCTTGTCGTGATATAATCTCTTTCATTTTTATAGTGCTATTTAGCATTCACAATTGCAGTGACTGAACATTTTTTCTTGAAGAATATACTTATGATATAGAGACTTGAATTTTTTTTGTTATAAATCAGGGTTCTTTTTTTGTTTGTTTTTCATGAGTTTATATGTCATTCTCTTGGCCTCTATCATTCCTTATTCTTTAAAGAATGATTCTTAACAGAAATTTCCTATACATTTTTGTTTCTCTATTCATTTCTCACCATCTTGAACTTTTCCCATATTTCCATTGAAGTCACTGAATATCTAAGTTTATGATGATTTAATATGAAGAATCTCATCAAGATTTTTGTACAATTTATTAACATGGGGCAGCTAGGTGGCGCAGTGGATAAAATAACAACTCTGGGTTCAGGAGGGCCTGAGTTCAAATACAGCCTCAGACACTTGACACTTACTAGCTGTGTGACCCTGAGCAAATCACTTAACCCTCATTACCACACAAAATAAAAAGAATTTATTACTACTTTATTCTCAGCAAGCAATGGTGTTATTTGTTTTCTATAGTCGTTGGTGTACAATAAACTCTACTAAGTTCTCCCCCCTTTAAAGAAGTATCTCTGAGCCAGTTATCTATTTAGTTCCAAATTCATTCTTTCTTTTATATTTGTGTATAACAAAAATGACAAGGCTGAAATGATTAAGTTCCTCCAGCAATATTTGTACTTGCTGCCCATTGGACAAGGATTTCAGATTTAGAGAACCAATAACAAATTAAAGTTTAAATGGTCCTAAAACTACCATTCAAAGTACAATTTGCCCCTCACAATTTTTTTTCCACTTTTCCATCATAACCATAAAATCTGGAGCTTCACTGAACTCATGGGAATTTGTCTCCAATTCTATCTCTATCTTTATCTCCATCTCTATCTATTTCTATCTCTGTCTTTATCTCACTCTATCTCAATCTCCATGTCCTTTTCCATCTCCATCTTTATTTCTATCTATAAATAGAATTATGTAATATAGATTATGTAGATATAGACATAGATTTATCCCTCCTGCTACCACAGTGATGTTGTCAGAATAGTGGGAAAAAGGGCAGATGGTGCTAAAGTTTTTAGATCATCAATAATCTGTAATTTTTACTATTGGTATTCTAAATCTATATTCATGATTTTTGTGCAATGAAAGCTAAATCATATCAGTTTATACACCCACATAAACAATTGTATATAAATATACACATATGCATACTCAATGTGTGTATCTGTGTATACAATAAATGAACTTATATATATGTGTGTGTGTGTGTGTGTGTGTGTGTGTGTGTGTACACATGCACATAGACTGTTATACAATTACATTTTCCTTTCTCTTACTGGAAACCATATACACACATGCACACTAAGTGTGTATTTTATTTTTATGTGTGTGTATAGACATCTCTATCTATCTACACACACATATACATATATATATACATATATATATACATATACATATACATAGTTATTGTTTTCACTCCATTTCAAAGAGGGCGAATGACATCATGGTGTGATATCTCAACACACACATGAATTTGATTTAATTAATTTAATCAAAGTTTCACAAAGTTGTTAGTCTCACAGTCTCTTCCAGAGTCATTGAAGTCCAGCAGCAAGATAAAAGTCAAGATAACTGGCAATGGCCCAGGATTCAGTGGATGCCCTTGGCATCTTCTATATTTGACCAAGCTCTAAGTGCTGCAAAGTACCTGTTTCAGCCTGCTTAATAGCTGCTGGAACAAATTGTTCTCATGTGTCCAAATTCTTCCAGGGAGAGTCTTGACATGCTTGGGGTAGGGTTTGAAGTCCGTCCATTACCTCCAACTTTGTTTATTCTATCTGCTGAGATAGTTTTAGTAAGGTGTGGCCACAAAACATGCTACAGATTCTTAGAGCCACAGGTAAGAGTTTGGGGAAGTTGAACACCAAAGTTGGATGTACATATGTAAAAATATTTATGTGTGTGTGTATATATACACATAACTATAGATACACATTTTGTGTGTGTATTTTGTTGTACTGTGTATGTAGGCATGTATATGATTTATACATACATACTCTCTCTCCCCATCACCTAATTGTGGAAAATAAAATTTCTTATACATATATATACACACATTAGTATATATACACTTATATATATATGTGTGTGTGTTATCGCATTTATATATACTAACTATATATATGTATATTTGTATATATGTGTATATATATACATACATTTA